>NC_084764.1:20731250-21362500 GCF_028858725.1 Colius striatus | reverse complement strand
AGTTCACGGCTACCACTGGTGAAAAACACTTTATTTGTATCCCTTTCAGCTGTGTAGTGATCTTCAAAACTCATTTTCACTTGAATTTTACCAACCATAATTACTTAACCATAAAACAACCAGGAATGGAAGGCTATTGAAAATGTTTATTTCCTTTTGCTTCTCCATGCAAATTTGTGCCAAGAAACTTTCACTCTATCCCCCTCTGCATTTAGCGACTTTTCTGAAGAGCTCAACTGGGAATTACACATAGGGATTGTATTTTTAAATCCTCCCTAACAAAAAGGAAGATGTTTCTCAGGTAGATGCAATAGCCAAACAGGTATTTGTAATTATTTTTTCCCTAAATTACGTAGATGTGAAAACTGTCAGGGTTTAACAACATACGGTGTTATATGGAGATAGACAGAAGCACATTTAAACATACTGAGAGCACCTCTGTAACACTAACTCTAAGACACTGTTATGAGACTGTTTGTTCAGTGACTTCAGTTCTCTATTAACTGACAAGGACAGTATTCGAAACTAACAAGACAAAGCATAAATAGTGGAGGATGCAGATGCTACTCCACAATATTGTATCTCACAGAAATTATTTCAATTCAGCCACAATCACATGAAAATATATTTCAAATAACAATTCAAAATCCTATGTAGTTCAAAACTGGCGACATCTATGTTTACTCTCTGAATTTACAATCACACACTCAATAGTTGCTTACAAGGCTTTAATCTGCTTAAGATCTCATTACACAAAAATTTTACTACTGTGTTAAAACTGATATAAAATCCCCACTTCAACTAAACTAGTACGACCTCCAACCCTTAAATAAAAAACTGTATGATTTCCTCTCAAATTACAGTGGTCAGACATGAAAAGATGTAGTACATGCAATAAATACATCCAAAATGCTAGAAGGAATGATCTTCTGAATTCATCTACAAACAGAACTTGTGTGTTGCAGGTCTTTGAAGTCAGGGATGGCATAGGGAAACGAATCCTGGAAGAAGCATCTTTTCACTGCCCAAAAAAGTAATCAATAGCTTAAATATTATTACTTTGTGTTTTATGTAGACAAGGGTAATTCAGCATATTTTTCCTATGAAAAGTAGCTCCTAGAAGAAGGGAAGAAACAGAATTTACAGGAAAGATTTCTCAATTCCTCCATTGTATAAGGCCGATTTGCCCACCGGCACAACCAGCAAATATCACAAGATTTTACAACAGGCCCAAACATCTAATCAAGATGTGGCTCTCAGCAGTCAGTTTCTCCAGCCCTCATTGCTTGGGGAACTGCAAATGCTACCCATGAAAATAAAACAACCTGTTCCCTTCCTGAATCTAGTCATACTTCACCTTTTTCCCCCTTCAGCAGTAAATTCACAACAGTGATTTCAAGAGAGGGCTTTGCAGAGCACACAAGACAGAACTCACCATGGGGCAGGTAAAGCAGGACAGTCATGCGTGTTCTTACCGGGGAGCTCACTGAGCATCAAATTTGACGTTATTTTCACTCCCTCAATTACACAAGCTCCACATCATACAGAAAGCTGCTGCACCATCCATAACAGACATCCAAGCCATTATCCCCAAACAAGTTGGAGAATATAAGTAGCCATAATGCTGCAGTTACTCCTAGTCTTCACAGACGTTACTTCTACTCTTCACAGCTTTTGAAACACAACTGAGTGAACGCGATACAGCACTGGCTTTCTGAAATCCACAACATGCAAACTGTTGCCATTCATGTCATGGTTCTTACTTGGCTATATTTTTAAGACATCAATGTTTGCAATGAAATAAATACATATCATTGCTTATGTTAGTGCATACAACCAACAAAAAAGGCTACCTTCCTAAGCCATCAGCTTGCCTTATGCAATGCACCCTCTGCACAAAACCATGTATATGGAAAAGCAAACCTACGAAACTGTAAGATAATTGATTTTAGTATTACAACAGAGAACACAACATTACAATCTTTATTTGCTTGACTCCTTTTCAAACTACCCTGAAAATCTGAATTCCATTTTAATATAACCAAGTCTCATAAAGAACACCCAATCAAACCCAGCATGACACTGGACATCCACCAAGGCGAAACTGGGATTCACATCCCTGTGTAACTCCCAAAGGAAGAGCTTGGAAATAAAAACTAGAAGTATTACATAGATATACCTTCCTTTCTAAATGCCACTTGAGACGACTTGATGACAAGTGCCTATTACTCCAGTGAAAATTGCTGTTCCCACTTTCATCATGTCTCATCCTGTCATCTATCTTACTCATTTCTTTCTAATGTTCCTGTAACAATATTTCTATGGTTACTACAGTAGCAAACTGCATGGTTACAATAAATGCTGGGACAATTACTCCCTGTCTTTCTTACACATACAGTCAGTATTGATAACATTATACATCCAATGACTTACTCAAGGAACTTTGCAAACTACATACACAAAAATGATTTCCTATGCTACTTCAGTGTTGCAACTTAACTGACAGTCATTTACACAGAGAACACAACACAGCTCAGAGTAAAAGTGAGAATCTCTAATTGGCACTGGAGAAAATTAGATTTTAATTGCATATGCTGTATTTTGCTGGTGACAATGAGGTTGGTATTTGCAAAAAAAAGTGTTATGAGTTAATGACCAACAAGTTATTAAGACTTTTTTCATACAACTCATTAGAAATGTAACATTTCCAACTGCAGAGAGCCCTCTAGAGCTACCAAAGGAAAACAGTTCAGCAGCCCTCTGGGAGAAGGGCAGCAATATTCCAGCACCTGGGCTCTTCTTGAGCTACTGAACAAACCCGATTTTATTTCATTCAATAGAAACACATGCCTGTCAAATTAAAAACATTTTAAGAAAATGGGAGCTAATATTTGTTGAATTGTTGCTGAATCTAGAAAGCTTTAAAATGTAACAAAAGGTTTCAGAGATCTCATGCAAGGACTTAAAGAGAGACTTATGATTCACAAGAAAAGTGTTTGTAAAACATCACCAAACACCTGGAAAGCCAGATTCCACATGACAGTGTATACTGACATTAAAATAATTGGCACTTTGTGCAGTTTAAACAATATGTGGCTATATGCATTGTAGCACAGAAAGCTCTCCATTTGCAAAAGCCCTATCAATGTCAAATAATTTCTACATAAAAAACACATTATGCTGAACTTTATTATAATAAAGTTTCACTACAACAGCACTCAAAACAACACACAAGTGAAATCTGCTCAATTGGTTATTAGACACCTTTTAATTACCTTCACTCTTATGCTTGTGCTGCAGCAACCAATCAGTAAAAGTATCTCCTCAAAACTGAATTACAAACTGAAAATGGCTACTTAAGCAGCATAGAGATCTCCAGTCCCATCTCCCCAATTACAGTAAAATGTTGTAAGATAAATTACAGGAAAATAACTGAACTAGATTCTTTACTGTCAAGACTTACAACTGTGAAACGCTGTAAACACAACTTTATTCTCTTCTCATTATGACAAAAAACTCCTATAAGAAAAAAATTCCTAAAAGAATAAACCCACCCACTTTCTCAGAACCAAATCTCATCAAAATATAACATTTTGAGACTGATAAGAAAATTACAGCATGGCAGTCACAGATTTGGTTCCACATTTTAAGAGCCTAAGTTCAGCCCTGAAAGTTATGAGCTTAACATTCTGCCCGTTAATTCATCAGGCTTAATTATGACAGGACTTTTCAGTGTGCTCAGGGAACAAGAATCTCTTGGACATTTTAAAGAATCCACAAACAGCCTTCAAACACACTTTCATGGGCAAGTATAAAGTAATGTTTTATTACCAAAATAAATTTCTAAGAGCCAGCACTTCACTGGAGGGGGGAGGTGAAGAACAAACTTGCAATGAATACGATGAGAAGAGGTAGTATGCTTACTTTGCTAGCAATGAGCATCCTTTTTTGATCTTCAACTAGAACTTGAAAAGCCACTGCAAAACCCTTCTGCACAGACAGAGACAATTAAAATGTCTCAGCACCCAGACAAATTCATATTAGGATCAAGAGTTACATTTTTAATAGTGAAAAAAGCAATGGATATGTAGCAAATTCTTCATTACTATTAATTTGTGTAAGACAGAATTTTTCATTTTCTAAAAAAGACAGTTCTTAAATAAGGAAATTCAGGCAAGAAATTCACTCAATTGTCACATGGTAAAATTTTTTATTGTCACCTTTCTAAACTGTACATCTTTCCCACAGCTCAGGCTGCAGTTTCATTTGCAGGCTTTGTTTCCTAGAGTGGCCTTTTAGGATGCTCTGAAAGTGTTGGGGAGAAGCACTCCTTTTAAATTCTCCTCAGAAGATTGTCCTGAGGCTAGAAACCAGATAAACCTGGTTACACCTACACTTACAGAATAAAAGCAAGAAAACAGTTTTCAACACTTAAATCCATAAAGTGTCTGGAACAAATTAGTATGACCTGTTCTAACTCATCCTGAATTTACTAAGACACTTCACATTGACTTTAAAGTGGGCTGAAATGAGTAAATTAAAAACAGAAATGAAATAAAAATGAGACTCAGGATCAAAAAAACAGGTTCAATCTCTTCACCTCTCTACACATTTCTGTCTTATTGTCTGACCTTGTTTATCTGTTCCATAGTCTCATGATCGATCTAGTCCTAAACCCTTATCTTCATACATATAGAGATATACACACACACTTCCCAGCACCCTCAACAACTAGGACAAAGGAAATCTTCCCCATTTGGCAGGGTCTCCTCTTTCCTACCACATTTCCAAGTTGTCCCTATTGGTCACTCAGCTTTCTGAATAAATACATTCTCTCCTCACAGCTTCCTCAAATAGAGGAAACGGGAAGAAACGGGAAGAAACGGGAAGAAACGGGAAGAAACGGGAAGAAACGGGAAGAAACGGGAAGAAACGGGAAGAAACGGGAAGAAACGGGAAGAAACGGGAAGAAACGTCCTCTATCCAAGCCAGCAGTGAGAAGAAAGAGACTTGTTCTTTTGACTCTATAAACTCGCAGACAAGATAGCCTTTTAGGTACCAAAGTAAGCTATAGAGCTCTCATTCCAGCACAACAATATCACATCAGATCCAATTAGTTCGTATATAAAAAGTCCTTTTATATCCATTAAAGTTAGATTTGTTTAATGAAACAAACTGTATACAAATGGACAAAAAGCATCCAGAACAATTTAAACAATGAAATAAGTCTAAATAATTCTGTAGGAGTAAATGAAGGTAAAAGGAAAATTTGTAAGGAAATAGTCTTACATTATTAGACTAATGGATATAGCTGGGTTGGAAATGTAAGCTTTCATACACTCAAGTTATTAGCTCTTTACTTCAAAATCATATAACATTATATTGTTAAATTTAACATGACTCTGAAGAAGTACTACATAAAGTGTCAAAATAGGTGTGTTTTCAAGAGATAATGCTATAGCAGCTTCATGTTTCAGAGAATAGAGAAACTGCTGCTGGGGAGGTTAGGCAAGAAACCTCCCTTTGCCTGCTCCTCAGCTATTGTGCAGAACACTGAGTAGCTCTTCACACTGACAAAGGCCACCATTGGGGCAAGATACAACAAGAGTACTGGTCTGAGTATGACAACTTGAGTATAGCAGTTCTCATGGTCCTGTGAAAAACTGTCTCCCAAATTGATATAATGTTGTGACATATGATATTACTGGCAGAAAAATGTGAATTTATACAATGAGTTTCATCTGCCAATCCCAAAATAGCACTCTGGTGAAAAAACAAAACACCCACATCCCAAACAAAACAAAACCCTACCAGAAAAACATACCTCTCACACAAAAAGGTTGCTCTGGAAGGCATGCAAACAATTCTACATTCCAGCTATTTTTATGTCAGTCCCACTGTTCTATTCAACAATGCATTTCTGAAGAAGAATATTTTCAGAGAAAGAAAGAAAAAAAAAGAAAATTCACTCTGTTTCAAACAGGTTGGCCACACTTCTTGTCCTAACTTCTTAAAAGCCCACAGACATAAACTCCAGTTCCGTTGGGACACATGGATATGCTGCATTTTTACATCTATTTTATATCCAGTTTTCAATGCCCAACAAAATGCAAACAACTATCGTTACTTCCATGCTATTAATACCAGTCATTCTTTGATGTTTTGATATAAAGTTAGTGCCTTGTTTTATAATTAAGTACAATTTCCACTCATCAAGGATTGGAATCATAGAAGATCAGGTTTACATAACAGGTAAGATATGTTCAGGTGAAATCAGTTGTACTTGTATGTGCAGCGACACTGAGCAGATCCACATCAAGACCAGATGGAAGTAAAACCACAAAGCCATCCTCCCTAGAAACATGTTAGGGCAGTAAACCACACACGTAAACCGAGGGTCACGGCAGAGTCCTTAGCTTCTTTTTCCTTCCCCCATAAAATGACTATTTCTGCAAGAGATATATGGGAACTAGTTATGGAAGTCAAGCAATTAAAAATCATTTCTGAGGTATTCATGGGACTGTAGCAGCCACAAGTGCCTGACAGCTCCACACGTGCACAAGTCCCTGGAGAGCCATCACACTTCAATTACTATCACTAACATTAGTCATTATCAGGCTGGCTTGTGTCCCTGGGGAAGGCAGCTTGTGATGACAATATCCAGTCTCCCCTTGTAAAACAATTCATTAGGCAAAGCAGAACAGCTGGGGCAGCCACGTGGAGGTCTGCAGAGTGGCCGCCCCACCAGGACCTCCAGCCCTTCTTTCCCTTTTGGAGAGGGGCAGCCACCGCCCCCATGACAGCTGTAAAAGCCTCTGGGGACACTTCAGCTTTAATCAGTGCTCTTTATACCCAGGGGAAGCACTTGATTGCAAACTTAAACTAATGGCACTCAGAAGGTTACAACAATCATCAGATAAGAGGCTTTAAGGCATTTTTATCTTGTTCTAATGCTCACAAGTTAATGAGGCAATAAGAGACAGATACTATCAGACTTGGTCTAACAACATTATACTGACAGGATGTTCAGAGCTGCATTTACTGGAGACGTAAGAGGTAAGGTGGAAGTCCATTATTGATCTTATAGAAGACTCAATGCTCAGAACAACTGAAACCACTCAATAAAGAGACAAAATGCGAGGAGATTTTTTCATATAGCCTCATGTGCCTTACCACCTGACCCAAAATAGTGAAAACTGAAAAGGAATATAGCAATACCCCACTAACAGACATTCAGTCTGTTTAACAAATACACCGTATTTCCTTTCTTGAAGTGCAAATGCTGGCTGAACAAAACCCGGCCTCTAAGCTAACTGGGCAAATGTGCCACCCAACAGGGTAAATCATCCCTGGTATTAACATACTAATAATTTTTATGCCGCTTGCAAACAGAAAAATTTTTATATACAATGTCTTTAAATGGCTGACAACAGCTCTGCTTTTCTTAGTCACCCTGCCAGGGTCCCGGGCTGAAGAGCACTCAACATTGGAATGTTTCATCATCCCATTCTCATTTTACTTCTACTGATGACATACACAATATTCTACCAATGCCTTCCCGTGACATACAATAACAGCAAGAAGAGGACAACAATAAACAGCATACAGGATAGAATCCTCAACAATAAATGCTTTATATGCTGGTTTTTGGGTTTTTTTTTTAAATCAGTGATTCTTCCTATGTTAACATGAACTCCATCTTACAGTTGGGGAAATAGGGAGGGACATGCAAGATGGAAAATAAACTGATCGAGCAGAACAGTGGTAGTACCAGAAACTGAATCAAGGTCTCCAAAGTGACACTCTAGTGAGATTTCCACTGACATCAGTTGTTGCTCTGCAAACAGGTCCAGCTACCCATACTGTGGAAGAAATTTCTTTCTTTACTTCAGTCAGAAGCCAAAATTTACAGGAAAACATTTCAGACAGAGGTGATATAGGGATAATCTTCCCCATATGCAGAGGAAATGTTCTATTAACACAGAAGTTGAAAAATTTTAATTGGATGAAGGTACATATGCCAAAAGAATTTTTAATAATAAAATACAGACCAGTTGCAAAGGTTTGCAAGTCGCTGCCAGAGCATCTCCTGAGATTTGTTTGGCACTTTTGTGTTTTTAAACCATAATGGAAAAATGCACATAACCTTATGCTTGATCAAACTTTTCCCCATCCTCAATTCCTCCACTGACAGTAATCTACAAGTTATCCTGTCAGAATGAGTAGCAAAAAATAGGCTTCTGACAGCATAATGTAAGAACATTTTGTTTGTAGTCATGTTTCTTTCTGTGCCAAGCATGTGGCAGGTAGAAATGCTTTAATGTGACAGCCCATTCCTTAACTTCTGTGGCTAAAAAGCTCTTCAAGTCAAGCCCCATTGACCCCCTGCTTGTCTAGACAGATGATGGTGGTTTCACTGTTCATTTCATCTGAGACACACAAGAACCAACTGTGTATGTTGAGGACTATTCTCTTCATCTGCTTAAAGAATGACACTGAATGGACTGTATCTTTCTACACAGAAGTTGTACAGACTCACATGGATGGAAGTATTTGGAAGTTCATTCATCATACCCAAAAAGTAGGAAAGCCATCACTGCTACATGAGAATCCTTAGGTTTCTCATTCCTAATGAGGCTGCCCACATGGAGGCAGACCATGGAGTTGCATCTGAAATCTCCTGCTCAAAGCTTTTCATCTGAACCAATGGTTGGTGCGGAGTTCAGCTGAGACTGGGGAACACAGTGAATTAAGTTGCTTCTAAAAAGGATCTTAGGTCACAGAACCATCAAATCACAAGGTTCACAAGGGTTCAAGTGGTCAATTATGGGGCCCAATCACATTGCTTAAGGCTTTATTCAGTCAGGTCTGGAAAATCTCAAAAAAGAGAGATTGCACAACCACCCTGGTGTTTGTACAATGTGTTCCACTGCTTGACTGATCAATGCTAACATTCCAAATATCCTCACAAAGCACAAATTATGGCAAAAACTCTAAATGGATGAGATTAATTATTTCAGTCTTCAAAGCAGTTGGATCAGTTAGTCTCCAGATTAACCAAATCTCTTCCTCTTCTAAGACTGAAAAGGCTCTCTTAACCACAGTTAAGTATCTAGATCAATCAGCATAAACTCAACAACTCTTTTCTTTCAAAGATCAAACCATTCAAGTATTTCTTCCTACAATTGAACAAACTACAGGAATCAAAGGAGAGTTGTATTTCCAACATCAGGCTGCAGAATTAACAACCACGCAATGGCAGATGTCATCTCAGCACTTCTAACGCTCCTACATCTATGCATATTTTAAATCTATCTATGCAATCACAGAGTTTACATAGTTTATGACAAACTCCCTTCTGTAAAAGGTATCCAACAGACCTAGAAAAAATCCATTAGCTACATTTGGAGTGTCTCAATGCATACTTGACATAATGGAAAACTGTGTTTTTACAGTCACTTTGAATATTTAAAAGTAATTCTGTGAGAAAATAATTACCTTCTTAGTGGGACAAAAAATTAGTAAGTCACAGACAAAAAAAAATCCAACTGAAATGATATAATCTAACAAAAGGAGATTCCACATACACAAATATCAACAACAAGCATCAAACAAGAAATAAAAGTAAAGGGAAGTTGCATCAGTTTGAACTTTTCATACATTTAGGAGAGTTTTAGAGATTTTTTTTTCTCAAACACTATAGACCTCTTTCTGCGGCAGAGTCATCAATGTTTGGAGACTAAGAAGCTGTATTAGTACTCCTCATCAAAATCCACAACAGCATTTTCCTCCTAGAGTAAGGGAGTGGGAAGAAGGTGAAGATGCAGAAATTTCTTGAAACTTAAGAGACATATTTATTCTACTTCACCAGCAGAGAACACCCTAAGGACCCATGCAGTATTTTTTCCATACATGACAGTTACCTAGATACAGTATTTGTTTTATGGTAAGAATGCACAATTTATGCATACAGGTAGTATCACATTTGCTATCATCAGGGGACTGTATCTTCCTGATTTTGTATTTACAAACAGTTTGGACCAGTCTTTTTTTTTTTCCCCTGCACAGAGGGCAACTTAACCTCACACCCACTTATTTAAAAAAAAACAATAGCAGCCACGGTCCTGACTCAATTTCCATCCTCACCATCACAACCTAATCTCCTGGCAAGTTAATGCAAATCAAAGTGAACACTTCTGTGACACCGGTAGCAAAGCGTGTTCCTCTCCCAAGAGAGACCTGTAAAACAGGACAGTCACTGACAGCAGCACAATTACTGACACAGATACAGACTTTATGGACATGTTTATTTCTGCTGTAAATCCACACTCTCTCCACACTCCGATTCATGAGTCATAAAGAAATTGCAGATAATGAAAAAGTTGGAGAAATTTACAGCGTGTCGGAAACCTCAGACAGCCAGAAGAAATTAAAGAGCTGACTGAGGATAAATCAAACAGGTACAATTAAAACTTCCTATACCTTCTTCACTTCCAAACTGGGGCACAAGCCAATGGAGATGATGAAAAGTTGAGGTCATGACTCCTCTGACTGTAATAATTTCTTAACTATCTACATGTCAAAATTAGCCAATTCACAGATCACATATGAATGGCAATTTCAAGCCAGCATTCTGATGTCTCACTCTTCCAACAGGAGCTGCCCCCAAAGAACACTGCCTGTAAATAAGCCACCCGGTGAGCACTGTAAGGAAAGGTGATTTCCTCATCCCCCTGCACATGCAGAGTATCTCTTACCATAGTGCTATGCATTAAAATGAAGAAGCAGATCTACAGTGTGAGAGGAGGGTATAAAGGGAGAAAGGCCAAGGTTTCACATGGAAATCAAAGCAGTTTGGACATCACAGTGACAGGGCTGTGGAAACACCTTAACAGACAACCTAAGCATTCTTTTCACTTCTCTGAAACAATCAAATAAGGATCAAGAATTACTACAAACGTAAGCTGAAAACAGTCTCCCTATTTTTTTCTACTAAGAAAAACAAAGCCAAGCATTTCAACTGATTGTGTAGTTCCCGAAAAATTTTCTGATCATCTCCTAAACCACAAATGAACCATTCAAAAGGGGAGATATTTTCAGGGAGAATTCTACTAACTTTGCTAAGCAAATCCTTATGTAACCACGTATTGCAGAAATCTAGTGTCCAAAGAGCATAATTTTGTTGTCCAGCTATAAAACTCTGCCTTCAAGCTTTGAAGCACATGAAGTGTACTATTTCACATAAAGTCCTTGCCAAACACAGTACTAAATAACAAAATAAGCGAGAAATATGCTTTCAGGCAAAACTGAAACATGAAGAAGATTCATTCAGCAAGGCAGGGAATGTAAAAACTAACCAAGAAAAAAGAAACAACAGTTGCTACAAAGAAATTTCTAAGCAGAGCAGAAATAAGCAAAGTACACACAACTCAAACTGCTTCCTCCTATACAGAACAGCTCACCTTGCAAAGTGAGTAAACTCAGTATTTCAAGGACATAATGAGCACTAAACTTGACATACAACATTCTCTTCAGATTCCAACATATGTAGAACAATGTAAGCAATTAGAAAGCTCATTATCTTCCTTCTCATTTCATTTTAATACAGACACACTAGTTCTAGAAGCACTATACTTCTAGAGGTGTTAGCTTGTAACATAGAGAAAAGTGAGCATTCTCCTTACTCGTCAGCAGTCAAGATGTTCAAGACATTCTACATCTTTCCAATAACTGGTACTGAAACTCCTGCTGTGGGATCCAGACTTGGATCCGCATTGCACGATGCTCTTTCACTTTTACTTCCTTCTTCCTTCTCCAAAAATCAGCTCTCTTCTCCAGCTCCACCTCAACACTTTATATAGTCTATTTCTCCAAGGAAATAAGGAAAGAGTACATGTTTAACACTCTGCTCTGCTACATAGATTCCAAAATCTCATTTTGTTCAACAAGAAACCATAAGAACCCAGTGCACTTTTTCATGCATTTTCCCAGTCTGCTGAGTAGACAAGTAGCTTTTACTGTAATGGATCAATGAGAGATTTCAGAAGATGCCATGAGACAGACATAACACAAACTCTGAATATTATAACACTCTTTGCTTACACATACTTCTTCATTCCTTGATTTCCTAGGAACATCAGAATCTGAAACATTTTATTACAAACAAATGCACATGCCAACCAGAAAAGGCACTAGGCAGCTATACTGCAGGAACTCGGGGCACAGTCAGGAACGTAAAGTAAGGCTTCTGAGTCTTCTCTTATCAATTACATTATTGATATAAGCAGGTCTGGGTATGAAGGTCAGGTGTTTTGCAAGAAGCCTAAAGGATGCATGTTGGTACTGCAACTGCAAGTAGACACTCCTGGAAAAAGCAATCCATTACAGAAAGAGATGTTTCAGTAAGAGGATACATTGTCTTCCCTCCTTTCCTTACTTGAATCCTAATTCAACAACTTCAGTAAGTCAAACTTTGTGTAATTATTGTGCCCTGTTCTTTAGTTTGATAGATGCAATAGAAGTTCAGACCACCAGAGATAGAGCCCCTGATTTAACCATACCCTACACAGGGTGAGTAACAAACAAACAAAAAAAAAGAACAAAATACAACTCAATGAGTGAATTCACATTCAACCATGTACAGAAGAACTATCCTAACTTCGAAACAATCCATGTCAGGATCACGTGCAGAACTAAGTACGAATGTTTCACAATATGCTGCAGTTAAGTCCAGCTGCAGGAAAAATATAAAAGTGCTCCTCCAGATCTACAAAAAAAAAAACTAAAAACATGAACTTGCAGGCAAGAGATCAGAATAGATATTTCTCTGAGAGAAATGACAAAACAAAGACTACTCATCTTAGAAAGAACGGCAATCTGTAAATAGCTTGAGGTTCAGGAGGGGGGCTTCTTTCCAGAAATTTCAGAGGCTGCTGAGGACTACAATTCACAGCCAAGGATAGTCTAACTTGGGAGCAAAGTAGCTGTTCCTTGTTGATGAGCCCATTGGTCTCTTGCCATCTCTGGAAGTATCTATTACAAGGACACCTCAGTGATTTCTGGTAGCAGCTGCTTAACCACAAAATATACTAATGCCAAACAAAAGGTCCTTCCAACACAGTACTCAAACATGCCAATGGCAAATGCCTACAGAATAGTGTCAGAATGGGGAAGCATATAGTTGTACCTGCCTAGTAATCTCTCCCAGCTTCCCTTATCTCTAAGATTTCCAAGCCACTGATGACTTCTCTGTGGTCAGATACCCTCAATGGATTTACGTTCCAATAATTTGCCTCCTTTATTGAGCAAGATAAATACCCCTGCCCACAACCTCCAGCAGCCATGAGCTCTGATCTCAATGCACAGAGCAAGCACCTCCTCACGTCTGTCCTGACACACTGGTTTATCCTCTCTGGCTGCCATGCTATGAGAAACAGTGAAGAGTCATTCCCTATTCACACTTCAATCAGTTTTACAGATGTTTCACATACCACCCCAGTTGTCTCTCTCCAGACTAAGAACTGTAGTCATTTATTCATTCTTCATATTAAGAAAAGCTATCACTAACTAAACCATGGCTGACTTTTCCTGTATTAGTGTGTAGGGCTACAAGACTACTTTTTTCTCTTCCCCTGACATCTCTCAGGTCGTCCAGCTCCAACTCTAGGGCCTTTGATAGCCAGCAACACATAGCTCTTCCTGGTATTTAATTTGATTGAACACACATGGAAATTACACCAGTGTTACAAAGAAAACAGGAGCAAATTTGCTACAGTCCAAAGAAAGCCAGGACACATAACACCACAGGAGACCTGATTGAGCATACTCAGTAACTGTCTCATTGTTCTTGAAAGAGTGTGCAGATTTGACACTAGATAATGAAGTCATTCTTGCACTCCTAATTTTACAGAGTACAAAACAAATTCAACTCCAAATAAAAATGTAATCTAATGTAAGACAGTAGACTAGCCAAAAAAAATTGCCAGAGAAATTATAAGTGGTATGGGGTCAGTTTTCCCACATTTTCTAAAATTTAAGACAGACACTGCACAAAAGCATCATTAACTCCACAAACATACCTAAGCTTGAAAACAACAGGCTTTTCAGTAAGTCTTGCACTAGCAATACCATCGAAGATATAGAGTGTTACCACAGCAGCCAGATACCCTCTCTGGCATCAGTGAGATTTTATAAACCTAGCTGTGATACAAAGTGCAGATATATTTGTATATGTTTTACTTTTATTTTTTTATATATATGTATTTATTTATGTATATTTATTTAGGACTTCTAAACTAATATAGCAGGCGTTATCTGAAAAATATCCAAAACACAAGTTGAGATCTCAGAAGAGGTGTTGAAAGATCATTTCTTTTTAAAAGATTTTACCATTACTGACACCAGGTCCTGAGCCTGGAAGCTACTGGAGAGTTCCAGAACAATCTTGTAGCAAAAAATAAATACACAAAGCTGAGACCTAAAGATATTCTGTCCTTTAAGAGGAGAGTAAAAATTAAAAGCTTAATCATTAGTTCACGTTACAAAAGTCCTGCTTTTTCAAAGCAGACTATCCTTTAGGTGAAATTAGTGCTAAGGAAGGGAAAAGTATTCTGCAAGGAACAGACATGAGTGAGCAAGACTAGTATGCTAGGAGGAGAGCATGATCACCCTGGAGATTCCTTCTGATCCACAAGAAAGATCTTCAGTATAAGCTATTAGCAAATTAAACGGTGCAAATAGAAAATTCTGATCTATGGAAGAAAGCTCAACTTTTATTGGCAGTTTAATGGTCTGCATCTTAGTAAAAGGGAAATTAAAAAGTACAGGAGATCATGTGGCCAGCGGTCAGAAATACTTTTTTTAAAAAGCAAAGTTATCATTTATCCCTTTGGTTACAAAAACTGATGACAAAGCTGCAAAATATCTGCCAAACAGAAGTCTTTTTCAACTGCAAAGGTGAACCAACATCTAAAATAAGTATTTTAGTTTAAGTAGGAACTAAAGCAGTATTAGGTACTACTGAAGCTAGAAGAATCTGATACATGTCTGGATGGATCAACAGTTACCTTATTCAAAAAGAAGTAACTGAATCCTCACACAAGGAGGAAGGAATCAGTATTACGAAAAATAGGGTTAACTGTTTCAGTTGCAAATTTCTCCTTTAACATCACCATGCCAAACAGAGACTGATGTGTTATCAGGTAAAGATACGGCAGTCTCAACAGGTACACACTAAGCTGCACAGGAGTCACAACACAGGGCAAGAAGCCAGACACCCATACTAAATACTGGAGAAAGCTCTGTTAGCTTCACTGCACCATGGCATGCACAGTATCTCAGACTTGTAACAGTCACCTCTTTAGTTTCTAGTCAACTTTCTTGAACTTACTGTTACAATCCATGCAATAGGTAAGCCTATTTAGTTTCCTCTGATAAAGGAAAACTTGCCCAGAACTGTGCGCTAATTAATATATAATCATTTAAAGTGAAAACCTGTGAAATAGCAGACACTTTAAAACTGGAAACATTTAAAAGTGGAAGACAACTACAAATCAAATCAGATATCAAACAAGATGAAAAGAAAACATAAGTTATATGCTAGCAATTTAATTTGCTTCATAGAAGCCATGGGGCATTCAACAAAATCACCGGGGTTACAGAAAGTAAAGGTAACTCTATGGGAAAAAGAGGGAAGGAGAGATAGTTGTGAAGAACAGAAAACTGTGAGAAGCCAAGAGCCAGAACAGGAATTAAGAAATCCATGGTCAAAAAGTTAGGGACAGCAGAAATTATATATAATAAAACCGTGGAATCCAGGTAAAATGTATTTAGTCATTCCTAGATAAAAGTAGCAAAGATGTACAAAGCACTCAACACATTTGTTCCAAATTTGTCAAGAAAGCCCCCTTACATAGACAAAACAGTAAGACAGTTCATATCAATTTAAGAAACAAGGCATGTAATACAGTAATTATTAATTTATCAAACATCATGTTAAATGAACTGCTCAGATTTCAGTTTTAGTGCTGCAATTGTTCCTTGATGAATAAACTTTCAAAGGGTACCCAGTCCCACAAGTCTCTTCTTAATTCTAATGCAAAATTAACATGAAGTATGTTATAAACTGGTTCAATAACTCAAAACATAATTACAAAGTTAGTCAATAGATATGTTTGTCATGGAGTGTTGCAGGAATCACTCTGGTCCTGCACAGCATTCTATCAATATCTTGGATGAAAACAGAAGTCTTTGAAAACATAAAGGACTCAGGATGGGACATAGATGAGGTAAGTTGGAAGGAAAAGCAAGTTGCTAACAAAATAAAGCTGAATTCCCTCCCACTCAATACAGATAAAACATTTTAAAATATTGTTTAAAAAAAAAAAGATAATGCACATTCAGAACAGGAAGTATGACATCAAAAACAATCTTGGGAAGAATTTCAAATCATCACTGAAACTGTAGAGCTGTATTAAACAGCAGTAAGACTTCTACAGGAAGCCTCATGCTGCCATCTAGAGCCTGGTCAGCTGCAGGTTTAATCCTGAGTTTGATACTCTATTTCAATTAACAGTCAATTCAAAAGGTGACAATTAAATTTCAATATACAAAGACACAACAAAATCCAGTACATCTGAAAACCACAAGTCCCTTAATGTTAATGAACAGGTATTTTTTATTTTTATTCTTGTTCCCTCACTGATCAAAGTTTGCAAAAGAAAGGGACTTCAAGACAGTATTATAAAGAACAGTCCTGAGCAGCTCTATTCAAGCTCTGCATCTAATTTCCTGTGAAAATTTTCCTAAGATAATTGTACATTATGACAAACAAAGCATTCAATGTATTATAGCCTAAAGGAAAGTCTAAATGTATTATTGCCTAAAAGATTTGAGTGACAACTTATAAACATGCAAGAGTTTTCATAAAGCTTGAATATTCAAGATTTCAGTTACTACAGACCAAAGGATATAACTGCTGGACCTCATATACTTCACTGTTCACTCACTTCATCCTCTTTCCATATTTATTTCTTCTCAGTAAAAGCAAATGGAAATGCCTGCAAAAAATACTGCTAAGGAAACAACAGCCTTGGTAGCTTTAATGTAACTCAGGCTCTGCTTAAATTCCATTTAGAGGGACAAAGCTGTCTTCACCTTTTAACCTACAGCTTAAGTGAGAAATCCAGTCATCAGCACTTGACTCAGGTTTACATTGTTATACTTCTGTAACTTCTACTCCACTATATGCTTTACACGGTCATAACAGATGTGAGCGTTGAATGTGAAATAAACTTTCAGGGAGTGTGTTAAAATAGGCTTAATGATCTGTTAAGAAAGCAGTAGGATATCCTAGGTTTAGAGTCAGGACTACTCTAAAAGTCTATTACTGCTTTTCTGTTATCCACTGAAAGGAAGGTGAATTTCTGGGGCTCTGTGTAGCCCAAGAGTAACTTGAATTAAGGTCTACGTTAGAGCAAAATAAAGCAGAAAAACTTAAATGTGGCAGTATGTACAGGTAGCATTTAAAAGAAAAACTCTACTGTTGAAATCCTCAGAGCTGGATCAAGCTGTTTATAGTAGTCCTAAGTGTGATGAGGAAGGAGCTGCTTCTTCATAAAACTGATAAAAACTAAGTGGGCCAATCAACTTTCCTACCCAACGAAATAACCTCCCGTCACACTTGGGTGTAGAAAACATAACAGCTACAAAAGCAGTAAACACAGGCAAACCATATACAGAAGTGAAAGCTTCATTGAGGAGGCAAAGCACAAAGTCTACAGAAGTACTGCCACAAGCATTCTGAGGAATGGCTTTAGTATCTGAGTGGAAAATTGAGCAAAGGGATTTATTTAAGGCAACGCTGAGTCAGAAAAAGAAGTCTAAGTGCCACTAGATGAGAGATGACCTCTTGTTCTTTCTGCCTTTTCCTCCATTCAGGTAGGCTGTAAGTTGGAAATCTAAATTCACACTTTCGTGTTGCTTTGGAAGGTCACTCACTGTGACTGTCAGACACTTGTCAAATCTGCCAACTCACTTTTCCTGCTACAACTATACAAGGAGCACATGCTTTAATGGAAAGATTTGCAAAGCAGTCAGCCACATCTTCATACAGCACTTACATTCATCCAGGCCCAGCTGATAAGCCAGGTTCTGCAGGCCACGAACTTTTTCCATCAGATTAGCTGTAGTAAGGCTCCCCAGCTCTAAGAAAAACAAAAACTGAATTTTAACACTGTCCATAGTCCTCTAATGACAGTCTACCTGTATATTGTTTCATAAAGCACTTTCAAGTCAGACTTCTGGCAATATCTATTTTCAGTTAACAGCATGTTCAAAATTCAAGCTGATGTCAAATCTGATTGTGAGGTACTGAGGAAAGACCAGCTTTCTCTACTGAAAGAGACAGCCATGGGTCTGGTTCATACTGTAATCTGCACCACTGCAAGAGGCAACTTGCATCGTATTTTGGAAGTTCTTGCAAGTTCACTTTACTACATAAACAAGATACAAAAGAGGATGCAAGGGAATGGACTTACTATATGTTAATAACATGTGTTTAAGCCCACTTCCAGTGGCAAGTCAAAGTTAACTTGTTCCACTTGCATTTTGGAACAGTTTATCTGGAATCCACTCGAGAGGCAGAGCACATTCAAGGACACTTACTGCAATCTAACAGCTGTAACACGAAGCAAATCTACACGCTAGCAAGTTGCAGGAGGGCTAGCTCTTACAGCCTGACTTTTCCATTAGAGATCTGGGATCTATGAGTGAAGACATACGCATAAAGCATCTCTGAACCAGCCAATCAACAAGTCTAAACTCCTCATCAAGTTTGATCAGCTGAGGCACAGAAAAAAAGTTTATGGCACTTTTCTAGATACAGGAGACAACCACTACACTTACGCAGTGAGGCACTGGTAAGTGAAGTGGCTGAAATACATGCAACATTGCACTGCTTCAACTAGCTCTTGCATGCTTGCTTTGAAAAAGCAACCTGCCACCAACACCTAAATATTGTCTCAGAGATAAATGGATTAATGAAAAATGTATATTATTAACAAGATGGACTCTTGAGATAGAGATTCTGCAAATGTGATGGCTACAGAGCCAAGGCCACAGGGCCACCTCCGGAACATTTAAAGAACAAGTGTTTTTAGCCTCTGAAGTAAGTACTGAATTCTCATCTGTTACAGCAATCTTACTTCCTAACCACAACGTCCATACTCACCCTTTAACATATCGATATCATCATTTTCCAATTCAGCCATCCACTTAGGAGGAGAACTTGTAATAGGCTGTTTTGAAAAAAAAAAACAAACCCCAAATAAAACTGCAAAACTTGACACTCAGACACAAACATTCTCAGAATTACGCAAAGATGGCTGATCTGGTATTGAAAACTGGTTACACTGACAACAAAAATAAGAGAGCTGCAGGTGCTCTGTAGAGATATTTGTATGTTTAATATTGTTTTCTACCTTTCCCTGGACTTTTTAGATAAAAGTGGTGCATTACCATCCCCTAAAGTCAGTATGAAAAGCTCACTTCCTAAAGTTGAAACCTTTGTACTTCTTCCAACGTGATTCTGTAACTCTCATTCATAGTAAGTCGGAAATTGTACAAGATAAAGAGCTATCAAAAGGATTACAGCAGTATACATTGAGGCTAGAATTGAGACGTGTATTATAGAAGACGTAAAGCCTGCAAGAGGCGGCAGCGGATGTCCCACGGGAGGGGGAAACGCGAAAGGCAGAGCAGCGCTCACTCACGCTTTTGAAGGAGGCAGCGAACTCGGCAACCCCGGGCACTGGGGAGAGAAAAGGAAAGGCAGCAGGTGATGAGCGCCGGGGCTCCTCAACTCCTCCCGCCCGGAGCCCGTGGGCCCAAAGGAGGCTCCCGCGCCTCCTCGCTGCCGACAGCCGGCCGCGGGCCGCCAGACTTACGTTGCTCGGGCCACAGGTCCGGGGAGGCGCGGTCCAGCTTCTCGAAGCTCAGCAGAGAGGCCTCCAGGTCGGTGCCTGCAACAGAGAGGGGGTGAGGCAGTGCCCAGGCCCCGCCGGCGGGACAGGAGCGGAGCGGAGGGGGCGCGGCGCCGCCCGGCCCTCCCGCCTTACCGTCCGCCGCAGCTGCCATCTTGCCCGGCTCACGTGACGCGCCGCCGCTGCTGGCGGGGCCTCTCCCCGGCACGTGACCGCGCCGGAGCGCGAACGGAAAAATAAACAGCCCCCCGCCGAGCCCCACGTGTCGCTCTCGCCGCCACCGCCAGGAGGCGTCGCCGCGGGGCGGCGCTCGGCCAATCCGGGCTCGGAAGGTCTGTGGGCGGCTCAGTTCTCGCGGCCAATCCACGGCCCGGGGCGGGGGGCGGGGGCGACGGGGGGCGGGGACGACGGGCCTGCGGCCGGCGATTGGCTGCGAGCCGCGAGGGCGCCGCCGGAGGGGGGAGCGAACCGAGGTGGCGCAGGAGGCCAATGAGCGCGCGGGAGGGGGGCGGGGCGGGGGGCGCCGTCGGGGGCTGCGGTGCAGCGACCCTCGGCAGGGATGGCGGCGGCGGCGGCGCGCGGTGCTTGGGGCGGGCGGCGCCGCTTGGCGCTGAGGGTGAGGTGGCGGTCCCGGACTCAGCCCCGCAGCGGCTCCCGTGGTCCAGAGGGGGCTCGCGGTCCCCCAGGGCCCCGTGGGTGGAACGATCCCTAGCGGGGAGTAGCTGATGGTGCCGCGGCGGGGGGGGCGGGAGGTGCTGGCCGCACACGCGAAGGGGGCTGAAGGGTGGTCGGGAGCTCTGAACAACCGGGCCGGTCTGTGCTTCCTCTCCCGTCCAGCTGCCGCGGAGAGCCGGGCCCCCCTGGATCGTCTCAGCTGCCGCCTCCTTCTCCTCCTCGTCGGTGGTGAGTGCCCGTCCCGCGGAGCGGAGCCTGCGGGCGCGGGCGGCCCAGGGGGCGGCCCCGCCCGGGCTGAGGAGAGTCCGCGGGAGGGGGGAAAGGATCAGGCGCCGCCGCTGCCCTCCGCAGCCGGCCGAGGGCTTTCCTCGGGTCTTCTCTTGTCAGGTCATTTCCGCCGGCTCGGCTCAGCTCTGCCCCGCTCTCCGCCCCGTGACCCCCGGTCGGTAGTTCTGGCACGAATATATGGGGCTGCCCGTGATCAACGGGAGAGGACGAAGAAAAAAGTTCAATGTCAGATTTGTTTGCTATCCGTGTCAGTTTCGGTGTCAAACAAATTACCCCCTCGCGGGGGAAATCGCCTCTCGTTCCTTGCGGCGAGCCCTGCCTGGCTCGGCGGCTGCACCGGAGAGCGATGTGTTAGTTCAGTCCCTCGCATCCTGGTTTGTTTTCTCCGTGTTCCTTAAGCAGCACGCGGTGTGCTGCATAAACAACAGCCAGTGTCTCTTCAATAAGATCAGCAAAAAGTATTGTTGAATATATGACTAATGGTAATGTGGGGAAAAGAACTACTTCAAGCTGTGTGGACTGATGGTCTCATATCATCTGTTTCTGGCAGAGAGAGGATCTGATTTCCTTTGGGCTGTATCAGAACAACTTTGTTATAGTGCCTTTTTTCTCCTGGTGTCCCTGGCTGTACACTCTCCAAATTCTGAACAGCTAAATCATAATTCTCTGAATAGTCAGCTTTACCACAGCTCTCATTCCCACAGCAGGTTCACTCTGCAGAAAAATGGTAGTCTTATGGAAAAAAGTGCAATCAGTCTTAATTCAGCACTTCCTGGCTTGCAAGTATTTTTTTCTTTGTATATGCAATTTCCTAGATGTGCTTTTTAAGAAATTTGGAAAAAAAAGAAAAAGTACATTCCATTGCAGTGAAGTCCACATGGGTCATAAAGCACTGGAGCTCACAGGTCCACTGCAGATACATGGTATTTGGGCTGAGGGAGTGACTGATAGCAGTTAGGAGTTTGTCATTCTTTAGACCAGCACTAGAAAACCTTTTCTGGCAGTCAGGAAACTCATTCAAGAAACTCAGATTTCCTGCTCTTTCAGATTCTAGACAGGATTGTGTTTTAGTAGGCACAGACTTCTATCTCTTTCCCAAGTGTAGTTCTGGCCACATAATAATCTGCAACTTTTTTGGTATTAGCTCCCAAATCACTAGGTGTTGTTCATCACTGGCAGTCTTACTTTACATGACTCATCCTGGCTTTTTCAGCTTGTCCCAACTCTCTTTGCAGTTCATTTTTTTCACTCTCCTTTACTTTTCACTGTCATTAATTGTCCAGCCAACACCATTTTTATTCCCAATTCTTCCTCTGATCTCTTTCCCTTCATTACACCTTTGACAGCATCCCAACTCTCATCTCTCTCCCATGATTCCCCATCTGAATTCTTTCACAGTTTCCAGATGTATTTGGGTTTATATCCTAGTTCTACTGATCTATTTTTTTCTTCACATAGCAGATCCATTTCCCATTCCTCTTATCTGTTTTGTGGCATGATTAACTGGTTCTTGCCTTCTCCCAGTTCTCTCCTTACGTCTCAACATCACCTCCTAGTTTCTAAATTTATACAGTCCCAATCAGTTTTCCTGCACAATATTGTTTTGTTGCCTCTCCGGTGCTAGTTACAGCATCTACCTCTGTTTTTCCTTCTGCCCTGTGTTTTTCTGAACTCCTTATTCCAAACTTTCCTTTTCTCTCCTCTTCATCAGAGTTGGAAAGTTCTGTTTTCCATGCCACTGGGAACTCAGCAGCTCTTGGTTGCAGGACCAAGTAGGGAGTGGGGAAAGTCCAATTCTGTGTCTGTAGCTGTGAAATGGAGAGATAAACCTACTGAATGGCTTGATGGGAAGGAAACACATAGTATAGTGTGCACTAGGTACATGGAATTCTCACAAAGTGAATTATTAACTGTTTCTTCTGAACATTTCAGAAAGGTTTCAGTTTTCTAACAGTAAGCATTGGGTGGTTAAGTAGATGGAAATAGTTCTGAACATACATATAGCAATCTTTTTTTTATAGCTGCTTTTATAGATAATTTTGGTGTAAAATGAGAGTAAAAATAGGTCAGGGAGCATGGAAACGTTCAGCCTAAAGCAGCTGTCTTGGTCTTGTGGTAAATACTGGATCTAGGCTCTCTAGTGGGCAGCACAGTGCTAAATGATGGAGGCTTGCATGTAATAAAGCACTTGGTGTTTCAGCACATTGAGATCACAGATCACTCACTGGCCAGTGTTTTGTCCTCCACAGCCAACAACCAAACTCTTCATTGATGGGAAGTTTGTTGAGTCCAAAACTACTGAGTGGATTGATATCCACAACCCGGTAAGTGTTATGGTCTCAATTATGTGTTAGGGATCACAGCACAATGAGGGTCTGTGCTGCTGATCAAGCATTTGGCAAAAGGGGAAAGTACACACACTTCTGGATAATAGTCAGTCTTAGGAAAACTATGATCTCCTTTATCTCCCCAGTGTAAAACCCTGGTCTCTGTAAAGGAAGCTTAAACTCCCTTTACAGGTTTTTGGCTCACGGTAAGGCTCTGTGATCAGTATGTCAAATTTCTGAAGTTTCTTTCACCTTGTATGTCAAATCAACTGGGTGTGATTTGGTGCCAGCTGAAAATGAAGTCCTGATAGAGACTGATTTTACTCTCAGACCAAGATAAAAAGTTGTGACAGTTGAAGCTCCTCTGCTTTCAGAGAGCTATCTGTGAGCCACAGTATTCACAGTGAATTTAGAGGTTGGATGCTGTGCAGTGCAAAATAATCTTAGATTAGTGGCACTTGTCTGAGTCATCCACCAAACACAAATGGAAGTGAGGTTGCCCTCAGAGTTCTGGCCCTTCTGACCCCCTTAGTAAGCACTTGGACAGCGGTTTCTAAAACTTTTATTTGTAAAGCCCTACTTTGATTTGCTCAGAGGCAAACCATGGTCATGAAGCTCATTTGGTATCTATGTGGGAACCAGTGTTTTACTCTTGTTTTGGGTAGTTTCACTCTTAGTGATGTGCCTGATGTTTTTGTCCTGTCAAAGCAGGCTTAATTTTTAAGAGTTCATTAGAAGGAGGATAAACTGGCAAAGACAATCTCTTAAAATATTGTAAAACGAAGGTTGCTTCTAAAAAAATCTTACTTTGGACCAATGGTCTAGGTAAACTACCATCAGTGCCAATTGCACAGTCCGGTACCGCTTTTTCCAAATCTTACCTCATTTAAATGTGCAAGGAGGACAGCAGATGAGTGAAAATGATGCAGAGGGAAAAGACCACAGTCCACAGAAAATTTGCTTCAGGATAGACAGGTCACTTAACTCCAGCTTGGAAATCAGCACTTCATTTGCAGCTTTCTGGGTACCTAATCTGAGATGCTTAAAAGTGCAGGTTTTTTTAACTTTTCCAGGTGTAGCCCAGGTCTTTTGTGTGCACCAAGGAAGGACTGTCTTTTGTGCTTTCCACTCAGAAGTACAGCTCCTTGTAGAGCAAAGATACTAGGTGTGATGTGAAAGATGGAAGAAGTTGAGTTTTGATACATTTTTTCTTTTCCTTCAGGCAACAAATGAAGTGGTTGGCCGTGTACCAAAAGCCACAGACAGTGAGATGGAAGCAGCTGTGGCTTCTTGCAAAAAGGCTTTTTGGAACTGGTCAGAAACATCTGTTTTGAGTCGCCAGCAAATCTTCTTGCGTTATCAACAACTCATCAAAGACAATCTGGTGAGACACCGCGGCTGTGTGTGATGGCTGTTTCTGAGTGCATCACTCAGAAGTTGACTTTAGGAATTAAATTGAGAAACTCAAAGTTTACAGAGGTCTTGATGCAATATTATTGCCATGGTTGAGGAGCCAAGGGACAAATGCACTCTTCATCAAACGAGGACAGAGAAGCAGTGCTTCTTAGGCAATATTATTCTGTATTTGTCCGTTTACCCAAAAAAAAACCCACAAGAGGGACTTTAATCCTTGATGGAGAATGTGCCAGTTGATAAAGACAAGTGGGAGAGGTATGTTTCTATGTCTTTGGCTTTTCCCGATTTCAGTGTGTATGATGTGACACCTGAAAGCTGTAGAGTACAAGCCAACCCACAAGTGTTTTTTTCTAAAATGTCACCTTTGTGGCTTATTGGCTTCTCGTCAACAAGGAGCAAATCAGTCAGTGTGGGCTTTTCCAGGTTCTGCTCGGTCTGTTCATTGTGATATTCAGCTCTCTGTTAAACTCTCTTATCCCTGCACCCTGTTTCATGGGCAGTCACTTTTCTAATGTTTGTAAACTCATGTTTTTTATTTTCAGAAAGAAATTTCAAAACTCATCACCTTCGAGCAAGGGAAGACCCTGGCTGATGCTGAGGGAGATGTGTTCCGAGGCCTCCGTAAGCTGCTGGTTCCTCCTGTTTAAAAGGGGGCTTTGAGAACCCATAGGAAGGGAAGAGGTCTCCTGAGCAACGGATTGCTCTGGAAGTCTGTTCATGTAGCTCCTTTCACAGCCTCCTACTGAAAGAAAAGGGGCAATTGTAACACTAACCTGAAAAATTCCCTTAGAATTTCCTTCAATCACTTCCAAGTTGTTAGGTCCTTCCATTTCCTAGGAGGGACTACAAATTGCTGTAAAGGGAGAAGAACCTTCCTACTTGTGTGCAGATGTGTAAGATTGAGTACCAGGTGGTACAGTAACACTCTACTTGTATTTCTTCTGCTGGGGCTGTTATGTCTGTGCTCCTATCACAATGACATGTTGTGCACTCAAGAGAGAATTATTTCACAACATGCTCACACTGCTTGGCAGAGAAAAGGGGTTTTGTGGGAAAAGAGGCTGGAGGAAGGAACTGGGTCAAGGCAGTGATGAGAAGGGAGTTTGGGGACTAACTGTTAAGAGATCATGCAGTGGTGTATTGCCCTTTCTGCTGCAGAGGTGGTTGAACACGCTTGCAGTGTGACATCCCTCATACTGGGAGAGACCATGCCCTCCATCACTAAAGACATGGACACTTATACCTACCGGCTGCCTCTGGGCGTGTGTGCTGGAATCGCACCGTTCAATTTCCCAGCCATGATTCCTCTTTGGATGTTCCCCATGGCTATGGTTTGTGGAAACACCTTCTTGATGAAACCGTCTGAGCGTGTACCAGGAGCTCTCATGTTCCTTGCCAAGCTGTTTCAGGATGCTGGTGCCCCTGATGGGACCCTAAATATCATCCATGGACAACATGAAGGTAATAATGGTCCTTCTTGGGACGTGGTTGGAGTGTGTAAGTATTGTGGTGTATGCTCAGTGGAGGTATCGTTTGGAGAGTCAGTGCTGCTGTTAGATAAGTGTGGGCAAATGCTTCTGTCTGCTTGATGGAGGTGAAGGAAGGTGACTGGGAGATTCTCTGCCATCTTGCACCACATCTTTCAGGAGACGTGGTGGAAAAAATTGTGGGTGCTGGAGTCATAAGTTGCCAAGGCACATAAGTGCTCCAATTCTGTTGAGCAACCTAAGCTCTAACTGAAGTAAGTACATAAATCACCCTGGTTTCCCAAGGAGGCCTAAGCAAGAATGAAATGCTTTACTGACTATGCAGCGGATGCCAGTGTGCGAGCTCCTAACATGGTATTTTTTTACAGCACACAAGTAGCTTCACAACATGAGGATACAAATAGACAACAGTAACTTCACTTGGGCATGGCCCAGACACTTTGGGAAGATGGCCAATGCATGAAGAGATGGCATAGAGCCAGGTGTATGAGGACTGAGGCAGGAGTACATGGGCTGGGAAATAAGTGGAGAGGTGGATAAACAGGCCCTGGGGGAATCCAGATGTAGGAAACAAGAAGGCAAGTATTTAACTAAGAAGAAAGATACATAGATTTAGCACTGTGGGGATGGGAACAGAGGGAAGCATTTGTGCACCACAGTTAAAATGTATTATTTCTTGTTTGAAGCTGTGAATTTCATTTGTGACCATCCGGATATCAGAGCAATCAGCTTTGTGGGATCTAATCAGGCTGGCGAGTACATCTATGAGAGAGGATCCCGGAATGGCAAGAGAGTCCAGGCCAACATGGTAATGCCTCTGAATGGAGCACGGTTCAGCACATAGGCTTCTTCTGTCCCCTCTGTTAAGACAGACCATGCCACTCAGCAGCAGAAGCTGACTTTGCTACTGATAGTTAAGTGGCTGCCCTTCTTACCAGCCTGTTGGTAGCAAAGTCCAAGCTACTAAATGAAGATTTTACCTGAGAGTTAGATAAGTGGACTGGGGAGGCTAATAATGGGAGACTGTGTACGTGTTATGTTTCAGGGAGCCAAGAACCATGGTGTGGTGATGCCTGATGCCAATAAAGAGAACACCTTGAACCAGCTCGTTGGAGCTGCTTTTGGAGCAGCTGGCCAGCGCTGCATGGCTCTGTCTACAGCCATTCTAGTGGGAGAAGCTCAGAAATGGCTGCCAGAGCTTGTGGACAGAGCCAAAAATCTACGTGTAAATGCAGGTACAGGCTGTGATAATCTCTTACAAGGTACTGCCCTTCTGTACAGCTGTAGGTTTTTAGGTTGGTGTGTCTGCCATGCTACAGTGTGTCCCTTGGGGCTAGCAGAACCACGGGTTTAATGTGTAGGAGTAGGAGCTTGCAGGTTGTCTGGATTGGGAAACACAGCCCTAGACCTGGGGTTAGGAATATGTTAGAAGTCTTGGCAGTATGACTGTTGCAAGGTTTACAGGATCGGTCTTGTTTTAACTGGTGCTTTGAGGTTATGTCTTATGTTTAACTCAAACCTACCATTTATATAGCAATGTCACTTAGAAATCCTTCCAATCTGTAGTAAGTGTGCCAGAGAAAGGAAATACGGAAACAAGTACTTTGGAAAAACTAGACTGTTACTCATTCTAGGAGAATTATCATTGGTTATGTTCAATAAAGTCCTGCAAAGAGGAATGAGGAGAATCTGTTGTTGAATGTTGTCTTTCTGGTGATCCAAAAGTATGCTGAACAACTACTCCTATTTGATTATGATTATGAGAGTTGCAGGCTATTAATCCTGTTCATTAATGTCTCAAATCTTTGTTCTATGTCTCAGAAGCACCAGAATTTTCAGATTTGTCCTGCTAGTGTGGTTATCTCCATGATGCCTGTCAAGAGGACACTATCAGGGTTAAAAACTTGGCATCTCTGCCTCTTCACAGGAGATCAGCCTGGAGCAGATCTAGGGCCTCTAATCAGTCCCCAGGCTAAAGAACGGGTTTGCCATCTGATTGAGAAAGGAGTAAAAGAAGGTGCCAGCCTTCTTCTGGATGGACGGAATATCAAAGTGAAGGGGTATGAAAACGGCAACTTTGTTGGGCCAACAATCCTCGCCAAGGTCAAGGTAAGAGGACCAAATCCAGTGCTTGATCGTGTATATCACAGAGTCATCTTAAAAAAGAGTTACCCACATCACTCGGTGGTCAGCCATCACCAGGTGGAGAGCCCCAAAATGGCTCGGCCTTGCCTTGCACAATTCCAGTGACATGCTCATTGCAATGCTGTCATGGAGGTGATGGAAGAATTTGCAGTAATGCAGCACACTCTGGAGGAAGTTAATGATCTGCCTTGCAGACGCTCGAAGGAAGATACGGGCAGTTTGTACTGTGTTAAACAAATGTCCTTTGAACATAGCCTGCTCTCTGTAGTAATGGCCAGCAGGTGGCTGAGGAGGAGTACGATGAACAGCCAAACCTGCGTTTTTCTTCCTTTCGTTGTACGTTCCTGCAGTTTGCAGCTTAAAGGCCCGCAGAATAGAAAATTAGATATTTGTGCAGGTCTTCAGGAGAATAATACCCTATATGACAAGGTGCAAAATCTCTTTGTTGTTGAACTTCGCTGAGTCAGCCTCTCAATATAATGCATGATGTGCAACAAATGGACGCTATTATGGGGAAACGGTCCGTACCGGGTACACATCCGCAGGAGGTTTCATACCTAAATTCATTCTTTTATGTTTATGCAATTAGCTAGTGAGGTTTCCTTAATATTAAAGTATTCAATTCCTCATGGGCCTTTTTGTGTGATTCCATGATAGCAAACCAATCTTGATAATTCTGCTATTGTACTTTGTATTCTTAGGATTTTACATTATTTATATAATTCAGGCTTTAATCTCATCTCAGAATTTTCTTGTCTTATTTTCATTAAACATCTTAAAATACTTCACTCTCCTGTTGTGTGTCATAACTATTGTTAGGTATTCAAAAGTTTCACTGAAATCTGAAATTTTGTGACTTATACAGTGTCTTATATAAGTTTCCTTATACAATGGTCAATAATATGGTAAGCCATGAAAGTTTTGTAGTTTTGTATTAGCTGTGAGTGGCTGAAGTACTCTCCAATTGGTGGGTTTGTATTTGTCAGATGTTGCTGAGTTGGAGAGGATATCAGGTTCTAGCCACTTTCTATCAACAGCAACTGAAATAAACTATCCTTAGTTAATCCCAGTCTTAATCAGCCTTGGTCAGTGTAAACCTGTGAGTGAAGGTAGCCAGGAAAAGCAGAAAGTGCTCTGGAGCTCAGAAGTGGCACACTCTTTAGTGGCCTAGGTAGGTGGTAGGGCATGGGAAATAATGAAAAGGCAAGGATGGAGGGATGGCCTGTGGGTGAGTGGTCCTGGGAATATCCTGATTGTTAGCAGCATTTGTGTTATTATATCCTATTTAATAGGATATTTTAAGTATATTTTTTATCTTGCACATATATTTATTATCTCACATTAAGTCTATTTACAAGTTGCTTTTTCTGCTGTGTGTCTTGGCAGCCAAGCATGACTTGCTACAAAGAAGAAATCTTTGGGCCTGTCTTAGTGGTTCTGGAAGCAGACACTTTGGATGATGCCATTGAGATGGTGAACAATAACCCCTATGGCAATGGGACTGCAATCTTCACGACTAACGGAGCCACAGCTCGGAAATATTCCCACTTAGTAGACGTAGGGCAGGTACGTTCAAGCTAGAATTGTTGCTATCAGCACTTACCATTTACAGTGGGTAGCCATCCAACTGTAGTGACTAGTCACCGACTACTCAACCAACAGTACCAAGCCTCAGAATTAAGGAAACAAAATATGTTAGCCTTTGGAGAATGCTTTGCAAGTCTGCTGCTTCTTGTGGTTAACATGGCAGCTTTCGTTTGGTTTAGGTGGGTGTGAACGTTCCGATCCCAGTACCTCTGCCCATGTTCTCTTTCACCGGCTCTCGTGCTTCTTTCAGAGGGGACACCAATTTCTATGGCAAGCAGGTAACTCACTGATTCAGAGTACTTGATTGGGTTGCATTGTGATAAGTCACATCATAAATGGCAATGGAGAGATGGTCATCAGACCTCATTAGTGAGGAGACTTTGAAGTCATCTCACCCAGGAAGCTGGAGACCAGTTCAATGATCACAGCCACTGCAGTGCATGTTACAATAGCCAATTCCTGGTGGAGTTTTTTTCTTAAATATAAAAAAGCAAGACTTTTTTTAAGGAGATTTGAGAAGGGAACAGGAACTAAATAACAAGCTTCCTCACAGAACCAGAATCCTTGGGGACCTGGTGAAAGGAACAACTTGACAGGAATTGTTCCCACAGAGGAAAAATCAACCTTCTGTAGATACAGCAAAAAAAAAGTGTTATATACTAATAGTGCTGACCTGAAGAATTCCTAAGGCCAAACATCTGATGTTATGTCTCTCTTTCAGGGAGTGCAATTCTACACACAGCTGAAAACTATCATTTCCCAATGGAAAGAGGAAGATGCCACCGTCACCAAGCCTGCCGTGGTTATGCCAACTATGGGAAACTAAATGAGCCTTTGCAGATGCTGTTCCTGGTGCCCTTCTCCTTCTATGCTGCACTTTCCAGCTTTATCGTGACTTATCAGCATTTCCTTGGGAAGGAATAGAAAGCTCTATTTTCTCAAGGAGCTCTGTTTCTGTGCAGATCAGGCACACTCACGTAACACACAGTCTGGGTGAACTCTTTTGTTTTTTCCCCACAGCCTGAAACATCCTTATCTAATTGAAAGAGCAGGTGGTGAGATAGGTCTTAATTTGTCTTTCTTTCCAGACCCTCTGAACTTAGACATTATTCTGGTTTCCACTTCAGTGTCTTTAACCCTGATTCACTCCTGGTTATATCTTGTAGCAGGCTTTTTATAACCTCTTTATCTTAGATGGTAAGATTTTGGGTCTGCCTTATTCAAAGATGAGTGCTCACTTTGAGTAACATAACTGAGACACCTTGGGTGTCTCATAGAAGACATACATACAATGAAGGCAGCGAATTTGGGAGTCGAAAATGTCAGTCTTGCCTCTGTTGAGCAGTTTTCAAAATGCTTGGGAACTAGCTTTCTAAGGATTTTTCAGGAAAGCATATTTGATTGCTTGTCAGAGGGTGAAACAAAATTCCTGTATAGCACAGTGACCTTCAGCATGCTTCTGAAAGCTTGAAAACTTCTATTCCTGCTGTGCCTGTGTCTTGTATTCTCCAGCTTGCCATCAGTTCCATTGTACCTGAAAGCTGTTTGGTGCCTTTTTACTGTGCTAACAGATATGTGCCTACAGGTCCTGTAACATCATGAAACTGTGGAAGCCAAAACATAACTGTGTATATGTATCTTCCTGTCACAGCATCATTTGGGCCTGGATGGAAGACAGAGTAACTAGACAGGGCAGTAGGAAGAAAGCACAAGGGTTTTAATCACAAAGCATCCAGGCCTGTTCTGTTGGTTTCTCTTCTGGACTACAGCTGTATTTTTGCATTGATTGACTCTGTCACATTTGCTCAAACACAGTCATGTTCTCTAGGGACTGCAGTCCCTTCACTTGAGAAAGATTAGACTTGATGTACCTCATTTTAAGGAATCTGTGCATTTGGAGCTGTAGAGCTCCTGTATTTTTATTGCTTGTTCCTGGAAGGTGATGCAGCCATGAGGGATCTGCAGGGAACTCATTCAAGCACCCATGGAAAATAATATTACTCTAATGAATGTAACCATTACTTGCTCTAATGAAATAATCTGAATGTGAGCACTTTGCATCCTGCCTTCTAGTAAGGATGCCTTGCAACTGACCGTTATGTATTAGTGCAATTGCTGTGCATTCACTGATGTTTGTATCTTCTTTTTTTTTTCCTGTTGTATCCTAGAGGGAAATTCTTACATTGCAATTTGATTACAAATTAAAAACACACTAATACATTTCTGCACAATGTGACTGTTCCTTGGTAAGACATGATATGAGTGACGGTGATGCTGACTTTACTCCTTGCTTTGCAGAGGCTGCTCTGTGACTCCTATAGCCCATGTATACAGCTTCCTTTTACAGTATTTCAAGGAGCTCTGCACCAGTTTCCTCATACAGCATTTCAAGGAATGTCACCTTCCCACATAAGCATTATTTGATCATAAAAACTCTTAAGCTTCATGTAAATCACTACAAACTGGAAATATATCTTCATCAAATTATCAGAGCACGTCTCAATAGAGTTCTAACCACTAGTCCAAACACCTGGAGCTTTGCACAGGGTCACCTGAGCTCCTGGCTTAGGAAAGACTAAAACCTTTACTTTAAGCAGGACAATAACTGTATTTCAAGTGGATTTCAAATGTGTAGTCAAAGCAGCAGTACAGCATGCAGAGGATTTTAAATTCACAGCTTTGTTCACAAGTTAACTTCCAAAATTAAAAGTGCAGATGAGTTAATTGCTGTGGCTGTTGTTCATGCAAAGAGTACAGGTGCTTTACTCTGTCTGAGGTGGAAACGTCTGGATACGTGGAAGGATTAGCACAGATGATGACTCCGGTAATTCGGCCTGCTGTGTACTGAATGGTAGGTTGGGATAAGCATTTTCTGTGCTGCAGAGGTAAAATATTCCAGGTAAATCACCATCAAGACATTGTCATTCATTCATGCACCTAATTTACAGCCTCTAATATTGTTGACAGTCATTCACATTCAGAACACCTCAATTTTCTTCCTAATTGGTATTACTATTCTGATTTTTCTGTTGTCCTATTAAAAAACATTACAACTTTCCTTTAGAAAGTCTAAAATCCAGCTTCTCCTGTAACAAAATCAGTCTTTATTATCAAGCTCACCTGCTCCCTGCAGAATTGCAGGGGTATTCCTACACTGCCTCCAGACTTGTTCTGGACATTTGTATAATCTTTCCATTTGTGTGCAAACATCTTTTCTGATTATCTGCATGTCCAATAGCATTTTTTAAAGAGAGGTTTTTTTATAATTGTACTAGAAATATAAATCTTATATCTGCCTTTTTTAGTTAATGAAATGCCTTTTAAATCAGTCAGCTGCAGATGCTGACTCTCCATGATGTACCTGCCTCATCTCACTGCTATTACTGCTTTTCACCCACCTGTTTGTTATTGTTATTTCTACATACTATAAAAAATAAAGCTAAAAAATAGTTGATATTACTTAGATTACACTTTTGTATATTTCATAATAAATTCCTTTAGACCCTAGTAAAATACAATTTTATAGTCAATCTTTTTTCTCTTGTTATAAATTTTCTTGCGTAGAAAGTGCTGCAGTCTAGATCCTTTAAGCTATTTGGTACTCCTAAGTCCAAAAGTGATATTAAAATAATGTTATCACCTTTGAGAATTGGGGTCTGTGACTTGCACTTCTGGGTTTTTTTCTCTGTCTGTGCAAAAAAAAAGAGGCTACAATTCACTTCCCCTCGTGTTTCTGGAAGTGGTGGTCTGCTGCTCCAAAGGAGGTGCCTCTTATCTTTCCATGAACATCCCTCCAGGATGCTCCTGCTTATGAATTTTATTTGGTCATTCGATGTCTGTCTGTCACATGTTGGTTTGTGTGCTTGCATCACCTCTGACCTGAGGGCACACCAGAACCCCGCCCTATTTATTCTTCCAGGGTAAGATTATACTGCTTGCTTTGGAGTGTTATAATTAGCTTTCTAGTTGTATCTGAAGATCAGGCATACAAATCTTCACCCTGACCCATTTTCTAAGTGATTCTATACTGAATTTCAGTTTAACAGATTTTGCCTTTTAATCAAAACTTGCCATGCTAGCTGAAAATACATCTCCTTGTACAATCACGGTCTTTCATAAGAGAATACTCCAAACATAACAAAAACGTTTTCAATAAGAGAAGGCTCTAAGGGGGCATGACATCATTGGGGGTTTCTTTTCATTCAGGAAAGCTGAGTGTAAATGCCTGCTGCTAAAAGATCAACACAAGCAGAAATTTCAAAATAAATAAAAGCTTAATCTCTCATCCTTGTGTACAGACACACTAATCTTCAGACAAACCAAAGTGGGAAGGATGATGGAGAGACAATTGCATCCATTTATATACCACCAGGACTGAGAAGATGTTAGCATGGTACAATTTAGAACCTTACCCCATCTTGCTTTCTTCTTTAGGATCATCGGGAGCTGGAGCTGAAGCAGTCAAAACTTTGGTGCGTTTCCTGTGAGGAAGACACCAGAGCTAAGTAATCCTCACCCAGTGGTGATTTACACTCAGCCAGGTTTCTAATCCCACACCAAAATTGTTTTCTAAAACAAGTAGCAAGCAAGAAATGCCAGGGAACTAGAGCTAGTGCAGTGTGCTCTCCAAAATCAGCACTAGGAATCCAATGCGAGTTCAGTTCGCTATGGAGTTCTGCCACTCCACTTTGGAGTGGCAAAATCGTTACAGTTAAAAGAGAATGAGGAGAAACAAACAAAGAAAATGGTGGGGTTTTTTTAATGGGTTTAATCATAAGTCAATCTAAAACAAAGTGTTTGTATTCCATTCCTGAAGCTTTCATACTCTACATCTTTAAGTGTGCTCTTGTATGTTAGCAAATACTGATAAAAGGAGTTAAACCTATGCACAAACTGGAAATATAAAAGGTGATGAATGAATCACTTAATTTGACATTCCTTACTTCTGCTGTAATAAACTTAACAAAATTTGTTACAATTCCATTAATGTAACTTTTGCTAGGAAAATGTAAAGAATTTAATTTGTAAAGAAATAGACAGAAAGGAGTTGATATCCCACTCTAAGCATTCTTTACTTTTTAGGTAAAGATGGAGAGGAATTCGGAATTCATTAATGACTGAACAAAACTGATCCCACTGCACTGAACAAAGTTAATTCTCCTCCCTTCTTTTCCTCAGCACTATCAAAATGTACTTCCACTCACTTTTCTTGCAATACTACACACAAAGACCTAACACTGTAGCCTGGTGCATCTCTTGAATCAGTATATAGTCTATCAACTTTGTTCAGAAAGGTTAAAAGGTTAACCTTTTCAAAAGGTTAAAGTGTCTCACACCAAGCCACACAGTTAGCTAGATTCTTTAGTTAGGTTCAGAGTTTTTTGGAATCCCTTGAGCTGGAGTTATCAGCCCAGGTCCTGTAATGGAAAATTCAGCATTCACCTACTGAAGAGATTATTACCATGAACTTGTGCCATTCATTTTAGCAAAAAGCAGTCGCAGAACATGCTCTTTTTGTTCCCATGTCAACTCACTGATATCCACTTTTTCAAACCGGATTTTTTCCCTGAAAAACAGAGAAAAGATGAATGTATCAGAAGAATATTTCAAAGGTATCTTTTACATTGATTCTGTATGCAAAAGAGGTTTTAAATTCTAGCTCTGCATTGCTCCTGTGCAGCTATCCACAGCAGACAAATCTAAAAAATAAACCTGAGTACACCATGCTGACCTTTCAACATCTAAATCTGTGGCTCTTTAAACTAAGTGGAGCAAAACTAGTGATTTCTGTTACACACATAGTGGATAAAAATACCAGGAGGGAGAGAGTTCATACTAATATGTATTAGTTTCAAATATGTAGTTTGCATTGTCCTTCCCTTGCTTCAGCTGTTCATACATGAAAAGGCCAGTAAGTATAACTGGTTTTCATTCTTGGTTACAGTCTCCTCCTTCTCTTGCTCCAAGAAGAACCTTCCTTAAACCTCAGTAACTACCTTCAACCCTGACTTTTCACAAAGTGTTTCTGCTGTATCATTTTTGAGATAACCTGAACTGAACAAAGCATTCTGACTGATTGCGTATCACCAAGTTATTCAATAGTAAATGCATACTAAACAAACATTTTCTTTGGGAGCAGGGTAATTTTGATTTCTCAACAATGACGTGTGCAAGCTTCAGTTATGAGGGACCTTAACTTTATGCCTTAAAATCCAAGTGCCTGGACACTGCTGCAGTTTTTAGGCACAGATTTCTATCAGGAAGTTGAAGATCTGTAATCCTGGCCACTGCAGCATGTGCAGCCCAAATTTAAATTAAGTTGCATCCTAAGAGAGATTCTGTGATGCTCACATTTCCAAACCTGAGATTTTGTTTTCTTCACTATAAAATGTGATCCTGACAATCAGGACTGTACTGCATGGGATCTTGTTTTTGATATCTCAGCATCTATTTCATGTAATAGCTTAAATTTTAGATTATTATAAAGCTTGAGGAAAACAGCCTTCAAAAACACAGTGCAAACCAGTGGCTTCTGACATACAGAAGAACAGATGAAAAAAGACTGGATTTGCCATCCAGTCAGACTGGGTGTCTCTGTTAAAAGGAACAGCAACACAGTAAAGAGCTGTTAGTATCTTAACTGTAATTTTAGGCTTCAGTGTTGTTAGCTCACTAGAGTGAGTAAAAAGCAAAAGATCGATGCCAGAAGAGCAATGCCTATAAACCCAGAAATATTAGAGAAGCATCAATACTTATTAAAAGAAAACAGTAGAAGGACATCTATAGTGCAATGTTCCACCTCAAATTCCACAACACATAGACAACACATGGCAGAATATGTGAAGTACCATTCCGAGCTTGTCTTTAACTTAATCCATAGAAATAATGACCAAAAAGTGATAGCCTAGTTGAAAATAAGTGCCCACAAAGTAATTTCTAATTGATAGGACATTACACCTTATATATTTACTCTCACTCCAGAAGCCTTCACGAGCATTCCAAAACTAGGCAGTATTATCTTAAGGGTTTTTTCAGGTGTGCTAGGAAGATAGACACTAGTTGTTGATTTTTCAATACCAGTAGCATTTCTCTGCTTCTTCTAGGTCTCTGTACACACTATTTGTGCTATTTATGTTGCTTTTGAACGTTTTGATTTTGGGAAATCCTTCCTTCCCTGTACATGCCTCCATCATTTTTCTGTAATAGGCAATTTGGGCCTGTTTCTTATAGTGTTTTCTACTGGATATGATCTCCTGCTTCACATGTTCCAGGGCATCTAGGAAGAACATTTCCACTTCAGTCCTCTCATTTAAGATATTCCGGGCTAGTTTCTTCACTCGGTTCATCTCCCGATCCTTCATTTCCAGTAGTTGCTGCAGTTTCTTCATCTCCACTATGTTTGCCTGGTTTTCTGTTAGCACTTGATGCTGTGTTTTCTGAGGCTCCCTCTCAGAGTTGCTGGTCATGCGACATAAGGCTGCCTCCAGCTTTTTCACTTTACGCTGCAGATCTCCAATCTGTGCTTTCTGGCAATTGAGCTGTAGGATATTTTTACAAATCAAATCCTCATAGGCTTCCTAAAAGATGGGAAAAAAAATATTTGGGCTTTTGTTTCATTTGCACCAAATTTGGAGGGTTTATTTCCTCCCCCAACACTGACAATGTAGTAAACATGCTGGCACCTTCACACTGGAAAGTGAATACTTCTCTGGGATCAGGTATTGTTTAACAAGAGAAGCCAGGTAAAGAAGGCTTGGTATATGGTATACGTTACAGAGAGACCTACTCTTCATGGGCTAGCACAGGAAATCCTTCCTTCTTTCTCCTCCATAATAAAGACAGAATAAGAGGTCTTCTTCAGACAACTCCAAATTCAGTAACTATGGAGGCATTTGATGAGATGAGGTTATTCTCAGTAAATTTACATCTGTACACAGAGGTACCCCTTCCTGGAGGAGAATTAAATGTAATTAAAACCAGAGCAGAAACCTTCTCCTGTAACAGACGAATTTTGTCCTCTTCTAACTTTTGTTTGATTTGCTGAAATTCCATTGTCTCTTTCAGCTGGTGATCAAATGCACCCTGAAGATGAACATTCTCCTTAAACACGTCTCTCCCGGTGTTGTTCAGCTGCCTGGACAGAGGGAAACAAAATACAAGAGCTTTAATCACAACCTTTCCTGCTTTTTTAACATTAAAGTCAATATTTCGGTGTCCTAATTTCAGAGATAAGCTGTCAAATTCTTACAGGTCTGTACCAAGTTTTCATCACTTTTCTTACATCAAGAGTAGGTGAATGAAGAAAACAGCAGTACCATTGTAATAAAGTTAAATCCAGCTCTCCCTGGAACCAGCACGAGTCTTACAGTTTAAATGTAAATGCTGATGTCATTTTGACATTTGAAATATAAAAACAGCCTATAGGCTATCATTGATTTTGCCCTTCAAAGCTCATGTAGTAACACAGACAACTTGTTATTTAGAACACAATGCTACAATGGTTTTGTAAAGTAGAAAACAGGAAAAGCAGATGTTTCTTACAAAACAGCCTTGCACTGGGTGGTCTCTGCCATCGTGTTTTGCTTTTTCTCAACATCTTCTTCCAGTGTTTTCTGAAAGGCAGAAAAGCCTGTTTAAATTTTGCATGAGACCTGTCGCACCCAAGATAAAATCTGAAACGGTGTATTCTCTAAAATCACACCCATAGTTTTCCACTCACCCAACCTCTTGCTAGAGAAAGCATGAATCCCCAAGGACACTGAACTTCCTGGTGGAAGTGGGCAATAAAGCCTTTCTGGGATCCTGAAATCCCAACTTTTTCCTTGGAAAGCTGCACCTAGCCTCCAACTCATCCATCATACTTGTATTGATGTGGGAAATTGTAAAATACTCAAGAAAGAACTGTGAAAACTATATAAACCAGAGTAGTCAGGGGGAGAAATCAATTCATCCTAATAGAAGTTTTTTTAACTACCTGTCAGTCTTTACCTTTCCTTCAGGAAACTTCCTCTCCAATTTCACAAACACTTCCTGATGTCTCCTGTTTGAAATCTCCACATGCTCTTTAAACTATGATAAAAAATAAAATCTCATTAATACTGACCTTTTATTTCAGCCATATAACTAAAATTGTGGCTGTACTCTTCAAGAGGGAATTTGGTAGTTTTTCCATAGCCTTCATCAAATTTTTACACAACCTACAAAATCAACCTAACATAAAGTATCTCTGATTAGTTCATGTGCTAAGTGCTTAATGAAAGCCAGTCCTTAGTTCTACATTCTCTATGGCTTCTGTGGTTGAAAAGAGGACACAATACTGGCATTCACATCCTAACTGAGCTGACTAGTGAGAAACGTCAGGCTTATACTGCTTATAGTCAATTGCTAGCTCCTTTACGTGGATCTTTAAAGTGTGTACTACATGCTCTAAACCATCCACTTATATGTTTGTATGATTCCATTTTACTGTGTAAAAACCCAGACCCAACCCTACAGCACTGGACCATTACAGCAGTGAGTTCCGGCTACGGGACTTGCATTTTGTCAACCTAGTGCTTTACTTCACTCCCTGTGAACTGTAGAGAAAACTATTCAGTAGATTGGCCCTGTCCATCCTCCTCCACTCCCAAACTCTATATTGCCATGCAGACAGAAAACTTGCTTTTTTAAATAAATATTGCATATGTATATTTATGACAAACTTACATCTTCCAGCTCTTTCTCAATAGCTGCTTTCTCCCTGTGGAACTCCTTTGTTAGTTTCAGTTCTAATTGAATTTGGCCAATTTCTCTGACTTCTTTCTGAAATTTCTTTTCCAGTTCTTGCACTTGTTTTGTGTAACAACTTGCCTGCAAATAAGAGAAAAGCAAAACAAGAGAAACTAATCAAATGTAACAAAAACCACAGAACACACAGAACTAAACGGCTGAAATTCAACTGAGCTGCAGTGTTTTAAAAAACACAAGGAATTCATCATTAGAAGAAATTCTGCAACCTCAACAGAAGCTACTCTCCAGTGAAATAACAAGTCTAGAATGCTAAGTTTAAAACAATATCCATACTATCATTGCATTGGTTTTGCATGGCAAGGTTTTAGTGGCAATGGCCCTACAGGAGTGGCTTCTGAGAGAAGCTTACCCTGTCTGATAGAGACAAAGCCAGCCGGTTCCAAGATGAACCCACCACTGGCCAAGACTGAGCCCATCGGCAATAGTGGTAGCACCTCTGGGATAACAGATTTAAGGGGGGAAAGTTGCACAACTGTGTAACTGCAGCTGAAGTGAGTCATGAAGAGAATATGTGAGTGAAACAACCCAGCAGACACCAAGGTCAGTGAAGGAGGGGAGGAGCTGCTTCAAGTGCCAGAGCAGAGATTCCCCTGAAGCCTGTGGTGGAGACCATGGTGAGGCAGGCTGTCACTCTGCAGCCCATGATGGTCCATGGTTGAGCAGGCGGATGCTGTGAACCCGTGGGAAGCCCATGCTGGAGCAGGCTCCTGGCACGACCTGTGAACATGTAGAGGAGGTCAGGGCCAGAGGAGCTTTGCTGACAGGACTTGTGACTCCATAGGGGACCCACACTCAGCAGTCTGTCCCTGAAAGACTACACCCTGTGTAAAGGACCCACATCAGAGCAGTTTGTGAAGAACCGCAGACTGTGGGAAGGAACCATGTTGGAGAATTTGGTGAAGGATTGTCTCCTCTGTGAGGGACCTCACATGGGAGCACCTCAGGAGTGTAAGGAGGAATGAGCAGCAGAAGCAATGTGTGATGAACTGACCCGCAACCCCCATTCCCAGTCCCTCTGCACCACTCAGGGGAGAGACGTACAGAAATCAGGAGCTGAGCCTGGGAGGAGGGTAAGGGTAAAGGGGAAGAAGTTTTAAGACTTTCTTTCTCATTATCCTACTCTTATCTGATTGTTAACAAATGAAATTAATGACCCTGAGTTGAGTCTGTTTTGCTCATGATGGTAACAGGTGAGTGATCTCTCCCTGTTCTGGCAGTTAAGTGCCCTAGCTTGCTCCTCATACTAAAACCAGAACTACTTTTGAGCTTGCTCAGGAGACCTCACTGTTCTGAGGACAAAGAGAAAAGTTCATTCACCAGCTGCTTCTTCTCTTCTTGAAATTGCTGTTTCAAATCAACCAGGTCCTGTTTCAGTTTCTCAATCTGTGAAAAAATAAATCAAGAAACAATAAGTGTGAGGGTTAAAAAACCCCTATCCTTCATGTGTTTTTCAAATTTTAGTATGAGAAGACACAGAAAGAGGGGAAAGGCCCCTCTTTTGTAATGTTGAGGTCAATGAAATAATGTTTAGAACTGTTTGATTTGGGTTAAGCATGGAAATAATGTCAGCTTAAACTATAAAAAGCCCTCAATGTTATATAGAAACATATCTGTGACTCTAATGAAGAATTAAAACTATGTGGACAGAGGGTTTTCTTCTGTACTATTTTGGACAGTGGTGCAGTGTTAGATAAGCAGTTTATAGAAAGAGGAAAAAACAAAGACAGATACAGAGAGAAAAACAAGCAACTGGAAAACGGTCTGAAGATCTTCTATACCGGATAGGCTGAAAGAAAACAGTGGGATGTCTGCTCCTACTGTTTCACCTCACCTGGTGCCCTGGGATCAGACCTCTGTATCTTCTTATTCCATAAATAGTACGTTAAAATAATTGCATTTTAATTTTTGTTTTCAGTTTGTTTTTCTAATTGAAAAAGAATTTTGCTTGGTACTTGAATTTAGAAGAGTACAGGGATGAAGCTGGAACACAAAAAGTTCCATTTAAACATAAGAAAAAACTATTTCACTGTTCAGGTGAGGGAGCCCTGGCACAGGCTGCCCGGGGAGGGTGTGGAGTCTCCTTCCTCGGAGGTCTTCAAGAAATGCCTGGATGCGTTCCTGTGAGACCTGATCTAGGTGAATCTGCTTCTGCAGGAGGATTGGACTAGATGATCTCTAAAGGTCCCTTCCAACCCCTACCATTCTATGATTCTATGAAATGTAAAGTACCACGCAGGACTTTCTTTTTTTTTCATTGTGTTCTGCATTTATTTCTCAGAAACCTCCTCCAGGCAGCTAAACAGCGGATTCTCCCTCAGCTTCCTCATTTTTCGAGGCGAAAAAAAGCCTCGGCCTCATATTTGTACATCGTGTGCTGAAGCCCTCGACAATTTCAGTGCCTCTCCCCTGAATTCGTTCCTGTGTATTCTTTCTATGGAAGGGGCTCAAAGGCGCAGGCCCTACCCCGGTGTGACGGAGCAACCGCCTGGCAGTGCGGGCGCGGGGCGCGCAGCGGGCCCAAGAGCCTCCCCGCCGCGAGAGCGCGCTGCAGCCCCGGCCTCGGCTGCGGGGAGGTACCGCCGTCCCAGCTGCGTTCATCTTTGGCCGCAGGCACCGAAACCCAGGCCGGGGGCAGCACCTGCGGTCAGGGGAAGTGCATCGGGAGGCCGCGGGGGCAGAGGGACCTGCCCCGCTGCGAGCGCACCTCCGCCGTCTTCTCTTGACCCTGCTTCGTCAGGGCCGCCGCCTCCTTCTCCGCGCCCTGCCGCCGCCACAGCAGCTCCGCGTTGCTCCCGGCCAGACGGCGGGTGGCTTCGCGGTGCCCGGCCCGGGACGCCTCGGTCGCCGCCAGCCGAGCGCCCTGTAGCGCCGCGTCGACCTCGTCCCGCTTCTGCTTAGGCACCGCTGGCCTGGGGGAGCGGGAGGAGCCGCTGAGGCACAGCGACTGACGCCCGCCCGCCATGACCGCTGCGGCGTCTCACGGCAGCGCGTCGCGCCCGTTACGACGGAGGCCAGGCCCGTCCCACCCGCCCTGCACGAACCGGGCGGCGCGCGGCGGCCCGTTCCCGTGGAAACCGGACGGCGCCCTCCCGCCACGCGCAACTGCCGCGACGGGCCCGTGACGCGGCGGCGCCGACGCGAGGGGCAGCGGCGGCGAGATGCGGCTGCGGCGGCGCCGCGGGCGGCCGGTGAGTGCGCAGCGGCGGGGGCGGGGGGCGGTGTGCCACGGAAGCCGCGCCCCTGCCCGGGGTCCCGCCGCACAAGAGCGGGCAGAGAGCCGCTCCGCGGCTGCGGTAACGTCGCGGGCCGCGCCTGCGTCCGCTGCGCGGGGAGGGAGCCGCCCCGGGGAGATGTCGGACAGCGGCGTGAGACCCTCGGAAGCCGAGAGGTCCGAGGCGTTTCCGTTACTGCCCGCGGCGCTGCGTCCGGGGGCGGACGGAAGGACGCCCTGCCTTGGTAGAACGCAGCTGGGTCGCCGATGAGAGAGAGACGTGTTTCCACTGGGGGTTATGCTTAGCGTTACCGGCACCGGCTTCGGGAAGAGAGCACGGGACCCCGGGGCCGTGCTTGGCGCTGGCGGGGCACAGAGAGAGGCGGCAGAGACTTTTGCTTGGGGAGCAAAAACGAAGCTAGGAGCAATCTTCAGGCGTATTCACTGTAAGGATTTTGATGGCAGCTGTTTGACGTGGCGAAAGGAAGAATGCCTTGGCGTTGAGGTGCAGGCATTTAAAACCAAAACCGCTACAGCCCTAACAGTAGTTTGGTTCGGGAAAGAGGTATTAGGGTGCCCGGATCCAGATTATTCGTGGTGAAGGAGCTCAGGTCAAGGCTTTCAGGGTGTGCAAACTGTCCGAATTATGCTGATATTTGCCCTGGAGTGTCCTCCAGGCTTAGACTGAATCAAAAGCCCTCTGCACCCAAAATCTGTTTTCTGAGAGGTCCAAGTGGTCCCATAACTGACGTTGCTTACAGCCCTGGTAGGATCACAGTTGGAAAGCTGTGAAGGGACAGCACAGTGCAGGAGGAGAATGCCACAGGCTCTTAGAAAGCTGCCTTGAGCTAATTAAATACAGAAATTGGAAACCCACTTGGCTAGAAATGAGAATAAATAAACAATGTCTATCTGGAGCCTCGGTACAGGAAAAAAGATTAAAACTGCTGATAACACATGTTTATGAGTTGGTTCTGGTTTGTTTCTAGTGTTTGAAGCTCTAGATGCAGATTTTTTTACCCAAAATGTATGTTTGTGTGCAAAGAATGTTGTGCTGTTATCTTTGTAGAAATTATGGCAGTGATTCCGTTATTCTTTCTCTCATGGTTTTTAAACTGTGTACTTTAAAGAGGCTTAAATTTTTTGTCAAAACAACCCAAGAAATAAGTCCATAAAAGATATCATGACTTTTCATTGGTGGGGGGGGAGGGAGTAAAAATATGTTTGTATAGTCATGAATGTTAAGCAGCTCATCTGGGAACTAGATTTTGTTACTGTTTTAGTGCAGAAAATAGACTTTCCATTCTGAATTATCTCTGGTGAGCTTGAGCGATAAATAACAAAATAGATTTAATTACATAATTCTGTAATATGTATTATTAAGGAATTTACTTAAATATTTGCCTAAATATTTATATGTTGTATTATTTTCAAATATAGTTCTTTGTATCTAAATATTTCACAGTTTAGGACAGACAGGAAATTCTTGTATACCTCAGATACGCTGCTTATCTTTCAGTTCAGATCAGACAGGTTTCTCCTTGCAGGAAACTCTGTTGCCATGCTTTGGGATTCTCATTTTCTTTTGTCAGAAATATTAAAAAAAATGTGGGTGAGACTTTCTGGTCATGAAAATGAACAGGTTGTGGTTTGCTGCCTTAAGATTTCTTACTATTATTCTGGCATGGGTTTCTCCCTTCTTGTTTAAGGAGAGGTTGTTTGTGGAATTTGTTGGAGTTTTTGTTTCTTTCTTTCTCTTTTTTCTCTTCCTATTCATGTCATTTCAGTCTTGACAGTCTCTACACAGCATCCTGGTATTTTCCAATCATACAGTCTATCTAGCTCTCAGATCTTTATATAGGATGTGCTTCAATTCAGTTTAATTTCTGTGATACAGATGGTATTTACATGTGTTCCTCTGTGTTGGGAAATAAGTGTTCTACCTGGTGTTACTGGACTCAGACCAGTGCTATCAAGATCAACTGGAACATTTGTGTAAATGTTTTACTAACGTGTTTAACTTTTCAACTTCTTTAAATTCATCCCATGTAATTATCTGGGCAGGTTTCCCTGCTTGTGTTGGGCAATGATAAGCTCAAATTTGAATAAAGCAACTCAACTGATAATTTGTGTGCACCCATGACCTCAGGGTTTGCCAGCTGCGTAGTCCACTCCTCCTAACTTAAAGCAACGGTGCACAAGGGCAGACGCAGTGTCTGTTGTCACAGTGCTCCGAAGTGGCTCTCATTAGGAACTTCGGGCGTGGGAGAGCTGTTGCTTCCATCCTGTGACAGGTGTGTGCATATAACCTATCCACTGTTGATGTTGGTTGTTACTGCTCACTTCTAAAGGCAGTAACTGGAGCCTGCTGATGGTGATCTGTGTGCTTTATAGCTGAACTGTTTGGTTATATTAATGAACTTGTGCCCATGTTGCTGTTACCACCTTTCTGTTTGTTGTTCATGTTACCCATCCTTTTGTATTCTGGTAGCATCTAGGATTTTAAGTTGTTGGAGAGGAACTCTTTTGGAAATATTTTTCTTTCTCACTAACTAATCTCTACCCTAGATCTACCCTAAATTTTTTCTTCCTTTCTTTCTTCTGATTCTGTCTTGCCAAATTCCTTTTCCGTTGGCAGAGCATAACAGAAATGGCAATACTCCTCTCTTGTGTCTCCTCACCTATTTTTGTGCTCCTTGTGGACACTTTTGCTGGTGTGCTTGATTACATGGTCTTCACTGCTTATTGAAGAGGCTCAGGGTGCTTTTTTCATTCTTAATGAGGATGGAGAAAAATAAAATCCCAGGGTTGTTGTTCAGGATTGTTGTCCTTTGGAGTGGTGGAAGGGACAAAGTCAGAGTAGAAGTAGAGAATGAAGAGTGTGAAGTGGTGGTGGATGTCTGAGAAGGGATAGAGAAGCTGAGCAAAGGAGTGTTTCATGGGAGGCTGAGGTTCATCCACTAGTAGATCTGGCAAGAAAAGTATGTGTTAATGGTGGCAGTTGCTCATCTTTGAAGGTATTGAGGCTTGTTTAAGTGTCACATGTCCTGCTTGTAATAGGACCCGGAGTTTGTTCTTAAGGCAGATGCTTGGATTGTATTTGTGTTACTTCAGTAAGCAGATTCCTCACTCAGTAACCCCACCTCTTCTGGTGTGCTGGAAGGTAGTACCCACTCATGCAGGTTATGTTCTGTTGAAACAGTCACAGCTTCTCAGATTTTCAGTGAACTTCCTTGCTATGGTGAATGGGTATTGGGTAATGCCAGCTGCATCTTAGCTGTGAAGCTGCTGAATAGCTCAGTGCTTTTCATGAACTCTCTTCAGGACAGGACTTTTAAGTTGTTACAGGTTAGAACTAAGTTTTTACTCATCTCGATACAAAATGTGAATGCTTTAGAAACTATTAAGAGTCGGAACTGATCTGTCACAGAGGGTGGGCAATCATCAAGTCCCTTCTTCCTCTTCTCAGAGTGTGCTTCTAAGGCAGAGTGTATCAAGAGCTTGTGCTGCTGTCCACAGCAATCTGTGTCTTCTAGAAGCAGGGGAATACAAATAAAGGTCACTGAAGACAGTCAAGATCGGTCTGCAGTGGGCTGCATGTTTTGTTTGCCCTGGACACAGCTGAACACTCAAGTGTGTTAGAGACACTCAAAGAATGACCCAGTGTGACATTATTTGCTGAGAATGGGTAAAAATTAATCTCACTGTGCTGTAACTGGGAACAAAGATGAGGGATGGATGTAATAAAAGTTATACAAGGTCTAAATCTGGGATAAAAGTTACTGGAGGATAAATGAGTTCTTTGGGTGTGTCAGAAAGGTGTGTGGAAGTAGAGGCTATGTCAGATTCACATAGAAAGGGAAGGAGAGAGGTTAGGGTTGGGAATGAATAAGTACAGGATAGAGAGAACAAAAATATCAAGAGAATCAATATCAAGTGGGACTAAGCAGATTGCTGAAAGAAATCAAATATAAGGGCTAGAAGTGGACGAGGAGCTAAGCAGATGGACAGGCATGTGAAGTAGAATGTTCAGTGCTGTGGGCAGAGGGAGTGTGTTACCAAGTGCTGGAGAATGATAAGGAGCTGTTGGCACCTCCTGTGTGCTGAGTGCTCTGGGTGTATATCAGCATAGGCCACACTGCACATGGTGGGGCATCTGACCACATGCTCTTTTCTGCTGTTAAAATGCAAATGACAATGACAGTTGTATATTCTCCTCCCTTTTGCCTTTGCACCAAATGAGCCCTGTCCTTTCTGTGCTCCTGGTCTTTGTTAGCTCTTCTTGGGGAAAAAAATGCAAAGAGATAAGTGTTAACATAAAGGAGGTGTAGCTGTATCGTGATTTCCAGTACTGTGTCACACAGCTGTGGGGCTTTGGCTTATTGAAGCTGTGTAAGCAACTGGCGTGTCCAGGGCAGCTGGTTGAGGTATGAGAGCGTGGTGGGATTTTGCTGGGGTTTTCTGTAATTCTGCCAATGAAAACTGTGTCAGGAGAAAATGCTGAATAAACAAAATGCAGACAGAAAGGGAAGCCTAAAGAATACAGAGAGGCAGAGCCCAGGTGCACTTTACAGTTCAATCCCTCTTGTGCAGCACAGGCTTTTCTTGGGGACAAGGTTGCTGGTGGAAGGAAGGTGCTGCCTTCGTTCTCTCTATGCAGTAATCTCTCCTGGCAGCTGTTCTTAGCCTGAGATAAAATTCTCTTTGTTTGTGACTCTGAATAACACTTGTGTTCTGTCACAGCATCTCAAGTGTGTAAATGTTGGGGGTAAAATGGTTCTGCTCTGAGCTCCCCTTTGGTGATGCTTCTTTTCAGATGATATTTGGGTTTTGGGGAGGTTCTGGGGACTAATGTTGACCCAAAAATTGCCTAAATAAAGTCAAAACTACAAATACTGGGAAGCAAGCTACTTTAACTCTTCTGCATTTGGGAAATGGAGTAACCTTTACTCTGAAAGAACAAATCAGTTGGATGTAGTTGTAGCATAACATATGGTAAATCACTTCTTTTGGATGAGGTGTTTGAAAGCATCTAAAGGGCAGAATATATGTGTACAGACTGACTTTGGTATTTTACCAGCCTTTTAGGGAGAAGGCCCTTGGTAATTTCCATTCCTGCTTTTTTTTTTTCTATAGGACCTACTGCAGCTCTGTGATTGATCCGTGCTTGACTACCTCAAGGAGTCCTGGCAAGATGGTATCTTCCAGATCTCTCATCCTTCTAGCACTGGCATTTTCCTCTTTGTCCCTTGTTCTTCCGCATTCAAACAGAGAGATGTGGTTTCAGGATTTCATTCCACCTAACGTGTGCCCTATAAATGCCAAAGCCAACACGTTTTATGGCATAATGTTTGACGCAGGAAGCACTGGGACAAGGATTCATATTTACACCTTTGTGCAGAAGAGCCCAGGTATGTCGCCATCAGTCTGTGCACTGGAGTATGTTGACTTGGGTTTCAGCTTCCCAAAAGAGGGGTTTCCCCCAACACAGCATTTGGAAACAAACTGAATATTTCCACAGTTAGTCCTTCAAATGGTCCTCTGGCAGATGATTATTTTCCATTCATGGTGGTACTTTGCTGTGAAAATACTAGGGTTGGGGTTTTTTTCCAGATCTTTTGAAACTCAGAGGTTTAATTCTGGAGAGTTCTGAATTGCCAAAAATTTTCAGACATGGAGCTGTTCAGAGGAAAGTCTGATTGAGCTGGAAAGAGGTTTACACTGCTTTTGTCAAGGTGTGTCTTATCTTGAGTTCTATTAAGAAATACTTAAGTTTTGTGTATATGTCACATTTTGTACCACATTAAAATCAGTAAATTACAGAGTTAGAAGCACTGAAAGTTTGAGCCATTTCCAGGAGAACTCCGGTGCACAGGTGCACCACGCTCCAGTATATCTGCTACTGAGCTGGTGCAGAGGCACCTGAGCTGGCTGCACGCTCCCCAGGATTCAGGAGGGTGTAGCTTGGCTACAGTGAGTCAGCAAATTTGCAAAGGTTGAAGGCTGGTTGATGGAACTCAGCTAATTAAGCCCTCAGGGCCACGCATAGTTACCTACCGGGTTACGTACGTGATTTCAGACATAGTTTGGAAGGGCTAGTGGGTACAAGGTCCAGCTCCAATGGACTTGTAACATGCAATGGAGTTGTAATATGCAATACTCGGTGCCAGCTTCTAGACCCAAGCTACTCTGGAAGCAATAATCACGTTTGTTTGGCTTTGCAGACATGTGCTTGCTCCCAGTCAGCGCTGTTCTGTGTTTGCAAGTTGGATGAATCACCTAGGGATAATCAGGAGTTGATTGTATGTGTCTTAATATGAATTACTATTTCACAATTAACCTGGGGACAAAAAGGGAAAGAAATTTTAATAAGATTGGGCATCAGTCATACTACAGTGCTGTAACTCGTTGTAGTTCACAGATACAAAATGGACTTACTTCTAATTATATCAACATACTCTTAATAAATTATTTGGAACTTTAGTGGTTCAAGGGCAACACTCTGTTAAATATGTTCCTAAAGTGAAGGAGGGGAATAGGTGTTGCTTGCAAGAAGAGATCAAAGATAGGCACTTCACAAGGGTTAGAGACAACCTTTTTGAAACTAAAGATGATGATTCATGTTGTTGACTGTTTCACGTAATGTTTCGTTTGTGCAGAAAACCTTCCAGAGCTGGAAGGGGAAATCTTTGAATCTGTGAAGCCAGGTCTTTCTGCATATGCTGATCAGCCTGAAAAGGTGAGATTCTCCTTCATTCTCTGTGAGTTAATTTTGCTTCTCCTAAGTTCAGTTGGACTCAGATGAGCACTTCAGTATTACATTTATTCTCAATTCTCTGCAATTACAATTAGTAAATGATCTGCTGCTATCTCTCTAAACCTGTTGCTCTACTTTTGTGACTAATTTCTAAACAGTGAGATGAGAGCTGTTGTTTTACATATTTCATCGATGTCTTGCTTAATTGCTATATATAAGTGGACTATATGCTTCTGAGAATTTCAAAGAGTGACTTTCAGCTCTAGTAGCATCCATATTCAATGTTCATTTCCCCTGTAGCCTCTCAATACGAGTAAGTATGTACTCCTGTCTCATTTTCTAAAAACTTTCTCAGTTTTTCCTTGTGTTTTGAATTGTCAGTGCTGGCCACAGTTCAAAATGGGCATATTTTGGTTTGATTAGTTTAGAAGTAAGGGGTTAGGAACACGGGGATTTTGTTTTTCTAGTCATATTACACTGACAAAAGTTAGGTTTTGTTAATAAGTTATGGAAAAAGGGAAGAATAAAGATACATTTACCAGGTTAAGTCAGGCCAAAATATTTCCCTAAGTGTATTTTCGGCTTCTGTCATTGGACTTCATAGAATCCGAGAATCATAGAATAGTAGGGGTTGGAAGGGACCTTCAGAGATCATCTAGTCCAACCCCCCTGCAGAAGCAGGTTCACCTAGATCAGGTCGCATAGGAACATGTCCAGGCAGGTCTTGAAGACCTCCAAGGAAGGAGACCCCACAACCCCTCTGGGCAGCCTGTGCCAGGGCTCCGTCACTCTCACGGTGAAATAGTTTTTTCTTATATTTAAGTGGAACTTTTTGTGTTCCAGCTTCATCCCATTACCCCTTGTCCTGTTGCTAGCTACTATAGAAAAAAGGGATGTCCCAACCTCCTGACACCCACACTTTAGATATTTGTAAATGTTAATAAGATCTCCTCTCAGTCTCCTCTTTTCCAGACTAAACAGCCCCAAATACTTCCCATAATTTGTTTTGTTTCTTTGCTTTTATTTTTGGAACCATGGCTTGGAAGCCAGTGCTCAGGGATATGTCAGACTAACTGCAGTCATGCTCAGTTCAAATATTTGATTGCAGTTTTAGCTTAAGAATTATTTAGGTACAGGCAGTTACTCTCCTACTGCTCCAGGACTTTTGTTGGTTTGTTTGTACACAGGTCTTTGCCAAACACAGTTGGACAGTTCTGTCTTCCACAGTCAGATGCATTAATCAACACCTGAATTTATAATTTTAATTGGAAGTTGTAGTTAGGTGCCATCTGCCTTATTTTCAAATGGAGGTGGTTGTGAATTCACTCCCAGTACAGTCGTTCCATGCTGCTATGTTGGATTCAGTGTCAGAAAGGAGCAACAGAGCAGAGGGTGCTAAAATAATCCAGTTGTGACAGACAGGGCCAGTCCTGTGGTAAGCTGCCATTTTCCAGATCCCTGGCACTTACAGTAAGCTCCTTCACAAGCTAAAGGAGGTGCCAGAGAAATGACAGATTAGATACTCTGCATTGTGTGCGTTAGCAGGCTTGAAGTCAGAGGCTAATGTAACGGGAATGTCATGTTTCTCAGTTGGCACAGTAGAATTCAGTGCCCCAGTAGTGTGAGTGTGAACTTTATGGAAGACTGAATGGCTTTGGGATTTTTTAACTTTTTTAAACTTTTAAGTTCTCCCTTCATTTCACTAAATCTGTTGTTTGGTAAGAAAGGAGAAGAATTCATTCCTAGAGAAACTTCTGGAAACTTCACAGGAGAATGTTAATTGCTAATGCCAAATGGTAGTTGTTAGAGCGGTGTAAATAATTGAGAGCCCAACAGTGATGCCTGTACCTTGTGTGGTAACCATTCTGCAGCTGACATTTTAATTACACTATTTGCCATGGACACACTTGGAGTTCTTATATTGCATTTTAGCGAAATCTACAGACACTTTTCCTGACTTGCAACTTCAGTCAGTAATTGTACCATTTAGTTTAATTGTGCTGCAAGATGTCTGGGTTTGTCAGGTAATCACCCTCCATTTCAAATAATAATTTCCACAAACTGACATACCTGTCACCTAAGATACCTCTCTGAATACGCTCATCCTTCCAATGCAGATATTTTCTTTAAGGTTCTTCGGAGATACCTAGCACAGATTTTTATCCTTAGCTTGGGTGTGGGTGAGATGTCTTCTGCTAGTGGTTTCACTAGTGTTGATGGGTAATTATGAGGCCTGTTTTCTGATGATCTGTAGGAGGAAATCATAAGAAAAACAAAATCTTTTTCCTTTTAGGGTGCTGAATCTGTCAAAAGATTGCTGGATATGGCCATAGATGCTGTGCCACCTCATCTCTGGAAGAAGACTCCAGTAGTGTTAAAAGCCACAGCTGGACTGCGCTTGCTGTCAGAAGAGAAAGCTCAGGCTCTGCTTTTGGAGGTACTATTAAGATCTTTTGGTTGCACTAGTATTGCTCTTTCTGTTTCATCTTCCATTGTACTTTGCATAAGAGAATTTCATCTATGAAAAGTGATTGTAATTCATGACAGCATGAAACCCACAGGCTTTGTTGTATGGTCCTGAAATCTTCTGTCTTGATGTGGCTAGAAGGCTTGGGGATAGAGACCTACAATACTTGTTCCTTTCTTTCCTGGCCCTTGAAAGAAGAAGAGTTTTGTCTACTCCACACACTTGTCTTATTTTATACTGCTGTGGAAAGAAAGCTTTCTGTGTTGTCATCAGAGCAGACGAAGGCTCGTAAGACCAAGGAATGTAATAATTATTTCTTTCTTCAGGTGAAAGAAGTCTTTGAGGAATCACCGTTTCTTGTTCCAGAGGACAGTGTTAGCATCATGGATGGATCTTATGAAGGTATGTTTTGGAAGGAAGAAAAAGTGAAAGCAAAGGAGAGTTGGGGAAAGTGTGAGAGAGGTATTTTATGGACATGAGAGGGAAAGAGAAACAGTCACTAAACCGAGAAAAAGTTAAAGGTTTCTAGCTGTGTTTGATTAACTAAAAAATCAATCCTGCTTTTCCTAGGAGGTGTTGATTATTTAGTCATCTGTTAGGCTACGAATGCACAAATTGATTTATGAGTTAGCTAGATGAAGGTTCATCCAAAACCTTAGGTTCCAGAAGAGAGCCTCATCTCAGAAGTAAGTGTGCAGGCTACTGCAGGCTAAACAGCTTAAGCCTGCTTTTGGGAAATGGTGGGGGAAAAATGGTGGCCACCTCGGAACAGCTGCCCTGTTATACAGCAAGGGAGGAAGTTTATTGAAAGTACCTATTAACTTCTGCAGTATTAGTATTAAAAATAATCTATTCTGATTAGCTCATTGTTTTTGAGTTAAGATTGGAAGCATTTGGAATATCATAGGAGAATGAAAGAGAACTGGAAATCTTAAAAGAAATAACTAATGAAATACATAATAAAATAGTAAGTTAAGAAATAAATTCCAATTGTAAAAATGCAGCTAGGAAAGTTGCAAAGAAAGTAAACACAGGAAAAAGTGAACTATGTTGTAAATCTGGAGTGAGTGATGATTTTGCAGTGCAGAAAAGACCACTGTAACATTTTTGGCTATATAGGCAGACATACTACATTGGAGAACAGGCAGGTAATAACCCTTCTGTATGGATGACTGATGAGAGCCATTTGTGACATTACATTCAGTTCTGAACACCTCGTTGTGGCAGATATATTGCCAGTTTGGAAGGTGTTCAGGGAAAGCAAAAAGAATTGTCACAGTGCTTAAACAACTAATAAATGGAGGAAGATTAGAGAGCAAAATTTGCCCATGTGGGCCAATAAAAAAGGCAAAGTAACATGAAGTCTGCAGGTATTCCACGCAATACGATGCAGTGCATAATATGTCACTGGGATTAATGGGCATTGTGTAGCAGGGAGAAGTCTTGTACTGACAGGGAGCAGGACCAATGAGGCACAACAGAGCACAGCGCAGTCTGCCAAGGGTTATTGAAAAGTCTCACCTCTTCTGCTGTGACATTTGCCTGTGTCAGGAGTCAGAGGAATTGTTTCTGTCTTACTAGTCACCACAGTGTCTGTGGTGTAACTACAGAAACCACAGGATTAAAACACACAGCAATGTGTATGCAGTTTTCAGATTAGGAACTGAAATGTTGGGGGTTGGGAGAAGTGCCCAAGGAGACGTGCATTGTGTCAGCTTGTTACTTCTTTGTGTGTTGTTTGGATAATAGATGTGGTTTGTGCATGCTGTAGTTGCATGAATATTACAAATGTTCTACTTATCCCAGCTTATGAGATCTTAATCATTCAATAATGCATCATATCACTTGAGAGATTAATACAAACTTATGGGGTGATTATGTCAAGTTAGTAATGAGGGCTGGTAGGGGTGGGCAGAAGCTTATGGAAGTATTCAAGGGTGACTTTCTTTTTTCCTTTTTTCACTTTTTGCAGGAATTTTAGCCTGGATCACTGTGAACTTCTTGACAGGTAGTTAATTCTGTATAATTTCTCTCTAAATATGGACTTGAGTCTCTTCTGTGGAGGTGATCACCCTAAACTTCTCTGCCTTGGTTGCCATGTCCTGCTTTTCCTCTCCACTGTGGCACCAGTGCTAAAGCAGTGTTTTGTCTTGGGCAGACTGTTTCAGAGGATGAGCCATCCCTGGAGGCATTTTAATCCAATTGGTGCCAGGATTTACTCAGGACTGGGAGGCACTGGCAGGCTGGTTTCTCTAACATACATAGAGGAGTGGTGCTGTGAATCTGTTAGAAGATGGGAAACGAGGTTTTAGAAAGCTGTACCAGGAGATGGGCTGGTGCTTTAGTTCTGCTGGCTCTAGGGAAGAGAAAGAAAATCCGTGCTCTACTTGATAACGTGAGCAAGCAAAAAAAAAAAGCTGCTGTGGGTGAAGAGAAATTATAATAGCTGGTTCTGCTTTACTGTCTTTCCTCTCCTCCTGCTCTTGACCAGCTATATGGTGGTTACAGTGTTTGTGTACCCGTCCTTACGGTCCTGTCTTCTGCAGGAGATTACTTTCTTTTGTCTCTTACTTTCAGCTTTTGCTGGATGCCTAGAGATTTTTCTGCTTTTGCCTCTTTGGAGGGGAAATTGGAGTCAAGGAGGTCCTGTATTTTTGTGATACCTTCTGTTTGCCTACCTTTTCTCTGTGATGTTTTTCGTCTTTGGAGGGCAGATCAGCTCTCTTGTGTTGCTGTGGTCATGTCATAACTTGATGGCTGCCTGAACATGCATGCACAGTATCCACTTCAGCATTTGTGTGCTTGGGGCTGTTCTGAGCATGATGTTGTTTGCAGGGCAGCTGTCTGGCCAGAACCAGCATACTGTTGGGACTCTGGACCTGGGAGGAGCCTCAACCCAAATTACATTCCTGCCACGATTGGAGGTGAGGAGGTGGTTAAAATTGCCCATATTGGGACTGCAGGACCAGTGGAAAGACCTCAGCACTGCTGTGCTTGCTGATAGCATTTGGTCAGTGCTGGCACAAGCAGAACATCTGTGGTGTAGAGAACATGTATTTCTGTTCCTTTTGACATCAACAGTTGTCTGATAGGCCCTTGCAAACAAAGGAGCCTGGATAAAAAGCAAGCAAGCAAATGAGTAAAACCAAAGAGAAACAGCTTTTGTTTTCTAGACCCAGGCTGGGAAAGCCCCATTAATGCAGATATTATTTTGTATTCAATAAATGTCAAACATTGCAGGGAGTATTCTTGCATATTACAAGAAATTACAAGAAATGTAGGGTCTGATTTGAGTTAGTTGGGTTTTTTTTTGCCATTCCAGTCTGATAACAGAGCCTTACTAAATCTTGAAGGGTGGAGGGGAAGTGTCTCATGGGGCAAACATCTTTTATAATGCACAGTCAGCCCTGTTCTCATTCTCATTTCTCTTGAGAATCCTCTCTGCCCCTCAGTCCATCTCTTCTAGATTTGTTGGGAATTCTATAGCTCTTTAGCAACAATTTCAACTGGAACCCAAATCAGTAATTTGCATGGGAAAATGACATGGGTATTGGAAGGGCACTACAGCGTTCTGGACGTTGGCATTGTGAAGCTGGTTTTGTCCCCCTGTCTGAAATTCAGAGTCTTTTATTTAATATTTTTTGTTTACAGAAATTGAGATTCTCAAAGGGTGTTGGGCAACCACAAAAGACATGGTTTGCATATCAGGATATTTTAGTTCTGCAATGGTGTCTCATGTTGAAACATTGTGTGCAACATTATCCTGTTCGGCAGAGCCTGAAGCACTCTGGGCTTGCCCTCTGCTTTGTGTTGATAACACCTGCTGAAGCAGGCACTGGACCAACAGGAAAGGGTGTTGCATGTCAGAGTTTTGGAGACTAAATAGAACTGTGAAGTAAGCTGAACTGCAGCTCAGGATTCAAATGTCTCCTTGGAGTCCTGCAGAAAAAGCCCTGGAGGTTTTGTTACTGACCAGGACTAGCGGTGTGAATTTGTAGGGCACTGTGGAAGTCAAGGTTCATGTTGCCTGCTTGTACACTGTCTGCTTCTAGTCTGTATTGTCAAGTTCATACAAAAAAGCACTATGTAGCTCATCATATTTCTGAGGAGTTTTTCCCCCTCTAATGGAATTAGCAGAGATTTTCCCCTTTGATTTGCAGAGGAGTTTTTTTCCCCTTCCTGCAATCTGAAGCTGTCACATGTTTGCTCTTGTGTTCATTTTGAACAAAGTACTGTAATAATAAGAGATTCATTAATGGATTACAGATTACAAGCAAATATAGGACATAGGTGACTGCATGGAGCTTTTTTTAAGCTGGTGTTAAGCTTTTAATGGTATTATTACCAAAATTATAAGCAACTGAAAACCAATCATAATCATTATGAAGTTGTCTGTCTGGTGCAGTGTCTACCTCATTTGAGAGAGGTGTGAGGAATTCTGGTTCTGTGCAAGTAAGGCATGAAAAAAGCCAGTTGTTTTCTCCAAACAATTGGGGTTTTTTTCAGGATCTCTCCCTTTTTAAAGTTTTTGTGATGCAAGGTTTAGGAACAGAACTCAAAATATGGCAGGGTCTGGGGGTGCTGGGTCAAGGATGTGACTGCCATCCTGATGAAAATCTCCCTGACACCCAAACCAAATTTCAGTTTGTCTTTGTTCAGGAGAAATTCAAGCTGAACACTGCCAGATCTTTCAGCTTCGCTTGGGCACCTGTCTAAGACTCTACAATTCCAGATCTGTTTGTTTTTTTGCTGTATCTGGTTGATTGAAGGGTAGCTGCAGGGACTGCAGCTTCAGTCCTCCCTCACATTCTGCTGCTTGGCCCAGAGTAATTAAGTTTCTCATGTGAATGCACAGTGCCAAGAGCGGATGGGAGAATGAGAAAAGATGGAAGTGGCACTGAGGTCTTGGGGACTAGAAACAAAGGAACAGTAAATGAGCTCTAAACTGGTTTACAGGAATATAGGAGTTAAGTCTGCCAAGAAGGTAGGAACTGAGTACTAGTGGGACAAAGATGTCTTATTACCTCCGATTTTCCTCTATTCACGTTTTTCTTCTGTACACAAGAGGTTAATTTAAAGGAAAACACTTAAACCAGGAGATAAAACAGCCCTAAGCCTGGGAGTTAGTAGTCACAAGCTTTCCTTGAGTATTAGCATGGCATTTAACATTGTGAAAACATGGCCTGTACTTTGCTTTTTCAGTTCGTCTGAGTTCCTGAGCTGAGGTGTTTAGTCTGACTTGCAAAAGTTTGTAGCATTTCTAGTGCAGCTGATTTTGATGAGGACTGTATATGGAACTTGTAAATACTCTGGAAAAGTCAGGTATCCTGTGTTACAGCAGTGTTAATAGCTACAGATATTACAGCACTGGGCACTATTGTGCAGTAAACCCTATGGATATATCTATGATATTACATCCAAGTTGTTTATTCTTTATTGCATCATAGAAACTAAAAGATTTCTTCTTTTACTTAACTTTTAGGAAACTTTGAAAGAAACCCCTGAGGATTTTCTTACCTCATTTGAAATGTTTAACAGCACCTACAAGCTCTATACCCACAGGTGAGGAACAAAAAGGCTGTTGTCTTTGCTGGGGAAATCAGTATTTCTCAGTCCTTGAGCTAATCACAAATGGCCATGTCATTCCCTTACCAGCAGTTGGGACCATGACATTTTTACTGTCTTTCTTATCTGCTTGAAACAAATGGAACATGACATTAGCTGACTGGCAATGTTGCAGGTTCATGGTGAATATCATTGCAAAGGAATATTAAACTGCCTGAATGACAGAATATATATATGACATTAAATATATATATGTACAAAAAAGTAAGTAAATATATGCCAATATAAGTAAGTAAAAATATGCCAATATACATATGACAGTAAATATATTTAATGACTGAATAACAGAACCCAGAGAGTGGTAATCAATGTCATGGAACTCCTGCTTCTGCAGGGGGGTTGAACTAGATGATCTCTAATGGTCCCTTCCAACACCTACCATTCAGTGATTAAACAGTCTGTCAAATGAAGAGGAAGCATTAGCAGTCACTATATTTAAGGAGAAGAATTCTTATTACTGGATCCAAGCCAGATCTTCTGCACCAAGCAGAAAGCTGTATATTGTACTAGTAGTCAAAACCTGTCTGGAGATTTGGAAAGATAACCATCCTGAGAATATTTCCTTCATAATTTTTAGTTTGAAATAGCACATCTCACAGCAACTGGACAAAAAGTAAAATCTAGACCACTGTAAGACAGAAACAACCATGCAGATACCATGGAGCACAACAGATTATTGAACCAATTGGAGGAGATAATTGGCCTGGAATAATATAATTGTGCTTACCACATTAAGCTGACAAGTTTGTGTGATGTGTGCAGTGAAATCCAGAGAGTTTACCTACATGACTTACAGTCCCATGAGAACTTGACCATATAAAATAGAGAGTTACTGCCAGCCCATTATTAGTGGGGTGAGGAGTGGGGTGACTCTTCTCAGTCCGTTACAGAATATACTTACTTGACTGCAAAACTGGTTTAATGGTCTTCCTCTCCTGCTGTTTAAATTTACTGATGTACCTGATTGCTGTATTCACCAATACAGTCTATTAGATCACTTAAACTAATTGGGATTGAAAAATCATCTCCTAAAAAAGGAGATGGAGGCTAGTTTAACTGCTTATTATGTAAATGTTTGTATTGACATGACTAAAGGGTTAAGTAGCCAAACACAGAGCAGGGGAATGAAAGGCCAACAGATTTTTAATCTGTCTTTGTTTCTGAAGCCAGCAAAATGTAATGGCATTCTCATAAATGTTGTCCACATCCTAACTTGTAATGAGTGTAGCAGTAATCTGTGGAGTCAAATAAAGATGAGTTTCTCCTATTAGTTCTGCCTTAAGAGCAGACAGTCTGATGTGTGTGAGATAAGAATGGCTATAGAATGGCAATTGTTTTCCCCATGCACTCCTCACATCCTTTTCCCCTGTTTTTAAGTGTGCATTTTGCTTTTTGTGAATGTCTTATAGAACTGTCACATTAGCTCTAACCACTTTCTGTAGTTTTAGATTTACCCATTTTACAACTGTTTGTAGTTTTTGGGTACATGACACTCTTTTGGTAATTGGAATTGTTCTAGCAAAGGTAACTCTGTTTTAGAGAGGGGAGACTTGTGGAAAGCAGAGGAAGGAAATTTGGTTTCAGCGTTCCATAAGAGGCTATGGGTGAAGCATACTAGCTGTGCAAGAATTAAAACTGTACTATCTGGGTTATTTGCAGCTATTTGGGGTTGGGACTAAAAGCTGCCAGACTAGCAACGCTTGGAGCTTTGAATATGGAAGGTATGTTCATATGATAAAACATAAAAGATTTTTGAAGAGATGATTGGACTTAGTCTTTTGTCAGCAACCCATTTCCCATCTCCTCTGTCTCATGCTTTTCTATGTTTTTGCTGACATAGATCTGCCTGGAAACAGGGTACTGCTTGTTTGGATGCTATCTTGGGAGACAGGGGCTTTTCCCTGTTTCCAGGTTTAGCCAGCAGTGAGATTGAATGCAAATTCCAGAAGTGCACACATGGGAACGTACAAACACCCTATAGACATGGCCAGCCACAGGCTCACAGCTTTACAAGCATCCATGGAAACACAAACGGGGTGAACAGGTCCTTTTCCTAAGCCTTGCTCATTAGACCAAACCTACTTGAGAGGTGTCTCGAGTATCTGCCTAGCCTGCTCTGTTCCCCCAGATCTCCTGTTGCATTCATTGACTAATGTAGCCTGAAGGCCAGGAGCACCTTGCACACTGGCACTTACTAACCTGAATGCACACTCACGCTGCTGAGTCTTTCCAGTCTGACACAGGCCTTAAGCCTTTCCAGTCTTCACACCCAGACCTCGAGCCTTTTGTCCAGTCTCTGGTCAGGGCCTGAGGTCTTTTCACCTTCTGGATTCTCTCTTGCCAGCTAGATGGATTTTAAGAAGAAGATAGGACAGACTGCAGTGACCGGTCACAAGGCTCAGCCTGAAGAGCAGACTGACCAGCTGCCTTTTTACTTATGATTGCCTTCTTTTATCATCCCCTACATTTTCCTGCACTTGTCCTTCCCTGATCCCTCAATTCCCTCTTTCTCTGCCTTTGAGCCTTCCTCTTTATGTCCCAGTAAAATTTTGCAGTCCCACAATCCCCCTCTGCCATTCTGAGTTTGCTTTTTTCCTGGGAGACCTGTGCTGGCCACAATGATTCTATTTTCTTCTTATCAGTTACAGTACTTCTGGCTGAACCCTTCAAAGGTACACTCATCTGATCCTGTAGTGGCCATTAGTCAGTGTTTTAATTTTTGTTTTCTTTGCTCAGTTGCTTTGTTTGTCTTGGTTATCTGCTCTTTGTTAAGGGTTGTAATAAACACACAGATACACCTCTTGTTTTTTGTTTTCTGTTGTGAACAGCCATTATCCAGATATCCTTGAACCACTTATCTGTCATTAACAAATGACAAGCCCAGCTGCTCTGCAGCTTCAGAACAAACCAGAACTTTTCCAGACTGAGACTAGTCCTTAATGAATCATTTTGTGCAAATCATATTTCCATACTTTTGCTTAAAGACCTAATGAAAATCTTTTCAGCCTTTTTTTTCTCTCGTTCTGCATATTGATTGGTAACTTCATTAAATGTTAAATTCCATCCTTCCTGCCTCTCCTGTCTGGTTTCATTCCAGTTGTGGATGGACAGATGTTCCGCAGTTCTTGTCTGCCAAAGCAGCTGGAGGCAGAGTGGCACTTCGGAGGAGTGAGGTACTGGTATGGTGGCAACAAAGAAGGTGAGCCAAGGAAACTTGCTGCATCTGGCCACATAAGTCTGTCTCCCAAATCTGAGTGTTTCCTCAGCCTATACTCCATCAGGTACTTTGGGTTATGAAGGATACCTCTCCAGTTAGATGTGGACTTTTGACAGAGCCAAAGAAACCCTGAAGCTATAAGAAGCTGGCCTGTATTCTCTGCACTCTGGCTGTGATCTCTTACTACAAATGCTGTCTTACAGTGTCGTGGTTTAGGCCCATCAGGGAACAAAGACCACGATTAGCCTCAAGTACCGAAGAGGCTGAGAATTGCTCAAGGGCAGGGAGAGCTTAATTGCCGCTTAAGGTCCAGGACAAAACAGACCAGGCCACTCGGCTTGGGGAAGAAAACAGAAAATAATTTAATGCAACATCGACTAAAACATACCCCCAAAAACCCAAAACATAACCAAAATGAAACAACCCAGAGTAATACATCAATGGAAAGTCCAACCAGCCTTTTTAAGAACACCTTCCCGCCACACTTCCCCTCTTCCCGGGCTCAGAGCCCTGATCCCGGGGTTTTTACCTTGGCCCCCCCGAACGGTTCGGGGGGGGCAGGCAGTGGAGGTCTCAGTCAGTCTGCTCCCAGTAGCTTCTGCCGTCTGTCCCTCCTCAGGACGGGTGAACTCCACACCAGTCCTCCCTGCGAGTCCGTGGGGTAACTCACACACACAGCAGCCCTGCACGGGCTGCTCCGACGTGCACCCATTCCAAAGGCTGCAGCTCCTCTCTGCCTCTCGTGTGGGGCTGCTCTGCGACGTGCAGGCTCTCCAGCACGGCCTGGGCCATGGCTGTCTCCCCACACAGTCCCTCGCCCGTCCGGGCTCACTCACATGGAGCTGTTGGTGGCTCTCAGTCCTGCCACGGATCTCCACAGGTTTCAGGGGCACAGCTTGTATTCTCGCCACGGCTTGCAGAAGGGTCTCCGGTCTACTGCTCCTCCTTCCTTCCTCCTCTGGCTGAAGGGTCCGTGTGGCCGCCTCCATCTTGTATCGCTCTTACACCTCCTGCCTCGCATTTCAAATTCCCGTCCCCTAAATAGTGATGGCAGAGGCGCCAGATTGGCCCAGCCGGGCCGGAGGTGGGTGTGAACCCAGGAGCCGGGGGAGGGTCCGCAAACTCTTTACCGGGTCTTCACTGCAACCCACTCCCCCTGTTACTTAGCCAAAAGCTGCTCCTTGCTAAACCAGAACATACAGGAAATGTTAAGAGTTTCTTGTGCAAATAAGAGAGCTTTTTATATGGCTTTGAGCCATATAAGTGCAAAAGCTGTGGCTAAGTTAGGTTACAATAACTGGTAGGCCAAAGTGTATCTCATTTGTTGAACTGTTTCTTAAGATACTATCCCTAATGCTGCATGCAGGAGGTGGAGCCGCTGCCCCCTGTGAGTGGAACACAGCCCTCTGGTTGCTTTGCTTTGCTAACAGGGAGGAATGCGAGAGCAGAGTTGTAGAGTTGGTGTGTGGAGTGGGTTAATAAGCTTAGTGTGCTGGAGAAGGAAAGAAAGGTTTTATCTAGCTGATAGTAGCAAATGTAAATGAGATTCTGGTGACCACGGAACATAACAATGGGAGGTTTTCCTGAGATGGAGAAAGTTCTTCATGCACCTACAGGACTCTGCATGGCATACCTTTCAGATATTGCTATGATCCCTTCCTAACCCTTTTTACTTGATGATTTGGAGTCCTTGACTGCATGCAGGTGCCATGCTCTATTGCAGATGGTATATCTAAGACCATAGCTCTTATCACCTCTTCTGATGCTTCTTCCCTTTTTCATCCTATTGCTACTGATTCTTCCATCTTGTGGATATGCCTGCTTGACTCACCTCACCTGTGTTTTTTCTGACAGGAGAAACGGGATTCAAGCCTTGCTACCTGGAAGTACTCAAGGTTGTCAAAGGAAAACTGCACCAACCAGATGAAATTCGTGGAAGTTCTTTCTATGCTTTCTCCTATTACTATGACCGAGCAGCTGACACCAACCTAATTGGTAAATTGGCTGGGAGTAATCTACTATGTGTGAACATATCAAGCAGAAGGTAGAGTAACCCTGGGGGCTGGAGCTGTGGGGAGCAGGGAGAAGGAATGGTGTTGAGTAAGAGGAAATACACAAAATGCCTTCAGGGAATGACTGTGTATCTGTCAGTGCAGTTCAGCAGATGAGACTTGTGCTCTGAGCTCTGTTTATACTTGCAGCTTTGCCTTCTGTTACCAGTAGATCTCAGTCCTAGCCCAGCATCACTGAGTTGCACTCACTCTAAGGCCACCTTACATACAGAACTCCAGTGCTTTCAGGTCTATGATAATGTTTTCTCACCTCTTCCTTTTCAGATTATGAACAGGGAGGCATTTTGGAAGTGAGAGATTTTGAAAGAAAAGCCAAAGAAGGTAATTGTCGTGAGACTTGGGAGACTAGTGTGGATGAGCAATAACAAAAATATGAATGTGTAGGCAGTACATAATGTGAGTTTGATGTAAAAAAAAAAATTGCTTAACCCTTATTCCACTTATACCTTCTGTGTCATGTTACCTTTTATTAGCCAACACGTGTAACTGCTGCAGAACAAAGTATGATAGAGCAGTGAGGGGAAACAAAGTGCCAATGGCTGCACAGTTGTGCTCAGGAGTGAGCTAATTCATAAATGGCAGTATGAAAGAAAGTGAATTTGCTGTATGGTCTTTCTGTCAACCTGCAATTCTCTAAGTTTAGGAGAGCACTGACTTCTCTGTCACCTTAAATCCTTTTTAATCTCTAATAAAATGAAGGGAGAGAATAGAGGTTGTTTCAGTCTGACAGCCTCTGCTGCATTCCTTTCCCTCCCCTTTTTTCCTGAATGCTGCTTCTAGTTTTGTACCTCCTTCGGTGCAAAAAGAGCTCTCACCTTGCCATGCTACTGATGGCTAAGAGCAAGACAAAACCTCTGAGCTGTGATCATCCTAAGGATAATAAGTAAACTGTATTTTTCACCAGAAGATGCTGAATTACGTAGTTCAGGACTGACTTTTTTTCTAAAATAGAACCTAAATGGTCTTTCAGTTAAACAGTCTCCTTAGAAACTTAGATGGTTCTGAATAGGACAATTAGACTCTAAAGTTTGAGTGAGGGTTGGTGGTTGTTTGGGTTTCTTTCCCTTGGATATGGAGAGAGCTTAGTTCCAAAGATGCAGCTAGGATGTTATCTAACACCATCAAACTATTTATTTAGCTTTAGAGCATTAGGAGATCAATTCTGTGATCCTAAATGAATGCTTCTCTTTTTAATTTCAATAGCAAGAAGCTACTGCTTACCATTTTCTAAAAATAAGTGATCTCTGCTCTTGATGCTTGTAAAACAGGGCAGTAACAGTAGGTCTAGAAGATGAGACTGAGAGTAAATCCATTTTCCAGTCAGAATCACAGAATCTTAAGGGTTGGAAGGGACCTTGAAAGATCTAGTCCAACTCCCCGCTGTCACCCTTGCTGTGGAATCTGGACTTAGCTGCAGCGAGGGAGTTAAGTAGTTGGGTTCTGTCTCCTTGGGCATGTTTGGATGGAAAAAAAAAATGAAGGAAGACACCATCCTAGAAGGTGCCATCCTTGGAGACAAGGAAAACAAATGATGGTATGTTCCTGACAGACTGAGCAATGTATGACCTCCCTGCCAGTTATCAATTGAGCATACATTCAGATTTTAAAAGAGCCATGTGGATTATGTTGTGGTAATAAAAGATATACTTTCAGTGGAGGTAAGAGAAACTGGAAGTACTGTCCAGTGTTACAGAGCAGCTATGTGGCATGTACCGTGTGTCATCTGTACCTGTTAATAGAAGTGGGGGGCTTGTTTCGGTAGACTTTGGCTTGAGGGCAGTTCAAATGTACAATGTGGCCAAAGCTCTGGTTTTGCTGAGATCTCCGTTTTTGTTTTTGCCTTCCTTCTCCAGTCTGTGATAACATGGAGAGGTACAACTCAGCCAGTCCTTTCCTCTGCATGGATCTTGCTTACATCACTGCTTTACTAAAGGAAGGGTTTGGATTTAGGGACAACACACTCTTACAGGTGAGAAGAAGTTAAATCCCAAAGCTAGCTTCTGTATCCATCAATGTGCATTAGTTAATTTTTGTGGCTAATTATCTATTGAGCCTTCCCGGGGTTGTTAACACATTGTTGCTGTCATCTGTGCAACATACAACTCTGGCAAACTGTTGGAAGCAACTGCTTTTTCTTCCTTCATAGTTAACGAAGAAAGTGAACAACATAGAGACAAGCTGGACTTTGGGTGCGACCTTTCACCTCCTGCAGTCTTTGGGGTTAACCTATTGAACTGTGATATTCCTCTGGACTTCAGCATCTCTAAAAGGCTGAGAAAGCAAATTGAAATCTCCAGGTACATGGAGATTCATCTGGAGCTGGTCACAAAGCAGAGCATGGACCAAAGCTATAAAACAGACCTTCACTCAGCATTGGCATCATGCATAATGAGAGTTGCTGCAGATGATTTATAATTGTGATTGCCATGAATGATCCAGAAGCTGCCTTCAGAAAGTCCACAGGCCTGAACGCCAGCAGAGTAGCTGCACAGGGCCCAAAGCCAGCTTTCACCAGCACGTTTGTGTGGCATCCCATTGCTAGAAGCACTGAGTTCCTGGCGTGTGGTGGCAGACGACAGACACGTGACTTCCTCTCCTCCTTTTGAAACCTACATAACTTAAGTTTGCTAGTGAGATGTTAAATACAGAAATTACAGATGGCATCAACAGTCATTCAGAGAAAAGTGAGCAACTTTGGATGCTGCCAGGGTTCTAAGTACTCAGCTCTTAGCTTAACTTATGCACTGCACAAAGATGCAAGTTTTTGAGAAGCAGCTGCTATAAGCACACTTTGGCATGGTTTTGGGAAAGGCTGTAAAACACAGGTTGTAACTTAGCAAGCTTTTATTCAGACAGCAGTTGTTTCCTAAGCAGAATGTGTGCTTGACTGTGTTCCTTTTTGGTGCCCTTCATGAGCCTGTGCAGCTATACTGTTGGCAGCCAGACCTGACAACCTGACTCCTTTAGCTTGTGCTTATAACACAGTTGTACTGCACAACTAAGCAGCAGTGCCAACTGTTAAAACTGCACTGCCAAAAGAAATGCCTGACACATCCCACCCACAAGGACATGATGGGTGCAGTCAGCTGAAATGGCTGATACGATAGCTCACTCTGACTGCCCAGAGCCACTCTGCTCCTCTGCTCTCAGCAAGGCCCTCCCACAGCCACCTTTCCTCTGCTGCTGTGTTCCTCAGGTTCTTCGATGAAGCAATTCATGACACCAAACCTGAGTTAAATCAGCTCACCATTTGTCAAGTCGAGTGCTAGCACAAGGGAAATAAGCACTGCTGGGCCAGCGAGCTGTCAGACCACCACAGCCCATTTTGTCAGTGAGCTCTAAGGTGTGGTTTCCCATCTGAAAGTTTGGTCTCATCTTTTCCTGAGCTCACGTTGGGAACCTTCTCCAAATGCAGAGCTGTGGTGAAAGAAGTTGGTTTTTCAGTAGTTTTATAGACAAAATAGGGAGAGAGTGGAATTAGCATCAGAAACGAGGAAAACAAGACCAGAAGTAGCTTTATTTTCTTATCCCTTGTCCCTTTTGTTTTAAACTTCATCTCTCTTTAATATACTGGAGTTGGAGCCATAACATGATATTTGCAGCCTTGCATTGCTCTGGAAGGATTTTATATATATACAGCAAGGCTTTAGGAACATTGCAGCCAGTGAAGAGGCTGAACACCATACTGTCAGGCAGTTGCAGTCAATGATGTGCTGTGACACACCTTTCTCACTTCCATAAACCGGAAGGCTGTTGTCATGCTGCCTTCTCTGCAAACTGGACTTGAAAACAATTGGCAGTTCCCAGCAAGAAGACAAAGTAGCACATTCATGCCCTCACTAACCTTGTCAGACAGGCTCAAGACTTAGAAATTTGCTTCACTGTGAAGATCAGTTCATTTCCTCTAGTTTGCAGTGTAAGTTGGGCTGTGGGTGCTGAAGCTACATATCTCAGCTCATACCTCGGGTTTTACAGCGCCACGGTGCGGGGTGTGCTTTGGATTGAACAAGCTCAGTCAGCAGCAGGCGTCCAGGTGTTCGGAAGGGAGCTTACCTGTACTTTCCCCCACCACTGGCACCTTGCTGTAAATTCAGGCTGTTGTTTTGACATATGAAGTACTCATCCTACCTGTAGCATCTCCTGCCCAGTCTGGTTTGAGATCCATGTTGGGAAATTCCCCAATGTGGCGCCAAACTTATGTACTGTACTCAGGATAAGCTTCTGTTTCAGTGTGAAGAAAGCAGTTTTGGCCTCTTCTCAACCAAGAAGTGGTTATTCTTATTCCCCTCCTCATGTTTGGCAAAGCTTGGCATGCTTTGCACAGCAAGGAGACTGCAAACACACACGTTTTGTTTTCAGTGAGCACTTGTCTTCACCTAGGTATTCTCAGAGCAGGCAAGGCAGGATGCAGTGATTACTGGCCAGGCTGCATTGCTCCTGACAAATAACTAATTTAATAATCCAAAACTCTTATTTCAGTCTGAGCCTGCTATGACAAACCCTTAGTAGGTCTCGGGGCTCAGAGCCGTGAGCAGGGAGGCTGTATTTGAAAAGGAAGGGAAGGTGGGACATTCCCTGTTAAGGAACAAGCAACAGCGGCGTCTCTGTCAACTGAATCAGTGCGAGCCCTGAGGACTACTGAAGGGTTTGAGTTTTACCTCAAGGGAGAATGGTCCAGCACAAGACAGGTACCATGCAGAGGAAGTTTCTTTTCTGTATTCTTTGCCTCAGGCTCTGGTACCACAAGAACTGGTGCTTTCAAGTGTAACAGCTGCTTTCTAGTACCAAAGTGGCATTAAATCTGAATGCTCAGGGCCTTCCTTTGTCAGTGACACAATTCATTGACTCAAGCAAAACTGCTGCTCTGTATCTGGGGCCTGATCCTGCACATCATGAAAGAACTAAAAACTCTCCTCAAAGGTTTCTTTTGCAAGAAATTGCAGAATTGAGCCCCTCTGCTGTTTACTCAAGGTGAGTGGGGGATCAAGAGAAGCCAGTCAAGTCCTCGCACTTACCCTAGTGCAATGAGATTATTTATTAACTAAAGACTAAGCAGCTTTTTAGAAGAGTTCTACTTGCAGCCCTGATCTTTATCTCATCCTTTGTAATGTCTTTTAGCGTGTCACTAAAAGGAACTGCCTAATATGAGTGACTGAAGAAGCACAAGCAATGCCTTCCAGTTCAAAACTTATGTTTCATTTTTTCTGATGTTAATTCCTGATTCTGGTGAACCCTGTATATAAATACTGCCCTGGCCAGTGCTCACTTAATGTTGCAAGTGTCTAATGCAAAAGGCTGGTGTTTGCAACCTAAGACAGAATATCTTGAAAATCTATTTTAGTAATTAAAGCTTTTTTAACAGTATGCAAGAAGCTGTGGTGTGGTTTTCTTTCCTAGATGTTACTGCTGTCTTGTGTTTCTTTTTCGTGGAGCACTTAAGCCAGTTCCACAGGAAACACCATTAGTAAAGAAAGCACCAAGAGAAGGGCAGGGGAAAGGGTGAAAAAGACAGATCTGAGCTTTAAAACATATCTTCCACCAGGAATTGTCTCCCTCTGCTGCAAACTACTCTGCTAAGAACCCAGGAGTGACAGTACAGTTGTAGAAATCCCATCAGAGAAAACCAAAAGTGATGAAGCAGCAGAAGCTGGAGCTGGCAAAATTCAGCACTCTGTTTGCCAAAAGACAGACAAGCTGTTTCCACCTCAATTTCTAATTCAAAAGGCCCACATTAAAAGCACTTTCTACAGATAGTTCTGTGGCTGGAGACATCGTGGTACTACAGGAAAAGAACTCAAATCCTTTTGAAGACAACAGATGAGAGAGAACTTTTGCATTAAGCAGGGGATGATGTAATACACAGCTCCGTCCCTCAGTTTTATTGTTAAATTAAAATGACACAATTCAAAGAGTCAAGTCAGTCACAGTCCTTGTAAGAGCAACACGTTCACAGGGAAGCTGCTGTTCCAAACCAACAACAGATCACTTGCTGGCCAAAGCCATGATTTGCTCCTAAAAGAGAAGAAAAAGGTAATTTGTAAACTGGTAGCAAGCATATAGTCTAGAAAATGGCTCCAGTCTCCTGCCCTTTCATATGTATGGACAACAGTTCTTTGGCAGCCTCTCTCACCAAGTGCAGAGCACCTATCCCTGTGTGTGACACAAAGAAGTTGCAGCACTCTTTTCCTTCCCAAGCAGCACAAACCAGAGGTGTAGCCAGTAGGTTCTGTGCTCAGCAACGGGGTCTCTACTTGGTTTTCTCTCAACATGAAAAAAAACCCAAATTGAGCACAGAAGCAGCAGCACAGTTCTCTTTGTATTGCAACCAAGACAGACACCTTGTCTGCCTTAGGAGTTTGCTGCTCCTCAGCTCAGGGAGTGTCTGAACTGTGACCCTACCACAAAGGCAACAGGCCATATGTGTTTAATAGAAAGAAGGAGACCTGACTTGTGTAATAACAAACACTCTAACCCAGGAATGAAGAATCTAATTTGAGGGTGCTGGGGAGCTTTGAGAGCAGGTGGCTTAAGGAACCTAGGTCAAGACAGTGTAGAGTTTAGGCAGATTCACCTGATGTCTTACTCTTAGTGAAGATGGGTCTTCTTAGGGCTGTTTTTTCAGGGTGCATTTCTGGAATGTAGTTGAAGGTTCCACATTTCCATTCCATGGAAAAATAAAGCCAAAGACTGCTAATGACTTCTAAGCTTTAACTAGTGGTACAGAGTATAGACAGACAGATTCTTTATCTTCCCTTGTAGTGCAGGAGAAATGAGTAACTACTGGGCTGTTGGTTATTTAGGAACTCATTCAAGATACAAAACCTCAGTTTGAACAAGCAGCATTTTCCAAACAAAAATGTTCCATTTAAAAGAAAAAAAAAATCCTTACAGCTTGTTATGTTTATGTTCTGGACTCTTCCTACAGCCCTCACTGAAGTGAGGAGGTTCTTACTTTCAGAGGAGGCAGAGCATTTGTTGCTTGCAATCCCCAAGTCCTCAGCAACACCAAGGGCGTCAGCCTCGTGGAGTAAAGCCTCTTTAGCATATCAATAGCAGCCATCAAGGAGACATTGTGCCTCTGACGTTCTGTCTCAAACTTTAAGAGATGTTTTAAGGAGCCTGGAAGAGACAATTGAATGCTCCTGTTAAAATATAACAGTCCTGCATCTTTATAGCAGTTTCCACTGACAACTGAAACCAGAGAAAGAGAACAGTATATCCTGCAGAAATTTGTTTTTAAAGCAGCTTTGAGATTTATGGGATGGAAACTGCATCCAAGAATCTTTAACTGCTCCACAGCCAATGAGTATCAGAACAGTTTTGCTTCAAAGATGGCTGTGCCTTTCAAGCACTAGCAGGCCTGACCTGCAGGAGGGGTAATGCTTGTCCTGATGGCCTGTGAGACTGATGATCTTACTGCCACTCCATGGTCTCGGATCCTTACCTAGATCGCTCCCATTGAAGGCTGCTGCACTGAGGTGATGAGCTAAACATGCAATGTCACCAAAGCCCAGGTTTACACCTTGTCCTGCAAGTGGGTGGACTCTATGTGCTGCATCCCTGAAGAAAAGAAGACAGAAATTAATATCCTTTATTGAAGGAAATCATAAAGGCTGGCAAATCCCAGAAGGGATCGGTACGGCACTCCTCAGCTCTTTGCAATGAACACCACCTTACAGCAGCACAGGGGCTTTACCAGCACCTCCTTGAATGCTATGCTGAACTACCTGACTGTATCTCCAGTTGTAAGCAGCAAGGCAGAGGGGAGATAATGTTGAGCACTTCAAAAGCAAATATTACAGAGATGACTAGCCAAAGTCCTCTCTCAGACTGAGTGCGGAACATCTGTGTTCAAGAAAGGTGAGCTTGAAACTCAAAGTGGTACTCAGAATGGCTGCTCCAGTGCTTGGGGAAGCACAGGTCCAGCATGAGATTACTGGACTCCGCAAACCAGAAAAGGGAAATAATTACCTTGCAATTTCCATAGACGGCACGTGCGATGGACAGAGAGTGACTCACACAGAACACAAGGAGCGTGTTGGCACAAAAGCACACGGCACTAACTGGGCCCGCGTAAAGTCCCACTGCAACCCTCAATTCTTTCTAAGCCTCTGCTGAGCTGCTGCCGGCCGCGTCCCCTCCAGCGCCACGTACCCGATGAGGGCCAGGCGGGGCCGGACGTAGTGTGTGGCGTGGCCCAGCCCCAGCGGGAAGGCGGCGCGGCTGCCGGGGGCCACCTGTGCCACGCTGGGCGGCAGCTGCCGGGCCCCGCTCCCCGCCGGCCGCAGCAGCGCCAGGGCCGAGCGGAACGTGGCCCCCGCCGCGTCGATGAAGTCAGAGTGGTTCACATTGCTCCACTGAAACAAACAAACACAGCTTCAGATGTTCACCCAGAGCACACATACAACAGAAACCAGTTAAAAAAAACAAACCTGAATGAGCTCCAAATACCAAGTTTTAACCACTTGGACAAAACTCTACGGTACAAGAAAATACATTCATGGTTTTAGGACATCCAAGTTTCCAGCTGGGATGAGCCTACCCTTCCCAGCTTTTGGAAATTCTGTTCAACAACTTCTGTGACTTTCAGAACTAACCTCATTCAGTCCCAAGGACTCATCCTTTCTTTGCTAAGTAAGTGCCTTTTTAATACCATCTTCACTAGAGGAAGGAATTTTAGAATCTATCTCTCCCTGTTGTGTTTCTCCTGACTGCAACAAAGCCGGCCTCACACCTGCCACAAGGCTGTTACTCACAAAGGCGGAGTTGATGCTGTCCACAAAGCTTTCCTCATCCATTGCCAGAAGTTCTGATGCATGTTCATGAGATGTAGACCACACCAGAGAGCTGGCAGTGTCAGACAGCTGGTTTAAGAGAACGTCAAAGGTAAGTATCAAGAGAAAAAGAAGCAAAAATAAACAATCAGTGCAAGGACGTCCTCGCTGCGCTGCCCCACACCAGTCCCTCTGCACATTCTTCTCCCGGCCCAACTTGCTACAAGTGGGAAATAGGGAAGATAAAGTGAGAGGGCAGGAGGGAAAAACAAATGTGATAACTGAAAAGCAAAGGGCAGATGGGCAAATTCTTAAGAGACAGAACCAACATGGGAAGGCAGAGGCAGAAATAAAGTTACTAGAAAAGAGCAGACTTAAGAAAAAAACCCTAAAAAATACAGAGCTCACCGGCAGAAGTGCAATTGGCCCCGTGGGAAGGAACCTCTGCCACGCTACGTTATTGTCTGTGGCCTACAGTGGAAAGAAGCAAGTGGACAGTTATAAACAAGTAACCTGGATCACATGCTTAAGCTGCTCTGCTGCTTATGGACAAGTCAATTAGCAAAGTTGCACCTCAGACAAATGAAGAGTTGCCACCACAGCTGACTGGTCATACCGATGCTCAATGCTCTGAATTTCAGCTTCCTTCCGGACCATGGAGTTATGACCATCTGCACCAATCTGCAAAACAAAGAGACACAAAGCAACCTCTTCATCAGCTCCTAAAAAAAGCCAGCATTCCAGTCTAGAAACCTCAGCCTGCAGGTAAACATCTGTTGTTTATTCAGAAAAAAAAGATTTCCAAAAGAAGATTTTCCAAAAGCCAGAAGAGGTGTGGGCCCTTCTGCTCCTCTGTCCCATGAAAGCACAGGCAGCTTGCCTCAGGTGCAGAACAAGCCATGCACCGTCTCCCATGGCATCTCAGATGGAGTCAGCCACTCCCCTTGCTCACAGACACAGAATCAGACCCACATCCAGTGCAAAGGACTTGAGTGTGAGATGAGAGATCAACAGAAATAACAAGTTTAGTTACCAGCAGTTTGGTCTGAAGCCTGCATCCGTCAGCTAACTCAACTTGGACCCAAGGGCTTGTGTCGCATCTGTGAGAGGGAAGGGGCCAGGTATACCCCACTGCTCTGCTCTCGTAGAAAACCTCCACCCGGTCTGATGGGAACACAAAACACCATGGGCACAGCATGAATCAGACATGAAAAAAGGAAACCACTACAGCAGCAAAGGCCACCCATGTCTTAATGGCACCCTAAGAGCCAACCCTACAATTCTCAAGGCACCCTGAAAGAACAGATCTGGCCAAACCTTTGTCACTGCAAGGCCTGCTCCAAACAAAAAGCCACAGATCTTTATATTAAGTCTGTTTCTGGAGAGACTATGTTCTAGAGAACTACATATGCAACTGCTTCCTTGCTGTGTAGCCTTCAGAAGACAGATTTCTCCCTCCCCTCTCAATCCAAGAAGCTGCCTGTATCTCAGTTGCCCGTTAGATTAATTCTCTTCCTCCCTCTCATAACTTAGTGCACACAACAGAAGATGAGTAACTGAAAGCTCTCTACAGGGAATAAAATATTAAAGAAGTTGTCCACTACCTGCTACTGCATCTAACTGTTTTGTGAGAGCAGACATAATGACATCATTCTCCACTATGTAACCCATGTCATCTAAGTCATCTTTCTCAAAAACGATCATGGCTTCTGAACAAGCATCCCACACCTACAAAGGAAAAATACATTAAGTGAAGCTACACGGCAAAGAAATGCTGTTCCTTTCACGGACTATGAACAGATCCATCTCAACAGGAAAAGGACGTGGCAATCTAGAAACACAGAGCTAGAGGAAACGTCCCGGATTACCATCCATTTCCAGCTACTGAAGTACATCACATAATTCCTTTCATACAATGATCTAGCTTCACCTCAAAAACTAACTGCAAAGAAAGGTTTTTATCCCTACTTTCCTGTTATGTAATGTACAGCTGCCCCACCACTGTGTTGTGGTTTAACCCCAGCTGGCAGCTAGGCCCCACACAGCTCACTCCCCCACAGTGGGACGGGAAAGACAAGCAGAAAGGTGAAAGTGTGAAAACTCATGTGTTGAGATAAAGTCATTTTAATAGATAAAGAAAAAGCTATGTGTGCAAGCAAAGCAAACCAAGGAACCCATTCCCCACTTGCCATGGGCAGGCAGGTGTTCAGCCACCTCCAGGAAAGCCGAGCTCCATCACACCCAATGGTTACTTGGGAAGACAAATACTTTAACTCTGAAATCCCTCCCTTCCTCCTCTTTCCCCCAGCTTTGATCGCTTAATGGGACTCAGATGGTGTGGGATATCCCTCTGGTCAGTTGGGCTCAGCTGTCCCAGCTGTGTCCCCTCCCAGCTCCTTGTGCCCCCACAGCCCACTCGCTGGCAGGGCAAGGTGAGAAGCAGAGAAAGCCTTAGTGCTGTGTAAGCACTGCTCAGCAATAGCTAGTACATGCCTGTGTGACCAACAGTTTTCATCACAGATCCACAACATAGAATCACATGAGCTACTATGAAGAAAATTAATTCTATCCCAGACAAAACCAATACACACCTTTACCTTTATTCCTCTCTTCCCTGACTAGTACCCATGCCTCAATAGCTACGGCTTCCATTAGGAATCATTCTTGCATCCTGTAACATCAAAACTCTGAGGACAGGTATTTCTGAGCAGACTGCCACCCCCAAAAAAGTAACATGAATCATCACAAGTATGACCCGCCCTTTGCCAAAAACAAAAACCTTTGGATCATTAATGCCAGTACTTCTAATAATTGATGGTGGACGGGCACATTGTACATTTGCAGCCCTAAGGAAGGCACCTGCATCCGCCGGAAGGGTTTGAGTCTCAGTCTGCAGACATGATCCCAGGCACCAAAACCTAAAAAACAAAAGGAACACAAATGCATGGAGATACAGGTTCACACGTGACACTGAGACTCAAACAAAACTGAAGCTCACTCCATGCTCTTCTCCTCGCTCCCCATCAATGCCCAGCTCTGCTTGCACCACTCCCAGACAGAACCAGGTCTGCCCCAATACTCTCACAGCTCCAGCATCACATTATTTCACTGTTAACACAAACCAGTAGAAAAGAAACAAGAGCTTTCCGTGATCACTGTGACTTAACAGACAACTCTCACCATCCTGTCACTGAATAAGCACGCAGACAGGCACGGCCATCACTGTTTACAACATTTCCTTCTCCATAAGGAATCAAGGATCTAATGTCCCTTTAAAATAGATATGAATCAGAAGACTTCTGAGCACTAGGCAGTGCTGCTTTTGTGAACAGAATATTCCAGACGCTGTAGAGAGCACCTAATAACCTTTCACTAGCCTAGTGTCACAAAGATTTATGTAACAAATCAGACCAAGACACCAGAACACAGATTCCTGTCACTAAGAGAAGCCCGATTTAATCACCACAACTCAGCTTACAGAATGATACAGAATGCCAAGAGACAAAGGCAAAGAATTCCACTGAGTTGAGGATGAAGGCAGCACATGCTCAAAGGAGTTTTGTTTAAACAAAATGAAAACAGCTCAAATATACTGTTAAAAATGCAAGCAACAGAAATCCTACTTACTGCTTAGGAGGGTTGCTGATCCTGGGGAGATGGAACTGACCCTGTTACTGTACGTGTCTGGCATGCAATCATATTCTTTCCTAGGACCAGCTTCCAGCAAAGCAATCTTCTTACCATGGAAGTGGATATCATGCCCTAAAACAAGCAAACACGTGCTTTGTTACAATGCTTCTGCCAAAAAATCTCAGTTCTTATTTCTGTATCAGTAACCACTAAGCATTTTTGTAATAAGATAGAGTAGATGCAAAACTTAGTAAGAAATGCATTTTCAGTACAGGTTTTGATCAGGCAGGTGATGACTATAAATGCTGTTACTGAGATGGATGACTCTTTTGCAGTTAAAACAAGGATGAAACTTTTTTTTGTTGTACAAAGCTTTACAATTTTGTACAAGTTTGTGACTATTGTATTATGAAAGTTCCGTACTGAAGCATGAGTCAAATCTGCAACGATTATTCCACAGACAGAAAACATTTTTTCAGAGCTTAAACATAAATCCAACTACTGGAACACAAGATCAAACAAAATCTTCTATGGTATTTAGCAACTACATTAATGTTTCCTTTATCCTTCTATTCTGACAGGCAGTTTATAGACTTCAACTTTCAGTTCAAGAGAACTGAAAAACCAAAATGAAGAAATGCCTCAAGTAAAATCCCTCTACAACTGAACGACTCTCGCACGTTTCTTCCAACTGCTACAGCTGCAGAAGGTACTCAGTCCAGAAATGGTGTCCTTGTACCAGCCAGAGTTTGCTCTCACAGCAGTCCTAACAACAGCAGTATGCTGAACACATTTTCTAGATTATGCACAATGTAACCTCATCTCTTGCACGGTCCCAAAGCTGCACATTAGCCTCAGGTATCGCTGCTGGAGGGGATCCTTATGCTGTCTCAATTTCACATGGTCTTACAAGCAGAACAATGACAAGTTTGCAAGCATACTTAGACTTGCAAAGCACTTATTGCTTAGGATCTTTGCTCTTTTGCTCTTTACACTCTTTTCTTTCAGTTTCCCTCACTATTACACCCTTCTGAATTAATGTTGCAAATAAAGCAGCAGCCAGTACTCTGAGGATCTCTAGTGAGACAAACCAAGCACAAATTGGTACTTTAGGGCCAGTCAAAGCAGTTCCTGACTAAAGCATAAGTTTTTAAAAGATGCTGTGAGTATCTCGTGCACAGAAACATGTCACATGTGGGGAAGACTGTTTTGGGAAAATTAAAAAAAAACAACCAATTTGCATCACTTGCACCAGGCTTGTGGGACTGAACTTTAGGACCTCTCTTTAGATAACTAAGAGGCTTCCCCTTCCTCAATAATCTTAATGCCATCCAATAGCTTTGTTGTGCTGGAAAAATACAGATGTCAGCAAGCAAGAAGAGACTTGAATCCGTAAGAGCCCTGAGCTATGGACGGGCACTGGGGACATGCCTACATTGAGCAGAGCAATGATCTGCAGTGGTACCCAACTGAGCTCTAGTGAAAGAAACACTCTGAACAGCCTATAGAATTCAAAGTAATGGCTACATTAACACACATATGCATACACATAAACGTGACAAGGCTCATCATAACGACCAGCCATACAAACTGCTTTAAGTGAATTTTACAGAGTGCTGTCACCACAGGATACAGGAATCCAGAAATTCCACGAGGGGATATTGAACGTTAAGATCCAAATAGGTAACTGCATAGTTATCTCACGCTACCAACAACGTGGATTAATAATTAAGGTGGTACCCGCTACTCCACACACTGAATCAGGAAGGATTTGGGAAAGCTCCCAGTTTGAAGTTTTTCGTGTAACTCGCGAGACACGAGATCCGCGAGTCGCAGAAGTCGCAGAATAAGCTGCGGGAGGCCCCAAGAGCTCACGGCATCGGGGCGGGAAGGACAGAACACCGTCGGGCAGCCGTGATCGCAGCTCCCGCGGGGGCGGGGGGCCGGAGCGGGCGAGAAGCCCACAGCCTTACCCAGCGCGGCGGCCATGGCGCTCCCAACCATACCCCCGCCCGACACCACCACATCATAGAGCGGGGGGGCGGTGGCGCTGGCGGCGACAGATCGGAGCGGAGCCCGCGGGCGGGCCCACGGCCGCCGGCCGAACGGGGCCAACAGCCGCCAGCCACAGGGCGCCGCCATTACTGCGGAACTGACGACCGTCACTACGGAAGTCGCGCCGCGAAACCACGGCAACGCTGCCTGGGGGCGGGCACTTCTCCTCGATCACCAATGAGCGAGCGGCAGCTGCGGTGCAGTTGGGAGTCTGATTGGTTGCTTCCGGCCAAAACGGCGCGCCTAGAGCGCTGATTGGCTGGAGCCGTGTTGTTGGAGGGCCGAGGCGGCAGGTGAGGGCAGCGGCCCGGCTTCGGCGCTCCCGGTGCCGGGGCTGAGGTAGCACCGGCAGCGCCGGGGCCGAGGTAGCACCGGCAGCGCCGGGGCCAGGCACGGAGGTTGGGATCGCACTCCCGAGACGACAACTTGTTATTATCGTTTTCTTCCAGGTGACACCGTCGCCCCTCGGGCAGTAACGGGATTAACTCCTTCGTCTGCCGCCGCTGGGGATGGGAGGCCGGCGGTCTCCGTTAGAACGGAGCGTACCGTACCGGGCAGAGCTATGGGAAGAGCTCGGCACGTCCGAAGAGGAGGAGGAGCTGGAGGGTTTCAGGCGGGAGGCGGCGGTTCTGCGTGACAAGCTGCGGGAAGCTCTCAGGTAAAGATGATAGAATGGTGGCGGGCAGCGGGCGGTGGATTCCTGCTGCTTCTGACCAGGAACGAGGAGGAGCGTGAGACTCCGAGACGCACATGCCAAGTCCCAAAACGCTAGCCACGAATGTATTCACCGATGGGAGGGTGAGGCTGGAGGTGCCCACATAGCAGCATTCACATGACACGTGAACAGTGCCAATCCCATTCCTGCAATCAGCTAAAAATCCAGGTAGGAGATCACACATGTTTCTGTCCAGTGTCCAGTTTTCAGAGCTGTGGTCTCTCCAAGGGGTAGCTCTCAGACCTCTTGTTTTTCATTGTGGTTAGTCCAGCTTGAAGTTCATTAGCAGATCACGCTCACATGCTCTCACAAAGGAAATAGTAGTAAAGAACAAACTGCAGCATCACCAGGCAAGTGCATTTGCCAGGAGCTTGTTTACACACTCAGCACCTTCTGGCTCTCCACTTTTCCTCATTTTCCTATGTTTGGTCCACCCTGATCCACACCTTGATCGTACCTTTTACTGGCATTTATTCCTTTCATAAACATCTCAAGTTTTACTCAGTTTCACAATCACCCTTAAACATCCTTTGAGAAATCTGCTATTTCACTGAGACCCAGAATAGACTTGGGTGTTTTTCTTATTATCAATTATATCATCATCTTACCAATTATAAAGTTTCCAGCTGAACCTCTGAGTTGCACTGAGGCAGTTCCTTTCATGGCCCTTCAATCAGCATCTTAGAAATGCTGGAGTTTGGTACTGCTTGTTAATGACTTGTGCATCCGTGTGTCTAATTTATTGCTTTTCCTGAGTTGTTCCTCTTATGTGGAGTGGCTACCCTAAAGTTGGACTTTCTGGTTTACTTGTGGCCCTTCTGGCAACAGAGTGCTAGCAGCACAGTAAGTTGCATTACAAAGCTAAGGAAGCATAACCACCATTTTATACATAGAAACAAAGCAAAGCTCCGCTCAAGAACTTTGGTATCAAAAGCAAAATGCAGAGCCTGAGAACGATAAGCCCTAGGCGTGTCTCTTAAGGAATAGCTCAGCCTATGGTGTCTTTCTCAGTCAGCAGTGTCTCCCTTCTTTTAACTCCATTTTTTAATAATGTCACTTATGTCCCCTTCATAATGTCTTTGTCTTAGTCGTACATCTGGTAACAAAAGGCAGTCCAGTTCTTTGACCGACCTCACCTCGGACAGTACCTGGGACCAGCCAAAGCCTCAGTGGTTTCCTAAATCCCGGCTGAGGCCAAAAAGTGCTTCATCTCCCTGGATTCCTTCCATCACCGTCCCTCAGCCTTTCCAAATGACACTACGGGAAGCTCGCAAAAAGTCCCAGTTGATGAAGTCATACATGTTTCTCAAACTAGATGAACAGAGAGACACAAGGCCAAGCCAGGATGAAGCTGAATGTCTCAAACAATTCCGGGCACAGCCTGTACCTGCCCATGTATTTCTGCCCCTTTATCAGGAGTTAATGGAGCAGAATGAGATTCGCAGGCAAATAGCAACACAGAAAAGAAAGGAGCTGCTACTTTCAACCCAGCGGCCCTTCAGTTTCCTGGAGAAGGAAGAGAAAAAGAAAGAAGCTATCAGACAAAAGTTCCTGGCAGCAGCAACCCCAAATGAGTGCTCCAAACAGAAGCAAGCCAGTAAAAAAGTTCCTAAATCTACTTATGACTCACTTCTTGGAGATAAACTCAAAGGTAAAATGCTAGGGCTCTTCCTGTAAACAGGACTCCCTGCTTGTCTCCTTGCTGGGAGGTAGGATCACGGCCCATAGGGCATTACTTGGAGTATAAAGACAATATCATTACCTCCCCAGGTGTTGTCTAGGATCCTGTTTTATCCCTAGTCATTACATTTTGTCCAGATACCCTTTTACAGTAGAGTCTCCTAAACTTAATACTCCTATATCAGCGTCAGCAGCAGCACTTGTACCACTTCCCAGCACATGCAGCTACATTGAGCTCTTCAGACAGATTTCCATTCCCCTCTTGCTGCAGACCATGACAGTTTGGGAATCTTTCCCTGCACTGGATTCCATACCTTTGGTTATGCTCAAGGGATTTAGATGATTTGTGGCACAAACGTGAAGACAGACGCAGTGCCAGAAGTGCCCAAGGTCTGTGCAGTTCCTGGCACTGACAAGTTTACTCCCACCCTGCTGATCTGTACTGCACAGAACCCCTAAGAGCAAAATATTTCCTGAGCCCAAATCAGGCAATTAGTTCAGCAGTTAAGTGACAGTACGGCAGTCCAGCCTCTCCTGCCATTCTCTGATGGTCTCAATTACCTTCCTGCTTGCTCTCCGCCTTAAGTGCTAAAACATGGGAGGTGAGTGCCAGGACCCTTCTAGTGAGAGAGACAGCCAAGGAAATTTTCCTGATGTTCACTTTCCTTCAGATAGCTTAAGCCCTGAGAGTTCGAAGTTCTAAGTAAGCAATAGAGACTTCACGCTTGAATGTAGGAACTAAACCAGCCCTTGGTAATTATTATTGATTTTCTCACCCCTTCCTTTTTTTTTTCTTTTACTATTTCCCTTTGATTTCTGCTTGATTATACACCAGTTCAGTTTGCATCAGGAAATGTTCTGTTGTGATGTACTAAACTGAACGGATTAAGAACCTAAAAGACAGCAAAGGACAAGCCTTTGTTCTGTTTCTGTCTGGTGTATGAGAAGGGAGGATGTCAATCTATGCAAACATGAATAGACTCAAAAAAGAGTCTTATTTTGCAAACAGCAAAAGGCAAAAAAGCAACCCACAGCCAACGTTTGTCTGCATTTCCACAAATATTTAGTGCTGCACAGGAAAGGACTTGCTATGATGCTGTATCCTGAAACACTCTTTCTATGGGAAGTTTGTCACAGAAGTCACAAGACATGATCTATCCACCACACGCTCCTTACTTAAAATCTTTTCCAAGAGAGACAAACATTGCTGTATATTACACAGAAAAGCCATCATCCATTACAATTGAACAGCCCACTTGGATCACAGGGCCCACATAATGACATAAAGTCCCCCATGAGAAGTAGACCCTTGATTAACACAAAACTTCTGCAAGAGAAGGAGCACGAGTTATCTGGTACCCCTAAGAATATGAATAGGGGAAGGCCTGTTCAGTAGCTCACTCTGATAAGTGAAAGAGATAACTAGAGGTTAATGCCTAAGAAAGAGACTGTTTTTACGGTATCTTTGAACTTTTCTTCCATGGGAGGCAGAGGGGAGAGAGGCTGGACAGTGGAGAAAGAGAACACAGGGTGACTGGTCTCTCCTATGTGTGTAGCTGCCATCATAAAGAGAAGTTGAGAGCTAGGCAGTAGCAATTTCACAGCCTTTTCTGTCGCTCATATTCATCTCACTGCTTTGTTTTTGGTGTGTTAGAAGCTGAGCTCTGCAGAGAAATCCGCATTCAGATGAGAGCGAAGGATCTGCTCCAGAGCTCCGCAGCTCCCATAGACACCAGCAGCCCTCGGAGGGAGCCCCAGGCCCGAGCTGCTGCTAATACCAAGCGGGAGAGACTCAGCTTCTTGCAGGACAACAGTTTCAGCTTCAAGCCGAGGATTAATCCAACAGTACCGGATTTTGAAGGACTTTACTGGGCCTTTCAGAGGGAAGCACTAAAGAGACAAGAAATCAAAGAGGCAACTCGTAATAAGCCGTTCAAGCTAAGAACCTCCAATCTCCGTGGCAGGCAGAGGCAGGCCAATGAAAAGATAAAGGTGAGATGCCTGGATATTTCTGTAGCACTGCTTTCTCCAATCAAGGTAGCAGCTTCTTGAAGTTATTACAAGCATTTAGTTATAGATGATTAATGTCCTGGGACCTCTGCCTTTGTCTTGGGAATACTGCAGAATTCTAGGACAAACCAGAGGACAAAATCCTACACAAAGAGATGAACTATGACAGCTAAGACTCAGCTACCTTTCCATCTTCCTGATCATGTCTCCTTCCTCTCATCTCTCAGCCTCTCCTCATGTAAATCCCCACTGCCAGAAGAGGGACAGATGAGCGCATTGCCCACATATGCCACCCATTCTCTTTGGCAGACAAAGAACAGAGGAGATTCTGTACTGTGAACAATACGCTGAACGAAGTTCCCTTTTTTTCAGGATTCTCAGCAACTTTCCAAGGTTTCAATGAAAAAAAGTCATTCTCTGACTGCTCTTTCCTCCCTCTCTACCAACACCCTTCCAGTGCATATCACAGATGCTACTAGAAAAAAAGAATCTGCTATTAGGTAAGTAGAAAAGTTTGTCTACAAGACCATATGCCAACTAACGCCCAAAATGGGGGAAAAAAAGATACTGTTTTCCCTCATCACATCAACTACATCTACAATACGTTTCCTAAATGTTTCTCTATTTTCTTTCTTTCCTAATTCTTGCCCTTAGTCCCAGTTGATTTGGAAGCCACATACTCCCATGTCTGAAATTTTGCTTTTCTCCTTAGAGAGAAGTGTAATTACCGACTAGCATGTAGCCTGGCACTCTTAGGTGAGATCATTAGTAACTTTTTTCTATACAGATACCACCAAGATAAAAAGGAAGGGGACAAAGAAGGAATTTATTGGCTGGAAAAACAGAAAAAGAAATGTCAGGCTATGCGAAAGTCAGTGAACAGCCGAGCAAAAGCCCTGGACCCACATAAAAGTCTGGAGGAAACACACAAGGAAAAGCTGAAACAGAACCGGTCAGTATCCTATTCTGCACCATTTCCTCTACTAACTAGGGATCATCAGTTAGTCCTTTAGGACAAATTGAGTCTTAAGAACTTTCCTAGCCTAACTTTTTTGGGTTGTCATACCCTTTCCACATTCATTTGGATTTCTTAACAATTGTACATTACTCCTTCCACACAAACCAGCTTCCTTTAGATTAACATTTGTAGAAACTAACTTGTACAAGCATGCCAACTGGAATGTATAATTTGGTAAAGCACACGAGACGAGGTTCTCTGCCAAACAGCCCAGTAGTAGAGATTTGCTGGTGGCTCCATAACTTGCAGCAATAGGATTTTTTTGCCTAGCATCTGGAATAGAATTACCAGAGCTATTTAAAGGATGAAGCAGTTACTGAGAATTCCTCATTCCTGATCAGCTACAGTCAGAGGGAACCTCTATTAGACAGGCAACTTTTCCATTTCAGGCAAATTATGAGAGAGAGAACAAAGGAATACAGAAAAGAGTTGGAAGAAATGCAGCTGCGAGTCAAGAACAGACCATACCTCTTTGAACAGGTCGCCAAGGTAACTGTTCCAGAGTGTTTCTGGCTGACAGAATACATTGTCTTTCATTTAAGACAGGCATGAAGAAATCGTCTCAAGTTAATTCACAGATATGAAGTTGCAAAGGGTTTCGTAGGCTCCTGACTACACTCAAAATAACACGTGGGAGGACCAAACACATGTAATTAAATTCCTTCCCACCGCTTGAAAAAACACTGATACTTACTTCTTGCTTGCAAAGCTTTCCAGTGCCGTGGATATACCACAGTTAAAATACATGGTCTGATCAAATTCAAGGTTTTTTCACGCCAGGAATGATATGAATACCTATTCTGCACCTGAATACTGCAGCCTACAGTCAAGGCATTTTTAACTTTTGTCTGTAGACCCTCCTCCAGTTGAGCACTTTTTCTTTGTACCTCTAGTGCTGCCAGAAAAACATTCAAGACAGTGATGTCGCTTCTGTCACCTACAAGCTCTGGGAGCTGGGGTCAGGTTCAGCACATCTCATCCATCACACAATACCAGCTGCAAATCTCCACTACACTAGAGGTGTAGATACTTTATAGTATCTTTTTGTATCTTTTCCCCAGGGTTTTCTCTTTCAGTTCTATTTCCTTGCAGGGGGGATACCTGGTTAGAGACATGGTGGTAACACATTGGCAGAATGCTGATTTAATATTTCTCAATAGAAAGTGCCCTCCCGTGTCAGACTTTCTGTTCAGATGAATGGTTAATACAGGCAGAGAACACACGGATATGATAAATATTCCCAAGATTTTTTGTTTGACAGGTAGTCAGAATTCACTCTTCTGTGAATATTTCTATCCTTCCATAGGGAACACTCTAATCATAGAATGGTAGGGGTGGAAGGGACCTTTAGAGATCATCTGGTCCAACCCCCCTGCAGAAGCAGGTTCACCTAGATCAGGTCGCATAGGAACATGTCCAGGTGGGTCTTGAAGACCTCCAAGGAAGGAGACTCCACAACCCCTCTGGGCAGCCTGTGCCAGGGCTCCCTCACCTGAACAGTGAAATAGTTTTTTCTTATATTTAAGTGGAACTTTTTGTGTTCCAGCTTCATCCCATTACCCGTTGTCCTGTTGCTAGCAACTATAGAAAAAAGGGATGTCCCAACCTCCTGACACCCACCCTTTAGATATTTGTAAATGTTAATAAGATCTCCCCTCAGTCTCCTCCAGACTAAACAGCCCCAGTTCCCGCAGCCTTTCCTCTGATCATCTTGGTGGCCCTGTGCTGGACTCTCTCCAGAAGTTCTCTGTCTCTCTGGAGCTGAGGAGCCCAGAACTGGACACAGGACTCCAGCTGAGGCCTCACCAGGGCAGCGTAGAGAGGGGAGAAGAACTTCCCTTGACCTGCTGGCCACACTCTTCTTGATGCATCCCAGGATGCCATTGGCCTTATCCTTAGAATCATAGAATCGTTTGGGCTAGAAGATATCTTTAAGATCATTGAGTCCAACCTTTGTCCAGGATGCCTGGTTTTCAGTTTTATGAAGACAAGTTGATGTGAAGCCATGTCACAGGTCCTCTCCCATTTATTAAATTGTCACCAGTGCTTACTAATTACATGCTTCCAGAATTTCTCACAACCCTTTTTTACACATATTCTCAGTCTGATTGTCAGAGGCAGGAAACAGACACAAGTATGCTATTCTGGTAAAACCGGCACGCAGTAGAAGCAGGAGAACAGAAGGGGGAATTAAAATAAATCTAACCAGAAGCAGGAAAAGGTGAGCTCTGGCTCTGAGAGGTGTAGGGCACTGTCCTAGTAGTTCGTTTTGATACTGTATCGTATGGATGGCAAAACATTTGGAGGAGGGCTTCATTGTCCTCTTGTTCTCATTAGGAGTGTCAGCCATGAACTTCAACTTGCGTGTTACGGGGAGGCCCCAGCTGTAAATGCTCACTGTTTGAGTTCCCATTTCATAGCACGGTGCTCGTCAGGAAGCAGAGCGTCGCTACAGATGCACCCTCCAGCAGGCTGGGCTGAGGGAAGAGTTTGTAAGGAAAAAAGGGGAAGATGCCACTGACTTGCTGGAAGAAGAACCTGATGTTCACAGGTAATAAAACCAATGCAATACAGCTATTTTGCCTTTGACTAAAAATACTTTCCTTGTTTGTGATAGCATTCCAGTTTGTATCCTGTAGTGTATGCAAAATTATATCAACTTCAGTCCGCTTAGTAAGCATCATGGCATCTCTATCTGAACTCCTATGACTGCATTTTATTTCTTATGCATGGGGCAAAGCAGCAAGTAAGCAGTGCAAACCTTTTCTGGTATTAGACAATCCCTGTTTCTGCAGAGCACCCAAGCCTCAATGTGGAAAAGACGATGGTACTGTACAGGAAGGAGAACCTCAAGTGGAACAGAGCGGAAAGGAAATGGCAACGATCTAGAAGAATCCATCCGTTATCTCGTGATTCTTTTAATTCCAGATTCTCCAGGTTAATCCTGAGGAACTTTATAGGTTAGACTGACACCTAAGAATTGTTCTGGGCTGAGATGTGAGAACTCAGTAAAGGAAAAAAGACCACCTGTAGTTTACAGCATGTCTTGTCCAGCCCAGCAAACCCTGCAGCATCCAGCAGTCCTCACAAATGCTCCTTCTATGAGCCATTTCCACTTCTTTAACAGGCAACAAAACAAGTTAAAAAGCTTGAAGCATTATATTTGGATAAAAGTAGGTACAAAAAAATTGAAGAGGTGTATGCTCTAGTGTCACTTCCTTGCATTTATGCCACAGAAGCACAGAGAAAGGCGAGAACGCCTTTCAGCATGCTAAACCTTGGTTTACACATGTATGTGGTAGAAAGCTTTTAAACAAAGTATTTCTAAAAAAATACATAGGTAAAATTCTGCTGTCTTGGGAGAAGACAGAGGGAAGTCCTCCTCTGGCATTAACTCTCCCTCATTACCAGCTTTGCTCCTTTTTCCCACTGGGGAGAAGCAATAGTCTATGTTAAAATGTTCTCTCTCACATTTCCCTATTTGAAACTGTTTTAACATCCTGCCAATTTAGAGCATCAATTTGGCCTGAAAAACAAACAAAAAATGAAGGTTGTAATTAAACAATGCATCACTTTGGATTGCTCTTGTCCTAATTCTACTATTGCTGTGATGGCAAAGATGGACTTTGGTGGAAGAAAGATTGCTTGTATTGCCTGTCAGCACACTGCACTCAGGTCTGGCGCATGTTGAATGTCCTAAGTTCACACAGCAGTGGTCTTCTTTTACCTGACAATAATAATCATCTCAAAAATACAAACCCTTCCTCCCTGGAATGTTTTCTGAGAATTATGGTATCAAAGCACTTTGAGATTAAAAGATCTTTAAATGGCTATCATGTTTCTGCATCATCCAATTTCTTTACTGATCATCTTTCCCCCACTTTTTAAATGGACGCAGTGTCTCTTTGTCACCCCGATCCATTTCTCCTTACATTGGAACAACAAAACCTCATCAGCAAATCAGAATTCTCTACCTGTAAGAGCAACTCCATTAGATAAGGATATAAAACTTGGAGAATGGCATTTTTAAACAAAGTACTAGATCAAAGACTCCCTGGCCCTGGGGTTTCAGGCTGCTGTGTTATGCTTCCAGAGATGGATGCAGAGCTGAATGTGGGAGTCCTCTTATGGACTCCAACAGCCACTGCCTGGAGAAGAGGCTTCAGCTGCTAGAAGAGTTCAAGGAAGGCTGTTATCCACACAGGTTTCATTGTGTAGGACCCAAAAAGGCCGTTCTTCCTCCTGTATCCCCTGGAAAAGAGCAGCGATGTAATCATATCATCAGCATGCCCTGTCATACTGAAAGAAAGGAAAGAACAATTCATACTCCAAGCCTGTGGTCTGAAGCCCACTGGGTTTGTGTCCATGCATCCGGAGTGTTGGGAGGGAAGTGTTGATACTCAAATTTTAAGGGGTGCTTGCTAAAATTGGTTGCTAATTTTAATAAAATAACTTGATGATACTGGAAAAAGAAATTTCCAAGTATGTGAAGTGTAAAGGAAAACCATAAGAAAGGAGAATGAAGGTTTAAATTAATATATGATACTCTGCCATATCCCTTTAACAAATCGTAAGGTGACACACATGAACGGATAAATACAAGTCTTAGGATTGGTCCCTAAGCAGAAATGAATGAGATGGTGATGAAAGTAAAAACACTGAACTAAGTAACTGGAACTCACTAGCACCTTTCTTGCTAAAATGGTGTTCTGAAAGTAGGATTACATTTCTGTAACCCCAAAGGAGATTACATAATCTTTTAATGCATCTCAAAGATTGTGTGGAAATAAATAATTACTACTTTTGCTCTGGATTTTTGCATTTTATGGAAACATTTTGTTATTTTTAGTCAAAAGAATTACAACCTGTTCAGCTAACTTATAAAAATTCTGCAGCGAAGAAGACATCTCACTGGAGTTATCTCCCACCAAGCGATGGGTTGGTAGCCAAACCACATCAGAGCCCGATTCACAGGTATCCGCTGGAGTTCCTGCAAGAGCCTCCAAATTGCAATCCCTGTGCTGATGGCCGTGCTACCACTCAGCTAGGGAGCAATGTCAGTTCCAAGCATTCTCTTCACAAAGGGGCTGTTACAGACCCACAGCATCTCAGCACAACTCTGCATACTTAATAATGCCAATTCTGAAGAATGTTAACAAAAATTCCAAACAGCTATGTGCTATACTCTTGAAAAGAGCTTGGAATAGCAAACACATTTTGGAGAAAAAAAGTGACAGAGCAAAGCAGGAAAAGAACACAACAAATATCATTAAATGATACCAAGTAGTACATTTATTTTGGATAGTAAGTCAGCTTCTGACAGTGAGATGGATTAGAATATAGTCTCTGAAGGACAAGGATGGAAGGCAGGCCTGTTCCTGAAGATACTGAATGTTTGTATGGTGCCTAGCACAACCAGGTCCTGTCCTTACCTGGGGGCTCCTAGGTGCTCCAGCAAAACCAACACTTTAGGCTTTAGGAGAATGACTGCATAAACAGTTTTGAAATGGCGTTCCACGACATGGGCTAAATGACACCTAAGCAGCAGACTTCGCCTTTTAAGCTCTGCAAGAGGGAAACTTGGTCCGGTAGGTCTTCTACTCCAGTCCAGGGCTGATTGTCCATCTCCCCCCGTGCTCTGCGCACAGCTAACGCGCCGGCAGTGCGCCCGTCCCACGGCACGGCGGTGAACCTCGGGTAGTGGAGCCCACTTCAGTCTCCACAGATGAGAGGGCGGAAGAAAGAGCAGCTGGTTTCGCCCTCCTCTACACCAATAATGGACTCAGTGTCTGGCAGGTGCAGAGACTCAACACCAAGGCTGGGCTGAGAGTTCATGGACATGAGATTCTTACTATGCACTGTAGATTCTTCCAGCAAACTACTGCCCATTAGAGACTCTAGGATGGAAAATAAGGGTAAACCAAGATTCTCATGAGGTAATGATAAGACAGCAAAAGATACAATCCCTGCCCCCCTTCAAGCCATACGGGCTTCTTCCTTAGACACCTACATTATCCGTTGCTATTCTTTGGGCATCCAGCTCTCCAATGGATAGTAACTCCTATATTTATTGTTTTGAGCCTTAGTATGGTGGGATCTCATGTAGGCTTGGATTTCTCTTTAAATAATTCACATTGCATTAAAAAAACAGGCTGCTTACAACAAGAATAGATAATGAAGGGCACAGATTCCGTGTGAAAAAAAGATACTATAGTCATGTGAATTTTGAAAGCAAAACATTTACCTGCCCCTTGACCACAATGCAGAAATACACCTTTATCTTCTATCCCAGAAAAGAGGAGGGTGTATAATCCACCTCCACCACCAACAGGAACAGTCTTTTATTCCCTCCTGGCTTGTGGTCTTGTCTTTTCAGAACATACACCTTCCCTCCTCTTTGACCATACACCAACTCTTCCCTTCACTCCTCCCCCCCCAGAGCACCCTCCCTTCCTTACCAGGCTGTTCTCGCTCTCTGCCGCCAGCTGTTCCAATCCGGGAGTGGTGTTTTCTCATATGCACATTTCTGCTGCCACTCTGGGAAAACGTCTTCCCACAAATTTGGCACTGATGGGGCTTCACTCCTTGAAGCAGAAGGGGGAAAAATATCCCAACAATTACCACACTGGGAACAAAGACTGCATCCTCCAAGAAGACGACAGTACTATTTTGAAATGGCTGTTGTCACCACTGGTGTTAATTATCAGTAAAAAAAAAACACGAGGAATATTCCTGGAGAGCAGTAAGCTTCAAGAACAGAAGAGCTTTAGATATCAGTGTTGTCAGTTGCTGGCAAACTCAAGCCTGAAGAGTAACATGAAGTCTGACTTATGAGAGGCAACAAGTTATCTGGATTCTTACCCAGTGACATGGAGATACTTGACACCTCATATCTTGAATAAAATGACCAAAAGCAAGAAAGCAGAGGCAAGGAAGCTACCTCCTGCTATCACACAACAAAGTGCAGCACCTGGTTTACGTTACTGAGAAGAGACTAAACGATGACTTGTCACTGTGAAAGGATTTCCATTTTACAGAGCAGTCTATCATTTTCACAATAACAACAATTATGATCGATGTCTTTACGCGTGAGCTCAATAACATGGAAGCCAAGGAGACAGGAAAGAAAAAGTATGGAGAAATCGGGTAGTCCCAAAAGTTACCACCCCAGTAAAATCTCCCCATGCCCAAACATGACATTCATCAGAATAGAAGGCAGATGCTTTGAGACATTGTGAAATACATTTCCATCTAATGTTTTGTTCAATTAAGAGTACGTATGATTAAATAAAGGAAAATGGAAAGGAAAACACTACCTACAGCTGAAACTCATTCATGAGAGATTTCAAATGCAAAAGGCTTTAATATAGAGAAATGCTAGATTATCTCTTTTAAATAAGAAAATGGCAGCTACGAAACAGATATCCAACTTCATGACAATTTATGAACAATTTAAAAAAATTAAAGCAAAAAAATGAATTTGAATTTCGAAACAGAAAAGACGGGTCACAGAACGTCAGATGCAGGCTCTTACCTGAGTGGACAACCAAATGCTTCCGAAGGCTGGAGTATTCAGCAAAGGAGCGACCACATCCCTGTGCCTCACACAGAAAGGGTTTTTCCCCTACAAATGAAAAGTAAGTTCTTAGATTTTGGGATCACAATCTGACTGTCCTGAGAACAGCCTGGAGAGCTCTATCCCATTCTCCCTTTCGGCCTTACGTGCAACAAAGTTGAACAGAAATTACACATATGCTTCCTAAGGCTTGTAAGCATTCTCTTCATCAGCTTTGAAGAGAACACTGACATTTGTTCTGAAATATTCTTAGATCATTATTCACTGAAAGCAAAGCAAGGGCCCACTGTTTCTAAATAGATCTTCCAAGTATATAAATACCAAAAGACTAACGTAAAAGTACCTGGACTATGACATATTTTCTATATGCAGTTTTTAACAACCAGCTCTCTGCTTCACATACTCCCAGGATCCTGCTCCCTTTCTGCCTCAGTGCCAAAAATGCCATTAACTGTATCTCCTTTCATATCAGACTCTACACTTTATTTCAGATGATGCTGAACTTGCCCAAACCTCATGAGTGATGTGCCAGTCATTTATATTTACATGTGGAGGAACAGTATTTCAAGGCACAATTTGTTCTCTTAGGCTGAGATTTGTTATTTTTATAAACCTTCACAGCTATTTCTGTATTTTTCTACATAACGATAAATTGGGAGGTGACTACATTAATGCAATGCAATACAATTCATCTGTTCTAAGCATCTTAACAAAGACTTAAATAAAACTAGATAACTTTTGCTTGCAACATACCACTAAAGAACTCAATATACCATATTTAACACTGTGATTTCAAGTCCTTAACTAAATTACTGTATCAGAGCACCAGCAAGTCCACAGGAGACAAAGCAACCTATTTTAGCTATTTTGCTAATAGATGCGTAGTTCTAACAGAGTAAACTTGGTTTTAATGTTGTTTCTGCTGTGATTTTGCCTTTAGAAGTTCTCTCCCTATAGTTAATTTCTCAGCTTCTTATCTAGTATAGCATCAAACAGATCTGAGCAAAAGGATCCACAAAGCATGTTTTGATTGGTATTACAAAGCTGAAATATGCAGCAGATTCTTAAAACACTGACTCTAGCTTCTGGCTTGTTATAAATATATAAAACTTGGAAAGAAAGAAGAAAAACTACCATTGACAAAAATAACAGTACATAGTTCCATCTATAAGAAAGCTTGGATCTATTTCCACCTGCAGTTTTATAACACCTTTGGTCCGATCAAACTTTTACTTGCACATTATCAATTTGCAGTTAAGAAAGTTCTTATTTACTCCTCCAGAAGGTACTGCTCTGTGGGCTGCAGAACACTCTATCATGAAGGATTGTGCATGTATTTGTAACTGCTGTTACTACATATGAAACATTTTATTATTGGTATATATAATTTCTAACTACCTCCCAACATCTGCCCCCAAACCACTTGTTCTAGCTAGACTGCAAATTCTTTAAAATAGCAATATTTTCCCCTGCGCACGTACAAACCAAACACCATACGCTCATGTTGAAGCGAGGCAGAAGGCATAAGCAGCTGCTGGTGGCCCACACAATCTGCCACTGCATTTTCCTAGAGAGGCCTTGTGCTGTCACAGTTCTCAAGGTTATTTTGAAACACTAACCAACTGTAATGCCATGCTACCCTTCCAGCCCATCAGGGAATCTGTTCTGAGAGACTTGCACTGGGCCATTCGTGGGCCAAGTGGTGTGATAACCCTGAGCCTTAAAAACCCCAACCAACCAAATAAACTACTCCACCAGAATATTCACTAGGAACTTTGCTATTAAATTGTTGTGTGCCTCTCTGAAACAACTTTCTAAGATAAAAACACCTAAAGAACTTTATGCAGTTGTCAAGACTTTGGCTGGTACATCAACTAAAAATATCAACAAGGCAGGATCAAATTCTCCACAGGAGACAGCATAAACAAACCATGTATAAAGTACAGCACTATGAAATAATGGTTCTTGCTTTATTTTACATTAAAAACTGAGCATGAGTTAAGAGTACATAGGCTCCAGCAAATGGTTACATCCCAAAAACCTCTCTGGAGGTTTTCAAAACCCACCTGGACATGTTCCTGTGTGACCTGATCTAGGTGGATCTGCTTTGGCAGGGAGGTTGGTCTAAATAATCTCTAAAGGTACCTTCCAACCCTACCATTCTGTGACTTGGTGAATTAGCACAAACCCAGAGCAGCTCGCATGCCAAAATGCTTTTTGCTACACATTCCACTGGATTCCTCATTTTCCTAAATTTCCCAAATGCAATCATTCTCCAAGCAGCATAGGTAACATGCCAACAGAGCTACGACCATGTCCACCAGGGCTCCACACCGGAGGAACATCTCAGCTCTTGTGCCTTTCAGCAATTCAAAATAGCTTCTTTATAAAAAGCAATTACAGCAGCCGTGTTCACTAAGTGTTCCCTTGGGAACAGTCTAGTTTCTCCCCAAAACAACATGCCCCCACCCTGCTCCATCAAACAACTTGAAGAAGTGAAGGGAATCTTCAGAGCATTGATCTAAGCAGAGTCCAGCAGCAGCATACAGTATTTGAAGGGTGAAAACCCGTGTGACATTACATGGCATAGTAAAGGGGGTAAGCAGTTGATTAATTTGACCTATAGATCAATGTGAATTGATAGAAAAGGAACATTAATGATGGGCAGAGGTAAACAACACAATATTGTCACAAGTTGCAGGAGAGAGGAGAAAGTGGTTTATTCCTCAGTAAAGATCCCACCTCTGCAGAACACAAACAGATGAGGTCTAAAACACACCAGTGTGAATTCGTAGGTGGTTCTTCAGATTCCCAGCTGTCGTGAACTGTTTCCCACAGCCCAGCTCTGTGCACACAAAGGGTTTTTCACCATTGTGAGTTCTCATGTGCACCTTCAGCCTCTGCAAGACATAGAAACTTTTTCCACAGCCTTCTGCTGGGCAGGTGAAGGAGCGGTCATTCCTGGAAAGCAACAAACCAGCTGTTTCATGACCAGCTACTGCAACATTTTTTCATAAACACTTGACTTTTTCTTTTTTTTTTATTAAATGAGAGACAGAAGTATTTAAACCCAAATTAATTACATCAGAAAATGGAGAAACTCAACCAAAGAAACCAAGTTAGTCCTAAGGAACCAGAGTCTGGATGATCCACTGGAAGAATGTGTTCAGGCAATACCTTTTCATCATATTACTTTGCATATTCCCTGCTCAGTGCAACAGATTATATAGGACTGTGGCAGAACTTTAGTCACTAGATATTACCTTGCATATTCCCTGCCCAGTGAAACAGATTATATAGGACTGTGGCAGAACTTTAGTCACTAGAGGGTCAAAGATACACACAACATATGCAATTACTGCTGGCCCTGTTCTTAGGGCAGGACTATGGGTTCACTTCTACTGGAGTCCTTCCCAGTTTTTAAGCTTCCTGTCTACTATTTACCTTAGAGACTGACCATTTCTTAGCTAAAAAAGAATAGTAGGGTCATTTGTTGGAGCAAGCAACTTTGTTTAAGGAGATATAAGAATACCATGGCATCCTAAAAGTTCTAATGTTCAATATACCAGAGAAGTGACAGTGACGCTCTTTACTGAGCACCTGTTAAAATACAAAATATACAACAATATACAAACACAAATATACAACACTAACAAGCACCTGCAAAAATAATCTACACCTGGTCAAAGTGTTTCAAGAAAAGTGACCTAAAGTAAGCAACAGGCCTAGAATTTATAAGTGTAATACCACGTTTCGACAGCTTGTAGATGTCAAAAACTAACATCCCAAGCACAGAGCAGAATTTTTCATAGTCATGACCACATACAGCTTTACTCTGCTCACCGGTGGGTTTTCAGATGATACTTGAAGTGAGCTGGCCACACAAACGTCCGATCACAGCCCTCAACTGTGCACTTGAGCTTCCTTTCCATGCGAGATAAATGAGGAATAGGGCTAGAGTCTTTTGCCTGCCCATCTCCTGAGCAAAGATGAACGTTTTCCCCTGGAAGAAAAAGCCCACCAAAGTCTAAAAAAGATACAGCTTACTATAATGTGTCAAATTTAATAGATGAAGCCAGTATTATGTAGGATACAGGGCTGTAAAGCAACTATATTCCTGGCTAATAATTGTTTACTATGTCCTACGTGCTGCTGCCAAGCCAATAACAGAGATGAGACACAGATTTGCAAACTTTACCAGATCTATAAACTGTTACCAACAAGCCATCTGTATGAGATCATCTGCTACCAAATAAGGCTTATCACATGAAGAACAGAAAGCCAATGTGCTAAAAAAAATGTAAAAATGGTCTATCAGTATCAACCAACCAATTTAAAGTATGATCCAGGTCACTCTCTTTAGAAGAACACTTCCACTAAAAAAAAAAAATACTGCTCTTGTTTGCAATTATTTATTAAAATAAGTCACAAAGCGCGTGGCTAAATCCAATTATGTATTGCCCTGGTTTCAGCTGGGAGAGAGCTAATTTTCTTCCCAGTAGCTGGAACAAGGCTGTGTTCTGGATTTGTGCTGAGGACAGCACTGGTAACAAAGGAATGTTTTGGTTGTTGCCGAGCAGTGCTCACACAGCATCGAGGCCTTTGCTGCTTCTCATCCTGCCCTGCCAGTGAGTGGGCTGGGGGGGCAAAAGGAGGTGGGAGGGAACACAGCCAGGACAGCTGATCTCATCTCAACTAGCCAAAGAGCTATTCCATACCACAGAATGTCATGCCCAGTATAGAAACTGGGGGAACTTGACAGGGAGGAGCACACTGGGCATCACTTTGCTGTTTGTTCTTGGCTTTTACGTTTCTTTTTTTTTTAATATTCCTTTCCATTACAACTATTATTATACATTTTGTTGTTACTATTGTTGTTATTGGTATTATATTTTATGTTATTTTAGTTAGTACATTGTTCTTATCTCAACCCACAGGTTTAACTTTTTCCTGATTGTCCTCCCCACCCTAAGGGCCTGCATGGTGCTCAGCTGCTGGCTGGGGTTAAACCACGACATGTATTCTACAGAATGTTAATCTCCAAACCCAGTGGACCTAACAAGAAAGTACAGATTACGGTACGCTCTAAAACCAGACACTTGAAAGTGAAAATTAAAGTTGAAATACAGGCAACTGCAGTCAGAAAGAAGTCTTTATACCTACCAAAGAACAAGGAGACTATAATGGAACTGATGGCTCCACTACATTTCATTCTCTGAGAAAACATGAGGAGCCTATTTATATTGCAGAAAAAAATACACGACTGTTCTGTTTAATTCTGTTACTGATGATTCAAACATGTCAGAATAGATTAAAAGCAAGAGAGAGTGAAAGAAAGGAAGACATTTGCTTAAAACAAGGGGCCCCATATGGAACATTCAACTTTTGAGCTGAAATCCAGAGATTCCCTACCATTATTGCTTGCTTTGGCATTCTTAGCGAGCTGTGCCCGAGTGGCAGCGATTAAACTGTCATGGGCCAATTCTTGCACTCGTAGGAACCATGGGGTACTGCTGTCTGTGCTATCATGAGAGAGAAAGTCATTCCCCGAATCTTCTGCTTCATCTTGAACAAACACCAAGTGCTCTGCTGGAGACCCCAGCCCTAGAAAAAAAGACAAGGTCATGAAACAGGAGGATAAAGTACTAAGAGGGAAACTGCTTTTATTTCTCAGAGGCTAGTGTTCATGGCATAGATGCAATAGCTGTGTTAAAAAGGTCTTTACTGACCTCCACATTGTAGAAAGCTGTTGATGATAAAAGGCTCCTGAAATATCCAATAATGCCCACCAAATTTTGTGATCTTTCTCCTTCATAAACAGCATGCACAGAGCTGTAATTGTACTTCCTGCACTCTGCCGTCTGAGACATATCCAGCCAGATGATAAACAGAGCAAGAATTACCTGCTCTTGTTAGGTTGAGAAGAATAAATGAAGTGCTGTCACTGGGCTGGAGGTCTTGCAATAAACTGGAAGTCTCTGGAGTTGACAGAAGTTCAGATGGTTTCTGTACATTCTGTGCCCTTGTTTCCTCTCCATCAGGGCCCACATTTACCTGGAGACTTCTCAAGACAGCAGATGAAGAAACATCTTTGGAAGAATTAGTGTGACTTGGAGAAGTGAGATCTCTTTCATCATCTAGTGAAGAAAGTGAAAGCAGAGTAAAAAAAAAAATACAAATACACTATGACTAAAAGATCCCTATCAAGTTATTTTTCTAGAAAAAAATCCACCAGAATTTGAGCGAGTTTGGAAGAGGAAGGCATTTTCTAACTAGTCAGACTCACTGCTAACTGAGTTTCAGTCAACCTTCTGAAGGCGTTCCTCCATCCCTGGAATGCCTCATCAGCATGAGGCAGTGGCCTACAGCGGTGCACTAACAGCTAGATGAAGGGCACAAGCTTGCAAAAATCTGCTGGATAGATCTTACCTGGCAACATGAGTCTGTTGCATTCTGAGGTCTCAGTTACAGGAAGGAGAGAAAGACAGGTGATGTCTTTTGGTTCAGATTCCACCAGCCCTTGCCCCAGTGGAATAGAAGTATTCTGAACAAACTGAACCAGCAGCTGAAAAAAAGATACTGGGGATTAGATCAAAGGCAACACAAATCATTAAAAAAGGTACTAAACCCAATCCATTACTCCTCACTGTCTTGTAAGAGACACTGGACATAATCTCATTAATACACATAAAAGTAAATGGAAGTTTTTCAGTTTATGTTAATGACAAAGAAGGAATTGTTTGTATTTGTCCTCTCTGAAGTACCTAGAAAATTCTTGTCTCCTTAATGTAAGATAAACAGCTCTGGATCCTTGTGGACTGCTCTGAAGGTTACTTTGGCTGTATTTATTTTTCATTTATCTTTTACCAAGAAAAATTTTACTGACAAAGGCTATGTTTTAAGGCACATATTAATTTCTAATTCATCTTTTACCACTTGATACTTTACTAGGCTCTAACTTTCCAAAAAAAAAATGTTTTCCATGCTCAGCCTTTGGCACAGGTATTTTTAAAAATCATTGTCTTTAAATACTTGATTGAAAGAAAGCTGCCCTTTCTTAAAACTTAAAAAAAAAAGAAAAAGGCAGTAAGCAACAGATTAATTGCAAAGACATATAGCTAATGGCTGTTCAAATAGACAGATAATGATCTGGAGGAACAAGGCTGGGACAACAAGGGGGGGAAACGGTCTTATCCATCCATATCAGCTACTCTTAGTCACCATAGATGAGCAATTAAAGTCACCGTCCTTAGTGTGAAACCCACTCACTTCAACAGAAGAAACCCTCTCCAGAATGCTATGCAAAATAGTTTGGAAGGGGGTATTGCATAAAGAGGTATAGGGTTTACACTGGGAGCGTTTCCTGGGAAGGACTTTGGGACTGAACATGAGATTTGGGGAATTGTACACAATTGATTACATATTGTTTAACTGAAAGGTAGATCAGGGCAGAGCAAACACAGGAAAATGGAGGGGGAGGATAAAAACAGTCCATTACATACAAGCAAGGTCAATGCAGATGTCTGGCACAGCCTAACCATGGCAGTCCATCCTATTGTCTTATGAAACTCCATTTCTAAAATTTCCTGTGTGATCCTGCTCTCTAACTTGTGTGTGTGTGATACCCTAGTGAACTCCAAGCCACACTAGTTGGCAAGCAGAAAGAGAGTGTGGGGATATATCTTGGGAGAAGCCCATGAAGGTTTTCTCCAGGCAGCAACCGTTGGAAACGAAATTAGGCACTTTGTGCTGCCTGCTTATGTGGGCAAAGCTCCCTGTGTTAATCTGTTTGGCACCAGTCACATCTGTACAGTGGGTATGTAAGTGTATGCATCTATTTCAAAATTGTACTAAACCTCACTAGTGGCTGGATCTAAGATCAGAAAAAGAGAGCAGTCCTCATCTCAATAGGCCCAGGATGTGTGAGGCACCCAGGTCTCTCAGTGCAGCAGACTTACTTATCCTTAACATCAGTCAGTCCTGGCAATGCAAAAGTTACTTCTGGCTAACGCCTATAAATATTGAGTTATAGGAAAAAAGGAATCTAACATTTAAAAAGGGACCAGAAGTCAAAGCCTTTCCTCATCCCTGAAAGACTTCCCATATTTAAGCAACTTAAGAGTAGCAAAGCATGTCCCTTGTTCACTCATTCTGTCCCTTCACCAGTATCCCAAGCTTTTATCAGACTACAGGACTCTACCTCCACATCACAGACACAGAAATGAGACTCTTTTTTCCATTACCAGTGCCACGGCAGTCCGCAATAAAATATTCTGATTTAACAAAGGAAGGCTGATGAGACTTAGGGGATAACACAGCCCAACTTTTGCAATGGATTGACCTAATTCTTCTGTGAACTTTACAAGCTTTTTTAACAAACACAGTTTCACATCACCTCCCTGTATGGAATTAAATATCCAGAGACCCGAATGACTGAAAAAGGGGTCAGTTGTAACAGATTCAGATACATACTCCACATTTCAGAGAAAATGCCCCTCAAAAATAACTGATTGAATCTATTTATTTGTCTAAGTTCTGTCAAACAGACATATTCCTATATTCACAAATATTCTGAAAGAGAAGAAAGCAATATGGAAAATAACAACACATCAAAAACTTAACCCTCAAGTCACTGTTCCTTATCTCTAGGAAACTCCTTGACATAAATATCCTGCATTCTGCTGCCACCTAGCAAACAACTGTATGCAAGGGACTTTCTTTGTCTTTGGCGTCTAGAAGGAAATTCTACAAGATAGTTATTCAAAAGTGATTGTCCTCATAGTTACATGTTTTAACATGCACTCAAGCAGAGCCCCCAAGGAGTTGTCTGTGCAGCGAGATGATTCATCAGTGTTAAAAGAAACAGTAAAAAAAGCACGATATATCCATGGTATATTTGTGATTAAAACCTAACAGACGCTAATAATTTGATTCTTCTTTTGTGTTGTGATTGCCTTAGTATTTCTTTAGCAGATTCTACAAACTCTGTAGCCTTTAACCCTCTCCTGTATGAGAACAAAGTTAATTTCATCAAAAAAAATGCCCTGATTTCTCTATACTTATTTCTTCTCATGAAAACACTGGAAATACTGATGCTTTCTCAAACAGTTTTACCTCCAACAGTTACTGCTATCAGAGCCAAGAAGCCTTAATTGCCCCAAGATGTCTCAAATAGGGCCCCCTCCCCCCCATTCCATCTGCCAGGAGACTTCACTTAAGCTCAGCCTGTGCTCTCTAGTCTTTTCCTGAGCTGTGTTGTAGCCCTGTCTCCTGGATGGGCCTCAGACTTCTACTTCATCAGTGCCTCCAGATCCATCTCCTGCTACTCCGGATTGGACTCTCTGGATAAACCCTGGAGCTGGTTCACTGCTTTGCCTAGGCCAGGGCTACAGCTGGACCCTGTTGCCAGCCCCGCGTATGCTGGCCATGCTCCAGCACTGCAGTACTGTGCCCTGGTCAGCAAGGACACCCCAGGCTGGCAACAGCCCTGGCTCCCAGCTCACCCTCCCTTTGGTGCAGTCTGTACTCACTAATTATGAAGGTAAAAATTAAGTCTTGAATTCATTCAGATGGCAATATGCCACTACAACTAGGCCACAAGCCAGACTGCAGCTTGAAAGCTTAGCATTTTTTCCTCTTTGGTATAAGATTATCCAGACACCTTAGTTAGAAGAGAGAATTATTTCTATGTTGTCAACAAAATACCTAGGCAATAGGAGACAGTCCACCCCACGAGGCCATGCACTCTAATTTAAGATTAAAAAACAGAGAAAAGAGGGGTAAAAAGAAAGTTAGGAATAACATAAGAGTGAGGCAACCAGAACAAAGAACTAGGACCAAAAAAAAGTGAGCAGTGAGACAGTTCTAAACTACTGGACTGTATCTCATTTAACAGCTGTCTGTTATCCTTGCTGCTGCCTACTCCACCATGAAACACTAGTTTTATGGATTCTTCTATTTTTACACAAAAAGCCTTAGATAAAACTTTTCTCCTACAATAGCTTTGTTTCAAACCCACACAGTAACATTAAGCCACTAGGGAAAAGCAAAACGCAGCAGCCACAGAGGCTCAGAAGAGAAGAGATACTTTTAATTTTCTTTGTAAAGTACTAACAAGCTAGAACAGAGAATTGAAAACAGGAAAAACAAGCAAAAGGAAACAAAAGGACATGAATCATTATCATTATCAAAGTTTGGAATAAGAAACCTCGAAGCTTCCCATAAACTAAAGCAATCCATTCACCAACTCTTCATCAAATAATTCAGAGGAAAAAAAAATCTCATGGGACAGTTGTATCTTGATAGTTAAGTACTTTTACAAATCTTCCTTCCTGTTCAAATTCAATGAATACCTTCATGACAACTGCAGCAACTGGGAAAAAAAAATCATCACAAATACTGTGTCACGTTTCTTAAGTTTAATTTGGTTTTCAGCTGAAAACAAATTGCAAATTGTAAGGGTATCTGGTAATTTGCTAGTCAGCATGAAAGAGGAAGAGGTGATCAATTACATCTACAGATACATAGAGTACAAAATTGTAGATCAGAGAGAGTAACAAAGACCAGAACTCATGGGACACTGATGCATGGGCCTTACAGGAACTTGAACATGACCTTGAAGAAATTCAACCACAATCTTTGTAATAAATAGGAACAAGATTATCATGACTTAGCAGAACACATCTCATAAGCAAGAGCAAACTTCTTATGGGATATGGGGAAAGTTCTAGGACTGGGTAAAACTTATTAAGATGTCTTAAAAGGAGGCTGTGGGAATGTGGAAAAACTTGTGGATGATTAGGGGAAGGGTTAAACATGGGGAAAGGGTGGGATTAAGGTGGACAGGAGAACTACCACCATGGGGAACAGGAAGGAGGTGGAGAATAATCTAGCATACATTAGCAGCCTGCAGGTCAGTACACTGCTCTGGATCTGCCTCATCACTGGGGTCCATCCTGTCTTCTCAAATGCTGTTTGCTCCTAAATAGTTTCCAACTATGCTCATCTAGTTAACTTGATGTAGGACTAGCCTGGGAGTAGGAGGAAACCACAATCTGGAAACTCAAGATCCTGGCCAGAGGCTGGATTAAAAAGCCCAGGACCTGAAGATGGATAGTGAAAGGACTAAACGTTTGGCAGAGACAAAGACAGATGCATGACTCTGAATATGCACATCAGCTGAGTGAGGACATGTGCATGATATGGTGGCAAATTTAAAGGCTGGTTACCTGATGAACACAGACAGGATTAGACCATCTGTTCCATGTGAGTACTACCTGTGTTTGTGGGTGCCTGTAAAAGCAGTGTCCTGCCATGTATTTACAGTCATACATGTTGATTCTGAAAATACAGCCCAAGTGCTAGAATCTGTAACCAAGCAGATAGAACACCCTGGGGCACCTGAACAGAAACTGATCATACAGAATATTAACAGAACACAAAAGGAACAACAAGAGGTGTGAAGTGGCTTTACGCTATAGCCAAGATATCCCTTGGATTTTGAAACAAATTTTGATATTAACTACAAAAGGATATCCTTGATTTCAGAGATTCAAACTTCATGGGCTTGTTGTGAGTCATACAGAGAAAATCTATAAGCTTTGGAGGGACAAAACAAGCAAAGTTCATCTGCATCTTGCTTTTTTTTTCCTGACTCTAGCACACCACTTTCTTGAATATGCTCTTTTACTCTTCCTGCAGAAAACCCACATAATTCTAAAATTACAGTAAGTAAAGTAGATAGTGTATGTACTAAAAATGTAAACTATTTCTTGGCTCTTGTCACTAAACAAATGATTGTCATCCCTGATGGTCAACAAGAGATGGTTGGACGGGAGGATCACAGGATCTATTGGTGCAAGGAGTGCAGAATGCTTGTGTTACCAAGAGGCTTGCACAACATACCCAACCTGAGGGGCAGGAGAAGAGAAAAACAATGAAAAATCTCTTTAAAGAACTGGGAGTCTCTCCTGCAGATCCTTAAAAAAAACCCAAATACAACATAACACTACAGAAACAAATGAAAATAGGGGCATCTGAGATGGAACAGATTGAAGTTCGTATGCCATAACAGACCCCCTTCGCCAGATAACTCAGAAGTCAAGAAGTGTCAGGCAGCTGCTTTGGTTGAGGTGGGGTGTCTGGGAGGGACAGGGGAAGAAGATTCTTCAGTACTCATGGTCAGATCTATGCTCCTGCTTAGACTAGACTAGATTCTCACAGCAGCGGGGACTATGTTTTTAATCAATGCCACTTCTGTGCTAAATTTAACCAGTGAATCACTACAAAATAAAGAGGTCAAAGGAACATCTAGTAGAAGAGGGGAAGGGAAAGGAGGGGTTGAAACTGAAGGGTATGGAGGAGAGAAACTAGGATTAATTCACAGGAATCTCTTCTTGTGAGGTGCTGACAAGGAGAGAAAGGAGAGGTTAAAATACCTCTTCTCCACTTCTTTTTTCAATAGTCAGTTCACTCATTGTGTGCTACTCTTGACAGCAGAAAGCACTCTGCAGTGGACCTCTCTGTAATGGAGGTGACTGGCAATATTTGCATTGTTACAAATCACACTGCAAGCTTAAAGCATGGGAAATACAGATCTTATCAGTTCTCCAGGAATGCTGGTAATACAGCTGTGGAGGCTAAGTCCAGAAGAAAAAGCAAATCAATCTACTTGTACAAACTATCTCCAAGCAACTTTGTAACTTCCTATGAAAGGACAATTCACCTCTACTCAAGTAGTAAATATTTACTGGCACATTGGTGGCTTCTCTACAGATAAAACCAGTACCAAAGAAGCATATGCAATCCATCCATAGTAACTTGATTAATTTCTAGCTGATACAGAAATAGTTAGATACCAATTAAAAGCTCTCTCACATGGCAGGGGATACAAAAATATATCTTTAAGAATTATGGTGCCATAGCTCACCAGAGGATATAAAATCACGACTGACTTTCAGAGATACTTGACCTGCTATTTGAGAAAGGTGTAAAAAGGGTATCTAGTGGTTTCCCATCAAAAGAGTAGAAAATAGTACTATCTTAGCACTCAGTTTCACGGTCAGACCAGAAAGAGGCTTTGGTAATCCACAATGCAAATGAATCCCAGTTTGTAGCATAAAATAGCCTTGATCAAGATTGGGGAATGTGATAGAAGACAGAATCTATGGAAACGATGCCCTCTGCAACCACTGTAGCTTTCATGCATCAGGCCTGTTCCTACTAGAGAATGGCCAACTCCATTCTGGGCTTGCTGGGAGGAAATGCAACTCTGCTATGGAGAAAGAGGACTATTATGTAAATGTGCCGAATTAACAAATACCTTCCTGAAGTCCAGAAAAGACATGGCCCACTTGCAGCTCCTACTTGAGGAACATGGGAAGAAACATTCCAACTATCCCGGTCCTCGGCTGTCAGAAATAATCTATGGGAATCCACTCGTAGACTGAAGTAACAAATTCCCCACCTTATCATTCAGAACTGGGAGAAAAATTGTCAGGTGTGAGATATCAGCGACAAGGCAAGAGAAAGGATCTCCTTGCAGCTCATGCTGGGCCAACTCAGGGCTACTATGAATTTGCACCTATTTTTCCTGAATAGTGGTTTGGCTGCCTGATTAAGAAACAAAGATCTTACCAAATACCTGGGCTGGGAGGAATTACCAGCATGGAACCATCGCTCTCTTCCTTGTACTGGTTTAAAATAACTGTTTACTGTATATGGTCAGAAAATGGATAGAAACAGAAGACTGAATAGAAACAATACAATTTAAAGGTGCAAACTTCCCCAAAATATATTGGACAGCAGCACCAAGTCCTCTGCTCTAAGATGCCTTCTGAAAAGGTAAAGCCGAGAAGCGTGCGGACACCAAGCAATACAGTTCCCTCCGCTTTTAAGTGGGGGGATGCACAGATGGTTGCCTGCTGACCATTCCTCTAAAGCGTAAAGGCAGCAAGCAAGCAGAGTAACACACTGAATACACTGAGACACTTGTGTTGGATATAAGAAACTACAGACTGTCCTATGTAGCAAATTACAGAGTAACAAAGATCAGAATGCCTCAGGGGCTGATCAACAGGCCACTGCTGAAGTGAGATCTTGAAGAGGTTCAATTAGAACTTTTGTAACTGTTAAGAAATAAAAATTGTCTGAATGGGTCTCACAGGAAAGCCCAAATTTATTATCTGATGTAACAGGAACTGCAGGATGGGTAAAACATATCACAGAGGGAGGATCAGAAGAGGAATAAGGTGGGCACACAAAGAAGGAACCTATGGGTAGTTTGGGGCAAGAGGAGACTCCAATCACATATTTGCTGTCTGCTGGTCAGTACACTGCTGTGTCTGACCACTGCAGTCCCTTCTGGCTACTTAGTAAGCATGTTACTAAATATTCTACCCATGAGTAAGTGCACTGCTAGTAAACTTCTAGTTGAGCAACAGGTGAGGAGGCAGCAACCATAGTCTGGAAAAAAAACCCCCAAGATTCCAGCCAAAAACTGGCTAAAAAGCCATGGGTCTGGGCACAGATAGCAGAAAGACTTTAGGCCTGGCAGACACCAGAGACATCTGTGAATGTGAGTACACACAAGAGATGAGTGATGAGAGTATAGATACATTCCACTAACAAACTTTGCTGTTCTTTATGCTGTTTGTGTTTACCTCTTAAACATACGTTTAATCTGTTAATCTGTTAATCTGTTGGTGGCCAGCTATGCATGCACTTGTGTACAGACACACACATCACTGCAATTCACGTGCAGCTGTGCTACAGATCAAACCTGGGAACCATCGAGCAGCCTCACACAGAGCAACCAGGATCCCCTGTGGGCTGCTGCCCACCACTCTGCCACCCACTTCAGGGGAACACCAGGGCTTTAAAAAACAGAACTAGGTGATGCTAACAGAATAATCCAAACTTGCCAAAAGCAAGTAAAGTCAATTTGGTTTGAGGGAAAGAAATAGTCAATACAGTAATTTTTTTTTAATTCTTGCAACATAAAGAACATTATAATAGCAAAAAAATAATCATATAACCTGAGAACAGGCAGGAGTGTTCACTGACACCTGAAAGGAAGGGGAAAAAACCCAGCAATAACCTTTAATCTTTTACCATGCAAATCAAAATAATGGAAACATTAGAAGATGCCACTGAAAACACTTTCAAGAATTACTAAGTAAGCAGCAAATTAAGTGAACTCATAGTAGGTTTCCCAAGAGCTGCCCATCCACGTTCCTGGAACCAAACCCAGTTTAGCATTGCTCACCTCAGGTTTGGATTCTAACTCATCCGATAACATTGATTCCAGCGTCCGATTCCTGCAGCTGTCCTCAACAAGGCACTGAATGGTTTGTTAGTTCAGAGAGAACAACGCTCCCTGCTTATTCTCATATTTTCCTAAGTGGTAAAACAGTGTGGTGGTCCTCCTGCAAGAAGCTGTGTTGCACAAATATTCAATTTAACCTAAAACAACAAAAAAGGAAATGTAAAGAGAGGAACCATAAAAAGAAAGCAAAGGAGAAAAGAAGCGAGCGGATGTTGCACAGAACTGTAAAATACACTTTGAAGCAGATTCCTGCATTTCTTTTGTCGTTGAGTCCAAAAAAATATGTCCTAACACTGCAAAATTAATTTTCAAAGGCTGTTTATCACGTTTTCTGTGCAATAGCTCATTTTGAAGGGAAGATTGAACAATTTGTTCTGGAAACTTAGGGGAAACTAAAAATCACTACATCGTGCAAGAGACAAGGAGGTTGAATTCCCAGCCTGCAAAACAGCAGAATTATCCAAACTGTTGATTAAAGGCAATCATACACAAAACACTCTTTTCATCACAAAAACCTCCACTTTTCCTGTTTGTTAAGATATTACGGTTCTGATTATGTGAAATACTTTCATGAGCACAGGTAGGTTGGAAGTTATTTCACAAATACCCATACAGTGTGTCTTCTTTGGGCTACAAGCGAAAGAACAAGTTTGTGTCTATGTTTGCCTACAGAAAATGCACTCAGACATTAGTGATAGGAGAAGAATCACAAGATGGTAGGGATTGGAAGTGACCTCTAAAGACCACCTAGACTAAACCCCTGCTAAAGCAGGTTCCCCTCGATCAGGTCACACAGGAATGTATCCAGGCAAGTTTTGAAAAACTCCAGAGGAGACTTCACAACCCCCCTGTGCAGCCTGTGCCAGTCACTCTTACAGTAAAGAAGTTTTTCCTTGTGTTTAAGTAGAACTTTTTTTGTTCCATCTTGTGCCTGTTACCCCTAGTCCTGCCACTGGGCACCACAGAAAAGCCCCATTCTCCTGCCATCTACCCTTTAGATACTTGTAAATGTCAGTTCTTTTCCCCCCTTCCATCACAACTACAAGTCTACTGAATATGTTAAGAAACAAGAATATCGTCCCAGTTACAAAGAGAATGTGAAAGCCTTAGCAGTCCTGACACCTAGCTGTGTGGCACAAGGCACAGGAGCTTCACCTACCGCCGTTATTTCAGGGCAACACAATAATCACAGCGAAAGCAGAGTAACTGAGCCCAAGACACGCGTGACAGGACTCGGGTACATTCCCGCTTGTTCACCCGCTGCCCCCTTTCAGCCCGCACCCGGGAGGGCGGTCCTCAAGCGACCCACGGGGACAAGAGACAGAGCTGCCAGGCCCGACTGCCCGTGCCGCACCGGGAGGGCAGGGAAGGGGCAGCCCGGCGGACACCGGCTAGAGCCTTGACGGGGGCAAAGTCGGAGCCCTCGGCGCCACGGGGCAGGGCGGAACGCTGAGGCCCTGCTCAGGCCGCGCCCCCTTCCCAGTGCGGGGAAAGTGCGCACCCCTTCCCGGGGCAGAGGCCGGTCCGTCGCCGCGGGTGGCGGCGGCGAGGGCCGTGCCCCGCGGCCCGGCCCAGCGCCCGTGCTCCACGACCAGCGCTGGAGCGGCGCCCGGACCGTCGCCTCCTCCCCCCGCCCGCCTGCCTTACCGGCATCTCAGCCGCCCGGATGTGACGCACCGCCTGCCGGAAATGCCGCAGCCTCAGGACGGCGCGGCGCTTCCCCGCCAGCTCTATGGTGAGCGCGGTGAGGAGCGCCGCTTCCGCCCACCGCCCCCACTTCCGGCCGCTCCCGGGCTCCGAGCGGAGGCCCCGTGCGCTACCGGCGGCCGTTGCCCGGCAGCGCCGCCTCCCTGGGGCCGGCCCGCGTCAGCACTGGCTCTTGTCGAGGAGCCTCCGCGGGCACCCCCCGCCTACCCCGGGGCAGGCTCCGTACTATTTCCTGCCGCCCCAAAGCTGGAACAGTAACCGCTCGGTGGAGGGGTTTCCCCCGGGGGTCCCCCCACAGCGCCTGGCGCTTCCACAGGGAGCGGCGGCGGTTCCGCCGGCCGCGGAGCCCGCGGGGAAGCTGGCTACGGAGCCTCGCCCCGGTCCCGGGCCTCCCGCCGCACTGCGTTAGGGCGGAGGAGCCGCCGGGGGGAAGGGACGCGAGGCCCACGCGATGTGCTGGGAGCTCCCGGGCGCCGCTACCGGCCCGGAGCGCTTAGCGACCAGCCTCCCGTCGCGGAGCCAGCTGCGCTAGCGCCGCCTCCCAGGCGACCGGTGGCAAGTTCCATTTCTCCCCACAGGGTAATTCCTCCTCCCTCGGCCGCGGCGGCCCTTCTCGCCTCGCAGGAGCAAGAGCGCGGCGCCCGCGGCGCTGTCCTCGCCCCCCTCCACAGGCTGAGCGGTAAGGAGCGCGAGGTGCGGCGCGGGCGGGGGTGCGGCCCACCTCTGCCCTCCCCGCCGCGCCGGCCCCTTGGTAGAGCTCGCTCCGCCCCTCGTCCCCCCTCCCCCGGCGGCGGCAGCGTCCCGGCCGGCGCCCGCCCCCTCCGCCTTGTCATTGATGTTGTTGTTTTTGTCGCAGGAGCCGGAGGCGAGGCCGGGGCCGCCGCAGCAGTAGCAGCGGGGCTCGGGCCGGCGCCAGGCATGTCGGTGTGCGGGGAGGCGGTAGGCGCCGGCTCCCTGCCCAGCGAACTGGTGGTCCACATCTTCTCCTTCCTGGCGGGCCCCGACCGGCTGCGGGCCTCGGCCGCCTGCTCGCACTGGCGGGAGTGCCTCTTCTACCCGGCCCTCTGGCCGCGCCTCCGCCTCAGCCTCCGCGTCTCGCCGGCCGAGCGCCCGCGCCTCGAATTCCTCATGCGCAAGTGCGGCTGGTTCGTCCGTGAGCTCCGCGTACAGTTCGCCGCCGACAACTACCCCAGCGGCGGCGGCGGGGGGGCGGTGGCGGCGGGCGAGAGCGCCGCGGCGGGGGCCGACGAGGAGGCGCCGCCGCTGTGCCCGCGCTGGCTCGACCTGCTGAGGACCTACCTGGAGCTGGTGCTGTGCGTCCTGAGCAGCGTCCGCAACAACAGGTACTGCCGCCGGCCCGGGCCCGGGGCGGGGGCAGGGCCTCTCCGCGCCTCGCCCGGTGCGAGCGTGAGGGTAGGCGGCGGGGGCGGGCCGAGCCCCGGATACCCTCCTGGGCCGCGCGGCGCCGGGGCCCATCTCTCTCGTCCGCTTCCGCGGCGCCCGGGGGTCGGCTGCGCTGGCCTGGGGCTGCGCCCCCGGAGCCACGGGCGGGGGTTGGGAGGGAGAGGAGCCGCACGGCCGGCTTGGGTAAGCCGAGGGAGTCTTCTGCGGCTGCGAGTCGAGCAGAAGCGGAGGCGCATTGCTTCCAACTACCTAATTTTTGTCGTGTTCTGTATTCTGATGGAGAATATGAACGCAGGCGTTTAGCTGGCAAGTGGCTAGTCAGTATGCAAAACAGGTACAGCTGCAATAATAAACACTTCTTCGCCCTTTGAAGAAGGGAAATGGAGCCCCGATGGAGCAAGTATGAGCTGGGTGTTTGAGTTTGGTGCCTAACGAGGCACCTTTTCCACTTTAAAGTATAAATCTAACTACGGACAAGCTTTACACCTCTTGTGCGTGACTGAAAAATAATGGCACGAGAAGCTGGTAGGAGACTTAAAATTACAGCAGTGGTGGTTTGTTTTGGTTTGGGGTTTTCTTTTGTTTTGTTTTTCTGAATGGACAGGGATGGAATGCCTCCTCAATAAAATACTCTCAGCTTCCAGCTGTGAGGGAGTTTGCCGCCGAAAAGCAGAGCTTTTGTGCCTGCTCTAGTGCTACCTGTTAAACTGAGATTTGACTCAGTTTTAACTAGGAGAACGTTTTAATGTTTGTTAATTGAAAACAAAAAAAACAACCCAAACTTCAGACATAGGACTTTCTTGACCAAATTGAATTTGAAGAGTAGAAATCTTTTCCTGTGGTTTGGACTTAGGATCTGTTTAGTTCCTTTTTTTTCACAGGCTTACTTCGGCAGGTTAGATATTTTCCTCAGGTTGGGGTTCTTTGAATTGAAAATACTTTCGTTCTCTTTACCATGTCTGGGTGTGTTTAAGATAAATATCTTTTAAAAAGATAATAATCAGACATCGTAACATATGGCCTCTAGTCAACACCTGGGACAGGAAAGCAAGAGTATTACAGTTAGGTTATTAGGTTTGGAAAGCCATGCAGATTTTAGGATAGGAAATGGTTACTGTGACTTCTCCACTGTGTGCTTATAACTTCACTTACTGGGGTAGGGAGAGAGGAAGTCAAACTGCAAGTACTTCAGGATACCTTTAGGTTGAATTAAACCTTGTGGATGCCTTTGGAAAACTGTCTGCAACTGAGTCATAGTCTGGTCACTGCCCCTCTTTCATTCCGGAGGGATTGCAGAGTAGTTTGAGGCCTTCCTTGCTTCTTTGTTTTGAATTGTAGTGAGAGAACTTTACATGTAATTCCTCGTTGGCTTGAGATGAATGCAAATGTGGCATGTCAAGTCCCACTTTCGGTTCCTCTGCTCTGCTGTGCCCAGCAAGTCCTTCCTGTGGTGCAACTGCGATGGCTGAGTTTTCCGAAAATGGCTCCTTTGTCTTGACTCACCTTTATCTTCATTTAATTCTTGCCCTGTGAAACTCTGGTATGCAAAGCATGATCATCTGTCTTGATCAGTCTTCTCTTGCCTTTAAGGAGCAATCACTTAACTGTTGAATCTTGGGGAAATCCAGCTAATGTTGTAAGCGGAAAAAATGTTGAAGTGATGTTGGCCATTATCTGATTGGAGTCGAATATCGCTAAATGGACTTGGAACTTAGAAATAAATAGTATCTGCAGGAAAATAAATAGTATTTGCGGGAGATGTTGCCTGAGGATTTCTTTGGCAAAACTTAGAATCTTTTTTTGTTTTCTTTCGGTAAAGTATGAAGTCTGTCAAAATTAAATGCCTTGTGAGAAGGCTTTGGGTTCATTCTCCATGGCCTTTTCTGAAACCTGTACAAGGACACTTGCTTCCTGAAGTTCTTTTTACGGATTCTGTATGCACAGTGTGGCTCAGGACTGCAGTAATATACTACATAGAAGTAGTTGTTGTTCCAGTACCTTTTCTCTAGCAGAGTCTTATTTCGATAGTAAGCCAGAGGTGAAAAATGACCAACTTTGATAGGATTTTGCATTACTGTACTTTTCTTGCTGTCTTCTAATAATTTGCATACTGCTCTCTTCCTTTAAAATTAATAATGTATAAGTGGGTAACACAGGATACCTGGTTATTAAAGTAGGCACTTTTTCTAATGAGCATTAAAAAAAGGGATAGGGGGGATGTTACATTGATCACTTGACCTTTTATTCAGATTTACTTTCTGAATAGACTCCTTTTTCTTCCCCTCAAACAGACAAGGTTTTTAGTAGTTAGTTTTTAATGTACTTTTTAACAATAACTCATCAGTTTGCATGTAGAACACTGCTTTTTATGAGTAGAGTTTTGAGATTGAAACAAGGTGGGAAGGAGCATTACTAGCATATGCCAGATTACTGCTTAGTTCTTACTGTGACTGCATGTCTAAACCAGAGGCATTGTCTGATGCTTAGTTTTTGTCACTGTGGTCCAGTCACTTCATTTCTCTGCTTCTCTTCATCTCTAACTCAAGGATAATTAATAATCCTCCTGTTTACCATATGTCATTGTACATGGGACTACCATTATAATTTCCAAAATAATGGAAACAGCAGCGTTTTTATCTTCTCCTGTGTCTGAATCACTGTCAACAAGTTCGTTTTGGAATTAAGTTTAGAACAGGATGGTTCTTTCATAACTCCTGTCAGCCCTTATGATAGCTTTTTGGCAGAGAAGTTCAAAGAATTTCCGTCTTCAGACCTAGGGAGGAAGAAATCTACTTTAATGAAATGGTATGCTGTTTCTTAACTATGTAGTCTTGTAGGCTTTTGAATCTATTCTTAAACAATACAGTAACAACCCCCTCCTTGCAGGAAGAAAAATAACTACTTTACATGGCTCTAGAATTCCTGGAAGAGTTACAATACTGCAGGACCTAAGAAATGGAATGGTTGAAAGTAATGCAGTGTCTAGATGTGCTCATAGGTAGAGGAGAATAATGTGTATTTTTGTTAACAAAGGCATTTTCTATACAACATAAATTGCCAATTTTTAAGCAAATCTTCATGTTAAGTCTCTAGAAAAATATTTGAGCGAGCTTTGCTAATTCAGATGGAATTAAGGAAAAAAGCAAGTTGTGGACAAGTAGTTAAAAACAATTGATAATATTCTGACAAGTTCTGCTATCAACCAGTGTCATCCATAAAGGTATATTGGATGTCTGCCTCTTATTTGAGGTAGAACTCAAGTTACCATAAATTTTATTTTGTGTGTGACAGCATATTGCTCCCAAAATATTGTTTTAATAGTGCTGGGACCACAATGGGCTGTAAAAATCAATATTTTATGTAATTAAAGCCTACCAAAGTACTGAAGATGGAGTCTAGTAAACAGATTACTACTTTTAGTGCACCTTTTGAACTAGTGAAAAATAAAGGGTTTAGAAATCTCCCCCAACACATATTTTCCCCCAGCTGAGTGTGTGAGTAGTACATAGGATTCCATACTACCATTATGACTTTTAGGAAAATATGACAATTAACTTCTAAATAATTTTATTTAAATAGCAATCACTTCACTAACTCTGAAATAAAGACACTATGTAAGCTGAATGGCATAGACTTTGTATGACACTGCAAACAGCAAGAATCTAATTCTGTGTTGAACTGTGATCAGATTTGTTGATGGCTGTAACTGTGTTGTGAATGGAAAAATGATTGGATGTTTGCATTGCTGAAGTTTTGAGGCAGAAAACTTTTCTGTGTATTACTGGAGCATATGAAATGGCAGTCAAGTAACGTAGTAAAAACATGTAGGGTACCAGTAAATAATATTGCACGTCTTCTATTTCGATGGCTCTGAAATTTGTACTTGCTATAGTTGCATGCAGTGGAGGTAGCCCAGAAGGAGTCCTGTGTGTTATGGGAGTGTGCGGGTGATTCAAAATTGTTATGAAGACTCTGTTTTGTCTCTTAGCTCTCACAACTAAATCACCAAGATCAGAAGATAAAAGCTTAATTATAGCATTGGCTGTGAACACTGCCTTTCACACCAGGTGTCATACCAGACTCTGGTATCTTTCCCTGTCATACCAGACTCGCTCTTACAGCTTTTGAGGAAAGAAGAGCCTAAAATACTCTCAGTGGTAGTGCCAATGTCTTCAGATTTCCCTGCCATGCTTATTCAGTTTGATCAGGCATTGCCTTAGTTTTATAGACTATTGAGTATCTGGTCAGGGCTCAATTGATTTTAATGCATCATTCGCACACTAGTCCAGTATTTAAAAGAGTAAATATTAAATTATTAGAATTTCTAAACTGTTGTTATAATCTAGGTATTTTGCTCGAGTACTTGTCTGACTAAATACGGAAGCTTGTGGAGCTTGTGGATTTCGCTATTAAGTTTTGTTTACCTGTAAAGAATGTCAGGTGCAACAATGGTTAGATTTCAGGAAACTAGGGTGGAATTATTGAATACAGGAACTTCAAAACAGGTGAATTATGACTTCTGCAGTCTGTAATTGGTATCTACCGTTTCATATGTACTTAAAAAATGTAAAACCTGACTACTTGATGTGTGCCACCCTCTCCCCCTGCCTGTTCACCAGTAAAATATCAGCTCAGTGGAGGCAGTGAACTGGCACCAGAGTTTCCCTATAATTTGAGCACTGCAACTGTACTGCATTTTCCTCAAAGCTGATTTGAAATGTTAGCATATTATTTGTAAGCCAGCAGAAATAAGGATTTATGTAACTCACATAATTGTCAGCTACAGGTTAATTGGCATCTACTGTTTCAGATTAATTCAACTCATGTATCTATTTGTGATGAAACTGGAGTTTCTACCGTGTTAATTACCAAGTGCAGACTAGTCCTTGCATGTTAGCAGTAAGTCTAATTTATAGCATGTATAAATTAAAGTTTTCCCGAAACTTAACGTCAGTTAAAAAATAGAATCTTAAAAGTAAATGCCACACAACTGCTCTAAAACTGTAGTCATTTTCATATCTCTCACTTGATCATTTTTAGGAATAGAAAAGATGCAAGTCAGAGAAATAAACTGTACAAGGGCAAGGAAAACTGACTGTCTAGCACACTGAGTCATGTCCAGCATAAACTTAGAGGTTCTGCTTTCACTTCTTTTTAGGTATCTCTTCCAAAAATTCTGTGTGATAGAGGACCACAGATCCTCTTCTAGTCACTGATGGCAGATCTTAGAACAGCTTCCCCTACTTTGATATAAGTGAAATTAGACACTGACTAGGGAGTAGGGAGCTTTAGCTTTCATGTCTGAGGTTTGTGTTGCCTTGATTGAGGCAGGTTTGTGTTCCTGCTTGTAACTGTGGTACTTAATTGCTCAGACAGGGTTCTTTGTGGTTGCATTCTACTTGGGCGTTAAATGCAGGATTAAATGTTGAAAGGAATAGGTATTTGATGTGTTCATCTCTGACAACACACATGTTCCAGGGATTAAGAAGTGCATGAAAGCACTGCTAAAAGTTTTCTTTATGGTGCTGGACTGCTGAAAATACTCCTGAGGTGACTGAAAACTGGCATTTGCTTTTACAGCTGGATTCAGCAGTTTGTGTAGTCCTCTTCACTCTTATTTTCTGTAGTTCCATATGTGCCTGTTTTGCAGACAGTAGCATGTTTCCCTAAACAGACTGTGTGTTCAATGTAATAATGTGTCCTTATTGCCTGTGCTCATCTTATGGATAAAAATTCCTCACAATGATTGAATTTTGTGTACAGATTTCTTTTTATTTTGTCATTTCACAGAAACCTCCAGAAACTGAGTCTCTTTGGGGATATAAGCATTCTACAGCAACATGGAAGTATATCAAATACATACCTCGGCAAGGTCGACCCTGATGGCAAGAAGATTAAGCAGTAAGTTGAATTTATGAGTTATCAAATACATGAATAAAACCAGGTAACATAATACAGATTTCCATGCCTTAAATAATCTGAGTTCTTACGTTGAGTTGTTTTCTCTTCCTACTATTTATATGAAGTAGTCTGGTCTTGTGGCTTCCCCCCACCCTTTTCAGCAGGGTGAGAATCTTTTATTTCCTGTCTTCATTGTGTTTTAGAAACAATGTTAAGGGGAGGAGAGATGGGGACTTGTTACCAGCACCTCAGCTGTTGCCATAGGTGAAAAAATTGGAAGTAATCTGTTGTATTTCACAAGAATGGAGAACCTGTAGCAAGTAAACTTGAAAGAGAACATAAGCACAAAGAACTTACTTCAAGTTGCATCCCAAAACTAGGTTATGTATTTACAGAATTCCTGGACAATTGTAGCTCATAATGGACTTGTTTAGTTCAGAGATGTGTTCTAGCTTGCCATAATTACATCAGGGTACAGTCCTTGAATGCTTATAATCAGGATAGCTGGTTCTTGTTTGGAAAAGGTTAAATATAATGTAAAGAGCAGCTGACTTCTGGAATAAATTTCAGTAGAGGGAGTGATGCTAAGTTACCTGTTTTATCTGTTCTTCTAAAGCTTTCCATATAGATAAGACCTGAATACCATTGTTTTCATTTGTGTCATTTTAAACACCTTACCGTTTGGTGATTCTCCTAGTAATGTGGGAGTGGAGTAAGTACAGCCACTCTAGATCTCCATTATTATTTTTAAAGTAGTTTTGGAAATGGTGAGTGTATGTTATCAGATCAGTACATGTGTAAGTGAATGCAGCCATTGAACCAAACAAGTTTGTGAAACAGTGCACATACAGATGTGTGTCATATTTTGTGCCTTTGTCATCCATTATGCTTAGACAGCAGAACTTAGAGCAATTCAGGGTTCTGTTTAATCTATGTACTACAGTGCTGCATGCAGGTTAAAACCTAACTTGGTAAAGCTCCTCTTTTTCATATCCTTTGTTGTGAAAACATACAATCAAATCTTTGCCAAGGGGCTCGAAGAGGGCAATCAAAGCAGATGTTTACTCAGCTGAGTGCATGGTTAAACATTTCTTCAAACAAATAACAAAAATAAGTAAGTACATTTCAGAGTCATAAACCATTCAAAACTCATTATCTAATTTGAAGTTAGCCTTTTAGGTGAATATTGACCTCTGCACGTTTTGGAATGAGCAGATTGATGCTACATCTTTGGTTGCTGGTAGTGTTTTGTTGTTTGTTTAGGGGGCTCTTTTTAGAATAAATAATGTCATTAGGACGTGCTAGTCCTTTTCTATATTAAAGCAAAGTCATCTGTTTTTTTTTTTTCAGTGCTCTCATTGACACTACCAGCAGGTTAAATCCTTAAATCATTATGACTCCTTAGTCTTGTCTTCTGCACTTGGGTTTGCATCAGTTAAATTGCAAAACATGGATACTGTAACTAACGCGGAAAAATACTGAGCAGCCTTTGGAGACTTCCTTATTGGTAGCTGAGGATTTTTGGAACCTGTGTGGTGATAAACCTTACTAAACCGTTTCAGGAATTTCCTGCAATTAAAGCAGCCAGGGAATAAAATGTGATACTTCCTTAAGTCCATAGCATTAAGCTGGGTGTAACAGACCGTGGGTGAAATCTCGGCTAGCATGGAACCTTTAGGATGCTCCCCCAGGTTAAGACTTAAGGGTTGCTCTGAGGGAGAGGAGGCTTTGGACTGTGTTTTCAGAAATGGGCTTTTGCAGTAATCAGCATAGGTTTGTAGTGCTTGTTCTTTCTTTTTTTTGTGTAGCATATGGATCCCTGGTTACTTTTTAAAGATCTATTTACAACTGAGTTTATTACTGTTGGGAAGCTCAGCATTTGTTTTGAGTTGAATAAAGGGTACTTGTTTAAAATTTTGGCTTTCTGAAGTGTGTTTCCTGTGATTGATCCATGTGATTCAGATAGTTTGATTTCCAACAGAATCAGTTGAGCCTTTGTTATTAAACAAAACGTTTTGATTGGTAGTCTTTAATTAAACAAATGGGCTCCATATGGACCTTAGTAATATGTTTGTTTCCTGTCCAGGGCCATCGATGGGCTTCAGGACTGTTTTTGGGGCTTAAACAGTAACTCAGCCTGTCTAGTCAGGCTTTGCTCTGTCCTCTGACTGAAAGTGCCACTTGGGGCATTAATTGTGAAAGTAACTTATTTTGAGGTTTTTATTTTTTTAAATAGTTTGCTCCAGTATTGTAACTTGAAGGTTTCAGGTCGATGGTGACATCCTGTAATTGCTGTGTGCAGGGTGCAAAAGGGACTGATTATGTATGCTTGTGGAGACATCACTAGGTTACGTCACTTTCTTACATGTACTGAGCTCTGCTTATGTTTTGTGTTATATTTACTAAACTGTGCTTAAACTTCAACTTTATAAGTGAGCTTTAAGATAACCATATGTAAGTTAAACGTTGTGCTAGCTGCTAGATGGTTTAAGTGAAAGATAAGATGATAATAAAATGGGTGTTAATTCCCAAGAATTCATTTAATGTGTCTAAATTTCTAGAATGCAAAACTATTTTTGCAAACTCCAGTTAGATGCAGCCTGTGTATGAAAAACAGGTTGTGCACAAGAATTTGCAGGGGAGGAAAAGCCCATGTTAAGCTGTTCGAAAAATGTATGTGAAATATGGGAAAGCTAATGGCATGTGGTTTACATTGTGCTTCCTGTCTGGCCTTACATAAAGCAGGAATTAACAAACAATCCAGAAGTGATCACTATTAAATGTTCTCTATTGGCATGTTTGATCTCTTTTTATTAAGTTAGTGAAGAACTGGGGGAAGATGGCTGCAAAGTTTTCTTAGGACCTGTGGGTTAGTAGACTGTCAGCACAGTTCTAAATGTGCGTGTAAATACTTCAGTACTTTCCCTAAAAAGTCAATGTGTAGATAGCATTAAATCAGTACCTCTCTAAAGTTATTTAGTGTAATCCCCACAGGAGAGAAAACTCACCTTATAGCTGCAGAGTTCTGTATCACACCTCTCTTCATTAAGTTGTGTATGTACTAGAACAGCGCTTTTCTAAGCTTAGATGTTTGTTGTATCAGAAGCACAATTTAAACAGACTTTTAGTGCAGTGAGGTATATAGATGGTACTGTTCTACTGAGCATCTCAAAATTGATTTGTCATCTTTCCCATTGTTCTGTAAAACACTACAAGTACTATTAGATTGACTGTCTGGACTGCCAGGAATTCTGCCATTGCTGCAACCATCACAGCATGGTTTGTAAATGTGTGTGGTGAGAGGGGGAAGGGAGGAGTCTTTGTTCATTGGAAGAAATTAGAGAGGTTCCTATGGTAGAATGTTTTTGTTTGTGGGATTGTCAGAGAACCTGCCTTCAAATTAAGCATTGGCAGAAATAACTATGAAACAAACATTGCCAGGATCAGAGGGCTCACTTGAACTGTAAAATAATTTAGTAACAAAGTAGCGAAACTACACTATGGTGACTCCTGACCTGTCCTCTAAACTATGCGCTTTGTCACAGCTGCTAGTCCTCAGTTCAAAAAAAAAAAAAAAAATCAGAGAAGACCTGGAAGAACTGACATTTTTAAACCTGATGACTATCCTAGGCAAAACTCTTGGAGCAATTCTGAGGTTTTTAATAGATAAATACACTAACCTCACCAACTTCTCCACACACAAAGAGAAGTCAGGCCTTGCAAACCCAGTACATTCTTAAGAAAAGCAAGAAAGCACATGCAGGCAAGAGAATGGATGAGTAAGGGCTGATCTTTAGCTTTTTTTTACAATAGAAAAATTGTAGGGCATCACAGGTAGTAGGTGACAGGATCATCAGAGCAAGGAAGAAGAGGGGGAAGTCACAGTGCAGACACAGCAATGTGCCCTCATGGCTAGGAAGGCCAGTGGCATCCGGGGATGCATGAAGAAGAGTGTGGCCAGCAGGTTGACGGAGGTTCTGCTCCCCCTCTACTCTGCCCTGGTGAGGCCTCATCTGGAGTCCTGTGTCCAGTTCTGGGCTCCTCAGCTTAAGAGAGATGGAACTCGTGGAGAGTCTGGTGCAGGGCCACCAAGATAATCAGGGGACGTGAACATTTCGTATGAGGAATGGCTGAGAGACCTGGTGGTGTTTAGCCTGCAGGAAGGGAAGACCTAGGAGGGACCTTATTCATGCTTATGACCTTATTCATGCTTATAAATACCTAAAGGGCAACGTCAAGAGGTTGGGGTGAGTGGCTTTTCTGTAGCACCCAGTGACAGGACAAGGGGTAGCAGGCGCAAGCTGTAACACGGGAAGTTCCACTTGAACACAAGGAAAAACTTAGTTCCGTGAGGGTGAGGGAGCCCTGGCACAGGCTGCCCAGGGAGGGTGTGGAGTGTCCTCTGGAGGCTTTCAAAACCCACCTGAATGCATTCCTGTGCGACTTGATCGAGGTGAATCTGCTTTAGCAAGTAGAGTTGGGCTACGTGATCTCTAGAGGTCTCTTCCAGCCCTGATTATTCTGTGATTCTTTGAAAGCTTACTTGACTCAAAGAGGAGCTTGGATAAATTTGTAGAAGTGAGATCCCTGAAGGTTACTAAATAGAGAAAGCTATCTCTGGTTAAGGAGGTCTATTTGAGAAATATCCCTATGTGCTTTCCTTGTTCTGCTTCTCTCCTCAAGGTGTTCAAGTTTCCCTGCTCTCTGTCAAGGAGACTGGGCTAAATAAGCCTTTAATTTTGTCTGGACGTTATCTTGATTAAAGATAGGTGAATGAGAGTAATCTGTAACATTGTTTTGCTTAGATGTAGTAAGTAAGTATACAGACATTCATATCAAGAAAGGAAAAAGTGTTCTGTGCAAAGCATTACCTGATTTGAGGCTGATATTGTACTCGAGATGTTTACTATTGTTTCTTGGTATTTTATGGAACTGTCATAGCCTAGCTCATCTGCTTAACTTAAATGCTGATCTTCCCTTCTGGATTTGAAGGTTTGAGATCAGACTCTCATCTACACATGTGCTTGAATGTATATGCTCAGGGATCACTTGTCATTTTGGCAAGAAGACTCTTTTGGGCCTTAGCAGCTATAGGATAGAGGCAGGAAAAATACTTGGAGAAAGTCTATAGTTTGACTGTACTATTTGAATTTTATATTCAAAATCTCACCTTAAAATACTTTTGTTGCCTTAACGGATTGGGTGTTTAACATCCCTTCTTTAAAAAATGAGTAGGAAAGGTGAGATGTATCAGAATAAGTGCATCATACTCATGCAGGGTCATAAGTGGCATGAAGATTCCAGCAGTGCCAGAATCATCTGGCACTGATAATCTGAGACTGAAACGTTATCAGGTCCAAGTTGTTTTGGTAAAACTTGAGCATGTTGACACTTGAAAATCCAATTGACTGCACATTGAGAATTATTTAAAGGATCTTCTTACATGTTTGTTCTTTACCTTTTAATCAGCAAAGTCATGCAAGTAGTTTCAGATCATCCTAACTTATGCTCAAAGTCAAGTTTCTGCAACCTTTCATTGAAAATGACTTATTTTTTCCATATTGAGTTTGCAGTTCTTGAGAGGTTAGCAAATCTGAAAAGCTGTTTTCAAAAACAAGAACTGTGTTGTAAAAGCATTACAGGTTTTCTCATTTGCATAACCTTAGAATGTATGTGGGAGGGTGTTAACGATGTGCTGAGAAATACATGAAATGAAGGTTCATAGTGTGCCACTGTTTTTGGAAAGAAAAAGTACATAGTTTTTCTTCAGATAGTTTATAATTTTAACCTTTTAGGTGCAGTGAAGGCTCAGTTGCTGTGGGAGCTCTGCAGAGTCAGGCTGTAACATTTGTAGTTCAGAAGAACCATAATAATAACACTTTCTGTCTGGAAAAGATCCCAAATGAAAGAAGAAGAGTAATTCTGGATTTAAAAAAATGGAATGGTGTGCAACTGGTAAGACCAAACCATATTTAACGGTATCATTGTCTGTTTTGTTTACTTGCAGAATACAGCAGCTGTTTGAAGAGATATTGGGCAATAGCAGGCAATTGAAATGGCTGTCTTGTGGGTTTATGCTGCAAATAGTAACTCCCACATCATTGTCCTCCTTATCAAACCCCATAGCCAACACCATGGAACATCTGAGCTTACTGGACAACCACATCCCTGGTAACACCACTCTTATCACTGCAGTTGAATTGGAGCGCTTTGTGAATCTGCGCTCGCTCGCTTTGGATTTCTGCGATTTTACAGCTGAGATGGCAAGAGTCCTGGCTGACAGCAACCACGTGCCTTTGCATCGACTGTCTCTCCTGGTCCACAGTGTTTCCATAATGCACAAGTCGTTGGACAGTATGCCAGAAGATGAGAATTGGAAGGCACTGACTCGCAACAGCACTAATCTTCGGGTCTATATAATGGCTTTTGATGTCAAGAGTGATGATATGTTAAGGATTCTTAAGCCTAGTATCCCCCTAGAGAGGATTCATTTTGACAGCTACATCACTTGTGTTTCAGGAGCTGTTGTTGACCTCATATCCAGGCAGTATGACAAGTTCCTCACTCATTTTATACTAATGAATGATGTGATAGATATGTCTGGCTTCCCAGATCTTAGCGACAACCGGAATGAAGATCCACTTGTCTTATTAGCCTGGAGGTGCACAAGACTGTCTCTCCTAGCTGTTCATGGTAGGTAATACACTGCACGGGCACACTATATGACTTTGAAAGCTTACAACACTTCGACCTTTCTGATCATAATGTGTTTTAGTGGAGTGGTGTTCAGAAGTACTGCACAGTTGCTGTACGTGCTGATGTACCTTATATTGGTATTTTTGTGGTTGAAAATACAAAGGTGTTTATTGTGTGTGAGTTCTACCACATACTTGTAGCATACAAACTTCTATTGAGATGTCATGTAAGATTTTGTTAGACTGCTCACAGAAATGAGGATAACTAAGAACTGAGCATTCCAGGAGGCTTGTCCTGAAAGTGGTCTGCGCTGTGCAGGTTCTGCCGAGTGGCTGCTTATGTGAATGTGAGCACTGCAAACAGCTGCTCTTTACTGTGAGCTCATATGTTGGCAAGATGAGATGGCTGTGCTTCCTGTTTGTAAATAACATGGGTTAAGTGCCCTGAGGCTGAGGGAAGGAAGTCTTTTACCAGTTTGGTAAGATCTTGCCAGCAGATGAAGGCCGAAAAATAGAATGCCTTGCTGAGTGCATTGGTTTCAGCAGTAATACCAGAGCTACATTTACCCCACCTATTAATTTGCCATATAATTGCAAAAAAAAAAAAAGTATGTGTTTGTTTTCAGCTCTGTCAGCAGTACATGCTGCAAGTTACAGTTGTCTGGCAAATTTTAAAGTGTCTGAAACTGAAATGACGTGGAACAGTTATTTTTGTTAGTGCTGGAATCAGTTTGCCAAGACCAAGTTCCCCATTGCATGAGGGAGTAAAGTGATGACTCTGTATTGCATTGCATACGAATGAATTCATTCCCTCGGAGTGCTTGGAGGAGTTAAATCTCCAGTCCTTCAGCAGTGAAGGTTGTACAATGAGATTTCTGTTGGTTGAAGTCAGAAGGTCCTGCTGTATTTGCTAGAAAGCGCGTTCTGCCCCTGCAAATGGTTGTTGTGGTGTTGTCTTTCTTTGGAGAGATGCTGTGTGTACCTGGAGGGGATGGCCAAATGCCACCCTTGCTCTGATGCTGAGATTCCAGTTCTTCTCCCTTCTTTTCTCCTCTCTTTACAGTAGAAGCGAACTAAGGTGCTTACAAATACCTCCTCATCTGTTTTTAAGCTATGGATAGAACCTCTCTGGCACTGTAGCATAAGCATCTTTCTTCCAGAGTAGCAACTGTGAGAAGAATGTGACTAGGAGGGAAAATCTATAGTGCTGTGATGTTTCAACAGTGTCTTAGCCTCATGCTTGTTTATCAAAGAATGGTTTCTGGCTCCATTTTTCATGATACTGTCAAGCCTCCTTCAGGAATAAAATGGTACCGTGATTCACTTTATATGTAAATGCTCCGGTTTCTTCTGTCTCCTGAAGTGGTTATTCTTCAGTTTCCAATACTTTTTCCGGGTGGTTGGTTTGTTTGTTTTCCCTCTTCTGCTATTGGTTTGCTCTGGAAAAGGCTTTGATTCAAGTATAATTTTGTCTTCCTGTTTTCACTGATGAAAGGAGGAGGGGGAAAACATACCCTAAGGACAGTCCCTTCTGTCCTTTGTGGGAGGCAATGTCATCTGTTCCACCAAGGTAGCCTCTTCAAGAGCAGAGAAGGGCTGACTGGAGGATATTAAATCCATTCTTGCAGAAAGAAGGAAGGGTGTGGAGAGCGTGGTTGGGATGGGGACAGTAGGATAGGCAGAGTTGTCTCCTCTGGTACTGACAGTAAAAAGCACAGCCCATCTTTGAGGGCTGAAGCCTTTTTGCGTTTTTTCCTCCTTTAGAGAAAGGCACTTCATGTGGATTTTCAAGACGTCATGTTGTAAACATACTGTGTTACCTACGAGCTCTTGTAAACATACTGTGTTACCTACGAGCTCTTGTAAACATACTGTGTTACCTACGAGCTCTGTAGTTTTAGTCTGTCCCTGAGCAAAACTGAAGTTGAAGTTTTTAATAGCAATGAAGAACAAATTACAGTGTGCCCAAGGTGAGTTTGTTCAGTGATACTTGTAGGAAGGAGATCATTCCCTGTTTCCTGGGAATGCTTAGCTGGGCTGAGGCTTTTCCGCTGCTGGAAGGTTACTGAAACTTTGGGAAAAACTTCTGAAAGGAGACTTAATTTAAAGTAAGATTAAATTGAGAATAACCTGTTTGTTCCAGAGTATGGAGGATGTGACCATGAAAAGTTACAGCAAAAGCCATCCGTATACCTGACCCACAAGGATGGTACTGGGCTGAACTGCAGTTGTTATTCCCTTTATTCTCACACTTGCTGTCAAGGATTTCTTTAAGTTCCTTTACAATCAAGATATCTGGAAGGTGCTGTGAGCTCTTTTGTCTCTTGACAGAGGAATGCCCTGCTACAGGTGGAATTTTTGTTGAGTTTAGTGTCATGCTTCATCTTCTGTGGACAGTTGTGCTGGAGGTGAAGCATCAGCAGATGAAAATTGTGGGAATTCATGCTGTCCTAATGGTTAATGTGCCAGAAAGAAACCATACAGACATGTGCAGGCTTCTTAGTTAAAAACCTCCAAAAGCAACACGCTTACATGAAACAGAACAAAGAGTAGGAAAAAGTAAAGCGGAAAGAAAAATTCTCCTTTCTTCCTTCCTTTGACACTAGGTTTCTTTGTTCTTCAACTGGCTGTCTTATTTTGAGATATATCACATTCACTGCGTTGCAGAAGGCCAGACCACAGTTAGTCTATATTTCTCATCAGCTTAACTTTCCCAGTTCAGATACTGGGCAGAATGCAGATTTCGTTGCAATCTAAGTGGGCATCTCGCCAAGAGCCTCAGCACCTGTGGGAATTAGGATGGAGGCAGAAATGAGCCTTTCCCTGAGCAGTGGAAGGCCTGACTTGGCAGAGGTCTCAAAAAGGGGAGTTCCCAGATCCTCTGCGGTTTGCATCTGGTGAAGCCCAGCATTTGCCTTAGCCAGGGTACCAAAAACTGACAGGTAACTGGGGAGTAGGTGTTTTTACAGAAGGATGCCAGTACACACTGCTGGGAAGAGAGGGGAACTTGGTAATTCTGTTTAATCTCAGGTAATGATATGTCTGTAGTTGTTGGGGGTTTTTTTTGGTACCGGTGTCACCCATTACTAGGAGAGGCTTCTGGGGTGTGTGTGTTGGTAGTTTTTCACTTGTTTTGAGGTTTGTTTTTTTTAAGTCTGCCTCTAATGCAACAAAACCAGGACAAGCACAGTTTTAGAACAGCCCTTTTTTAAATTCACTTAAAATAATTGATTACTCATTTTTCCATTCTATTTATACTGCAAAGTAGATCACACGATGTTTGAAATTGTAGATATAACTGAACTTGGAGTAAAGATCTCCATCTACACATGGTGAAAAAATGAGATGTCGAGAAGCTTGGCCAAGCTACCGGAAATATTTTTGGTACTTTATTTGGAATATGAAATGGAGCTTTACCACTTGGACCCAAAAAAACCCAACTGTGCAGTAGCAGGATTCTGCCAGATGGAAGATGGTAAAATAGGTTGGGAAGGATGTTGAGATGTTCTGGTATTAAGTACTTCGGTGAAAAAAAATGCCCTATAGCATGACTGAGCAACTGTCTTTGTTTCCCCCTCCAGGTTACACAGTCTGGGCTCATAATCTTATAGCAATCGCTCGTCTTCGTGGCTCTGACCTGAAAGTTCTGGAGGTGACAGAAGAGAGCATTGATTTCGACCAAGGAGAGCTGGCAGATCAGGATGTGGATCCAGTACACAATCTCATTGAGCAAGTATCTCTTGGCTTGGGTCGCCCTTGGCACGCAGTCATGGACATCGAGCTGCTTAGTGTCTTCACTGAGCCAACCCGTCACTTCTACAGAGAGATGCAGAGCTTCAGTGAAGGCATTTAGCTCCCTATTTACGATTCCTGTGGTTACATATGCAAGTAGGGTCCTAGTACGGTGTTTTGTTTTGTTTTTTTTTTCTCTCAGTAGTGTGAATTAACCCCTTTTGTGCTGTGTTTAATCAGTATTAGCTATATAGAATTATATATGTGTATTCTACTTCTTGATCAAAGAACGTAGTCGGGTATTGGTTTAGAAGCTGAAAGTGGCAGTGTTTAGGGCTTTCACGGTTAATGGACTCGCCTCACAGAGCCGCGGCCGAGGGCTGCCTGCCCGGGGCTGCCAGCTCACTGTGCTTTTCTCGGTAACTGCATCCTGAACGATTTTACTGTTCTATCGGAGGTCTGTGCTCAGGAGCCAATGCTTTTTAATGCCCACACCCGTAGCCCAATGGATTTCTGTGCTGTCCCTGTGTGCTTCCTCTGGTGGCACGCAGCTTCCTAGGCTTAAAGGAAGAGAAGTCTATGCAGGGCTGTTCATCGCCAGGCTCCCACCTTGCTCGATTCCACGTGAGGTGTGGCCTAGCTGCCATCCTCAGCTTTCCTTAGCTGTTAAGCAGTGGTGTGAAACGTTAGCTTTTCAGATACCTGCACTTACAGTCACTCCCTAAGCTGCAGTCTTTCGGGTTCTTTGCAAACTCCTCCTCAGTTATCCTCGTGTTCTGTCGTCTTCCTTAAAAGTTAGCTTTGGGCCAAAGTGTGAAAGTAAAAAGCAAGAACGTGCACTCCGATGAGGTAAAAACGTAACAGCGAAGACTTCAGTAGAAAGGTAAACACCCGCAAACAAACGTTAGTCGTGAAATCCCTTGCAACCAAGTCACTGGATTTTCTCTGTCAGCGCCTGTGTCAGCTGCCAAAGAATAGATTAAAAACGAAGAAGTGCCCACATGCTGGCAGGGGCAGGCCAGCTTCTGGCCAGCCAGATACTGCTAGATTGTAATATATAAGGTCGAATTTCGACCTGTGGTACACAGCTGTGCTGTGGCTCAGTCAGCAACCTCAGAACTCTTAACAAACATGCACCTGTTTCACTGTGAATAGTGAATGTAAAGGAAGGAAAGGAAACAAATACAAAGCTTGTTCTATCACAGGTATGAGCTGCTATGATGCATGAAGAACATTCCATGAAGTATGTTTTAAAATCTTGTTATATCTGAGAGGCTTTAAAAGCCGATTTAACTGTTTCAGGGCAACCGCGGTACAGACGTGGTCTCTGTGAGACTTCCACCTGACCCCAGTTTTAAGTGGTACGAATGTTGTGCATTTAATGTTTAAAGGACAGTCTGCAATAATAAAGTAAGTGGCCAACGTGGGTGCCCAGCAGTGCTGAGACCTGGCTGCTATATTGTAAGCTTTGGAAAACACAATTTATGCAACAGATGTCCAGATATGATTCTATTTATGGAAAAAGTTTATATGTGTTTTACAAATGGTTTTACCATCTTATATTAAAATGACCTTTTGACAGGTGTGCGCTGTTTTGTCTCCAGTGAGCACATACCATGCGGATTTTATATGTACATCAGTAGAGTGAATCCACTGGCACAGTGTGTGTAAATGCCAGATGTGGTGAGATTTTATCTTATAAATGTGATCAGATTAAAAAAAAAAACTCCTGACAGAAAATGTAAGGAAACCAGCTGAATGTTTGAACTGATGACTGATGTTGTATGGTTTATGTTAAATGTATATTCTTTTAACCAATGAATAAAGCATTAAAAATATCGCTAAATAAGATATTTTGTTGTATCAGCATGAAGATTTTTACAGTTACAAGGCAACATCGTTCCTAAGCTGTGTGTAACTGGTAGCTCCCGTTGTGTTTAGGTCAACAAAAGATTCAAAAATAAGTATTTTAATTTGGCTGAACTTTGTCAACGTTTTTCGGGGGGGTGGAGGAAGGGGAAGGATGCTTTGCTAAAGATCAGACCAGTTAGCACAAACTATATCATGATATGACGTATTAGACTGATACAGTAAACTGTGGACTGTAGAATATAGAAGACTATTTTTGAGAAATTCCTGCATCGGTTGCAATTGCTTAAATCAAAATCTAATGTGCTCAAAAAAAAAATGTATAGTACTTCTTTGGTGTCCCACTATTAAATAGATTCTGAGTACCTGCACTGCTTGGGTTTGACCTTTTATCTGTGCTCAGGGTATGCGGCTGCGCATTCTGAAGGGAAAGGGCAGAGGCCTGATGAGCGGCTGGCGGTGTGCTGAGAACTGGGATGGCTGCTGGCTCTGTGCCTGCCAAGCATGGGGTCAGTCCGAGCTTCTGAACCCCGTTTTGGGGTTGTGCAAGCTGCTGCCAAGGGTGTGAACTGCACCACTGCTCGGCTGAGCAGGCTTCTCCAGCTCCCAGGTTTGGTAAGCAAGATCTTTTACCAGCTTACTGAGGAGATGCTGGAGGTGAGAAAGATAAGGTAACACAGTTGCAGCTTTTCATGTTACAGTGAGGTGCAATAAGGGGATGTGGTGCATCTAAGGCCTCGCAGCAGGAGGGAGGTCTGTATAGCAGTTAAATCTGACAGGGATTGTTCAGCAGTATCTGGACCTTAAAATTGTTCTCAAGGTGATCAAGATTTCTGTCTTTTTCTGTGCAACTTTCTGAAGCAAATGCAGTGTCCTCTGGTTTAAAGAGAGTTGTAGGATGTTAGTTTTGTCTCTGCAGACCGCTGTGTTTCTCTGGCTGACTGCCTGCCTTAACACAGTTGGGACATAACTCATTTACATAAACGAGTTGCTCTTGTTAGTCTAACCTATTTTCCGCTCTGTTTCTGATTAATCTTCTAAGATGAGAAACAGGCCACTTGGCTATGGTGCAGCTCTTTCGCTTCCTGCTCTTACAGCAGAGCCTGTGAAATGGGCTCTGCGGATGGCTGTCCCGTCCCAGGGCTCCAGCTCTGTGCTTTTCCCTACAGTGTGAAGTCCAGTGGCTGGGGAGGGCTCGTGTATGTTGAGTTTGTACCTAGGACTTAACACCCAGAGGTTACGGTAGTTGTTCCAGCCTCACAAGCAGAGGGAGTCCTACAAGCCCCACGTGTGTGGCAGAACACACCTCCGAGTGTTCTCATGCCTTAGAAATAAGTAGAAGTTGGTTTGTTGTTTGCTTGCATTTTTAGCAATGATCTGAACTAGTGATACCAGGATGAAGGGAGGCAAGGTTAGGAAGCTAAGACGCTCCTCATGAGGCAAGTGCCCTGGCAGCCCGAGTGGGACTTTACCAGCTCTGGAATTACTTTGAGGTTCCTTAATCCCAAATGCTGTTGGAATTTTTTTTTGTTTGTTTCTCTTAATTTTTCCTGAAGAGGCAGTGTGGCTGCACTCTGCATTTCGCAGCAGGAGCTTGGAGCACTAGCCCTCAATTGTTAAAACGGGATTGCTTTTGGTTTTGGGGAACAGGAACTGTGGACCCCCCCTCACCTACATACGTGTGCCCCTTGTCAGTTAAACACGCTGTGGGGTTACTGCACCCTGCTTCCTAACACACCACTCTGAGCTTGCTTTCAAAATGCTTGTCTGCAGATAAACCTTTGCGCTGAAACTGGAGAAAAAAAGAAGTCTGAAGTTATTCCATTCTGCCTGCAGGATGATCTAATCCATACATCTCATCCTGCATTAGCTTAGTCCTTGGTTGGCCTGCAGCTTTCCAGGATGGTTGTGGGCATACAGTAGATTGTTTGGGTGGAGGAAGGATTGTTTATTGCAGACAGTTAACTTGGAAGCTAGAAAAAATATTTAACCCACACAGAGAAAATACTGTATTTGCTCAGAAAATTTGCTCAGTTACCATCTTCTGTAGTTTGTAACCCTTAAGATGAACTGGGAAGGGAAAAAAAAGGGTTCTGGGGGTGGAAGTGTTATGAAAGGAAAGTCTTGTGTGCTGTCCCCTGGTTTGACCTACGGGGCAAGGTGACAGCAGTTGTGGTGGGCTCTAGGACTGATAGTGAAGGTAAAATTAAGTCATTGCTTTTAGAATCCAGGTGAAAGCTTTCATGGACACTTAAAGCCTTTAGAAAACAACTCAGTGAATTTAGCTGAATTCAGCTAAACAGCCATTAAAACAATTGAACAGGGATGGTGCTTTTGTCAGTGCTGTTGAATAGCTCAAGTACAAAGGCTGAGACCTAAACTCAAAGTAGAAAGGAGAATAAAGAAATTGTGGGAATGAGCCCTGGAAGAGTTCTGCAGCTGTACTGCCCTGTGGACATCCTGCTCAGCCTAGGAGTGCTGAGCTGCAAAAGAAAAAGCTCTCTTGGCAGGCTTGACCTGAGCAGCTACAAAAAAAGAATGGGCTGGAGCTTTATTTGGTAACTTCTAATTATGGGGCGTGGTGGCTGCATTTATATCAAAAGGCTGAATATGTGGTTTTGTGTGTGTGGACAGAGAATGGGAACAGTGCTGAACTGCTCACAGCTGCTACCATGCAGAGGGGCTCGTCCAGAGCTTCCTTCTTTATCGTGGAAGGTTCCTTACCTAATGTGCACCTGAGTTTACAAGGTTTTCAAGTTTGTACAACCATCAGCACCAACGCAGCCAGGCCGTGCCCCGAGGGAAGCGGCTGGGCCCAGGCTGCTGGTGAGTGCAGGGTGTAAGGGCTGTTACACAGTAACCTACAGGAAGAGGGGAAGGAGCCAGTGCCTGGAATGCTTTTATAGGCACAGAATAATTAATGCTGTAGTTCACCATGCTTCTTGAATTTAATTCTTTTTTTGTGAAGCCTAGTGCTCACTGCAAGATGTGTGTGCACACAATTTGTGTCTAAAATGATGTAGTTGTTTGGGGTTTTTAAATGTTTGCCACAGCAGCATGGTCTTGACCACTTTTGGGGATATTTTGCCAAGTGTATAGGGTAGACTTGCTTCTGGGCTAGTTCTAGACAAGGAAGAAGTTCCACCTGGCCTTGCAGTCTTAATTGCCTCCACTGTGTGCTGGGATAAGTGTGCTTACAGAAAGCTCCTGCACCATCCTCAGTGGCCATGTTGTTGATAAGAGAGCACTCAGGATTTAAGTCAGAGTTGAAGGAATTGGGAAGTTTTTGTTTAAGGGTTTTTTTGTCTTATGCAGCTTCCCGGAGCCAGTGTTAAAATCTGAGAACTAATAAACTGAATTCATGCTGAGACAGTAAAATCCCCTAATATTAGTTTGCTGCAGCCACACATTTTCCAAGGCAAGGGTTGGGTGGTGCCAAAGCATCACACTGCTATGACTCCTTCCTTCCTTGTCACAGCAAAACACATCTTCAGTGAAACACTACCCCCACTATCAGTTCTGAAAAGTGAGGAAAACATTGCTTTGCATTTCCACTTCCTGTTCCCTCCCCATGTAGTGGAAGGACAACTGCCATTCTGTGAAGCTGTGAAAGCTGACAGGTTGCCTCTGAGGTCATTAACTGAGTATGTATGTAGTGGGGAGTGACAATAATTCCCCTTCAACTGCTTCCTCTAGTACTGTGGCACCAGTGACATTGCCTTCATTTTCAGCAGACTTTTATTAACCATCTCAATCTGTTTTCACATTCTGTTTGTAAAGCAGCAAACATCACTTTTGGCATGCAGAGATTCCCTGTACAGCTCAACAAGGACAAAGCAGCTGGACTTTTAAAATACAGTTCACATGATTTAATTTTATACTCAAGTTAGAAATACTTAAATTAAAATGACTACTGTACAGTGGAAATCACGTATTCACAAAATTAATAATTATTTCATTCTTTATTTACAAAATACTATCCTGAGAATTTTCTATTAAGCTTCAATTTGAGCAAAGTAGCTTATATATATATCTAAGTAACAACAGTTACTTAATGTAAGGGACAATGCCAGAAAGGGTTCAGTGTGTTGTTCACATGACTATCAATCCTCCCGCTGTGCTTCTGGTGGTTCTGCAGCTGATGGATTTGACTGAGGCAGCTCACTTCTGTTTTCAGGAGGAGGTGGTGGAGGCAAAAATCCAGGTCGTTGAGGTGGATAGTGAGGATAAGGTCTCAATGGAAATGGATTTCTTACTGTGAGAGAATCAGAGCAGTCCAGTTAGTATCACTCTCAACAACAGAGACATACCTGCTCCTCCTACTCCACATACCTTATTGCTCAAGCGGTAGCCTGCCTAAACAGTAACAAGGGAGACCCTGGTAGTTATGGGGTCAGGGCAGCAGCCGGTCACTGCCTGTGAATGGGCTGCTGCCACCACTGCCAGCTCTGGTGTGCTGCAGCCACCTCTGGCTCTTCTACCTTGCAGCCACTTTGACAGATAAGTGGCATAGACCTTCATGGGTTAATCCAAGAAGAGCACGAGGGAGAAAGAAGCCTTTCACTCCGATTCTTACATCTTGCTGCACTAATGAAAACCCCAAGGCAAACCCGTCCCAAATGCATGTCTCTGCACAGGTATTAGCATACCTCAATGCTAAAGGTGGAAACTTTAAGAATCAAGTATGATGCAACCTCATAGGAGGAAAAGAATTGAGATAAGCTTGTTTTCCTCTGTCAGCAAAGAATCCTTTAAATGCTGGACAGTGGGTGCAGACTATTTTCCAGCCAAAGCTAGTATGTGTAAAAACTCTACCAATACAAGCAACTGTGAAAAAGGAAGTGTACAACACACTTCCTTCCCCTCAGTCAGCAACGATGGTCGCTGTTAGCTGAACTGAGCAGTGGGATGTGCAGACAGGTGCCAAAGACCACCCAGTGTGGCACCTTCCCCCCTGCACATGGCAGTGGTGGCTGTCACCCCCAGTGCTACATACGTGGCCTCAGTGGCCGTCACCTCCAGTGCTACGTACGTGGCAGTGGCCGTCACCCCCAGTGCTACGTCCGCAACAGTGGCCATCATCCCCAGTGCTACGTATGCGGCAGTGGCCGTCACCCCCAGTGCTACGTATGCGGCAGTGGCCGTCACCCCCAGTGCTACGTATGCGGCAGCGGCCGTCATCCCCAGTGCTACGTATGCGGCAGCGGCCGTCATCCCCAGTGCTACGTATGCGGCAGTGGCCGTCATCCCCAGTGCTACGTATGCGGCAGCGGCCGTCATCCCCAGTGCTACGTACGCGGCAGCGGCCGTCATCCCCAGTGCTACGTACGCGGCAGCGGCCGTCATCCCCAGTGCTACGTACGCGGCAGCGGCCGTCATCCCCAGTGCTACGTACGCGGCAGCGGCCGTCATCCCCAGTGCTACGTACGCGGCAGCGGCCGTCATCCCCAGTGCTACGTACGCGGCAGCGGCCGTCATCCCCAGTGCTACGTACGCGGCAGCGGCCGTCATCCCCAGTGCTACGTACGCGGCAGCGGCCGTCATCCCCAGTGCTACGTACGCGGCAGCGGCCGTCATCCCCAGTGCTACGTACGCGGCAGCGGCCGTCATCCCCAGTGCTACGTACGCGGCAGCGGCCGTCATCCCCAGTGCTACGTATGCGGCAGCGGCCGTCATCCCCAGTGCTACGTATGCGGCAGCGGCCGTCATCCCCAGTGCTACGTATGCGGCAGTGGCCATCATCCCCAGTGCTACGTACGCAACAGTGGCCATCATCCCCAGTGCTACGTACGCAACAGTGGCCGTCATCCCCAGTGCTACGTACGCAACAGTGGCCATCATCCCCAGTGCTACGTATGTGGCAGTGGCCATCATCCCCAGTGCTACGTACGCAACAGTGGCCATCATCCCCAGTGCTACGTATGTGGCAGTGGCCATCATCCCCAGTGCTACGTAGGCGGCAGTGGCCATCATCCCCAGTGCTACGTACGCAACAGTGGCCATCATCCCCAGTGCTACGTAGGCGGCAGTGGCCATCATCCCCAGTGCTACGTACGCAACAGTGGCCATCATCCCCAGTGCTACGTATGCAGCAGTGGCCATCATCCCCAGTGCTACGTACGCGGCAGCGGCGGGCGCAGCAGCCCCAGCTCTTGCCCCGGGAAGCAGTCACGTGCTCCATACACAGCTGCGGGAGGGGGCGGTGGGAAGGGCGGCCCTCGCCTCGTGAAAGGAGCTCTGGGATCCACAGGCAGCAGCGGGGGTCTCACTGGAGGGAAAGGCGGAGGAGCAAAGCCCAAACCCATGGCTTCGCTTTCAGGTGCCAGTGACGGATCAGGTAGTGAGCCCTGCAACACAACCAACACAGGCTGAGGAGAGGCAACAGCCCCAGTGCCATCAGGCCCACTCCAACACTAGCTAACAGCCAGCTCCAACTGCCTCAGCTACGGCACAGACCCGAGCAAGGCTATGTGCACGCACCATTAGACTGACCATAGGTTCTCCTTTTGGGTTGCAATGTTTTTCAGCAGGTATGATACTAGTCATTCATCAGAATTAATTCACAGGACAGTAAATGCTGTGATAGAAGTATCCACCTAGTTTTATAATTTGGACTGCATCATGCAATACGACGTGAGCACTGTACTAGAGACACATTTTGCTCACAGCTTCTTTACATCAAGTTTCTGTCCAGTTACTTACGCCAAAGTTAGAATGATCTTTCATCTCGTTTCCGCTTGGTTCTGGTCGTGGGCTGTTCTCTGAAGATGCCTGTCCATCTGTATGGAAAAGTTCAAGAAGTTACTCGGTGCTGCCCTCCTCTCCACCACTGACTTCAGTCTTTTTTCTCAAATCACAATATGCAGGCAAGGAGAAAGGCAGTACAAAATAAAAAGGTAGCAAGCACTTGTTCTGCGGGCAGGCTGAAAGAGCACTGAGGAACACAAAGCTACGGCCGAGTATTTTTCCAATACATGCCCTTGAATTATAAACTTGCAGCTTTTCCCACACAGTTTCTTGTATCCTGTTCCAGGTACCTGCCTCAAGCTGATAGTTTTTGTAGATTTAGCCAGCCCAGCTTAGGAAAGTGTGTTTATGTTGCTCACTTTAAAGTTAGATCACCTTGCTGAGGAAGTGTAGCTCATTCACTCAGAGCTGGAGCCTGGATTTCAGCCCTGTGAGATATGTTGCTGTGCTGAAGTCAGATGCTATGTGCTGGATGGGGTGGGGTTTTTTTAATTTGGATGTTTTTTGCTGTCTTTACAAATACTCACCCAAGTTCATTGAAATAATGTACCTCTAAAAAGCAACACATGCTTAATGACCTGCTACATGCTGGCAGCAAGGGTGTCCAAAACCCTGTTTCCATTAAGTGGTTTCTGAATTGCCAAATAATGTTGTTAATTTTTTTTAATTGCTGCTTGTCAGCATCCGAAGAAACAAGTAAAAATGGATGCAACAAGTGTGTGCAGACAGTGCACCTCTCCTGTCCTTTAGTCAGTGTCCAGGCACTAGAAGAAAGACTTCAGTGGAACATAAAAGCGTTGAAAAGCAGAAATGAAACACAGAGAGGCTTGGACAAGGGTGGGAAGGTGATTGACTGTTGAAGAATAGAACTGTCTGCCAATGGAGAACAATTCCCTGTAAAAACTGAACATTCAACCCAAAACAAAATTCAGCCTTCCCACTTCTCACGTTATTACACAAAACAATATAGATTCTCTCTCCTACTGCCAGATACTGGGCAAAGATGGTACCTCACTACTAATCATATGCTTAACTGAATTCTGGGTGGCAAGTTTCTGTTTTGAGTTTAATGGCTTCAGCTGAGCTGATGAATCAGACACATGTGACTTAATAGGCATTAAATAAGGATGAAAACTGCTTAATATGTATTAAAGCTTTAAGCTCTCAAACTGTTTCAGTGTAAGGTTTAAGTCACCAAAACTTTGCCTCTGAGCTTCTGGCTCTTGCTAAGTATCACCAACTAGAATTAATGTATCAGCCAATTTAAACCAAATGGTACTTGGATCAGTGTTATCGTGTGATGCCGCCAGGGGCAACCACATTGTGAACTACAGAAAGCTGCAAGTATGGGAAACAGTTTGAACGTGACCTCAGGACCTTCTACTTCAGTATGCAAAGTCAGTGCATGTTTGAAAGTTTTGCTGTTATTCTTTCAGTCAAATTGACTCTAACTTTATCAAATGTGGCATGAAAATGCAAGTAAGGGTTTGGGACATTTTAACGCTGCCATGAGCAGCATGGGAGTGTCCAAAACAGACTCACGGCCAATCCCATGTGGTTAACATACAGAACAGTGAAGAGGGACAACAAAATACCCCAACCTCTTGACTACCATTCATTGAATTCCACCCACCTGATGGAAGAGTCTGCTAGAGAAAAACTGCATTGAGACTTGCAGGTGTAAACATATTTTGACACAACAGAACATGAGGTCTGTGTTAGCTACAAAGTTGTCCTCTTATCAAGGCTTACTATGCATAGTCAGCACACACTGATATTCTCCCTTTGACAGTATCATGGAAGCATTTCCCACCTGTTTTATCAAAAGACTGGAGGTTATAAGCTCGTAGTTCTGCTGGGCCAGAAAGTCTTCCAGTATTTGGAGGATTAGGGAAAAATCTTTCTTGTCTTCGAGGAGGAAGAACTGCATCAGTGTAAGGCTCACCTAACATCGAAGAAATTGCAAAGCAGCTCAGTAAAGATTTATTCCCCACATTCCATACAATTTTAGATCAGAATTTTCTGGATACTTTATGCTCTTGTAAATATCCAGAACCACTACTAATCAGGGTGAGCAAACAAATCTTAAAAATTCCCCAACACAGGCATCCCATGAATTATCTACAACAGCTTATGCTTCTAAGGAGCTGCAAACGAAAAAGCTCATTAATTTTTGGTTTAACATACAGTAGACTTTTCAAAGTCATGATTGCCTTATTTATGAAGAGTGAGGCCTTGAAACAAAGGTTCAGCATAGCAGTGAAGGTCAAAGGCTAAATGAGCTTTACATGTTTTAAGCCAGTCCTGTTCTGTTTCACAGTGCTGTCATGTGTTTCCACCCAGCCCCTGGCATCGGATGGAGCTGCCTGTGCCGCAGCACCACGACACACCGTGTAGGTGAGAGCCAAGTGCAAAGGTGAGGGGGACAGGGCTCAGGGCAAGGAGACCTTGAGACCGACTGCATCTTGGCAGCACCCTGTCCACAGATCACATCTGGCAAGTGAGACACTGTGTCCTGAGGAGGCTTTCACACAGATGTGTAGCAACTAAAATACTGTTTGCTGCAGCTAATAACTAAGATACTTTAATCTGTGTACTTCACATTATTGTTAACTTGTGGCATTTTTGCCTCTTTAGTACACTATATAGGAAGGTTGCCCTTGCCTCTGCATTGTTCACTTGAGAAGTATCAATAGGATCCTCTTTGAATTAGCTCTGCCTTCCCTGAGTGACAATGTGCAATAGAGATGTTTAGCTGAAGAAGTGAGAATGAAGACCGACTTTGTAGTTAATTAATTATCCAAGAGGCAGTATCACCATGTCAACATGTACCAAACAGGATGATTGTACCATGGTACTCCTGTACTATCCCTATAAATGTTTTTTTGAAAAACACAGTGTTTTTCCAACAGTAGCTAGCATTTCTTTACTTGTTTAAAGGCTAATGTACTACTGAAACTTTTTACTTTCTCAGATCTCTCATTAATTATCCAACCCAGACAGGTCTTTTGATGCACTAAAACTCCCAGTAAAATGATGAAGTCAAAGAGCTGATTTACATATATATTGTTACTAACAGTGTTGAAAGCATAGAAGTGCAAGTGACTTGCACCATTGGAGAAGGAAAACAAACCTACTATTGAAAAAAACCTTTCCAGTGTAGTTGCACATGCAGCTCCAAGAAAAATGTTTCATATTTTAAGCAAGAAATACTTAAAATATATACACAGCAGGTCAGTAACTCCATTTTTTGACCGATATGGTAGCTAAACAGATTTTTATACCTGGCGGAGGCAGAATTATCCTGCGTTCCCTGTCCCAAGGAGGAGACAGGGATCCAGTATCTGATGGTGGTCTGTGGGGATCAGTTAATCTATCAGAACTTAGCTCTCTTTCGTTACCGATGTCATACATGGCAGTCGGTCCTCTGGACCCTAATTGGAGAAATCAGATAGTTATTTACCCAAATATTTTAAACCCTCAATTATGGCTTTCTTCATTAAGTCTGAAAATAGTAAAATAAATCAAGTAATGCCAACACTGCCAAGACATGAGAGGCACATGGCTCCAAAGGATTCTCCAGCTGCTTGCTGATGACTAGTTATGTTTACTAGAAGTGTTTAAAAGGTTTGTTTGCAATGCCAAAATTCAACAAGAGGGCAAAACCTAGAGTACCTGCAACTGTTTTTTAAAGAAGAATAAAAAGTTTCAGTTCATTTGAATCCGAGAGACTAGTGCCCTCACGATAAATTGTCTCATTGCTAAAAAACCTGCTGCTAATCAAGCTAAAACTTAGCACACTGAAAGTCAATGTCGTAAGAAAATATCCACATCATATCCAATATTCTTATGGTTCTTTCTAATTCTTTATTCAAGAAAAAAAAGAGAAGACCAAGTCAACACATATCCAAGTGCAAGAGAAACTGTAACAGTGATTTTAGGTTGCAAACTTCCTTTAAAATAGTTTTGGTCTGAAAAATGACAAAAATACTGAGTTCTGGTATCATTCTCTATCCCAAAATTCAACCTAAAATTTGAAGCCATTTCCTATACCATGCAAAGTGAGATGAGCACTATAATTGCTCTGTAGCTGGCATTAACACACCATTTCTTTAATCTGCCCAGGTTATATCAGTGTTCCATTGTGAAATGGGCAGTAGTTAGGCCTTTGCATAGCCTCTTTACTTGCTAACACTGTATCCTGAAATCCAGGTTCTGCTCAACCTCAGCAGCAACAGCTGAGAGACAATTTAAAGACACATTGGACACCTCAAGAAGTTTCATTTCTATACAAATAAATTGTCAAGTACAATTTTGATTGTATGTTTTATAGCTATAGTTGAACAATCCAATCTCAAACTTTTCTGACTTGAAAAATTAATCAACTTTCACATGCACTGGGATATGTTTTTTCCAAAAAGGTAAGAAACAGTTCGTGCTAGTCTGTAAAAAAAAAAAAAAAATCAATGTTGATTAGTGAAATCCTAACAGAAGAGATATTTAGACATATTTCCTACTACATAAGTACAGGTCTCAACAGGTGTAACCACAGTAGTAAATTAAATAGCTTCTTTATTACCTGTTAACAGATGCTGAACTCCACTCTAGCATTTCCCTAACACTATTTCCAGCAGCTTCAAGAACATTAAGGAACAGGGTTATTTCTTCCCTTACACTGTGGCTTGCTTTCACTTACTCTCTGAATTTTACTCCTTACACACAGCCTTCCTGGTCCCTTTTATCACTAGAGACAAAACTGTCTCCGGGTATAATGACTGCCTCAAAGTTAGAGCAAAGGGAAGAAAACAATTTACTGAATCAGTAACTTTCTAGTATCATGACCCCAAATAACACTGTGACATTTTGACAATGCAGGTGCCCTCCTCCTCCTCTCACTGACTGTAGACCAACAAGATGGATGTGGCAGTACTCTTTCTTCAGAAAACCAGTGACTCTTGTTTACTTCAAAATCACAAGTTTATTTCAGCAGAGTCCTATTTGTCTGAGAAATAAACCAAGACTGATTAAGTTGGGCTTTTCAATTTTCTCAAACCATGCTTCTAAAGTGAATCCACTGACTAACCTACTAATGCAGCTACATTTTCCACTGTATTGTTACACATCAGACAGCTTTTAGAAACAAGCTGGAAAACAGGAAAAGTTCATCCAATCATCTGTTCATATTGAATTGGTTGTCTTAATACTTTTTTGTCACCAGCAAGAGGAAAAGGTGTGACAGGTTTATAGAAGAGGAGAGAGAAATCCAGAATAGATACATTTTCAAGTTTAAGAATTGTACCTCTTCCTCCTCCTCCACCTGGAAGCATAGGTGAAAGCCTTAAAGGACCCTCCAATAAAGTTGGAGGGGAAAGAAAAGCTCTTGTTTCAGATGAAGGCCGGCCCATTGGTGAGGGTCCATATGGGGAATGCTCTGGAACAGTTAAAACAAAATACTCAAGTTCACAATATTTAGTTTAGCAAACTGCACAAAGTAATGAACTTCTCAGGTGAAGTTTAAAATTGAATGTGTAAGTGAAATTAAAATTGTGCTCTAGTTACCACGCACATCATATTCCCAGTCTACTCTCATCAACACTCTTAGTTTCAACAAAATATTTGGTATGACCTAGATTCACTTATGACCCAAATATTTTTTTAAAGGACTTGTTTGTACACACACATGGCTAAGACATAGTTCTCAAATAATTACATATGGGAGGTCTTGGGAGACAAAACCATAAACCGAACCAATTAGGCTCCGTTTTACAATTCAATACTGTACCTCTGCCAAATGGTCTCACTGGAACATCAAGAGCATAAGGATCTTTTTCTAAAAGGTCAAGTCTGAATTCTGCTTCAGTTAATCTGCAAATGAACAATGGAAAAGGAGTAAATACTGTGAAGTGCTAAAGTTCTACTAGACTGCACTATTTACTGCTAGACTTTCTGCTTCAAGGGTTAAGAAAGTGTCCTAAATCGAAAAAAAGATGGAACATTGAACTAAAAATTCCTGAAAGTATTTCTCTGTGCTGCTGTATTTAAACTGTAATTCAAAAGTCAAAGCAGCACGTTAGGTGTCACAATTTCTAACATGACATTACACATGAGTAACATTCCATTTATTAGTTAAATTCACATCTAAAGGTTTCTCCTGGCCACTACTATGTGATCTGATAGGTCACTATTAACTTCTGAGAGAAGCTGTAAATGCCATTAATGTTTACAAATACATAAAGGGCCAGTGTCAGGAGGATGGAGCCAGGCTGTTCTCAATGATGTCAAATAATAGGACAAGAGGGATATGGGTATAAGCTGGAACATAAGAGGTTCCAAAGAAATACAAGAAAAAACTTCTTGCCTGTGAGTGTGATGGAGCACTGGAACAGGCTGCCCAGATGGGTTGTGGAGCCTCCTTCTCTGGAGACATTCAAAACCGACCTGGACGAGTTCCTGTGTGACCTACTCTAGGTGGTCCTGCTCTGGCAGGGGGGTTGGACTGGGTGATCTTTCAAGGTCCCTTCCAACCCTTAAGATTCTGTGATTAAGTAACCATGACACCTAGTTGATACACATTTAAAATCAAACAAACATCAAATCCCCAAAACCTTTGAGTTCTAGTACTACATTCTGCTGGTCTCCTGAAATATTTCCATACTCCACAAAGTTCTTAAGTTCTTACTTCCTTGCGTGTTATTATTATAAGAATGATCAAATTACTTCCTGTCTTTCAGAACTCCAATGGACACTGTCCTATCTCTGCCCTGTTCGGGCTACACTTGACTAAGAGGTCTAGAAAACACCAAATTGCATAAATCCAAAACATACTCACATGCCCAAGTGCATTTGTTTAGAACTAGATCAGGATTGCACTTACTTTTGTCTGTTATGTGCATTTTCTTTTTTTATATCATTGAGGTGTCTTTCAGCTGCTCGGGCCGTCAGCTTTGGAAAAGGACAAAAATTAGATGCTTAGATATTGCTATTTATTAAGGACTTCTTAAATGTGATAGAGCTAAGATCCAAGACATCTTTATCCTATCTGAAGGATGTGGACTATATTTTCACAAGATACAAAGCATATGAAATAGCTCTACTACCTAAGTGTTTAAGGAATTATCTGGCTTTTCTGCAGGTTCTTAAAACTGCAGAAATGAAACTCTTTGCCTATAGATGCTTTGAAGCATCTCCAGTATATGTACAAGATTTAAAGTCCCAAATTTTGTGCAAGAAATTTTTATTTTAAAATCACATAGCTAAAAAATGTCAAATAACAACCATGAGGTGCCACAGCTTTGAGCAGGATTCTGTCTTACACAGATCATACTGAGCAACTGAAGAATGTATTAGTCAGGAGATATTTTGAAGTCTCCTGCTTGGGAAAAAAAAGATAAAAATGGATTTTGTAGCAATATTCTTAGGAAGCTGTCAAGGGAACACACTGTTCTCACAGGACATAATGTTTCCTATTAGTAGATAAAAGGAGTGAAGTATATCTAGAGAAAACATTAAAATGGCATTGAAACAAGGCCAAAAGCTTTTATTATTAGCAAAATGTCACAAACTTGGTAACATGTTATTCCAGCAGATTTATTGCTATGGAAAATCATCATTCTACTCTGCTCAGAGGTATCCAGATTTCGTATGCTGGAGGTATTTCTGACATGCTTTTGTGTATTTCTGCAAAAGACAGGTATGTCTAAAGGTGATACAGTTCATTTGTATTAATAAAGAAGCTATTCAGGTCACAGAAAAGGAAGATTTGCAAAGTTCAAAAACGTCAGTATTTGGAACTTACCCAATTATCGTGAGCTTTTTTCTCATGGGAAGTAATCTGTGAAAGAGATTCATTAGATCATTATTCATCTAAAACAAGAAAACTTAAGACTGTATGTGCTTTTATTTGTAAATTTGATGAGTGTGAACAATTTATGATGTGACATCCAAACTTAAACTTTGTAATAAAGCTATCTGGTGATCTCTGCTATGAAACTGAGTCAGTCAAAACCAGACGGCATGAACAAGGGGGAAGCAAAAAAACAGCCATCCAACAACACCAAGCCAGAGAGTATCACAGCCTGTCTGAAAGTTGTATTTCTTTCAATAACATCCCTCCTACTTGGCATCAATGATAAATAAGACAAAGCACGTACCTGATTCTGGTAAGAACGAATCGTTCTTTCTAGTTCTTCTTCAAGGTCTTTTGCTCGCTGTCTGTAACAAAATCAGGGTTTATGACATTGTAATACAATATAGAGAAAGCTAATTTTAAATCCAGTAAAAAAACCAGCAGTAAACAAAAGGTACAGTGAAGATTTTTTTTTTATCCCAAAGTATTGTCTCTTAGGTCCTTGGGACAGTAAAAATTGTAGCAGGCCCTAGATAAGCACAAACAGGAATGTAAACAAAAGACCAGAACCAAAAAAACACATCATCTCCCTGGCTGTGCTGTTTCCAAGGTAAAGGATATCCACCACGAGTCCCAACAGCCAGCCTCACTCAGCTCAGCAAAGGTACCAGTGTGTCTGGAGCTGGCACTATTGTTAGCCACCACAGTCAGCCTCTGTGTCAGTCCCAAGGGACTGTCACTCGCACTAACGTATTTCAAGACAACAGGAAGCATGAGGGTACTTTTGCTGCCGGCTGCCCTGCACACAGCCTCTCTAGGTTCTACACTCTCTCCACAAGTGGACCTAAGAGACGTTCATTGTTTTGCTATACTCCATATTTGCAATTTCAATACTCTCTTTAAAATTAAGATCTCTACAAAGTTCACATTCTGAGTAAGTCAATAAAAATGTCAACAAGAACTTTAGACTCTAGAGAAAGGATTAATCTAATTAACTCACAATCTGATCACAATCAGTTAGTTAAGAGCCAATGCTCCCATAAATATTGAAGGGAGAGATTAAAGAATTATGACATAGTTCGAGAAACCACAGAAATGAACCAGAGGTACACATTTAATGAAACAAAACAGAGCAAAGGAGTTAAAAAACAGCTAAAGAAAATATTCCCACATCACAGTAGTTTAGCAAATAATTTCTGAACAATAGTACTATTTGACAAGCTTAGAGGTACAGAAATAGAATACTATAACCATACAACAGAAATTTGCTAGGATTTATAGAAAAACTGAACATTTTGTTTGTTTTACAGCGTTCTCTTCTCTCTCAGTAAAGAGGACTAGAGGGAACTAAATTACAGAACCTCTTCTTACCATTCTATTAATGCTAATGTGTCAATACCAGTGACATTCAAATGGAAGAAAAGTTCCTAATAATCTTCCATACCCACATTTTTTAAGCAATAAGTCCCTTATATTACACACAAACTAGCATGTAACACACACACACACACGACAAAGGAACTGGAAAAAATACACTCACTTATGCTGGCATTTGTATTAATTCTCTATTGCCTTTTGTTCATTTTGGAATAAGTAATTATAGCAACTAAAATCTGTCATTACCTGTAGCTGTTTAGTTCTTCAGCAGCATGATTGATTTTTTCATCTACTTTAGAAAGCTTTTCTTCCTTTTGTAGGCGTTCTCTCTCTTCTACTGTCAGCTTCCTTTAAAAAAAATCATGAACTATGGTTAATTTTGTTTCAAGTCAACAGAAACTTCACCAATTATTCAGGCATGATGAACACATAGTAGGTATCCAGAGAAAGACTTTCTAGGCAACATACTAAGTAGCATAAATAGCACTAGTTTGTATTCGTATTATTTTATTCAGTTCATTAAGTGTTCTATGTGAAACAATTATATTACCACTATGCCTGAAAGGAATGGAAAGAATCCATATTCTCAAAGAATATTTGTTTGCAGCAGGGAAAAAAAACAAACCAAAACACAACACAGCCACAAATCAAACAAACTAAAACCCAAACTACATTAACTTTCTGTGATTTCTTCTGATGCCTTTTTTATATTTAAAATAATTTTCCAAAGAAGGAAAAGGCTATTATTAGTTATTAGGAAAATATTATTTCCAGGTTCCTCTATTTTTATGCCCGATCGAGTACTATAGAAGAGAAAATCCATGTTCTAGACCATAAGTTATGCACAAGGTAACTCTGCAGAGCACTCATGGATATTACAGCTCTGAATGGACAAACTGGTAATTTTCCTGTAAACAGCAGTCTTCATCAACCAAATGACCTAAATCATGGATCTTTTGAAAATGATTTGAACTCTTCTACTCAACCTTCACTTCCCACTTTTCTATTTCCCTTGTTTAAACACACCTCAGGCCTTTAGAAGTTGCCCTGTTAAATACTAATATCCTCTTTGATACTATCTCATCACATCAGCTTCTCCCCACTCCTTTTTGGCTTTGATAAGCAGCAAATGTTTGCTGAGCTTTAGTGTGCTATTTTTAAATATCATCCACACAGTCTGCAAACACTTTTTCTTTCTGACCGCCCATTATAGCTTCTTTTTAACAGGTTCCTTCCCACTCTGCCCCACACCAGCTTTTTTTCTTAAAACAAATGTTAACGTAGTGAGTTTCTGGGTTTTGTTGAATCTATAAAACAGGCAAATATCTACGCAAATATACATATGTTACAGATTATTGAAAATAAAACTTCAAATAGGTCCTGCATACTACTCAGCACAGGTTCAAGAGTTGTGCTGCTTCTCTTGCTGCCTTCAAGATTGTTTTTGCGTCTTGAAAAAATAGTATCTGCCTAGTAAAACTGTAATTTTACCATCATACCCTAAAATGGTGTCCCCTGCTCCCTCCCTGTCCCACATACACAATTCTGAAGGTTACTACATGCCCCATCCCAATCAACTTTATTTCTAGTCCTTAACAGACTTATGATTTCAATCAGTAAGTCATAATCCCTACTATCGTGTTGACTGTGAAGCAGACAGTATAGCCCTCAAATTCTATCTTTCTTGGTGAGGAAAGCTTGATTCCCAGGGGCTCTATGTTGCTTACTGGTAATGGTTAGTTTGCCTGTGCTTTAACTCTTAGTTTTATATATAGCATCACTTATCTGCTGAGACTCCTAGCTCTCTTCAACTGTGAGGTGCATTTTATGTGGTAAAGCAGCTAGTGATAATCTTTCTGTAATGATTTTTTTAGCTGTATTACACCCTATCTTAATTTAATATAAAAATAAATCAAGCTTTACACTTCTACCCACCTTATTTCATAGATTAAAAAATTAGTTACTAACTGCTCGTGGAAAAGTCCTAAAATAATACACCGCTACTTTCATTAAAACAATTTCTATAAAATCACTGTGATCACATGTGATTACATGAAGGTGTAACATAACAAGGTCTTCACAATTCAGAAAACTCTGGAAAGCAATATTCAAATTTTCAGTAATTCTCAGCCCCCAAACCAAAGTTACATTCAAATCAATCAGTAAGCATTGACTATAAAAAGAGGAACCAGCACCTGTGCAGTTTCATTTCATTTTCTTGATAGAGTTCAGTCATCACTTTAAGTTTCTGCTGAAGCTTCTGAACTTCACTTCCGAAACGTTCATTTTCAGACTGCAAGGAAGCTTGTTGACTTTGAAGGTTTTCTATACGTTCTGTCAAATTTAGAGATAATTATACTAGGACATCACGTCTTTTACGAAATTAAAATATCTGCAATATTTTAGTATATAGGAAGTCTGTAAAAATATTTGATGCTATCTTAATTTCATAATATAAAAAGTAACACGTTACTGTATTTCAAGAAACTACACAAATTGGGAAGCAGTATTGCTCCTTTCAATGGGAAAACAACAACTATACTCTCTTTCTGCCACAAAGTGCAGCTCTGAAAGTCTCTAGTCTTTGCTCCAAATTGTAAGGCTTCTTTCAAAACAATGCAGTTTTGTAACTCACAATAGAATTTTTCATTTAGGGCTGTTATTATTGCAATTATTCTACTTAAGGAGTAAAGTCAGGACCACCATATACTCTTGCAGATTTACTCACATGAGGTAGCCTGAAGGGATAAATTAGATTTGTCAAACTATCACATCTTTCAAATTTAAAATCAGTTCTGTCCTTTAAACAGACCCTTTAAACTGGTTATAGAATATTCCAACAGAGTACAACAAAATCTGCAAATGGTGCTTTAGCAACTTGGATTGATTTACCCCAAAAATAAAATATTTTAAATAGCTAAGCAACTTAAACAAGTCCTTTAAAATTCAAATAGAGCTATTAATGTAAACTTAGTTCACTTTTTACTGGAAGAAACGCTTGCAGTCTGTAACACTGTTTAGAAAAGCAGCATCTTACTAAAGGCAAAACAATATTTAATTACCTGTTAGTTCTTCTTTAGCTTTATTTTCATCAGACAGTTTTGAATGCATTTGATCTCTTTCTGTTTCCAGGGTCTTTAAACAAGCATTTAACTACAATCAAAGTAAATTTTTTAAAAGAGCATTTTAAGATTAACAGAAACTCTTTGCATGCAAAACTCTGTAATTAAACATTAAAAGATGCCGAACTTTGTAATATGCAATTAAACTAATCATTAAAATTGCATATATTTCCTCCAGCTTCCCCTCTTCCAACAAGTTCTTTAAAAATCACGTACCTTTGCAGCATAGATCAATTTCTTTACAGTTCGTTTTTGCTGATCATCTGATTGACAGAGCAGAACATCATGTCACATAAAAAGCACAAAAATGTTTGTGACAGATCTTACTACTATTACTTTATTTTGGCATAGCATATTTGAAAGAAAAGAAATAGGCAGGGATCTCCTATATTCTAATGTTTTGTTTGCCAGTCAATCAGACTCAAAATGCTCATGTTAAAAACAAGATGCTGAATACACACTTATAAGATTTACTGAGACGTGCCCTACAGTATAATCAGCATCAGTGTAACAAGAAGCTGCAGCAAGAAAATGGAGGAAGAAAAGCCCTTCTAGGCTGCTGTTTTTAGAGACCCACATCTACACCACTGATTCCAGTGCTACCATACTGCTGGCAACAATTAACACCTTGTAAGGACAAGGAAGCAGAAATTAGGCTCTAAGGACCCACAGTGCTACTGCTGGTAGGAGTTTCCAGAGAAAAAAAAGCAAGGTTTCCACCTAAAAATGTATGAGAATCACTCCTTAATGCTAACACAGGCTAAAGTCATTCTGCAAGAGAATGAGCACTGTATCTTTCCATTGGTCTCTGACACTATGTTCAACTTTAGCTATATCCACACACTCCTAAACAGTAGCACAGGTTGTTACTCCACAGATTACAGTGACACGATTAACATCGGTTGGGTTATGAAAATAAAACTTCTACAAAGTTAATCTTTCCACTTTCCAACTTCGTTGGTTCTATATTTCTAAAATATCTATTAAATTAATATCTAAAATAAGAAGCTATACAAACAATACCTAAGGGCTCTCCATTCTCTGTTTCACCCCTTATATCGACGTCCCAGTGATTATCTTCAGAGTCATCATCTTCTCTTATCGCTGAACCCCAGTCCTTCATCTTCAGTAAGTACTGTGTCAGTGACTAAGAAAAGCCCATACAAACCACAAACACTAAAATAAATAGCAGCAATGAAAATGTAGTTACCATTACAACTGCTTCTTCAGGATTTCTGGATTCATTTCCCTTAGTAGATTAAGTGAGCCTCATATACAGGATTCTAGTTGTCAGATACTATTTTTTTATTAAAACATATACTTGCAAGTCAACGGGTGTGCCCTACTGAGGGCTCTTCAGATAGCCAAGTATGTATGCTTTTAACAGGGCTTATGTATATAAGGTACACACATGGAAAAATACATTCTTGACTTACATGCTCCAAATTAAAAAAAAAAAAAAAAAAAACCAATTACTCTATTAGAACTAAAAGACTTATTTAACTTGCTAGCTTCCAAGGCTATAAGTCTGCTCCACTGTGCTGCTAAGCAACCTTTTTCGCTTAGCAAAAAACATTAGAGGATGGAGACAGAAAACGAAAACCCAAGAGTTTAATGCATTTTAAGACAAGGAGAGGTTGTTAGACTTTTTTTGGCACTCAATGGCTAGCATTGATCTGAGTAATTTGATTCAACACACACAATTTACCTTGACTTGACTCTCTTTATTTTTCAATACTTCTTCAATATCAGCTTTAGAAGATTCAAACATCTTAGTTTGTTCGTTTAGTTCACCAAAACGTTCATCCCATCCTTCAGCTTCTTGTAAAAGCTAAAAAGGGAAATACGAGATTAGCATAATTACTGCAACCAAGAATCAAGGATGAACAGTATATGTATCATCTATAAGTAAGCAGAGTTTTAACCTGCCACCCATCAGTAACAACTGACAAAGATAGGCTAGATGACAGTTAAACCTCAAGAGTTGAAAAAGAAAACTTCCATGTTACTGTGCAGTCTCTTTATCTGCAATAGCTTTCCATTGGAATTAGTTGATAAGGTATTTTTAAACATTTATAAGGTCAGTTAATAGTCTACTCGGTTTAAAACTCTGATGTGACAATCGCAATGGATATAAAATAATGACAACTGTTTTAACAGCTATGAACACTGGGGAATGATTGGGAAAGAGAACACTCATTTCCCTATACACACACATACTTCTGAAATTGCATCCGTGTCTTTTGAATCTGGAAGGGACTAGTGAGGTAAGGGAAAGCAAGAAGCTTTTTAGACAGCTGTTAAGTTCACCTGACATGCAAAACTGTGTTATTTCTCCTACTCTCCTCCCCACCTCTTAGTTTTTAAATTGTATTTTAAGAAAACTTCCCTGTTAATTAAAGTCACAACAACTGTATGTAATTGACACCTAATAGTACGTATCTTTGTAATTAACCATGGTTGACTAAAAAGATAGGTAGATTCCAAGGTTACATTTTACAGACATCCCCTAGAAAAATATCATTTCACAAAAATACTGTACAGAAGTGCATTAGTAACCTTTAACACCAGTTCATTAAAAACAACCGCTGCAACATATTAGCTAATTAAACTATGTCTTCATATTGTGAGGACAAAATTGAACTGATGCAAATTTCTATTAAGACAAAACATGCAGCACAAAAACATGGAGTGCAGTAAAAAAGTGGTCTTGGAGTCTGTCAAAAGAATATTGCTTAAAGTTGCACGAAGGGCAACCACTTTAAAAGCAGTGAATATGCAGGAAGGACTAACTATGTTGAGTAACAAGAACTTAACAGCCAATTATATTAAAAGTAAAACCAGGAAATGGTATTTGAACAGGGGAACTGCCATGCGAATAGCGAAGGAAGCCTGGACACTACTTATCAAAGATAAACTAGAAGGCATAAATCAAAAGGTAAATGACTAGAATTGTATGAACCTCACTTGGCATATAACTGCACCAGTCAGAGCCACGTATGAATTTGCATTACGCAAACTATGTATTACAGACAAGACAAAAATACTCTTTATGTAAATACTGCTCAGAAAACATACACAGACAACTACTGTTATCATGAATTGTCATCCTCACAGGGAAGCTAAACTTAAGAGATTCCTTCTTCATGAAGCCAAAAAGAAAATAAATTTACGTGACTTTATACACCTGTAAGAACTACAATAAAGAAAAATAGCAAGAACTTGCAATAAGCTAAAGCAACATATACTTCTAGTATTCCTGAAAACAACAGCATAGAAAGTTTGGAGTTATAGTAACAGTTCCCTTGTTCAAACTAAAAGGCCCAATCCTCTCTCCGACACATCACAAATCGGTGACAGCACATCTGTTATAATGTTTAACATATGATGTGCCAGAAGATTATGACCCATTAGTACAAGTGGACAGAGAAGAAAGTACTCTAGTTTCTGTGAACAAATAATACCTTTGTTACCTTTTGAGCTTAAGTGAAATTTCATCTTTAAAAAAAAAGAAAGAAAAATAAAAAAGGAATATGGATATTCTAAGATAGCAAACTAACACATGCTTACAACTACCTCATAAAAGAGAACACAAATAAGCAAAGTAGATACTTTATCTTTTTTCCTTATCAGGTTCCATTAACCCTTATCAGGTTATTTATCTACTAAAAAGCATAGCAAAATACAGTATACCCAAATGTTCTCAAATTAGTATAAATTGCAACAAAGTTCAGTTACAGTGCAGTAATTCATCCTAAACAATTCCACTAAGGAACTGCTATACACAGGTTATTTTATCTATAAGGAATTTTAAAAACCCTTAAGTTTTATCTAGGAATCTGGCAAGTTAATTACACCCTGAGAGTTGTTTTCACTCATTTTTTTCCCTAGTTTTGTTTAGTGTAAAAAGATTACATTTTACATGAAATGTAGAGTAATTGTCAGCACCTAGTATTATCTTATTCTAAGTACTACTTTTTAGTAGAACATTCTTTTCATACACACACAGATAACTGGATTATTTCTGTTTAAACACAAGAAACTACCAGAGAAAAATATTTTAAAAAGATCCCACTCTACTACAACTTTGTGTGCTGTTTCTCAAAATTTATTACATACACACCAAGGCTAAACCCTTCCTCCTCACAGAAATAAACAAAAAGGATGTATATTGGATGTACTCATTCTAAAATTAAAGAAAGTTAAAAGTTTTTTGTTAGGCAAAACCAGAATAATTTAATTGTAAAACAAGTAATTGCACAGGACATCTATTGCATATGTTGAATATTTTTAAATGATCAGCATTCTTTGAGATCTGGCTACAGCACTGAGGAAAATAAACAAGATAAAACCGGGGAAATAGGTCTGTTCCATCCCTTTGTCTTACCTGACTTTCCAAGAATTCATCCACAGCAGTACTACAGTGAGTTTTTTACCTGCCTTTTGCATACTCTGACATTTCCTAACTTGTTTTGTTATCTGTATCAATTATTATAAGCATTTTCTCTCTGCCTCTGTAGAAGATCCTAGCTGTGGACTTGCTCAAATCTTTCTGTTTTCCTTCAGGTCTTATAAATATTCTTACTAGTCTTACATTACCATATGCTCTCTTTCTCACCAAACTCTATGCATGTTTCCCCTCAAATTCTAATTATCAAATGCCTTTTAAAACAGGGATATTTGCAGACAAAGTAATTCCAACACAAAAACATGTTAAAGCCATGTCCTCTTCCTCACCTCATTTACATGAGCACACAAGGGGTATTAACAAGCATGCTAAGGATGAGCTCCCTAGAGAAATCACATTTACACTGTATCACAGAAAATACAGTATTTCTAAGGATAACTAGGAAGAGCCTACCTGTTTCTCACTTTCCTGGAGATGGCAGTTTTCCTCTACTGCATCTTGAATGGATGTCTTGAGTCTCTCTGTATTAATCTGATACACTTTTAGGGTGGACTTGGCCTAAGGGAAGTAAAAAAAAAGGTGTGTTATTTAAACAGTATAGGTGAAGACCTAAGTGGGGTCCTGACGGTATTATTGGTCTTCTGTTCTATATACACTCACATTTTCTCAACAATTTCATTGGTTTTTGTTGATTGTAATTTTGCAACACTATGTATCATTGTGGAATAAAAAGGCAAAGAGAAAAGAAGGCAACTCCACCTCCCAGTATAAACCAATCACTATATGAAATTCAAAGTTGCTAAACTAAGTCACACAAAAGTACGAAGCTTTAAAGTCTTTTGGTTTACATAGAATATTATTTCTGTACCTTTACTAGAAAACAAACAAACAAAACAGTAACTGCATGTAGAACAGACAAATTGCAAAGACTTGAAACCAGAAACTATTAAGATTGGACATACCTCATCAATTTGCAACTGGAGAGATTTTGCTTCGTTCTGTAAAGACTCTGCCCTCTTCTGAATTTCAGCTACCTGCAAATTATCAGTTGTCATATAATTTCTTCCACATATTTAACTAAAAAGGTCTAGACAATTCATAGTCATTTTAATATTGAAATTTACAAGCTTCTACTGTGAAACGAGTAAAAACAGTTTTTCTTCTTTTGACTATTTTCCTTTATGAATGTCATTTTTCTAATATGCTACAGGGAGTATGAGAGGCGACAAAATGGGAAACACAGGTTTTGTTTTAGAAAACCCAAGGAGAAGAGTTTGTCTTCGTCACAGAGAATTATTTTTTAAATGGTTAGTAACAAAGACAGGATTCTATTTATTCTTACCAAGGCATCATTTTCTGATTGCTTAGATTTTTCTTCTTCCAGTTCTTTTTCTAGATTCTCTATTTCTTGCTTGAGATCCAAGTTTGATTTGTTCAGTTCTTCACGCATTTCCTAAATCAAGTTTGATAATCAACATAAGACATTTTATATTAATTACATATGAAGTATAAAATAATAAAAATGTTTTTAATGTTTTAAATATGACAGCAAATTACACTTAACAAACGTCACCATATCAAAGATAAATCTCAAGTAATGAAGAGACTCTTGCATGTTAACAAAATCTGTAACAATTAGTTCTATAGGATCTAAAGTGCAGAATGGAACACATCTATTTGCTTTTTTGTTACATAAATTTTACAGAGCCTGCTAGGTATTTGATTCACTTTTTCATAACTCTTTCACAACTATATCTCAGTTTGGAAGATATAAACAATGTAGTGGCAATTTTTGTTTACAACTATGCTCCAGTAGCCTATAAAATATAACATAATTAAATCAGATGTGCGATTTCTGTCTCTGAGAAACAGAAACAATTTACTTTAAAAAAAATTAAATACTGTTTAATGACATTTGCTCTAGTATCAGTATGTTTTAATGCAATTGTTACAAAATCTTCTCTTAACTTAAAATGTCTCACTTCTACATCCCTTGCAGTAACCCTGGACTACAACGGCAATGATCTCAAAACAATTAAGGGTTTTGTTCTGGGTTTTTTTTGTTGTTAGATTTTTGGGGGGTTGTTGTAGTTTCAGTGTTTTGGGTTTTTTTTCCAATATGGGCAGTATATCCTGAAATACTGCCTTAAACTTCCATTTATCTTTTTACCTCAAGAAAAGAGGCGTCTGCTGATTCTCTCATAACACTACCATCCGTCAGGGACAAGCCTAAGTCTTCAAACTGAAAAGGAAATATTTCATGTCAGAATATACAAAAATAATTGCTCAAACAATAGCATTATAATTTGGGATGCTCTAGTCTGAAACATAGCCACCACCTAAATATTCACAAATTTCCTGGAAATCAGGAAAGCCTCGTAGATTGCTCAGAGTCATAAAACAAAGACATTTTAAAGTTGCTTCCAGTGAAATATATCATATTAAGAGTTAAAGGTAGAACTTGCTAACACTTTAATTGCACTTGAAGGCACTGACAAGAAAAAACACTTGAAGAATCATTTTTAAAGTTTTTATGCATCTTACTTTTATATACGTTGAAAGCAATAAATGAGGACCATTACCTCTTTTTTGCTAAGACTCAGTTTTTCAAGAATTTTGCATTTGTCTTCAACTAGTTCAGCAATTTTATTGGCAAGTTGCTTTTCCCTTCCTAAAAGAAAACAGTTAAATATTGAAACATCCAAATAATTAAAAGAAGAGGGGAAAAAAAAAGCTAGAAAGGAAAGTCATACTCCAAAGAAACAGTATGAAAAATAAGCTTACCTACATAAAGTCGACTTCTAACCTGAAATAAAAAGAATAAATACTGAAATGTCTGATCCAATACTCTTGGATAGTATCTGAAAACTTACTTTAATCTGTGGTTCCATGATCAGCTTAACCATGGAACTTAAAAAAACTAATATAAAGAGGCTTCTGTTAAAAATGGACAGTTGTATCCCCTGCTCTTAGCCACTCCGTGGCTGTGTGTTTGCCCAGTCCTTCTCCTACTTCAATTCAACAGAGAGAAAAGGGCAAAGAAGGTTAGTTCTCAGCTGGATCACCTTTGTAACACATCTCTATATAGTAATCACAGAACCATGACTGCCAACACAAAGCAGTAGTGGATGTGCACAGCCAAAACTGAGGGGAGGGAGGGGGAAGCTCCATGTCCCAGCTCAGACTTAACTTTCTATGAGGAAAAAACCCCCATGTTCTTATACATAACAGTTCAAGGTGCAGTACAGTTGCTACTTAATGGGCATCCCACTCAATGCAATTCTGAAGTGCCAAATCAGCAGCTGCCACCTAAGGCCTAGTGCCCTAGAATCAAAAGCTAACAATCCACAGGACAAAATCTGTCACAAATGGCCTGGACAGAAGATGTAGAACTCGGCTGAACCACGAAAACTTTACAACACAGCATTCCTTTCAAGGCTGGGCCTGGATCATGAGCCTAACATACAATGGGTCGCTCAGATCTTCCCTGTTTCCACCTCATTTAAAGCCATGGGATAGACAAGGAAAAAAAGAGGGGAAGAAAGTCATAAGCATATCTTATCCTATCATTACCCAATAAACACTAAAAACCAAACCCCATTGTCTTTAAGTAACCATTAATACCTCAAAGAGTAATTATCGGAGTTCTAAGCATGGCTGACTGAAAAAGCTATCAATAACTTCCGCAGCATCTATTGCCTTAGTCATGTGTGCACAATACTAGAGCCACTGCTTGACTAATTTCAGCTGAAAGGCCTCTTTCATACCACTAGAGAAATTCTGCTAGAAAACAGAAGGAATAATCCAAATTATAGATACATTAACAAATACAGATCCCTTTCCAGACAATTCAAATCACTGCTGTAGGATAAGGTGACATTTTCCAGATCTACGTTGATGTTGGAACCCTAGAAATGCAGTTGCTCATAGCTGAAAATTTAAACAGAATACAATCTATCTTCAAATGTGAACATTATCACACTTAGCACCAAAATCACATTGAAGAGTACGCAAAAACTGCAGAGAAATTTAAAAAGCTGAACTATGGACACTGACTTCATTTTCTTAGTAAGGAGAGTATGGTAGGCAGCTGTTATTACTCAGAATAGAAGACAGCTCTTACCTCAAAAATATAATCTCATTGGTGCACTAAAAGGTTTCACTACTGCATTTCTCAAAGACATAAGCTTAGTGCTCACAAACAGCACACATTAAAATTGGTTCAGTGTTCCAATGAACAGAATCAAGGTCATTGTCCAAAGGGCTTTACAATGCCTCCGTTCATGGGAATCCATCTGGACTGCTTTTGCTTGCAATTACCTTGAGAGACCAAAGCAGGTCTAGCTAAAGCCAGGGTTGTTACAGAGATATCAATACATGCACCAATACACAGCCCCCAGGAAAGACATTTATATCCCACGAAAATATTTTAGGGATAATTTTGAACACCTGGAGAGCATGCAAAAAGCAAGTTTTGTTGCATGAAATGACAACAGTTAACTTTGCCTGCATCCAAACACTCATTGTCTTGCCAAAGCTGACTACTACTCACTCAGTTTCTCTTTTAGAGGGATTCAAATTTCATTCACAACAGACTTAAAACTCTGAAGTATTATGTATCTTGAACAGTTTCAATTAAAAACATTAACACACTGCACATATCTACATGTAATTTGATCACTTACTGATTGATAACTTCTATACAGGAACAAGAGAATTGTAAAGGCTCCAATGATGCCAGCACAGATCACTATTTCCCAAGGGAAACCATACAGATCAGGACCAGGTCTCATATCTTCAGGCAGTGATGCCACAGCCTGAAAAAGAAAGTTAAAAGCCTCAACTAAAGGAAAAGAGATTAATATTTTCAACATAAATAGATGTTCTATGTTGCTTTAGTTTACTTCTAAGGCTTTTTCATCTTTTTTTTTTTTAAAAAAAACTCTGAGAAAATGGTTAACAGATGTTTTTGATTTTTAAATTTTATGTTTATCAAGTGAAGAAGAAAATAAAAGTTCCAACAAGGTATGACAATGACTAGATAAAACTCTGAAAACTTTTCTTTCTGAATCTACCAACTATGGCAAGTTCTCTTTTGAGGTGTTTGTGCATTTTCACCATTAGAATAATCCATACTAGTAAGTATTTTACCATTTACTGGTAGAAATATTGTTTGGTAAAGAAAATGTACTCAACCAACTTCATGCTAAAATAATGTATGGAACACAGACAATTATTTAATACATTTAAAACATGCTGACATTTTTTTGTAAACAGATGCTACTCCTCTGATCTCAAAGAGACAACCTGCTCCACGCATCTCACATTTGACTACGTGTGACTTGTGTTTAAGAACGTGTTGTTGTGAAATAAGGTCTCTATCTCCATTTCTTTAATAAAACGGCCAGACTACCCCCAGCTCATGCCAAGAGGGGCGCGCGTGTGTGTGAAACCGGGGAGCGCCGGTCTCCCTGCGCTGGCTTTCTGAGGCCTCTATTACTCCCTAAGAACTGCCCCGGCTCCGCGGGACCCGTGCGACGCGGGGACCCCTCAGACCCCGCCCGCGCTGCTCTCGCCAAGCTGCCGCCCGGAGCCCGGCCCGGCTCCACGCCCCCGCGCCGTTTCCTGCCGCCGCCTCCCCGCCGGTGCGGGCCCGATTCTCTCAGACCCCAGCCCGTCGCACAAGACCCCTGCTCTCGCGAGGGTCCCTCCCGCTGGATCCGGCCCCGGGCAGCGGCGGGTCCCGCACTCACCCTGCGCGCCTCTTCCAGGGCCATCCCACAGTAGCGCTGCGCGCTGTCCCGCAGGCCCTGCCACAGACTGGCGGTGGCGGCGCCCCAGCCCTCCCCGCGGCCGCCAGCAGCCATCTTACCGCGGCGGCGCGGGCCCACCGCCGCGCGGCGCCTTCCGGCCCGCCACTGACACCCGGCCGGCACCACCGCGGGGGGGGGGGGGGAATGGGGCGTAACCACTGCTGCCGCGGGCGCACGTGGGAGCATCCGGGAGAGCCTGATGGGGGCGGTGGCCTGAACCACTGCGACATGAGTAGGGGCGCAACACCACCGCCTGGAGGGGACGGAGCGGGAGACACCACCGCCGGAGAAGAGGGGAGCGCACTGGCGGCAGAATGCCTCGGGCCTTGTCGGCCGCCTCGGCCCAGAGCCGCAGCGTCCCCTGAGGCGGCTCTGAGCTCCCGAGGGCCGGTGCGCCTCACGCTGGCTGGGCTCGTCCTCGCGGCGCAGCTGGCCGGGGCGGGGGTGCGGGCCGAGGAGCCGCAGGTTTCCCGGGACCTCTCCCGACAGACCCTCCCTTTAGCGGGCGGGAAGGGCCTCCAGTCCCCGCCGGCCTGCGCCCGCCGCTGTCCCCCGGTACTGACGTGGCGCCGCTGGCCGCCAACCTACTCCTCTTCCTCATTAAAGTTAGGCGCAGTGACGCTCACCTCGCCGGGGGCGCCTGCCGACCCCATCCGCAGCCGTGCAGCAGCGGGGCTTTATAAAAACACCGCTCCTCTAGGCTGGATCCCGGAGACAGGCCTGGCTCGGGACAGGCGGCCGCGCCGCTCGGGCTCCCGACCGGGGCCTGCAGCTGACATTTGGCCGCGGGGGCGGGGAGGGGAACAGGTGGATCCGGACGGGCGGGCCGGCGCCCGGCGCGGAACCCGCCCTGTGCTCCGAGCTGTGCAGCGGCAGCTCAGCCGGGTTGCTGCAGCTAAGGGCGATTCTGTGTTAAAAATGGGTCGCACCGGGGCTGTTGCTACACAAATGAAGAGGCTGGAAACGGTAGCTGCAGTGCCACATAGAAATGGGTTCTTTTCCACCTCATTCGCTAGAACTATTTTTGTATGATTTTTTCCGTATTCTTTTACATGTACTCAGCTACACCTTTTTTTTTTTTTTAATGTCTGCTAAGCACATTTTCATAATGCAAGGTGAGGTACCAGCCTGTGAAGCTGGCTCCACCTAAGACATGGTGACAGGCAGAAGGTGGAAGAGGCTTTTGTGGCTATATCAAACAATACAAGAATGAGTTTGACCATAGCGCTGAACTATGGAAAGAGCACTGGAATCCAATCTAATTCATGACAAAAAAAGCAAAGCCTTCCAGTTTTCATTTCCTGTGCTACAAATTTAGCTCGAATCTATGTAAGTGCACTGGAAATCAGGAAGTTCTTAAATTTGAGTTTCCTGATACATTACCTGATACTGCCTTTCTGTTTAGAGGGGATAGTGCAAAACCATCAACCTTTTCTTACATTCCTCTGGCAGCACTGCTTCTTGTGCTGTTATGTCCAGTAAGGCCCACCTTCACTCTGGCCCTACATTTTGATATTTAAGACATCCCCATAGCAATCATAATCCCATTTTATATTTTATATATTTGCTTAGAAAACGGTGTTTTACACAATTATGAACTACGGGAATCTTTGGGCAGCAAGGCTCTGAAATAACTTTTTAAAAAACAATGGAAGTATCCTGATAATTTTACACATCCTAACCCAATGTCCAAGCGAATCTAATGAGTACTGTTATGGATGGGAACTAGGGGTTTCATTTAAAAAATAAAAAAAGCAAAAACAAACCAAACCAACAAAACATACAACTCTAACCCCTCCCCCCAAATGCTGATATTTTAAACACTAAGGTGTTTCCTGGCTGTTCTGTAAAAAAACCCCACACTAAATTCATTGGGTTCTGTAGTGCAAACAACAGAGGCAGATGATCAGCAGCTAAGCTGGTCTTTTCTTGTTCCATGTCTATCTCATTTAGCATCAGATACCCCAGAAGCAAGGGGACTGCAGAGGGTTTATTTAAATGGATTCTTCCTTCCTTCCTTCCTTCCTTCCACCCACCAATAACTGGCTTAATTTTGCACTAATGTCAACACTGTATCACATAAAAAACTCTTACCTTTTTGATAATACCCATCACTGCTGAAAATACAGATTTTATCAATTCTCCAATTTCAAGAGCATTCAAGCACATCCAGCCTCCTTCTGGTTTGTTCATAAGGATAAAAAAAAGGGGGGGGATGTTACATTACAATTGTCAACTAATACAAGTCCAACTTTTTTTTTTTTTAAGATTGCAAATTTATTTTCTTTAAAATTAAGAAACTTAGCACTTACCATTACTTGGAACATAGTTCTGGATAGCATCTGAGAAAGGCTTGACATCAAATGGAGAGTCAACTACTGAACTGTCTGTTTTTTCTTCAGAATTTACCAAAGGAATCGCTTCTGACTGTTTGTGACTGTTGTGTTCACTGTCCACAGCTGCATTCATTTCATGTTCCTTCTCTGAGGTTTCTTCTAGTAGCTTTCTTCTGCCTCCTATTCCTGCGAATAATTGTGAAGGGGAATCATGCCTATTTCCAGAGGATGTAACTTATACACTTTCTGTAAGACATTAACCTCTACAGAGATTATTTTCCTCGACATAAAGCCAAACACTAGAGTGCTATGCTAGAGTGAAAATGTGCAACAGATCTGTGATTTAAGAAATACTTGTTCAAATTAACAGTCTCAGAACAGTTTGGAGGATAGAGCTTTAAGAAAAACTGGTGTTGTAAAGTTGTTTAGGAAAAAATATGCTTGGTTTTGATAGTTAGCATATAGATTCCCTGTTGAGCATTAGTAGATCTCCTTCTTATATCCAAATACAAGTAGCAAAATCTTTATGAAAATAATTATTAAAAATGCCATCTAGGATTAAACTAGATTAAACTTCCCATAAAGTAACAAAGTTCACTGTGAAATACAAGAAACCACAGGCATGTTCATGCAGAAATGTGACTGAAGGCACCTAGCTGCCTCAGTTTCAGTGACTTGGAATCAGTTTCCTGAAGCCAATAAAATTCTGCTTTCAAAAAACCCCACATCTTGTAAATACTATATACAAATGGATTAATTTAAAAATTTTATGCTTCAAGCCAGTCCTGGCCAAAGATACAAATAGTCCAATAATCAAAAGCCAGGAAGAACTGGTTCTTAAACTGTTACCATTGCATTAACTCAATCTGTATTATTGGATCCTCAGAATATCATAAATCAGTCATTAACTGATATGAGTTAGGTTTACTACATCTTGATTTTAATCATCAGAAAGACACAGTGTACCTGTTGTATTTTTTTTCCTCAAACAAAGCATATTTTGTCCTTCCTAAATCACAGTTAGTGAAGCATTAGTCCAGTACCTTTAGCTGCAGTTTGGGCTGCACACTTAATTGTTGTAGCAGACAAAAGCTCTGGCAGTTCTAGAAGAACATTCCTTTTTTCTACATATTTTTCCTGCCCAATGTAGAAATTGTGCCACTTTTGTGCGGACACAATCATTTGTTTCCTCTGCATAATGTAGTCTTTACATAAGTAAGCTGTGATTTCTTGATGAATCCTTTCTAATTGCTGGTGCAGCAGATGTGCTCTAAGGGTTGCTAAACACCTTTTAACTTAAAATAAAACTATTGGAATGTAATCAATGGGTTTGGTAAATCTAAATGTTTATCATACAATATTTGCCTGCTTTCGCTTGTTTTTTGAGACGTGAACTCTGTCTGCCCTACGGTGATTTTTTCAGTTTCCTCGTTTTTGCTGGATTCTGCAGCAGTAATTTTTCCAAAACGCCAAGCTGTCCCTCCTCAAATTGATCTTGCATGATTTCTAAAGTGATTTCATAGTTTTCTGCACCTTCTAAAGATTTTGTAATATCTTGTTCAGATTCCTTTTCTCTTAACTCTATCTCATTCTTCTGTGCAGTATTTAATTCTACCAGTCCTAGTCCCATCTGCATTTTCATTTGGGGTTTTTCAACAAAACCGTATCCTCAGACTTTTTTCTATAGGCTTAATTGTTAGTTTTACAACATCTATTTGCAAAGAACCCTGACAGGCTGGTAAAATGATTACCTGCAACCTTTACAGTTAAAATATAATTTTTTATTATTTATATTTCTGAACTTTGATTCTCTTGGATTTTCATATTCTTCTTTTTTCTTTCCCTCTCCTGTCTTATTTTAGTGGCACATTTTCAGCATTATCTGTCCTTTCAGTTACAACAGTATCTTCTTTTTCAACATATACTTTATCAGGCAGGTTTCTGAGCAATCCCAGGTTGCCAGGATGTAATTAATCTGTATTTCTTTTAACAGCAACCTGTTTTTCTAGGTTGAGGGTCTTAGGAGACACTAGCTGTAATGCTCGCTCTTTCTTTCTTTCTTTATCTTTCTTTCTTTATCTTCCTTCCTTCCTTCCTTCCTTCCTTCCTTCCTTCCTTCCTTCCTTCCTTCCTTCCTTCTCTTTCTTTCCTTCTTTCCTTCTTTCCCTCTTTCGTTAAAATTGCCTCTTATTTTGTAGGGCTTCTAGGGTAAAAGTTCTCATTCACTGAGACTAATATCATGTGACTGCTCTGTTGCTTTTACCATCAACAAATTTTCTTTATAGGTTTTTTGAGGGGACTTGGATTCTGATGAAAACTTTGGTATTACTGTGCTTGATTAAATAATGTTTGATGATGCCTTACAAAACTCAGATTAATTGGTTCTGGTTTTGTATCTTGCACTGTCATAATGGTTTGAAATGATGGGCCCAATTCTGATAATACAGAATAGTCTTTTTTTTTTACTATATTACATGTGATTTCTTTCTGCAATCTGGATTATGACTGTCCTCTAATCCATTCTCTGGTATTAGAAGCTTATGTTGGGAACATGAATCTGTGTTATTCCTGCTTCACCTTTCTGATGATGTTGTACCTTCATAGGAATTTGTTCAGTTGGTAGTTTCCCTCCTGACAAGCTATCAGCAGAAGCAGTAAGCATTGTCCTATCTTACTAATTTGGTAGATTTTGTTGGGTTATTTTTCCTCCACTGCTCCTTTTGTTATTTTGCACTGCCAGCTGAAGAGAAACATCATTCTCTTTGGAGATATCCACATTACTGTAGCTATTTTGTTATGTCTAACTGGCTTGAGGTGCCTTGGGTTTCTTTTCCTGGTACTATTTTATCAGGGCTTATACTGAAGCTTAGTTCTCAGCAAGCAGTTTTTACCTTCCATTCTGAAACTCCACATGTCTTCCAAGTGGCCAGTTTCTTCAGAAGTTTTGGTACCTGTGAAACTGAAGCCACTAGATGAGGGGTGAGGAGAGAAAGGTTGGTCTGGAGTCAGTTCTTGGGACTCTTCAGATTTCTGATCCTGTTCATCATTAAAAATGCCCTGACTGGAATCTTTGATATTGTTTTCATAAAAACCCATTGGGTCATTTTTATTCGCTGGTTTGTAAATTTTCTCTTTTACGCCACTACCCATTTTGAACTGGCTTTTTGATGCTGAATTTTGTTCTGTATCACAGCATTCAACTGGTTTGCCTTTCTCAGATGTTTCTATCTCACTATCACATGGGGTCTTCTTCATGCCCAGATGATTATCTGCAGTTCCTGGTAGATGCCCATAAACTGGTAATTGGTTTTCTGAAATTACAGATTCTTGAATACAAGTGTTCAGGTTATTTTCTTTCTTTTGTACTGCTTCAATTGTTCCCATTTTTGATTTTCCCTGCAGATGAGTTCCAATTTCCACTGTATTTTCAAAAATTAATTTTGAAGGTAAACACTGAGACTCTTTGGAGATGGGGTCATTGCTATAATCTTTTATATCGGTGTTTCTCTGACTTTCACTGCCCTCAGAAACATCATCTTCAGCACTGGAATAACCAAACAAGGGTACATATTGTCTTTGAGATACTTCAGGTTGTGCTAGCGTTTCAATAGGTAAAATTTGTGAAACATCACTTTCACTAACTAATTTGACAAAATGTTTTGCTTTTTCATTACTGTGTTCATTATTTTGCACAACTAGTAGGGAAAAGAGATTGTTTTCTTGGATTGCATCCTCATATTTTTCAGATAGCTCCTCACTAACTCTCTGCTTTACTTGTACTTTCGTTGCTCTGTTATTATTTCCTTGTAATATTTCATCATCATTTTCAGTTTGAGGGATTTCTTCACTAAGAAACACATCATCTTGCAAACTCTGCACTTGCCCTTCTTCAGCTGTTGAACTCTGAAACATCAGTATGTCTGCAAAATGACTGAGAGAGAAAAAATGTCTCTGTTCTCCAGCTAAGTCAGGTTTTTCTTCTGTGTTTTTTGTGTCTGAGGGATCACAGTTCTGAGGTAGGCTAGGAGAAGAAGAAATCTGATCTGATGCAATTGATTCATGTGCCTGCTGATTACCATATGGGTTCATGTTATAATTAATAAAGCTATTATAGATATTTGTATACCAACCTGACTGACCGTGTTCACTTTCTGACTCCTGATTTCTCTTTTTAGCTTCAGAGATTTTCAGCAGTTGATTTTCTGATACCAAGTCTTGTTCTGAACTGTAAGGTTCAGTTGGCTTCTCTTTATCACTTGTTAGTATATCAAAAGAAGATTCTGTGCTATCTGAGGTGCTCTTGGTATGCATCCTTGATGGTATTTCCCCAGGATTTGGTATGTTACTGTTTGAATCTATTATTTCTTGTGTATAGTTTTCTTCACCTTCATCATCTGTCACTGCTTTAACTGTCTGCTTTGATTCTTTGTCCATTTGTGATTCATTCTGGTCTAAAGTCTGCACTTCTTCATTCTTATTTGCTTCATCCTCTGTTTCTCTGCTTTGCTGGTCTTCCGTAGCAATTGCATCTTTCTCATTATGGCCAAAATTAAGAACATTACTTAAATCCAAATTAAACCAATTTGATTTGGATTCTTGGCTTTCACTCTTTTGTTCATCTGTCAGTAACTCCATAACTGCTGTTTCCTGCTCATTATTGGAATGTTCAGGCACACTAGAAACATCATGGATTTGTGGATCATTTTTTTCTGATGCCAAACCAACATCCACGTTCTCTTCACCAAAATACAGAAAGTCTGTCAGCCCCACCATCCAAAGAGATGATGTCAGTTCCTTTTCCTCATCATTTGGCTCCTGTAAGTCATCTTCAGCAGTTACTGCTATTTTTCTGCCTCGGTATGTATTTTCTTCTAAAGATTCGGTAATTGCTTTTAAGGGCTCTTCATCGTTTTTACTTCCTGTGGTGAACCATCCTGCAATCCAGCCAGACTGAGCAGGAACAGGTTCTAATAGGGGACTGGTTTGCACTTGTGGCTCTTCAGTATCATCTTTTCTGTTATCATTTTTTCTATCCAACTCTTTACTTGCAGACTCCTCCTGAGTGTGAGGTTCCTTGGAATCATTTTCAGAAACTGATTGATCTCTCTCTTCCTTTCGCCTGGAGTCCCTTGTATGTTTGAAGAGTTCATTTTCGCACAGCTGCAATTCTGCATCAGATGACGAATATTCACTTTCTTCGTTGTGATCATGTAACGCGCTATCTTCTTTTTCATAAGAGTAATTATCTCCATCGAGACAAAGGAAATCGGTTTCCTAAAAGAACAATATTAACTTTTAAAATGTTTTCATATGTATTTTTCTCCAGCACTGTGTAGCACAGCAATACATCTTTATTGTCTTTCTTTCTGTGTAGTTACACAGGTGTAGAACTTTACACAAAGGACTGTAAGTAATGATGTTATTCCTAATGGTTCTATATAATTTATTAGGAAAGAAAATATTTTAGTGGATGAGAAACATGTAAATGGAGCAATAATGAAAAAAACCCATGCTTTGAATTATCTGAAATAAAATATGCATTGACACTTGGATTTCTAGCTGGATGTTAGGTTTTCAATTGCAGTTTCAAAAACTACATTGGAAAATCTAGTGATGTTGGTTTACCTTAGTGAGCACTTCAACTTCTTCTGCAATAAAAACTTCCTCAACTTTCACAGCATCCTTTGGGAAATACCCAAAATCCTTTCCTTTCTGTAAAAAATATAAAAGGAATGAGAGCATTTAAACTTCAAGGATAAGTACATTAAGTGCTTGCATATATGCTAGAAAAGTATGAGTAAACAAATAAGTTTATAGGACTGCTCCCTACCCCTTGGTCAAAAGGTTGGTTGAATTTTCCTTCACAAAAACATTCCATTTGCTGTCTCAGAAAGCAAAGGAAAGTGTGTAACTCCATACTATTATTTTCTGAATTATTTTTATGAACTTGTGTTTGTGCAGAACCAAACCAGTAGCCCTAACGCTGCTTGAAATAAAGACAGTGCTGTCTGCACAGATGATGTCAGCCAGTTCCTACTAAAATCAGCTGCAAATTTCTCATTGACTCCAGTGGGAGAAAAGTCATGCCTTAGTAACTAATGACCCAAAATAAGTTACAAGCTAAGCAGGGTATGAAATTCAGATATGAGCTGCAGCTGAAGAGAATATGGCAGTGAAGATGGCAATGCTACAGGAAGTAAGTTGATCGTAACACCCAAAAGAATCAAGTGAGGGTCAGTCTGACCAAGAAACCAACTACTATCTTTACATCAAACCATTGCATTTAGCCTTTAATCTTGGAAAGCGAAGAAGAGTGAGGTACTGGCAGAGACATTTTTGGATGCGAAAAAAGGAAGACAGAATTTCACAGCTGAACAATAGCTGTGACATATCCTTTAAAAAAAATAAAAAGTTTACCAATATCTTCTGGTTTTGAAGCACTTTGAGCTTCACTAGCAGTTGGATTTGGATCAATGCATCTATTCCTGCTTAGCTATAACATAATTACATGGCTGTTCTAGTTACATTGACAATTCTGGGAACTTTCCTTGAGCACCAAACAGTGAAGTCAGGTCCAGTACTGGATCGCTGATTAAGCAACTGTAAAAACTCCTTACTCACAAGCCTATATGTAGGTTCCTGACTGCTTTTAAGAGAACCAGGTTAAATCATTATAGACAAATGGTTAGATGAAGAATAGAGAGAACTTAGATTCTCATCTTGACTTTGTTTCTCCATGAGTGATCTTTGCCAAGATTTGATTTTTCCGTTTCTATATAAAGATACTAATAATGATCCATCTCCTAAATGCTGTATTGATCCATCACTGGTTAATATTACAAGAGAGATGGAAGATTCCCAGAAGCCATCAGGCTGCAGTTGTTACACTATTATTATAGTAGCTAAATTATTTATGGGAAAATCTTTCAGCTTAAAGTACTTACGCTTCCTATCCACAAGTTTTCATTTTTCCTTGAAAGCTTGGAATATACTATTATCTCTTCCCCTGTTTTGAAGTTAAGGTACCGGCAGTCGGGCCCTAAGTAGTCTGTAGTGGCTTGAACTCTGCTCATTGCCGCTGGAATAGTATGTAGAAAGAAAGAAACAAGTAAGTAGAGCAGACATTTTGTCTGAAGTCTTGTGCTTTGTTATGATACTAATCCATTTATATCATCAACTGGAAAGCAATGCAAAAGGCAGCCCTATCCTGTTTTCTTTCCTATTTACTACAGACATCAAAGAGAAAAGCTTTTGCCCTGTATTGGCATTTTCCAGTCCTTATTCAGCCAAGCTTTCCATGTGGAAATACATGTGGAGAATTAGCAGGTTCAACTACTAAAGTCAGATCTAAACAGCTAAAAAATATTTCCAAGGCATATTTATAATTGTATATTTTAGAAATTAAAATTAAATCATGTAATTATGTCAGGGATTTTGTCTTCTATTTTGAATAGATTTATCTTATGATGAAAATAGGTACATTTAAGCAATAACCTTAAACACATTGTCAAAAACTAAGTTTCCTATTCAATCTGAGTGACTTAAAACTTTCTTTTTCTTTGCCCCGGGCTCCCCACAGAAACTACTACTGCAGTGCTCTAGTCAGTTTGAAGCCCATTCCACATGCTGTTCAACAAAGACACACATCTCAGAGCATCCAGAACCCAATGAAGTCACTATGGGTCCATAGAAAAATAAAGATCCATCAGCAGACAAAATTTAAGGTCTCTTCCACTTCAGGATGAACTGAAGTGTAACAATTAAGGCCGCCAAAACAATGCAGACAGCTCAAAAACGTATGTAGGTTCACAGGTTTCACAAGAGTTATCAATGAATAATAAATAGGGCATTATTTGTTTGTTGCTGCTCACTTGTGATTAAGTGGCTCTGCCTCCTGCAAAGATATTTACTCCCCAGGAACTTCGTAACTATTTACTGCTCTTACTTCATGTTAAAGAAGTAAAAAATAAGAGGATAGATTAATAGGTATTTGTAAGAAGGACCAAAAAACCCCACAAACCACAACAAACCGAGCAGTTTGCTTACAGTAGAAAAAAATAAGAGTTTTGTAGAATGGGTTATGAATGTAATCTAAACACAAGATACATAGTCTTCTTTCTCAGTTTATAGCCTATTATTTTAGGGGTTTAAAATGTCTTTTGTACCTCCAAAGAATACATTAAAAATACTTTAAAACTGCTTTATACTGCCTGTTTTGAGGAAACCTGAGTATTTTTGCTGAACTTTGATCTTTATATACTTACACAACGTAATGAAGCAAGTGTATTTTTTTTCTCTTTTTATTTGAAAAGTTTAAGTCTATTGCTCATAAACCGAGTATATTGACAACAAATATTTTCTATGGTTGCTCATTTTCAGGCTGTTTCATTGGTAATTTTGACATTACGCTTTGTAATAGCTGCACATATGCCACAGACTCCTTTTGAAAAACAACATTTTTTACTTACTCTCACATTCCCGATCACCACACTTCTTCCATTCTGAAAGTACCTTTGTACTCTTCAGGCTTGTAAAAAATGAAATTACTAACAGCACAATTCTCTGATCCAAGATCCTTAGCATTTTAGATTAAATCTAGAATGCACTGAAACTCTGGAAACTGCATCGATGCGTGTTTGTCAAGAATATTCCTCATTACTTTTTGTAGCTGAAGAAAACATTTCAAGTAAACTAATAATGCGACTTTCCTTCTCTCATCTTCTCAAACAGAAGTACACTATGCTAACCTGCCAACAATCTGCAGAGTCAGGTGTCCTGATTATACATGTACGTTTAATAATTAACTGTGTTCTGAGAGCTGTTTTGAATACAAAGAAACCAGTTCTGGTCACATCAAAATTTAGTCTCTCTCAGATTCTTTTGTATTGAGTTTGTGGAAGACTGTGTTAGGGGAAATTCAATTAGAGTTGTATTAGGCCTTTTTCTGGATTATGGATACTTTTTTAATATATGTAGTCCATCTTAAAATCAGATGGAAGATCAATTGTATGCTTATATTGATTTGCAGGATTGCCAATATAGCTACTGACAATTTTCTAGGGTTTTATTTTTGTTTAATAGACTATATTTTGTGGTCACTGATATGTTTTTCATTATTATATGTGGTCATTAGGAACCTGCAACAGAAATTTTTTCCACTTTTTTTTTGAGTTTTCTCACTGATTAGATGCTAAGTAAATCCTTGAGCATAGGCTAAACTTACTCATCTCCAAAGTCTTTTAGAGGTACTTGGCAGTTTTCAGGCTCTTAAGACAACTAGAAAATCCATATGCTATCTCTACATCATGTACCACCGAGCAATATATCAAAGCTAAAGAGATGATACATCTTGCTTTTGAAGCAAGATGTATCTTGCTTCTTAGATATATCTCTGTTTCTTAGGAACCTATTATTAAGTATGGAGTTATAAATAATGTTTTCTCAAGTAGAGGTCATAGTCTACACTTGTAGTTACAGAGGGAGTTGTACACTGGTTATATAGGTATGAAGTTGTGCTGCAGATGAAGTCTTGCAGAGGTTTGCATTAGAAGTTTTGCTTCAAAGGTCTCACATCACTGTCCTGCACTTCCTTGTACACCTAAACGCAGTATGTCTAATTAACCTACAAAAGAGGCTTCACTTTTCCTTTCCTACTTTCCTGCATGAGGTAGCCTCATCTCTCTCTTCTTGCTAGCACCTCAAGAATCTGCATTCTTTCCCAACCTGGTAATATTTGCAGACCTACACTTCCTAGTAGGTCTGCCCTTCCCTCAGTCCTGAGCATGACTCATGCAGAATTTGCTCTGCTGTATCCAATTTGCAGTGTAGTTCCCCCTCCCTCCTGCTCCACAGCTTAAACTTGCCAGACCCCAGTGCTTAGCCTATCTACTGAGCCAACAAACAGATCATCTCCCAGAGGGCAGGAGAGGAGGCACAGAGGGTCACGTTAACCAGCAATGTCCTGCAAACAACCGAACAAAAAAAATCACAGTAGATGACATGTCCTCCAGTTGCAACTTAATACTTTGTCCCCTTCCTTTGCCACATGATCTGGTAGTCTGACAGCCTTATCCTATGACCTGGGACAGCAGCTGCCCCTGCTGTTAGGTAACCCTCTGGAGAGCTGTCCTGTGCACCAGCGAAAAGGCACTGCAGATCAGCTCCGTCCACTTGTTCCACTCCTGACCAGCTTTGATGCAGCTCGATCCCCAGCATCAACACTCTCTCCTCTTCACTCCCCTGGATCTTGTGTTGCATAGAGGGTCAGTAATTGGAACCTTCCTTGGGGTCCTCTAGGTTTACCCATAGGAGGTGAAAGGGGACAATAATAAGCAGCTAAAATGTGACAAATGCAAAGCAAGCTGGTGAGCAGAAAAGTAGGACAGGCTTTCTTTTATTATTCCCAAGTCTACACAGGTTAGGACAGACTGATGAGATGGAATATGTAAGAAATTTATAATGGGGGGATTCTCTGTGTACACTGTGTTGTACAAAATGAAAAAAATATTTTTATCCCACCAGGATTAACAACTGGTCAGCAGAGTCCTGCACACCAACCATGGAACATGGGACAAAACCCAGTAATAGGCCTAGAAAAGTTAACAGTCTCTTTTTGAATCTGGTAACACAGAGCTGATTCACCTAAAAATGGAAAAGCCAGGTATTCTAACACCTATAATTATGTACTTCAGCAAGTTTGTGTATGAGAACAAACTATCAGACTCTCACTTTGAGATCTCCACATTATTACTCTATTTATCAAAACAGGTCTGAAAATGGCTCTGACTTCAGCTTCATACAAATAGCTGAACTAATTCTCAAGTTTTCATATGATAGAGAGAAAATGTTGCAGCTCTTATTAGCTGCACAGTTTAATCTATATCTGCAATTTTGAAGTTATTCTCACTACTGCTCATTGTAGAACTTTTTCTCAATAATTATTCTTCTAGGTTTGAAGCTGTTAAAAGGCCGATGAGCACTGCTCTGATCCCCTTTTTGTGTTATTTGTTCCCTTGATAATTTCAATAATAAATCATATTTATATCAAGTATTATTTTCTTCTGGGTATAAATCTTATCCTTGCAGACAAGCTTAACTTCTTATCACCTTTGAACTCGTCACAGGTAAAGATTCATGGAGTTTATTGTATCTGTCTTCCAAAGGACAAAGTTGAAAGCTTTCTAGCCAATAAAGTGAGACTTCAGTTAATTTCTGTTCCGCAACTGAAGCAATGAAAGTGAGTACTATTACATACAGGAAGATAAACAACGCCAATGAAGAAGTAAGATCCATTTATAACAGCTTTCAACAGAATGAAACTATTAACTTTTTATTTTCAGTGATATCTTAGTAACTTTAAGTACAGAGCTAGAAATGCAGCCAACTCTTACATTAAAATTCACAGAAGGATCAACTCAAAATTACTATTTTATTAAAATTCCACCAAGTGGTGTGGCACGCTGGATGGCTCTTTCAAGACATGACTTTGTATTAGTAGAGGAAATATTGCATTTCCTACACTATTCAGTATCTGCATTAACACTAAATATCCTAAAGCAAATAACTTGGTAAAAGTACATTGAAGTCAAGATCTGTTTTATAGTAACAACAGTATATATTGCTTTAGTCATATTCTTATGATAGCAGCGAAAGGCTGTAAGGTTTCACTGTGTAGAACGCTGCACTAGTACAAGGAAGAACAGAGGCCATGGCAAAAGCACCTTAAAAGTGTCGTTCTTTGTTTGAAAATAGAGATTGATTTTTGCATTGAATCAAATATCATGACAACAAGATTTTTTGGTGTGTGGTGTTTGTTTTTTTTTTTTTTTTAAACAAGCATCTTTTAAAAATTAGTATGTCAGAAGAAAAGGATCACTAATTTGCTGTTCCAGTTAGACAAATCTAAATGGGTAACACTCATTCACCATCTAGATTTAACCAACTTTTTAATCCAGAATAACAGATAGCAAGGAAAAGCAATTGTTGCTTCCCTAATACAAAACTTGAGAATGACAACTCTCAGTGCATTTCTAGAAAATCATGAAACTTGTGACTTGTATTACTTTGAATCTTGATGTTTCCAAGCTTTCAAAGCTTCACATTTTGCCATATAATACCATACCACCTAATAAGAACTGCCTAAGCAAGGTTTGTGGTAAAGCACCGGTTTGCTATGAAACTGAGAGGAGAAAGAAAAAAAAAATCTGAAAGAGCAAAATTATATTGCCCAAAACACACATCTCTATATTTTACTCATACATCACTGCCAAAGCATTTGATCCCACCTTAAATACATGTAGTCTCAGAGAAATACTTATTTGAGGAGGGAAACTCATTTTAAAGATCTAGGACATACACAAAATGAGGAAGTTGATCCTGTTGTACCACTACAATTGCTATAAAATCATCACCTGAACCTGAGTCTCAAAACTGTTAATTGGCACCTAACTACAAGGCCATTACTTTCCTAATAAACAAAAGATGCTCTTATAAATCTATTTGCAAATGAGGTTTAGAAATTAATTTTGGTGGAGGAGGGTTCAGTTTGCCAACACCCACTTTCCACAGAAAAATTATGTTCAGGTTTCCTTTGAATACATACAATGGAGCTGATCTAAGCGCAAAGACATCACCTTGACGAGTAAGATTTTGATTAAGCCTACCTTTTATGCAAAGTCATGTTTCAGATCATAATTAATGAACAATCTGCATAAAATCTATTCTGACTAGGGCTCCTGAGTGGAGCATCATGGAAAAAACAACATTCTTGGGGCCTTCTAGGTAGTCATCAGGACTAAAGAAAAAGAGAAGTAAATGGTAGACAGTCAGTGCATAGCATAAAAGCTCTAAAAACCTCAGACAACGGCCTTCTAAGGTTATACTTTAAGCTGGAAGGCACCATCTAAAGGAAGCACTCCACAACAGGCACAGAGCATACATAGTATGTTGCCCACTCACATAAATCTTGACTTAACATTGATAGTTTTTTCCCCTTTTCTAGCCTTCTATCTACTTACTACTACAGGGAAGAGAGATAAGACAATATTTTAATCATCTCCTACCACGATGCTATCTGCATTTAATTCTCAGGAACCCCAAACTGTTGCATCAAATTCAGTGTTTAAATTGTCAGCTATTTCAAAGAGTAGACTGGGACTGGAGCAGGGAAATTGCACCCATGGTCTCAGCCCTATTCACAGCTCTGAAATTGTTTCAAGAGGATGGGACCTTGAAGGCAAATTTAACAATTACTAAAACTAAGACACAGGCCCTTATGTAACATTGTGCTAATAGTAGACTACTACCTCACACAATTTCTGTAGTGGCAGGTTGGTTGGAATATGTAGCTTTTAGAAAACTTCATTCTTACAAAGTTACCACACACTGCTGTTTACATTGCATTGAGCTGCTCAGATTTAGCAAGGCTAACTATTAACTGCACAGTTTAACCACCGCAGTTTTCTTTGAATGAACATCACACCAGCTTTGTACACCGCAACAAAACTCATTTTCATCTTGTCAAAATGGCTGCCTGTAATGTGACCTGAAACAATGTCATCAATTCAAGCCCTAGTTCAGTTACCAGGACACACCACATTGTTTTTGTAAACCCCATTAATATGCTCCTCCAAAACTGTGGCTTCTGACTAGCGATCTACATCTCTAGCTGTGCATGACTACAGTATCAGCCACTAAAAACTTGTACAGTAAATACACTACAGCTGTGAGTCACTCAAACTCAAAATAAGAAATCTTAAAACTATGCAATGTTAAGGAAAAAAATGTTAAGGAAAAAAAATTGACAAAGTTAAAATAGCTTCCCAAGGCAGTTTGGAAGGTGAAAGTAACTGAAACATGCAAAGCAGTAATATTTACTCAAATATTTACTCAACTACTCAGCATAAAAGTTTGTTCTGTGTTTAACATTTTCAGTAAGGTATTTGAACTTTTGCTTGTCCCTCAAAAAAGGGCAGCAGATAAAACCATCACATTCCTCTGAAGGGAAGGAAATAGTTGGGATACTGCTGTACTACTAACTAAAAACGTCAGCTGTGGAGATGCAAGCAGATAGGAGACTGAAGCAGCAAAAGGACTAAAAAAAAAATCAGAATAATGTATTGAACTTGTTTAGGAGGGGGAAGTCCAAGAAGCTTTCCCACCATGTCCATTTGTGCTGAAATAACACTCCACTTCATCCCTTGCTACACACACTTCAAGCCAGGATTTTCTGTCCCTACTCTGAGTTCCAGTGAAAAAACCAATGCCCTCTCAAACTAGAGCTCTGCAAAAGTCTACTCCTTGTTTCAGAAAAATGGTGTATATATGGAATCTCGTAAACTGAAATAAGCTTACATATAATTTCCTATCTGAAACCTTTCTAGGACTTCACCATCTGCAACTTGGCATACAAGATAAAACAATTCTCCTCCTGCCAAGACAACATGGATCACAGCAGTGTTTCATATTCAGTTAGTAGAACAATTTTGGATAGAGCTTCTAAGGTATATTCATCTGCAATTATGGTTCACACTTTAAATGCAGAAAGACCAAGGTAATACACCTGTGTTATAGAAAACATCAGCAGCACCAAGAGAGTAGTCTACAAAGCCACATTTATTTGCACATGTACAGAACAGAGTGACAGATGTTATTGTTTTCCATACAAAATTATATAAAACCAGTATTCACCTTCATGGATAACTTGACCTTCATGGATAACATCATACCACCTCAAGTTGTACTAAGTACATTCAGAAAGCATTCTTGCACACACAGAACATCTGTATTAGGTAGTCCCAGGTAACTCCAACACTGCAATGTAATTATTCCTAGTGCTATGAAGGGATCAAAGATTAGTCTGCCACTAAAATAAAAAGAATCCTGGTTGAGAAGCAAGCTGAAGTCTTTTCTCTGCTGGGCACCACAGCAAGGAACATCATAAAACAGTTTGTCTCCAGAACATGGATGTAAATACTAACAAAGCACTTGCAGAAGGCAGACAAGAGTGGTATTCCAGACTGACCTGAGCTATCTTGGCCATTGTTAACATTCCCATTTAGTCACTGCTTGCCTATGAACTGAAAAAAGTCTTCTAAAACTGGAAGATGGAACTGAGTAAGAGCTTGTGATTACAGAAGAAAACAAAAGTATAGATCCAAATCAATTACTTTCCCTTCCTACCCAGCACTGGAGAGATTACTCCCTTTGCTAGGTCTTACAATTCCCATTCTCACAAGAAACAGAGGGGAAAAGCACAATTTTACGTTTCCTGCAACACTGCGTCCCTACAGATTATCTAAAATGGGGAATTTAATTGTCAACAGGACATCCCAATTTATTTAAAATGCACATTTATTTCTACAAAAAAAAGTGTATAATACAGACAAAGCAATCACACCTACTTAAAGGTTTGCCTATTAAAATATACAGAGGATCTTAATGAGTACAGGTACTTAAAAAAAGATGCAAAGGAGTGTTAATCTTTTATTTTTACATTTTCAGGAACTTCACATAATTTTGGTAAGCAACCTTTTACAAAATTATGTAAAAAGTACAAGAATGCCTGGTAAACAGTCTGCATTTTTCCAAAAGATTTTTTACAGCATGCAATTCTTAAGGCAGCCTTCTCCTTACAAGGAATACTTTCACTCATATAATCTTCCGCTGCAAAGGTTAGTCTAAGGAAGCTTGGTCTCTTCTGTTAACGCCTTTTGTCTTTCCTGTCTGATTTACGGTCTCTTTCACTCCGTGAAGTTCTCTTTCCTGACCGACTACTTTCTGATATAGACCTTTTTCTGTCAGATCTCGAATTTTTATCCTTTGAGCTTTTGGTATCTCTACTCCCACCTTTTGAGGACTTGTGACTTCTATCTACTCCTGAAGCATCCCTTCGCTTCCTCTCTGTGCTCCTTCTGCGTTTTCTATCTCTGTTATGCCCTCTTCCTCGGCTTCGACTTCTACTTTCACTACTGCTAGAGCTGCTGCTGCTACTGTCCCTGCTAGTACTTCCACTTGTAGTGCTGCTGCTGGTGGAACTACTCCGAGTGCTGCTGCTGCCAGTGCTGGAACTACTTCCAGTGGTAGTACTGCTTGAAGTACTACTGCTGCTACTGCTGCTGCTGCTACGGCTATGGCTCTTAACAGTTTTGTTCCCAGCCCTACCCCTGCTTCTACTCCTAGTCTTACTTTTATTAACTTCTGCACTTGATGTCTGACTCTGCTCCGTCTGTGCCTCAACCACCTTTAAAGACACCACAGCATTTTCATCCTTGTCTGCCTGGGGTTCTGCATCCTGCATGGATAACTGAGGTGACTGTGGCAACGGCACAGACTGTGGCTGAGACAGAGCCTCTGCCACAAGCTCTGGCTGAGCTTCAAGTGCCTTCTCCTGTTTTTCTTCACGTTCAGCTTCAAGTTCTGGTTTGATACCTTTCTCCTTCTCAGGAGAAGGAACACTACAGACTTTTTCTGGCTGAGCATCACACTCTGTCTCTGGTTCCAATTCTTTACCATTTTCATTTTCTACAGGTTCTACACTATCTGCCTCATTCATCTCAGCTACATCCTGCTCATTATCCACTGGCTGAATGTTTTCACCTTCCTCTTTTACAACTGTAACCTCTTCATGCTGACCATCCTGTTGCTTGTCACTCTCCCTCACCTCGGTAGTCTCTTCTACTTTAGTCTCCATTTCATGTTTCTGTTCATCCTCTTCCTGTTCTTTCTCTGCATCACTATGCCCTGAACCTATTTTCCCCTTTTCCTCCCCTACTTCCTCCATTTCTACATCATTGTTCTGATTACCTGTCTCCAACTCTTCCACCTGCTGAGCCGCCTTACCCTCTTCCTGCTCCTTGTTCTGTTCTTCCTTCTTTTCTTCATTGTGCACCTCCTGCTGTTCTTTTTCCTTCACAGATTGTCTTCTGGGCCTGGCCTCCATTTTGTTAATCTGCTCTGCAAATTCATTTCGCCTGCTTTCAAAGAGTGCTAAGGAATAAATGCATAAATAATAGTTTCAGATAATCTATAGACACTGACATCTATTTTCCCCTTAACTTAGCTGATAAGTTATCAAACTGTCTGACCTTATAAATACTGCATCCCTATTTAATCTGAAGTAGGAAGCTATTCATGCATAACAAAACAGACTGCTAGTTACCTTAAGAAGACAAAACAAAGGGGATAGTCAGCTGAGTATGAGAACAATAAAGCCCTAAATCTAAGATAACAAAAAGAGATTTTTGAGTTCACCATGACCAATCCAACCAACAATGTATCAAAATAATGCCTTCATTTCCTAGTATGTGTATATACAAATATAGATATACAAACACACAAGGTTATACTTCAAGGTAAACAAAAGATAGTAAGAATCAGCAAAAAGCTGGTTAGGTATTAAGAAAGCTTAAATAATGTAAGCTATTTAGACAGGAGAGCTGGCTTCTCTTATTCCCCCTAACCCCACATAATGACAACAAGCTCCTTAAAAAAACCAACCCAATACATTCTCAGTTTAATAAAAGAGAACAGCAGGACTACCATCAACTGCAGTATTTTAAATTGTTTTCCAAAAGAAAAAGAGTCATCCTGTGAAACAGAAATGAACACACATTAAGGTAAAAAAACCCCAACCAAACACCATGACTTTTTAGTCCTGTGCTTAAGAAAATGCTTCTCAAATCCCAAGGAGATGTGGGTTTTTACAGAGGGCTTCAATCCAGAGAATCTGCCTTTTCAAAAAACTAAGTTGCTACACTGGTATACATCTGGGTACAAAAGCTAATATAAAGGGCTATGTTTTAAACACATACCTCAGAGATTATGTGACTTCGTGTTAAGAGAATCAAAGTACATCCAACATACAAATAAGTCACTGAAAGAGTAATGTTCACTTATGATGAACACCCATGCAAGAATATACAGTTTGTCTTAACCATGACATTTGTGTATTTAAGCAGAGAGATTGAAGAAAAATTTGTATAGCAAACAAAGAGAGGGAAGAATAAGGGCCTTTGTATTCCAAAGACCACTTACCATTCATCTTTTTCTGGGACTCTTCCATCAGCTTCTGTGTAGCAGGACACATTCTGCTGGGTATGTAGAATAAGTGGGGTTTTGTCTTTGTTCTTATGTACTTGATTATTTTAGCATTATGTTCATTCCATTCTTCTTGCTGAGAAACGAAAGAAAATAGCTCTTAGATACACAAGATTAGTTTAAACAAGAGAAAGATCAAGAGCAAAATTCAAACTCACCAACTGAGCAAGCTCAACTTTTTGCTCCAGTAACCGCAGCTCTGTCTGTTTCGCGCGCCTTTCCTCAAACAGTTCCCGCCTCTCATTTTCAACTTGCTTTCTTTCTTCCTCTGCCTGCACTTCAAGTTTTTGTTCAATTTCTTGTCGTCTCTTTTGCTAAGATAAAAAAAAAGTATTTAAGATACCTCTTAAATTAATGAAGTCAAGAAAGTGTTCTAGCTTGGTCCAATTAAAATTTTGACTTATTTGCACCATTAAAAGCATTCCTAAAAACACATTAAGAAATAGCTCCTAAATTACAGGTAATGGAAGAAAAGAGTGTGATTGCTTACTGGCACCTGATTTTTTTTACAGGTTAACTGTAAAATAGTGAGCCCTGGTGGATTTCAATACATGCTTTGACATGGCTTTTTGTGTTTTTTTTCCCCCAACAGCAGAAAAAACAAATATTCCAGGTATTCCACTTGGAGGGAAAAGTCAGCTCCTCCAGAAGTAAGCGAAGTACTGAAGACTGATGTTTGTGACCAATAAAACAAATTGCATCATGAATACTTTCAGTATATTTATCACTAATTACATACATTACTAAAGTCCACAAAATGCCCCATTTGTATGTCCTAGACAGTCATATGCTTATATTGTACAATAGTTGTCTAATGAAAAAAATCACAGTTTAGACCCTGGACACCTGCATCACAAAACTCCTCAGGCCTCTACTTTGATTTATAGGAAGTTCTTATGTAGGAAGACAACAATGCCTATACAAATTCTCAGAAATTGTTGCAAAGAGCAGTAACTCCTCAAAGTCTCCTCATGCAAATATATACCACTATAAATTTGACAAGGATTCCATGTTTCCAGATCATCCTAATCAATAGTTTATTGTTTCTAAAGGCAAGCTGGCAATAGAGAACTTTGGTCCTTTCTCATGTGCTACATGACAAGTTAGATAAAACCTGCATGATATCCAAATACTGAATCTGAAAGTAATCAATATAAACACTGCAAGCCAGCTATGCTAACACTACACAGAAAAGGTTTTTAGTTTAAAGGCCTCCACTGGACTTCTGAAAGTAGAACCTTTAAATACTGTTTTTAATCTAAAGCTTATTAGTATTAACTGAACAACCCATTTAGGGCAGCAGTAAATAAACACCATACCATCCACAACTTAAATGGCACACTAGGAATAAAGTTACTGCCATCCTGTATTCAAGTTTTTTGAGGTTACCACTATGCCAAGCCAAGCCTTCGCTTCAGTACAATCACATATCCATGTACTAGAAACAGAAATTATTGTTATCTGCACTGGGAGGGGAAAGCCATTTGTAGTCCAGAGAGCATAACAGAACCATCCATTTTTGTATACTTGGTTGCAACTTAAACACCTGGGAAGCATCAGGGTGGGCACTCCTTCAGCAACACTGAATCACCATTATTTACTGAAGTAGCCTACACCTATTAAATAACTACCTGATTAAATTTAATTTTCTTTGGAATGATCCCCAAATAACGTAAAGAAGAGAAAAGATAATATATATTGCTTTAGGGGTTTTCAAAAGGTACAGCAATTAAAAAAAAACAATTAACAAAGCATTGTCTTTTCACTTCTACAACAGTCAGAAATAATGCTGTAAAGTCATCAAGTTGTTAGTGTCCCTTTCCTGCCTCCCACTCCAATTCCATTAAATTAAACCAAACAAAAACCTACGTGCACTCTTATCAATTTGTTGCACCTGTACAACACAGACAGGAATTTTCACTCCTATTTGAAGGAGCTTAACCACACAGTTTAGTTTCATGATTTACAATTTGACAGAAGTAAAAAAATAAGTACCCTCTCAGTAGCAACTGTGGACTCCTGTTTAAATTTTTGAAGAGTGCCCATCAACAAGCCAAATATACGTCGATTCCTGAAAAAAACCAAAATGTAACAAAAAGACAAGAAGTTTGAGATTAGGTTCAAGTACTGAGGCTTTTATTTGCCTAAACAATTGGAGAAACTTTTCACTTCAGACATATTTGTTTTCAAAGACTCAGTATTACTCAAGGCTGTTAGCCATTGAACACATAGTGACTGTGCCAACAGTCATGGATAGAATTTACAGTGATACATCATTTTGCTTAAGAGTAAGACACATCTTTTATCTGTAACACAGCACAGTTAGCACTGGGGAAAATGTAAGCCTGCATATTTTACATCTGGAAATAATGACACTAAGGAAACATGGAAAAAAAAAATCCAAAGAGCAGAGATTACTGAAGAGAAGACTGAGTAAATACAGTGTGAGCTATCAGTAAGGCACTGAACTGGAAGGTCATGGGCTTTCTGAAAAACACACTACGCTTGAAGATTAAGGAGAAATAGAGCCACAGGGGAGTGAAAGCTTACTGGTTACAGTTTGCCTAACAGTATCTCCTACAGTGAGACATTGCACCGTGGGATGAAGCCAGAATTGCTCTCATCCAGTTAACCGTTGTTTTGAAAAAACTTAAATATGGAAAATTCTTCAAGGAATGCCTTTCTCCTCAACAAGAATTAACTTCTTGAATTCTCAAATTTCTCCTTTTCCTTCTTTCTTTCCATTTAATCCCAAATGATGCCTTCACTGAAAGAGGTAGACTCCCTTATTTGCCTTGAACTTTTACCCAATTAAGAGAGAAAGGAAATTCTCCCCTCTTCACTCACTACCATTCTGCTACAGTGGCACAAACCTGACACAAAAAGGTAAGTGTCCTTGAATATTAAACAGTATAAATAGGAACAAATGAAGAATTTGGAGCTAGAGATGAAAAACATTCCAGAAGACCCTGAGCAAAACAGAGTTCAATGGATGTTCTCCTCTTGCAGAGCTGCTTTCCACCGCAAGTTTACACAGAGATCAGTATTGGTTTTCTCATCTCCCCAGAAGACTACTAAAGTGCAAAAGAGCAAAACTATAGTCCTGGGGAAATAAACTTTTAAGTGCGTGAAGCTCCAGGAAGTCTACTAAAAATCTGAAAGCCTCTGAGGAAAACAACTGGAAACTGGTGATGGAAGCAACAGTAGTCTCTTAGTGGTGTTGTAACCATAAAAGCAGCAAGAAAAGTGCCTTTTCTGTACTAACTGATCCGTGGTCCTTATCAGAGAAGCTCTCTATAGTTTCTTATTCCAGCTCTCTGTCTTGGTTTAACAAGTTGCTGCTTTTGCTCAGTAACAGGGGGACAGAGCTACAGTGCAGACCTGGTAAAGAGTTCTTGGACTCTCCCTCGACTCTTGGGTTCAGACCCATCCCCAGCCTCGCTGGGCCAATTGAGCACCTCTGAGACCACTATTTAAGGAAGGGAATTTGAAATGCTTGGGAGGAGGTGTAGGAGTGGTACAAGATGGAGGTGACCAGGCAGACCCCACAGTCAGAGAAGGAAGATCACCGGACCAGGGACACCTCTGCAACCCATGGTGAGAACACAGGCTGTGTCCCTGCAACCCATGCAGGGCCATGGCAGGACTGAGCGCCACCAGCAGTTCCATGTGAGTGCACTTGGATGGGCAAAGGACTGTGTGAGGTGGTGGCCATGGTGCAGGCCGTGCTGGAGAGCCTGCAGGCCCCAGAGCAGCCCCACACAAGAGGCAGAGAGGAGCTGCAGCCCTTGGATGAACACAAGGGGCCTGTGCAGGAATGCTGGGTGTGTGAAGTACCCCGCGGAGGTGCAGGGAGGACTGGTGCGGAGCCCATCTGCCCTGAGGAAAGGCAAATGGCAGAAACCATCAGGAATAGACTGACTGAAACCCCCACTCCCTGCCCCCTGAGCTATTCAGTGGAGAGGAGAAAAAGACACCAGGTTCTGAGCCTGGGAAGAGAGGAGGGGTGGGGAGAAGGTGGTCTTAAAGGGCTGGTTGTGCTCTTCATCATTGTACCACTCTGTGTTGTTTTCTGTTGGTTATGTTTTGGAGTTTTATGGTTATGCTTTAGTTGGTGGGGGATTAAATGATTTCCTGTTTTCTCTTTCAAGCTGAATAGCCTGGTCTGTTTTTTCTGGAACCATAAGCGGCAATTAAGCCCTTCGTGCTTCCCAGGTCTTTGGTACTTGAGTCTAATTATGGTCTTTTGTCCCTGGATGGGCATAAACCATGACACTCTCATTCTGAGGTATGGATTATTATTGCACCAGGTGAGCTGCTGACTCAAGTAGATGGCATCCAAGAGGCTGGACACAGTTGCAAATTTGCTTTTTTGATATTTCTTCCCAGTAAAATTGCAATTCAGTGAGAATTCTTGTAAGCTACCCTGACAGAAACACAATATAGGAAAAAAGAGATATAGATACCTATAGAATCTAAAAAGAGCAAGCAAAAGGAAGGTCAGACTGTACACACAAGTCTGAAAGCAATAAGAGAAAATAAATGCATGATGGAACTACTATGTTAAAAAAACCCCTACAGATGGGGAAAATCCCACACTCAAAGGTCTCTTTTGGCCAATAAAACAAATGATGTATCAAGATAGTTATAACAGTCCAAAATACTAAGTAACCAATGAAGCTATTGAAGCTTCTGTCTTACTCAAAGACAATCAGTAGCATAGTAAACCTATGATGAAGTAGAAGGCCTGTCAGTCACGTGAAGTGATTAATGTGTTGTTACTACTGCTGAGTATTCTGAGATTTTTTTTTAAAGCAAATTTATACCATTAGGGTACCAATTCAACACCATTTTTGACACATAATAGTATCTCTATAATGCTTTTTAACTCTAAAGCTGCTTCCTATGCCAGTACTCAGAAATAACACTTAAGTCCTTAAAAGAGATTTCTGCATACCTTTGTTTCCCTTTCTCATCCATATTTTGATCTTGTATAAGGTCTCGACGTGTTCGCTCTTTGGAGGTAGCAACAACAGAAGATGGCAACGCTGGCTACAACAAAGCAAAACAAACAACTTTATTCATGTTGCAGTTAAGTGAGTTTCTTCCTATACAGCTCCATTTATCATCCATTACCTTTTTAATATCGTCATCCTCTGCGTCGCTTTCTTGGCGTGATTCTCTTCTTGTCCGACGTTCTCCACCCAGCCTGAGGAAGAAAAGCATTAGGGGTCACCAGAAAATAGGCATTAGAAGACAGCATCTGTTCTAAAACAAGAAAAAGACAAGTCAGCACGTCTAGTCAAAAGGAGTAACACTTCCAGTAAAAATCTCCCCACTGTTTCAATGACCATTTGTAGCAATTTACAAGCAAAATCTACTGTTGGTAAAAAAGCCAATCAGTGAGAGAAAATAGTTTAATACACTTTGCCCAGTAAAGTAAAACAGAAGAGCCCACATTACTACTATACTCAACTTCTTAGAATACCTTTGGACTTCATTTAGTGGGTTTTTTTTGCACTTTTCTTTTTCCAGAATCTCTAAAATGGCTGCTGGTAAAGGGAGATTGAGGGACAGACCTAAATGCACCAAGACATAAAGCTGGAATGATTTTTCAGTTGGGAAACTCTATTTAAGTTACCTAGACAAAGACCTAGAAATGGTGTGAGGGGCAGAGGACTTGGGATCTGCAAACTTGGGTGAACTAGGGCTTTAACAAAGAACAACTAAGTACTGTGTAGTAGCTGGTACAGCGCTGTGTTTTGGATTTAGTGTGAAATAAAGTTGATAACACACTGATGTTTTTTCAGTTGTTGCTAAGTAGCACTTATCCCAAGTGAAGGATTTTTCAGTTTCCCCAGACTCTAACAGTGAGGAGATGCACAAGGAGCTAGGAGGAGGCATGGTCAGGGCAGCTGCCCTGAACTAGCCCAAGGGCCATTCTGTACCATAGAACATCATGCTGAGTACAGAAACTTGGGGAGGTGCAGACCTCTGCTCAGGCATCAGTCAGTGAGCAATTGGATTGTGGATCAGCTGGATTTTGTTTGATTTTTTTTCTTTGCCCACCTTAAGTTCCATCTCTTCCTCTTTCTGTTACTATTTTATTTTGTACTTCATTGTAGTCAATAAACTGTTCTCATCTCGACCCATGAGTTTTGCTTTCTTTTTTCTGATTCTCCTCATTCTACAGCGAGTAGCTGCACTGTGTGGTGCTCAGCTGCTGGTTGGGGCTAAACCACATAAAAAGTTGTTTTCAGTTTTTCCTCTCAGCTTTGTGGCATAATACTTCTGATAAAGCTGTTTCACAGTATTCATTCTGTGTTCACACAAAAATTCAAAAGCAAGCCTTGCTTTACTCAAGCACTGTACATATGTGCTCATGGAATGAAGCTCACCATCAGTCTCATCTGACTTATCTGCATTCAGATCTGAAAACTCAAAACCTGAGTTTTTTGTCACACTGCAAGCATTCAATTTATTGAACAAATCTCATTTGTCATTCAATTTATGTCTATTTTAAAACAAATCCGACCCAATAAGCAGAACATAGAAGACTGCACACCAAGTAAACCAGAAAGTTCCAAGCATCTTTGTATTGCTGCATCTTTATATTACTGCCATAATCTTTGCATTGCTATAGAGTATGCAAAAAAAGATGTCACAGTCAATTTCTATTATCCAAATATATTTACAACAAGTCTCAAATATGTAATCTCTCGGGAAGACAAGAAAAGCAACAAATTATTAACAGTTATTAAATCTAAGTATTTAAAAGATACTATTGCTTGGAGGTCTTCAAGACCCACCTGGACATGGTCCTATGCGACCTGATCTAGGTGAACCTGCGTCTGCAGGGGGGTTGGACTAGATGATCTCTAAAGGTCCCTTCAAACCCCTACCATTCTATCATTCTATTATAAACTCTCATTGTGGTAAAGCAAGTTCTCTACATCAGTTCTTGTACCCACCTACTGGATGCCCCTTCCAGATCCCTCTGTTTGGCTGGGGGTCCTCCTCCACTATCCGAGAATCCACGCCTAAAAAGAAAACACTTGTGATCTCAGAACAAGTTAGGTTAATCCCAGGTCCACTTTAAGCCTGCACAATCAAACTGTGCTTTGGCTTTGTGGTCATAACGTAACTCATAATTTACTGTTACTACTGCAGTCAAGTGCTTAAACATACTTACTGTCAATCAATTAATTTAAACTTGAGTTTCTCCACTTATCTAAGTGAGTGGCTGCACTAAAACAATGAGACCTATTATGCTCAAGTGTTTCTATCTGCAATAAGTTTCAAGGTGTATTAAGCCTTAACCAGCAGTTTAATATTGAAATTCAACAAAATATCTGCTACATATTGCATTAAGATAGAACTGTGCAACAAAAATTGGCCTTTTTGTTCTACTCGTGTGTGTCTGGGAGGAAAAATCCCACAAAACACTGGTGGTTTTAGCTACATGGGTTTTAAAATTCCTGTTGACTTCAACTCAATCTGTCCTTCCTGGAAGAGCTTCCAGATTCTTACGTACTGAGAAAGTTAATTATTTCAACCAGAGAAGGTCCTGGATGTGACACAACAGTTAACTTTGACGTTCATCCTTATTTTTCAGGCTAATGGCTGAATGAGTTAGGGAAAATCACGAGTTTAAACTTGTTATGAGAAAGTACTTTAAATTTTGGGTGGTGACATGAAACCCCACATGCCCTGTAGGCCAGCTTTAGTGCCTGCTTACTGAAACAGAAGTATGACGAGCAAGGAGATCAGATAAGAAACATAAACTATCCATGTGCAAGGATAGCAAACCAACGTCAGGACGAAGGGTGGAAGAACCCTCACTGCCCCTTTCTACAGCTCCTTACCTTAGCAATAAGCTCCCACGCCCTCTACCTCCACCAGCGCCTGTGAGGGCTAACAGTCTGTTTTGAGGGGGCCTGCAAGAGAGATCGGGTGCTGTTAGCGGTACCGGTCCCAGCACCCCGAGCTGCCGCAGGAGGCTCCCCGGGGGCTGCTGCTCGCCCAGCCAGAGATACCCGCGGCTATGACCGTCCCAACATACACCTCACGGCTATGCCCGGCGGGAGCTGGGCCCTCAGGCCCCACCGCGCCCGAGGAGCGGGAATGGCGTGGGGGCGGCAGCCTGCGGGCAGCTCCGCGCCGCGCACCCCTCGGGCCCCTCGCGCAGCGGCCCCCACGCCCCCTCCAGCGCACACCAGGCCCCTCACGCCTTCCCCAGCTTGTCCACTTTTCGCGCCCGCGCCTCACCTCACGTCATTGGGGTCCCGTCCCGTGAGCTTGCGGATGTTCTCGTCCACGTGCTTGAGGCTCTCCTTGGCTTTCTCCAGCTGCTCCTGCAGCGCGCGCACGGCCACCGCCATCCCTCCCGCGGCGCGGCCTGCCCGGGGCCCAGCGCAAGGCACTGCTGGGTAACGGGTGGGGGGGCAGAGGCCCAGCCCACCGCTCCGGCAGCCGCGGGCCCGGGCGGCGCAGCCAATAGCTGTCCGCGCCGCTCCCCACCGCCAGGATCCGCGCACGAGAGGGAGGGGCACGCCCCGCGGGAACCGCTCCCTGGCGGCACCCACCAATCACGGATCCCAGAGGCAGACTGGCACCCTGACTGGCCAGTTACTGCGAGCCTCTGCCTGCCAGCTCCACGAATCACCAAAGGGGCTGCCGGAGTGACACCGCTCAGAGGTAACGGCAGCTCATGCACCAGTCTCCCGCAGCCCAATCAGAAGGCCGCTTCGAGGACGTTCATCCCCGCGCACCTAGGACGCATCCTACTTTGCTCTTCTGCATGGGGCCCGCGAGCCCGCGCGTAGGCGTGGCGAGCGGGGACCAATCACCGCTCCACTAGCGAGACCACAGGGCTAGGCGAACCAATAGGCGGGGACGTTACTGGGGGGTGGCGGGCTGTGTGGGGACCGCGGCGTGCCGGGCTGCTCCGCGCTGGGGGGGCGCCCGCAGCCGCGTGGCGCGGGCCCCGCCCGCCGCACGGCCGTGTAGAGGCTGCGAAGCTCCGTTTCTGGGCGTCATTGGCGCCGCTGGCGCTGGCGCGGTTTCGCCCTGCGCGCTTCCCCGCTGGGCAGCCGGTGCTGTTCATGTGTCGAGGCTGCGGGGGCCGCCCGGGCGCGGAGCCCGCCGCCGGTTCACAGCGGCAGGAGATGGAACGGAGAATGAACGGGTGACATGCTGGAGGCCGTAACGCCCCCCCGCCCGGCCGCCCTGTTCCAGCAGTACAGGCAGGAACGCGAGGGGCAGCTCTGCGCCGAAGGGCCGCGTTTTGCCCCCCGGGCTCGTCCCTCCCTCTCGGCATCCGCTGTGCAGCCCCGATTCGTGCGGCCGCCCGAGGCAGCGGGCTCTGGGAAGGACAGCGCAAACGGTGCTTTCCCGTCGTAGGAGAGGTTTCGGCCCGTAGCAGCTACCCGCAGGAGGCCTGTGCAGGCGGCAGGCGCCAGCCCCGAGCGGCTCTCCGAGGGCGAGAACCGGTGGGGCCGCTGCGCCTGGGCCGTGAGCGCTGGAGGCTCGGGCGGCGCGGCGCGCACCTTCACCGCAGCCGGAAGGGGCGGCGCGGCGGCGGGGCCCGGCGGCAGCGGGTTGTGGCCGCGGCGCCAGGCCGAGCGTGAGGGCGAAGCGGCGGAGCATCTCCGCACAGCGGAGATGGCGGACGAGGCTCTCTTTCTGCTGTTGCACAACGAGATAGTGGCGGGGATGTACCGCGCCGCCGAGCAGAGCGAGGGGGTGAGTGAGGCCGGGACTGCTCCAGGGGCCGCCCGGCTGCGGCCGGGGTAAAGCGACGGCTGTGCCTTGTGTCTTACAGGAGAATGGTCGCTGCACCACCAAGCTGGAGAGTATGGGCTTCAGAGTCGGACAGGGGCTGATCGAGAGGTGAGTCTCCGCCTCGGTCCGTCGCAGCCCCTCTCTGCCCTCTCCAGGAGGCCGACGGGCGGTGCTTGTCCTCCGGGGCTTTTCCCTGCCTGGCGAGGAGTCCACGTCCCCGCCTTCCCGGCCTGCTGGGGCCCGGAGCATTCGCCCGCTCGGTGAGAGGCTGCTCGCTTCTTTGGGTGGACAGAGAGTTATGCTACGGGCATGCTCCTTTTGTTATACATTCTGGCATACTCTCTTTGGGTGTCTCATTCTTGCATGTCCTGTATTTGAATAGCAGCAGAGGGTTTTAGACTATTTTTTACAGTGGATTTCGACATGAAAACGGAGTCTATGGTTACTTTTAAATCTTGTAATTCTGTAATAATATTATTATGCAATTAAACCCGTTTCTTCTACCGTTGAGTTGCAAGTATTAAAATGACATTGTATTTCTCTGAAGTTAAAATACTTGAACGCTGAGTGACTCTAGAATGATACTGTACACTGGCTGGAAAACTAATTTCTGTAGCAGCCTAAAAATAATGTTACATAGTACTATTTTTTTTGGTATTTTATTTTTTCTGTCTAGTTGGTCAAGTTGTGCATACTTTCATTGATATATTTCTCACTTACCTCTTAGGTTTACAAAAGATACTGCCAGGTTCAAGGATGAATTAGATATTATGAAGTTCATTTGCAAAGACTTTTGGACAACTGTGTTCAAAAAACAAATAGATAACCTAAGGACTAATCATCAGGTACTAATGCTGTAGAATAAAATTTAACTTAAAAAACCAGTAACAGTTTACAGATATTAGTGCATTTTTTGTTTTTCTTGGTCTAGAATTGATTACTTCATAAGAACCCCAAATATTATGTACTTGTTTGGTTTAAAAAACAGGGTTTAGGGTTCATGTCAGCATGTACCTTCAGAATACAATTTAATGATTACTTGTGATGTCTTCATTACCATCCTGTTTGAAGAGACTAAAGGCTCTGATTTTCAAATGTGCTGTTGCAGTTACAAATTGACAGGACAGTAACAACTACAGTTGTTAACACTTCAACGGGAATTTTATGTATTTCCCAATAAGTAATATTTCTGTCATAACATTGATTTAAATAGAATGGCTGCCTTGAAGTATTTTTTTATTTTGAAGAATATTTACAGTTTTCATAAGACACATAGTTGTACTCTACTGAAGATTCTTCTGTTGGAAACAGATGAAAAAAACTTCCCAAATTTGCATCTTGGTTGCATTGTATCTGTCCTTTCATATATCAACAGCTATAGTTCTTAAAGCAAGGTCAAAATAACTTAAGGAGCCATTTTACTAGAGAAAAAATATCTTTTTCCTTTTCTTAGTTTTCTTACAGCCATTTTCCTGTAGTATCAAAGTAGGAACAAGAGAATTTGTACAAGAATTGTGCCAAATAAAATAGGTTTTATTTTTCAGTGAGCTGTTTATCAAGTTATAACTTTCACAGGTAGTAATTCCTTTAGAAATCTAGTTTTGAATTTCAAAGACAGCTGCAGTATTAATCTTGGGTCTCAATTGTATATGCACCTGTAATTTAATTTCAAGGATTATGGATATCCAAAGTAGCACAGTCATTAGCAAATTAATTAAAAAGATGAGTGTAGATTAAGCTATACTGTGTTTGTACTTAATTTATTAAAATATATATTCTGCCACAAAATTGTAATGTGGAAAAAACTGGACTTTTAATTGGATCATCTGTTGGCTGTTGTTGCCTGTATTGCTATTAAAGAAGATAATTCTCACTGAACTTGAGATAAGAATTGTGAATTACATACCATATGAAGATTATTATTTGAATGTAGGAATCAGTATGCATTTGGTATATTAACAAAGACTTTTTAATATGGAACTATGTTTCTGAGCACTGGAAGGACTCTTCCAAGAAGAATGTAAATAAACACTTTTTAGGGTTAACTGACTTGGTTAAGTATCTTTTATTTTGTTTTGATATTTATTGTAAGTAAATAATGCTGTTTAATCACATACACTAAGTTATTTTTTCCACCTGAGGACATTTATATTGTATCTTCCAGCCCTTGAGATTCTGCGAGTCTGTACCTACTCTAGGTGGTCCTGCTCTGGCAGGGGGGTTGGACTAGATGATTTTTTAAGGTCCCTTCCAGCCCTTGAGATTCTGTGATACAAGTCAAATTGCTTCACAGAAAATACCGATTGTGTGTTATTGCATATTCAACTAAAAAACCTTTTTTCTTTTTTTTTTTTTTTAAACAGGGTATTTATGTCCTTCAAGACAATAAATTTCGTCTCTTGACACAAATATCTGCAGGAAAGCAGTATTTAGAACATGCACCAAAGGTACCCTTCAGTTGGGATCTACCAGTTTTATTTGAATTATCTTGATCTGTTATTAATAACTTTAAATTTTGTAATTAAATAGATACAAACTCTTAAAAAGGGCCGCTAAAGTATAGTCTTTGGAATCTTTGCTTTTTAGAAATGATGAAATTTTTATAAATGCAGCTTATTTTGGAACAGTGGATTTGATTTATGGTTCATGAAACAATCATAGTCATCATAAGACTTGCTGTTCCCATGTTTAAGTTACTTGATGGAGACAGCTGGCACTATCTGTCACTATCACACAAATTCTTTTTTTTTCTGTTTGGGAAATATATGCTTTAGAAGCCTTTTTAAAAATTCCCAAACATATTTGGAAGATGCATTTCTTAGCTCAAAAAAGCTTCTGAGAAAGTTCCATTTAAATATAAGAGAAAAATATTTCACTGTGAGGGTGACAGGGCCCTGGCACAGGCTGCCCAGGGAGGGTGTGGAGTCTCCTTCCTTGGAGGTTTTCAAGACCCGCCTGGACATGTTCCTGTGCGACCTGATCTAGGTGGACCTGCTTCTGCAGGGGGATTGGACTAGATGATCTCTAAAGGTCCCTTCCAACTCTACCATTCTATGATTCAGAAAGATTTTCCACTGATTAGAAATAGTTTTGAAGGTAGATGCTGAGTTAGGTTAATAGTTAAGGGTAAGTAAAATCAGTGCTTCTGCAGAACCTCTTATAAAGCACTGTGGTTCAAGTGGATGTAAGAAGCGGGGCATTTAGTTCCATTTTATGGTTTCTTAAATCTGGATCTTCTCAGTCACCGCAGTTGCAGGCTACTGTCCTTGGGATTTTTTTCTTTTTGGTGAGATTCTATGATTCTGTGTTTCTTCTGTTTTGCAACATATAGTCAAAGTATCTGCAGGCCCTTGTATTCTAAGATGTGACCTGTGCAAGAATGCTGTCTTGGACTGTTTCTCATTCATTGACTAACAGCAGTTGCTAATTTCAGCCAAGTCTTGGGAATAATTGCTTAAGGATATTAAGTTCCTACAGGTTTAATGGAAGTAGAAACAAGTGAAGGACAGAAACAAGATGAGGTGCTGAGGGACATGGTTTTGTGGTGGGCTTGGCAGCGTTAGGTTAGTAGTTGGACCTAATGATCTTAAAGGTCTTTTCCAACCAAAATGATTCTATGTTTCAATATTGTAAAAGAAATTGTCTTGTGAGCTCTGCTGTACCAAATATTGGAGTTTTTATCTGTTAGGGACGTGGCAAAGTCTCTCAAGCATGCTAGCTAAACCTCCTTAGTTTTATATTGTTCAAGTATTAAGTCTTGTTCTTGAGTATGTAGTTTCAATCTTTAGCAACAAGCTTCACCCTTGACACTTAAAGTGCAACTTTATATTTAGTATTTAGCATTTACCTGTGGACTAATCAGAGGAGGCCTATCCAATTTGGGAATAAAGAGTATTGTAACAGCTGAAGTTTCATCAATGCCTGCATGTAAGTAGTTCTCAGAGTATTCAATTATTAGCTCGCTTGGTTAACTTTCCTTACTGGCTTCATCACTCTGAGCATTTATCAAGGTAGGATTGGTTTGAAGCTGCTGGGCCATAGGATTCAGTATAAACTTCAGGATATGGCTTATCACTAAATGCTTTAGTGTTTAGAAAATACTGACAGAAGGTGAACCTTCCTGATACTGAGCAGAAAGCAAAACATTTGGAAGCATTGAAGGCATAAGGATGTTGATGCATAAGGCTGTTTGAACAAGTAAAGGTAAAAACAACTGGATACATACTCTTTCTCTAAAGAAGCCAGTAAGAAAGTTCGTTAAGTGAAGTCCATTTTAACTATCCAAGCTGCTTAAGGTGGATTTAAACATCTACACAGACTGTGCAGAAATCTTATGTTCAACTGACTAAACTGTTATGATATGGGACATGGGTCAACTTACAGAAAAGTTGGACTAAAATTTAATGCTAAGTTCAAATAATAGCTGGATTTTTCACAATTAAAAGGTAAGAAATGTTCTTTACTGTGTCTTAACAAAATGATTACAATAAAGTAACTGTTTGGAAAAATAACTAGTGATGCTTTGATCTTTGTTTTTTTTTTTTTGCAGGTAAATTTCAGGTGATGATACAGAAGATGTAGAGCACATTCAATCTGAGTAGCTACGTTAAAATCCTTTGTGTATGGATTCAGTATCTTGTACATAGGAGCTTTGTATGTAGCTTGTAAATTACAGCACTCTGCAGCACAATTCCAAAATGTATAATAAATGTTCATCAAAATAACACTGTCCTTCTTTATTGGTATGAAATTTGTTCTATGCCAAGGTATTCATATCCACTGGTAAAAACTGTCAGTTTTCAGCAAAATATTTCAGTTGTCAAAACAGCACATACGGAGGGCCAGAGGCACGTTTTAAGAACAGAGTAAAAGCCTGAGCAAGACTACATTGGAATGAGGAACTAATGTGTTTTGTGTCACCTAACATGAATGAATGTCCAGCTACTGCTTTCCCCTGTTAACTCTGAACTGCGAGGCAGCAGTTGCTTTTGTATTACTCTGAGGAAGCCATCAGCACATAAACCAACAGCCTTTATTCACTGGAGGCTCGGTTTCTCTGTAGGGCTGATACAGGCCAGTAAGAGAACTTACTTCTACATAATTTAACAGTTTCTCCTTTCCTGAAATTGTCAGCTGGTTTTTGTGTCAGAATAATTTTATAGCTGAGATCATTTTTACTGGCCAAAGAAGGAAATTGTTTTAGCTTCTTGTGCATAAACTCAATGTCATTGTTTTTAATTGCTAGCGACAACTCGCTTTGTAATGAAGTGTGTGCAGGAAGATGATTAGGCCTGCAAGAAACTGTAAAGACATCACCAAAACTCTTGAGGACATTGAGGTCTGCTAGATACTACTTGTTAAAAGATTTGCATAACAGTACATATCTTGCTGTAGGTAAGCATGAAAACATCTTGTTAAAACTTTTAATGAATTTTGCTGTAAGACTTTCATGTTGGCAGGTTCAGACCTTCTACTGACAAGTGAATTGCAATGGAAACTTAATGGTGTTTATCCAGAATTGACAATGCCTCGTGATAGTGATTCAGTTTCTACTTTGAGACCAGTAAAGAACAAGCTAACAAGAAAAGCTAACGTGTTAAAAATAGCACCTTTGACTGTTGCAGATACTTTCTGTAGTGGGAGAACTGTTTGTTGTCCAGTTGCATGGTCAGCAAGAACAGCAGAAGCTGTTTTTCCATAAGCTCAAGGGAAGCTGTGAAGTTTGTAATGGATAAAGCCTTGTCTAGCTAGCTGTCACAAGCTGGTAAGCTATAGATTATAAATGCAATTAGCAGGGGGTTATTATACTTAAGATGTGACCAAATTCTGTTATTTTGAGGTACTGTGAATGCTAGTTCAGATTAGTCGTAGCTGAGTCATGAGTTCTAGTAAGCCTTAAGAGCAGAACTTAAACTAGCAGAATGCTATCCCACTCTTTACAGAACTAGCAAAGATTAAGTACAGTAGTGCAGTACTTGGTGGGGATCAGCTGTTCAACTGAAAACTATGACGTGGCTTAACCCCAGCCGGCAATTAAGCACCACACAGTTGCTTGCTCAAGACCCTCCTGCCCCAAATGGGATAGGAAAAAACAAAAATAGAACTTGTGGGTTGATATAAAGACAGTTTAATAGGAAATAAAATGAAGGGAAAATAAAAATTAAAAAATAGTACAATATACAAAACAAGTGATGCACAATACAACTGCTCCCTACCTGCTGACTGATGCCCAGGCAATCCTCAAGCCACAGTGTCTCCTGGCCAGTTCCCATTAGTTTATATACTGAGCATGATGTTACATCTTGGTATGGGAAAATGGAATGCTCATTTCGGTCAGCTCTCCTGCCTGTGTCCCTTCCCAGCTTGTTGTGCACTCCCAGCCTACGCTGGCAGGGCAGCGTGAAAAACTGAAAAATTCTTGGCTTGATATAAACACTGCTTAGCAACAACTAAACCATCAGTGTGTTATCAACATTATTTTTGTCTTAAATCCAAAACAGCCCTCTACCAGCTACTAAGAAGAAAATTAACTTTACTCCAGCCAAAACCACAACAGATTGCCATTCCAGATGCGAAAGTGCCAATCATTCAAAGACATATTAAAGGTTTATTAATAACTGTCTGTGGCTATTGCTACAGGAAGCATGTCAGTTAATACTATGCATCAATTTGCTGCCATCATCACAATTCATAGTTCCTTTAACACATATTTTTAATTGTTGGAAGATAATGAGAACTGAAGAGAGTTACGTACATACTGAGCAGATGCAGATACTCTTGGCAAAGCACTCCACATAAAATATATAAATGGGCTAGATTATGTATTTGTTTGTTCTCCTTTTTAAATGCTTCTATTAAAAGCATTGACAGGAGCTATGTGATTTTCCACTGGTTTCTGCAACTGTTCACTAAAAAAACAGTATTACTCCTCAGGAACTAGTAACGTGTATGTTTCACTAAAATAATTGTTTCAGTAAGTTACTGCCTGTATTTGGATTGCTTAGCAGTGCTTAAGGAACCAAAGCTTGAAAAAACAAGCTAGTTGTGTAGATTTCTATAAAGCAGCTGCTGTTAAATAGTATGAATGAGGAAAACCACAATGTCTAAGAACATTCTTTAAACCACTTCAGTTTTATTAAAAAAGTCCTCAGTAGGTGTGTGGTAGATAAAGAACAATAATCTGTAATGTAACTTCAGACTTCACCTAGTAGCAGTGTTGAGAGGATTACTCAGATGGTAGATATTTCCAACCAAGAACATAGTTCACAGTGAAGGTCGCTTGAGAGATGATGCCAGACATTTCACTGACCGTTCTCCTACGATGGTGATGATTGTAAGAGAGACACTGACAATCTCATGCGAAAGCTCAGCTCAAGTTATTCATAGTCATCCCAAATGTATTATCATGAGGTTGTTCTGAGGGGTTGTGTAGTACTTCAGGTCTGAACAGTGCAGTGTCTTGCTGTTAACTCTGATAATTCTGTTTGCGCTATGGCAAAGCAAAATACTTGATAGTCTAGGAAGGCTCATCAGCCAAGTCACGTTGATCAAAGTACCTAGTGGAGAGAAGCGGAACACAGTAAGAAACCTCTAATGCAGCATCTTCCTTACTTTGTTCTGAGTTGTTAGACCCTTTGCTTTCTAACTCTTCTTTTAGTGTTCCTATCACAATTAAAGCTTTGCAGTTCAGGAGGCTCATCTATGGAAGCCTCACACATTCACTGTTTTCGGTACATAAGCTGCATTACCTGCTGACTAGGCAGATTATCAAGTTCAGAGCTGATATTTGTTCTTCATTCTTATTCTCCTGAAAGACAAATAAACATTACAGCAGTTATTTTGTTACCTGTGTCAAACAAAAAAGCTGTTACATGGCATATTACCTGCCTGTAGCCTTCCCTTCATTCTCAAGCAAACTTAGGACATGAAAAATTACTTAGCGAGATTTTGAGAATTGAAAAATCATCCTAGTAATCTGCGAAGTTCAGCAAGTCTTTCACGCAAAGTTGTATCAAATCTTACCTCTAGTACTCTGACTTCTGAGCATCGTCTTGCCAGCTGTCGAATAAGGGAATGGGCTTCAGGTAGCAAAGGTTTTTCAAGGCATGCCAACAGTGCATAAAACCATCTGCCCTGTGTGGATTCAAATAACAGAGTTTTAATTATGAGCATTTCCTTGAAGTTTTGTGCAGTTTTTTTATATAGTGCTGGCCTGGAGCGTAGCTCGCCAACAAAATTACATTTAAATGCTACTGCCAAAATAGAAAAGTTTGAAAGCTGAACTAGACATTATGGAGTAAAATTTTGTGTCTCTAAATAAGCTGCTTGTGAGCAGTACTCCTGGATTTCCTGACTTTTTTTTTTTTTCCTGACATACTAGCCAGGACATAAATGAATACAGCTTATGCTATTAATGTCTGAGGAAAGGATTATTTTAGTAATATCTAAAAGATTATTACTTGACTATTCGTTTTGAACTTCATAAACTGTGGAAAAACGTTCCTGATGAATGAATGTATCATGTTGGAACACTGGAATTAATAGTGTTAAATCAGCTTTAAGATTTGCACCACTGTGAAAACATGTCTGTTGTTTTTACTTCACTTTCTTACAAATTTAACTTCTGCTACCAGTCTAACTTCTTCATTTAATTCCAGTGTCTAGTGGCTTTTATTATAGGAATAAACTGAAAGTCAACATGCACATTCTCTGCAGCATATTGGTTAAAAATGAAACAGCCCTACAGAGAAGGACAGGGCCTTTAAGTGACTGAAAAATAAAGAAACTGTGGTTAGTGTTATGCAAGTAATTTTTCTGTGACTTTTGCTTTGTGGTACTGAATGAGACGAGGTGAATCCACTGAGTTCTCTCGTAGATACGATGCCATTATGTAGCTTGTCCATCTAGCTGTGGCCAAACTCCATGCTAATGTAACTATCGATTAGAATTTCTTACTAGGTTTGATTTGTCACCACACTAATGCAGCTGAGCTTTCTGATCTGTGCTGCACATGGAAAGATTAAACGTGTCTTTGCCAGTACACTGTCACACATCTCCACACGAAAATGGAGGTATTGAGAAATACAGTGTGCAGCACCCTGGCAGCCTAAACTGGTCAGAACCACAAAACTGCTGCAGTTTCACCCTCTCCCCAGCACCAACAGGCATCTAACCTTGTGGTTTACGTAAGTATGGAGAGTGATAAAAAGGAGAGGGAGTTGCCAATTCTTGATAGATCTGCATCTGTCATGTTTTGTAATTAGCCTTCCAGAAAGTTCCGTGAATACTCATTTTAGTATCTAATGAAGGTTTTGAAAATAACTAAATACAAGCATCTACAGAACTCTATAAACTAAAATAATTTCATGGAAAACTATAAACAGTTTATCCCTTGTTTAATGCATTGATGTGCAAGTAGTTAGAATAAATTAAAAAAATTACCAGTTCTGGAGTAAATTTTTTCTCTCCAAACCAGCCTACCAGGTATTCTAAGACACTGGTTACTGTTGCCTTGAAAAGAACAAAAAGAGACAATACAACACATGAAATACTTTGGTTTGCTGCCTTTCTACCTGAAAAGTTATTATATTAAAAGCAGTATGTTAAAAAAAACCCAACTACATTATGTATTTCTACTCTACTGTGACACTGTATGATATTTATTCCAGGCTGAAGTTACGTAAGGGTAGAGCAAGTGTTAAAGCACCAGTTCCTGGAAAGAACTTTATATAAAATTAAGTTAACTGAAAGTTATGGGTAAGTAGCTACAGGTTAGGAAAGAGGCATCACACTGACTGGTTGTTTCTGTGTAAAGGTGACTAGTCGAAACGAGTATTGAAGGAAAATTAAGTGATTCTTCCAGCTTTGCCATGTATGTGAGAGTTCACAATCAAGTTGAGGGACCACAATTAAAATAGTAAATGAGAAATCTTAAAACACTGTCAAGCACCTAATGGGGCATTCAGCAAAAATCCAAACATTACATAAATTACAAAGACAAAATAAATGCTCATAACACTAGTAATAATATATCCACTAGTAAAGTTGTTTGTAGCTGAAGGTGAGATAATGATAACGTGTTTTCCTTGTAATTGTACAATCAATAGCAGTTGTAATAAACAATTGCCTACTCTAGGCAGAAAAATAAGAAAGACTTCTGCGACTGATAGAATAAAAAATAATAGTTTATGCATTGTCACTGTGCAATTCTAAGAGGTAGGCTTACCTGACTCATTCTGCTTACAATACTTAGCAAAGGGGGAAATCCCACCTGAAAAGATCAAGTTGGAAAATAGTGACATTATCAAACATTTCTGTTCTGATTTGGAACACACTACCATTTTAATGTGATGCTTAGACATTTGTACTAAATTGAAAGTCTCTTCTGAGCTCTGAAATCTATTTTAAAAAATAATCTTCAAGCAAGTTCATGATAAGGTCCAGTCAAATTTGGTATCTCTTGTGGTTTAACCCCAGCCAGCAGCTAACCACCATGCAGTGCTGGCTTACTCCCCCTCCTCCCAGTGGGATGCAGAGGAGAACGAGCACTTCTTAGCAACAACTCAAAACATCAGTGTGTTATCAACATGATTCTCACACTAAATCCAGAACACAGTACTGTACCACCTGCTAGGAAGAAAATTAACTATCCCAGATGAAGCCAAGACAGTATCAAAGAACTTGCTTTTACTGTTAAAGACTTGTTCAAAATGATGCAGTGAAGGCCACATTTGTAGGATAGCACAGATGAGGAGAGGAACCACATACCACCATTCAACAAAACACTAAAGCAGGCTATGCAGAAAGCTTTCTTCTCAGTTCAGCGAGCAGCAAAGTAGTGCACTTCAGATGATAACAGATGAAGCAACTCTTCAACTATTTGTCTGAAGAGATTTGTTCTTTGCTTCGCTCACTTTCTACTTAAAACATCCAAAAACAGGAACTTTCTGGGCTCACCAAAGAGTCTGCTTTCTGTTTAGCATAAATTGGTAATAATCAGTAGGATTTTTTTCTGGAAGTTATCCTTTAAAATAGTAGCTAAAAATCAGATAGGCAGCCTATACTCACCCTTATGTAATCAATTCCTAGATTTTCGTTATCAGATAGTGCATCTATTTCAGAGTATACTTTTTCCCCCAAGCAGAACTTCTTCCAGCCTTCTTCATCCTCTGATTTTGGCTAAAGTAAATAAAAATAAATGAAAACTGTGACATAACACCATCTTGAAGATACTGAAGACTTGATAATAGTTTCAAGCTGTTGCATTGAACTGTAAAGTGAAGTTAACCACAAATTTAATGACTAGAAGAAAACCACAGCACTGTTATGGATTCTACTCACCATAGTAACATTGCTGTCCAAATGTTGTGACCTCCAGTGATTTCTGTGCTTGTTCAGGCTCTGAGTTATCAAACAAAACCAAATCACAGTTTAACTTTGCAGTTATTTTATCTTACTCATAATTGCTCTTCTTTACTCTTAAAATGTATAAAATCTTTTACGATGTTCTATGAATCAGTAGAGGTAAAACTGACTAAATAGTTACATTTATACTAAGAGGCATGGGAAATGCTGGATTGCTCATGCTAGATTTTTGGGAGTAAGGTTAAAGCTGAAATCTACTTAATAATTTCTACTTATACAATCTGAGGTAGTAAGCTTTAATAGTCTTCTAGACTTTTCTTAGTATAACAAGTGAAGAAAATAATTATTTAGTTGAAAAGCACACACAAATTTCCATTTCCCTACCATTTACAACAGTGGTCTGTATCTGTAGAAATGCAGTACAGAACCACTAGAAAGAAGGCCAGTGTGCTTTCCTAATGTGTTTCTTCTGCCTCACAGAGATGCCATCTAAGACAAACTGGTCTGTTTCACAGTTTCCTGTACAGTGGTGTAAACTTTGTGTAACAGAAGAAGTTTTTTCCTCAAACCCAATTTTTGTTTTAGGATATTCTCATATTTCCCAGACTCAATATCCTGTTATAGCAGTACAAAATGACCACTGGGAACACTGAAAGTAACAGCAGGTGATGCACTGTATTTGAACAAGTGACTTCTGATGCCCTTTTTTTCCTGAAATATTTGTTAGGACATTCTCATGACAGTTTCCTTAGTTCTACTGAAACTTAGATTATGCTTAATAAACAGTATGCAATGTGATACCTTATAGAAACTGGGACTAACTCAGTTAATGTTACAATGTAGATGCAGTACTACAGATCTCTACTGATTTACCTCATGAAAAAAACAGGGTAAATGAGCTCATGTAAAGTTCAGTGCATATGGTTATACTTCAGTTACTTGAAGCATTCATACAATGCAGTATCAACGCAATGTATATATGCTTTCCACAGTACTGGAATGATAAATGATCTCTACCTACATGTTCATTATGTTTTACATTTCACCCTGTTTGAACTGTGGACAGAGACTGCTCAATTGTCCATTTTTGTTCTGTTATCTAAGAGCAAGGGATAAATGCAGTAAGAAAAATTTGGGTGCATTAACACATTTCTCCTCATAGTGAGTGTCACCACAGTCAACAGTATTTTTTCACTGTGAGGGTGACAGAGCAGTGGCACAGGCTGCCCAGAGGGGTTGTGGAGTCTCCTTCCTTGGAGGTCTCCAAGACCCGCCTGGACATGTTCCTATGCGACCTGATCTAGGTGACCCTGCTTCTGCAGGGGGGCTGGAGTAGATGATCTCTAAAGGTCCCTTCCAACCCCTACCATTCTATGATTCCCAAATGGAGAGCATGCTCTGTGGACATCAATCTCCAGGTGGGTTAGAATCCACTTGGTTTTCAGTTAATGTTGAGTTCTACAGAAAACATTTCTACTAGCACTAGGTTTGAATATAATGGCATAACATCTTAGGGATTTCTGTCCTCATCAGCTACTATATATTGTTTAATCTATATACTGACATATTTTTGTTGAAGAATTTGTTTTTAAACATAACTCCCTCAGGAGTTTTATCTGAGGTTTAAAAGCCACACAGTAACACTGTTATTTTTCAAGAAAACAAAAACACATGCCTACAAACATCTGTCTGACCATAAAGCATAATGTTTTTTACACCAGATAAAACGTTGTTCCTGTAAAACACAGATGAATTCCATCTAGACAGTGAAAGTGCCCTCAAACACACCATTTTGTACCTGACGAACAGCTGAGAAATTGGCCACTTGCTGCTGCTGCCACTTGAGCGTTGGAGAGTATCCTTCAGGAGCGGGCTGACATCCAGAAATCTACAAAAACACTAGCAATAATAACTATGATGTAAAGAAAGCTTTATGAGAAGAATCCTTAAAAATGACTGGATCAGTAAATGTTCACTATCAGCAAACAATACCATTTAAATCTTCAGTTGTACTTTTCATTGGGTAGAACGCTGTCTGAATGGCCAGGCTCAGCAAGTGGTGGCAAATGGAATTAGGTCCAGTTGTTGCCAGGTCACCAGCAGTGTAACCAAAGCTCAGTGTTGAGGCCTGTTCTAACACCTTTATCAATGGTCTGAATGAGGGGATCAAGTTCACCCTCAGTTTGCAGATGACACCAAGTTGGGTGGGAATGTAGACCTGCTTGAGGGGAGGAAGGCTCTTCAGAGGGACCTGGATGGGCTGGAGCAATGGGCTGAGGCCAGTTGTATAAGGTTTAACACAGCCAAGTGCTAGCTTCCGCACTTGGGCCACAACAACCACATGCAACAATATAGGCTTGGGGCAGAATGGCTTGAAAGCTGTCTGACAGAAAAGGACCTGGGGTTATTGGTTGACAGGTGCCTGAACATGAGCCAGTAGTGTGCCCAGGTGGCCAAGAAGGCCAAAGGCATCCTAGCCTGTATCAGAAATAGAGTGGCCAGCAGGACCAGGGAAGTGATTGTCTCCCTGTACTCAGCGCTGGTGAGGCTGCACCTCAAATACTGTGTTCAGTTTTGGGCTTCTCACTACAAAAAGGACACTGAGGTGCTGGAGAGTGTCCAGAAATGGGCAACAAAGCTGGTGAAGGGTCTGGAGCACAAGTCTGATGAGGAGTGGCTGAGGGAACTTGGGGTGTTTAGCCTGGAGGAGGCTGACGGGAGACATGATCACTCTGTACAACTACCTAACAGGAGGCTGTAGTGAGTTGAGGGTCAGTCTCTTCTTGCAAGTAGCAAGACAAGAGGAAATAGCCTCACATTATGCCAGAGGAGGTTTAGATTGGAGATTAGGAAGAACTTTTTTACTGAGAGTTGTTAAGACACTGGAATGGGCTGCCCAGTGAGGTGGTACACTCAGCACCCTTGGAGGTGCTGAGGGATATGGTTTGGTGGTGGCCTTGGCTGTGTTAGGTTAGTGATTGGACATTATGATCTTAAAGGCCTTGTCCAATCAAAATGGTTCTTTAATTCAGTTAAGAAAGATAATTTTGTGACCACATCCTAGACTGACTTAATGGTTTAAACAAAATTTCTTGACTCTTCCCATATGCAAATAAGAATTATTCAAAATAGATGGTCAAATACTTATTTAAGGCCTTCTTTTTAGCAATAATTCTGCATTAATTTCCCTATTTATAACAAGCAAGGTGATATTTCCACATCTTGGACAGATACTATGAATCCTAGGCATTCTACTTGCCAAGATAGTAAATTGAAGAAAGGTGACCACAAAAATATCTTTTAGGAAATTAACTCTGACAGTTAAATAGATATAACCTCTTTAAAGATTAGCATGATTTAGTTACTAAAGAAAACCGAAACCCAAACCAAAAGACTCCGTCTACAAATGTTTAAGAATGGCAAAACAAAGATGAGACAAAGAGAATTTCATCTAAATTTACTAAAGCTTAGCTGCTCTCACCATCCTTATCCTATGCATACATTTAAGCCTAGATGTAGGTATAGAGATTTCTATCTTCCAAAGTTTATGCAGGTTTTATTATCTGTAAAATTTAATTCAATATTTCATATCCTTAGACAGTAAAATAGTCTGCTGTGTATCAAACAGTATGGATATTACCAATTTAAATCTGCTATAAAGACTAGTGTTGGCCAGCAGTTGAACAGGTGTTTCTTCAAACCCGTTTTAATACTTTTAAAATCCAGCAGTGCTTATTTAGTTATGCCAGCTGCTCCCCAAAATTAGTACAAACATTACATATTAACATATTTCCCTTTAATTTTTTTTCTCCAAAACAAAATGTGTAAAAGCTCTGAAACTTACTGAAATGTTTATTGTCTGCTTCTTTCGCAACTTTTTAGGGTCTATTTGTGCCACGACCACATCTGGACATCGAGCTGCTTCGATCCTACAAAACAGAATCAAGTGGCCACATTTTTTTCCTTTTCGTAACAGGTGGTTTATACACCAGGTGTCTATGGAATACCGCACCGGCGGAATCCCCGAGGCCTGTAAAACACTGACTGTACTGGTCATTCTTACACAAGATTCGACTGGATCTGTGGATCGAGGCTCTGGCCTCCTCGAAGTTCGCTTACATCCTAACTTGCCTCAGGTGTGGCTGCGCACCCCACAGTGAGACTTCGGGAGGCCAGGGCTGCCAGGACGGAGGGCTGAGAACTGGACCTCCATTTTTCTGTAGAAAGGAGAGCTGCATCGGACCCCGCAGCTGCGTATAGCAGCGGAGGAAGCACACACCGCACGCCTTGCGCCGCCCCAAGGGCAGCGGCAGCCTCGCAGGCAGCGGATGGGTTAGACCCGGCACCCGCAGGGGAGCGCTGGGGAAACGGCTCTTCTGGCTGCGGCTGTCAGGTAGCACGACACAGCCGCCCACGGGCACCCCCACGCGAAGCTCGGTGCGGGCAGCACCGGCGGCCCCGGCCCGCGGGAGCTCGGCCCTTCCGCCCCGCCACTTACTGGACGCGCTTCAGATACTCCTGGGGCGTCCTGGGAGGTACCGTGGGGTCGAAGTCCTCGGCCAAGTCGCAGTCATCCACGGGCAACAGCCGCGGCATCAGCTCCTCCACGCCCGGCTCCATGGCCACCCCGCTAGCGCTGCAGCCGCCCGCGCTCCGCCCCGGCCGTCGGTGCCACAGCGCTGGCCGGCTGGGAGGCGGCGCGAGCCCCGGGCTCCTCTCGCGAGAGCAGCGGCGGCGGCGAGCGGCGGCGTGTCGGCGCTCAGGGGGGCTGTGGGCTCGCAGCGAGGAGCGAACCCCCAGCGCGTCCTGGGAGCGACGCCATCACAAATGCCGCCAAGCGCCCCATCTCCTCTTGGTCCTTGCGACCTGATAGGGGCGCGTAGGTTTTGTGCTTTAACGTGGAGGTGATACCATGAAGAAGGCCTCGTGTGCTTGGAGCTGTGCCACAAGGCCTCAGCAGTGGCCTGCTCTGGAGGCCTGGAAACCCAAGGAGGGGAATAAAAGGAAATTTGGCAGAGCAGCACAGAAAGTGGTAGTGCCAGTTTACTGCCTGTCGCTTTGGTGAACCAGTATAAAGCTTTGGTAACCATTTTTATTAGGCTCTGTGCCATTATAGTAATTTTTGCAAGTGTTTTTTTAAAACTTATCCATTAGTGTTTTCTGTAGTACACATGGACATCCAGTAGTAATAATACTCATCCCCTCATTGAAATGCTTTGAGATCTGTGGTTGAAATCAGTTACATAAAAGCTAATTGTTATAAGTTGGAGCAAGATTTCTCATCTGGAATAGTGTCTTGAGTTTTTATTTTGTTGCTGGGTGGGTTTGTCTAAAGACTATTCTGTGAGGGCATCCACGTGCCAAACTAAAAGCCAGGTAGCATTAGCGCAAAGGGGCTTGCTTCCCAGTTAAGATAAAAAGTGGAAGGATAATGCTGTAATAATTTACACTGTGTACTATTCCCAGTACACAAAATGTCAGTCTGTGTATTATTTTCCTTAGTAGTTCTGCTGCATGCAAAGTCACTTAGTGACACTGTCCATCTAGTAGGTTAGAGTACTCCTGACATAAGCTCAAAAAAAAGCAGTGCTTTTTTTCCCTGCAAGGCTATATTTTAGCAGCTGGACAAACACCAACTGTAACTCCTCCTCTCAACTGGCTTTTGTTTGTTCTTCTAAGGTGTTTCTAAAACCACCTACGTGTAACAGGGAGTTTTAATTCTGAAACCCGGATCTAACATCTTAGTTGAGTACACAACAACTACAGTCACCACTAGAAATAAAACCTGCTTAGCTAAAACTGCAGTAATGTCTCTGGAAAGGCTGATCGATGGTCAAGGCAGAAACTGGTGAGTCTAGCTGTAAAAAGTTCTCTTCTAGTACTTTGACAATATTAATAGCAAAGTTAATTTTTCAATGTGCCGTGAAGTCAAGAGCTATGAACAGAAAGAGAATGCACAGATATAAATATACTTTCTAGCTTTAGATTATCTGGAACTTTCCACTGATACTTTTAGAATTAAGTAACATATTTTTAATTATCACAGGTAGTCTTCCATAGATAATAAAATTGTTCCTAACAAGTTTTACCAACAATATTGAAGCAGTGGATAGCAAATATGACTCAGTGGAGGAAAATAGACGAGAAAGGAATGTTCTTTATCCTCGACTGCCTTGGCATTATAGAAGAATACTTTTCCAAAGAAAGGGTGAGTTGCCATCAGTGGATATGCACTGCTGGCTAAAATAAAAAAATAACACAAAAAACCCCCCCTCTGCATTAAGAAAAATCAAATGTTTTCACTGCATGTTCTAACACTGGGACGTGACAAGGATTTTCTTACAATTAATATACACCATGTTAGGATCCTGTTTTCTGTTTTTTTTGGGTTCTGCTAGCTTTTTTGTGGTTTGCACCATTGTAATGGCAGAAAGACATTCCCAAAGTTTAGAGTATTGGATTAAATCATTATGTAATGAAATGTAATTGTGCTAGTGACTGATTAAAAATACCATACACCTGTTATAAGTAGTGAACTTTTGGAATAGTATACTTTCTTGTTCTTCCTTCTTCACTTTGAGGTATCTTTAAGTGTCAGTTTTCTCTTTTTCTCTTATCATCTATAGATTTCCTCACACCGTTCTCACTTGGGTACTTGCCTTTTTTCAATGTAACTTTCTGAAAACGTTTCACAGAGTATTTGAGTACTTTTGAAATTGTAACAACAAATGCTATCTGTGCATCTGTTTGAAATTTGCCCCGTTGTGGGGTTTTGATTTATTTTTGGTTTTTTTTTTACAGAGGTTGCATGTCCATGGCAAGCTCCTGCTTAACAGTCCCACAACTGGCAAGTGAGATTTGTGGACTTGGAAAGGTAAGAGCTCTCCTTTTAACTTCTGCTGCTGTTTACCTGCTCTTGTTCTCAGACTGAAGAGAACTGGAAAACAATACCAGGGCTAGTTAGTAGTGGCATAGCAATTCTAACATAATTACATTTGACATAGAAGAAAAGAGGATAAGGATGTTTTAGCCATTTACATTGTTTGGTGGTCATAGCACGTTTTCAGAGTTGCTATGAAAGAGGGTGTGGTAGTCGGCAGTGTTTTTCAGTTCTCCCGTGTATGGTTGGTGGAGTTACAGTTGTAGCCTTTTGTGGCAACTTTGTGTAAAAGGATTCTGAAGTGCTATGACACTTAGCACCACTTTAACTTGAGTTTGGGGGGTGGGGGAAGATAGCCACACTAACAACAAAACTGGACAGTTGTGACTACATGAATGTTATTGTGCAGACACTAAATGATGTGTTATATTTCCATATACTTATGAGATATAGTACTGTCTCAGTGTAAAACCCACCAGGAATATAATTTGAATATATTTTTCCGCAGGCAGTCCAAATAAACATGCAAACAATCTTCCAGATAAAAAAAAAAAGTTCCCACACACGGTGGAAGACAGGCAACAAGCAGGGTGAATCTGAAGACCCCCAGCTGCCCGTCTGGCCGGAGGATTCCTCTGGAACGGGCTCTGGCAACCAGAGCACAAAGTCGCAGCGGAGCAGTGCACCCACAGGCGGGGAGGTGAGGCGAGCTCCGGTAACTGCGGACCGGTGCAGCCAAGCGCAGACCAAGGGTGGAGAAGACAGAACCCTCGCGGTGGCCGGGATGCCTCCTCTCCCGGACGGTTTTAGGAGCAAGATTCAGACAGGCCATATTTAGAAGAACTCTGAAAGCCAAACAACGAAGAAAACACGCAAGTGGGAGCAGAGCTGTGAAGCGAAGGTCAGCTGGGATCACCGCTCCGCTCGCCGGGGAGGGCCGGGGGCCGTAGACCGTAGGCGCGCTGGCCCAGCGGGAGCGCATCCGCCACCGGGAGCAGTGAGGGCTCCCCCTGCGCCGGGGGTTGGGGGGCGGGCTCCTCCCGCACCGGCCCGCCGCTCTCTGCCCCTTGACGTGGCGCCCGGACTCTCCCATCAGCCATGTTGACTGCGTCGGCAGCGCCGGGGCGGCTGCGTGCGGGCGGGGGAGAGCGAGAGCGGCGGCAGCCGGGACACGGGGTGAGAGCAGGGTAGGGTTGGGCAGGCGCTGAAGGGGCAGCGGCGGGCGTGGGGAGCCTGAGCCGGCCAGCGGCGCGAGCTGAGGGGACTGTCCCTGCGCTGCGTGCCTACGGGGGCACCTCAGTCTCCGGCCGTGGCCCCCCGCCGGGCTTCTGGGTGAGGAGAGAGCCTGGTAGGGAGCTCCCCTCCTCCCTGCACCAGGCTTCGGGCGCTCGCGCCGCCCTCCGTTGGCAGCAGGGGGATCCCAGCGCAGCCCCGCTGGGCCGGGGATACCGCGGGCGGCAGGTCAGCGCTGCCCGTGGCCTCCAAGGCTCTGGGTTAGGAGTGCGTGCGCCCCTTCTCATGAGGTGGGAAGCGCTCAGCCTGGCCGCCGTGGTGGGGCCCGGCCCGGCCGGGGCGGGGCGGTGCGGTGCGGTGCTAGCAGCCTCCGAGGGCCCCGCCATCAGCCGCGGTCGGCGGCACTCGGGAAGGGCCTTTGCGCGGCTGCCGTTGTACCGGCTCTCCCTGGTAGCGGCTGCAGCTCTTGTGTCCTGGAGCTGGTGTGCCACTGCGTGGAGCTCTGCCAGGGACGCCTTGCGATATAGGCAAAGCTATAAAAAAATTGTGTTTAGTCAGGACCTGCTGTATTTGCATATGTGGTTTTTGATTTAGGTGAGCTCTTACATACACTGGTTAAAAAGAATGCCATTTCAAAGTAATGTATTTCTAAATTGTTTGTTCAGCTGTAAGTTAGCTTTCTGAGTGGTGTAGCAAACGTGTTTGACATATGTGATGGTTAGAAAGTCCTAACTAGTCTTGCATCTAGACAGAGTAATAACATTAATGCTATTATTTACCTGAGAATCGAGCCCTAATAGTCATGTATAGTCTGCCTGTGACTCATTGTGCAATTCAGGTGTGGCTTCTTTGTGTGACACATTGCCACAGTGCAGGGATGGGAGGTAAATTCAACCTTAGCAGTGGGAGGAAGGAAGCAAGCCAGGAAGGACTGCTTGTCTTGCCTGAATAAATGTCCTCTTCTGCAGCAAAACTGAAGTAGTGACAACCCAACACGGGAGCTGTTAACATTCATCTGGTCCAAATATCAGTTCTCTATGGTTTTCTGATGTCTGTACTATGTATTTTGTGGCATTCAGGTGGATAAAGTTTGGTATGTAGTCTGTAGGTCAAGAGGATTTCCTATTTTGATCTGGTGTAATACATCTCAGATCCAGACAGTGTGCCTGCAGAGCTGTAACAATGGTACCAAATGGAATGTAACTTGTCAGACCCTGAATTTCACACTTGATGAATGATGAAATACATAAGCATAATTGACTCTTGGAAAGGAAGAAATGATGGAAGAAAAGATGGAGGAAAACTTGATTATTAGCAGGTTCTGCCATCTGAATATGGAATACATACTTTACTAGAAAGTAACAGTACTTAATAAATCCAAGAAATCCTTTATGTATCTATCTGCACTTTATTAGTCACTACACACTGATGTTTGTACATTGCTCTCTGAGGAGTAACTGAGTGGAAACATGTAAAACAATTTCAAATGCAGCTCGAGTAAAATGTGGAGAAAAGATTTTATTTGGAGAAAAGATTTTGAAGTCCAGTATAGAAAGTCCATGTTGCAGGGCATGGAAATAGAGTTGGTGGACTTTGCAGCAGATAGCTGTGTAATGGCTGAAATAGACTTTAAGTTGGAATTTACTCTTGTCTTCTCGGGAGATAACTTTAAAAGGAGAGACTAGTCAGTTTGTGGCTGTAGCTGAAATAGTTGCCTCGTGCAGATTGTCATATCAATACCCCATGTTTTCAGAGATAATGTTCCTTCATCTTTTTGACAAAAACACTCATGGATTTTGATGTATTAGGAGAGAAATTTCTTAAATTCTAAGTCCTTTTCAAATACCAGGCTGTTCTTTCCTCTCTTGGTTGAATTATCTTCTGGCTCTGATCCCTCTGTACTAATTATGACTTCCAGGTACTAGTTCCCTTTGCTCAGTTTTGTCCCCTGCTCGATGACCTCATTCATCCCAGTGGCCTTGCAGCACTTGGGAGCAAAAGCAATAGTGGAAGTGCCTTGTGGGCCAAAGTTCCCTATGGCTTTCTGTGTTGCAATTGCTGTGACATGTACGTTTGCTCTTAATAGTAAGATGCCATATTCATTAAAATATTGGCAGACTAATTATCATCATATTTCTATTACATCGTGGAGATAAGTGACAGTCATAGCACCTGTGGAAAACTTTGAGAGGATTACTCTGTAGGGTTAAGTTTGCTGTCAGTCTATGTTCTATAGGAACAATTTTGAGACTGCTTTTTGTAGCTTTCATCACATGGTGAGAGTTGATTGCTTCCTAAGGATATTAACTGTGAAATGTGGGGCTTTGTTTTGTGTTATTAGAATAAAACCATTAAGTTAAACCATAATTTAAAAGAACTTGAGAAATTTTTGACTGTCAGTAGAAACTGGAAGTGCAATGCCGTTGTAATTTTAGTAAAAAGTGCTAGGTCTTTATAAATGGAGTGTTTTCCTGGAATCTCTTTAGCATATGTAATTGCAGGACTGACAGTCAGCATTCTTTTGAGAATTCCTGATTTAAATCCCAATTATGGAAGATTCCTGCATTTCTAAAAGCGATTTGTTAATTTAGTACAGTCAAAATTGAGACCTGGGAGTATTTTCCTAGGCAGTTTGTGTAGACTTTTACAGTAAATTATTGATTATTAGGCAATGGGAATTTATGTGTCCTAGTTGTTGAAAAAAACCTCTGTTCTCTGAAATGTGCTGGGATGCATGCAGCAGGTATTCAGGAACAGTGTGTATTTATCTGAGGGGTTTTGGATTGATGGGAGGGAGTGTGCTTCTTGCTGGCTTTCCCAGATGTTCAAGAGTACCTGTTGAACTTTTCAGATGTATATGTGTTCCTCACTACTCCAGCTTTTGAGTAGTTTTAGCTGAAAATTTTGAAAGCTTTAGGTCAATGCCCAAAATGGTAAATCTGAGTTCAAGCAATTTTTGATTGGTGGATCTTGATAGATAATGTATTGCAATATGACAATTGGATTTCTTAAAAAGTTGTTTTCTAGCATTGCTGTAGGAATGTACTCTCATGGAATGTCATGTTGTTATTCCTTTCCATTTCTATGTAGACTGCCTTATGGTTTACTGAAAATATGGTTAGAAAACTCTTATATTTGATACCACAGAGACATGAAATGAGTACACTTGGGATAAATACTTTTTTACTGTTTGTTTCTTAAAAGAAGTTAGAGGATTAAATATTTTGCAAGAATGTGTGATTTTTGAATAATGAACAGAATGAATAATAAATTAGTGAAACTCCTTAAAGCAGTGTGTATTTTTTTGTGAGCAAGTCTTTTCTAATAATGTTAGCATGCTGCATATTCTCTACTCTGACCTACTCTAGAATTAGTGCTTTACTTATTCTTTGCCTGGGTTTGTTGCCTAAGTCAAGAAGTGATCAGAAAATGGGACTACTTTAATGATATGTATTTAATCTGCAATATGTGAAATATTTGTTATTTTGGAGAGGTTGCTGCATCCTAGGAGTCTTAATTTCTTCATGTTTGATCTTGGAACTCTGTGCATTGCTTTCAGGATTTAAGAAAAATTACTCTGTTTATTGATTGTAACTCAGTTACGGTATTTGAATGTGTGACTGTCATGAGGCGCATTTAGTATTTAGTGGTTAAAAATGTTTAGCTTTCAACACTATGCTAATGGCTGTCTTTTTGTTTTAGTGATAAATAGAGAAGTTGACCATGACAACATTCCTGGAGTTTATCCAGCAGAATGAGGACAGAGATGGAGTTAGATTCAGCTGGAATGTTTGGCCTTCAAGTCGCCTTGAAGCCACAAGAATGGTGGTCCCAGTGGCTGCCCTCTTCACACCATTGAAGGAACGACCAGACTTGCCTCCGATTCAGTATGAGCCAGTTTTGTGCAGTAGGACCACGTGCCGAGCTGTTCTGAATCCCTTATGGTAAACTTAATTCATGCGTTATGCTAGTATTTTACCTAACAATCTTTAGAATAGTGCTAGTTAAAGTATGCACAAGATATGGCTCAGACTTCTAGATCTTTGAAGTTTGTGCACGTAGATTTGCATGTGTAACATATACTTAAAGCATAGCTTTCATTTAACTAGTCTTTTCAAACTACTTCGTTTAACAAATGGTTAGGTATGTTATTTTTCTGGAACTACACATCTTGTCAGTTAGTATATTTTTATGTTTTTTCTCTAGAAAATTACTTGAGTAGAAATTTGCTGTGTTGCATGTTTGTAACTCTTGAGCTCTGATGTAGTTTAGTTGCCAAGTGAAAGGAACCATATTTATTACTCATCATAGTTCATTTGTAGACCAAAGTGCGATAGCTGGTTTAGTTTACTAAATCAGAAGCTGAAAGATGGGATAGGTAGACAGAAATAGAGGATAAAAAGCTGTTTAAGCTAAAGGGTGTATTGGCACAAGCACAAATGATTGTGGACTAGTTGTGGATGAGTTAGATTGTAAGCAGAGGAACTGTTTCATTTGTCACAGAATCACAGAAGTATGGAAAAGAGACACAGTAATTTCTAAGGTGGAGCTCCTTAGGCATGGAGAAGGTACTGAGAGATAGTGAGAGTTTACACATGATGTAAAAGATCCTGTAGAATATACTCAATTTTGTGAATGACTTGTCCATGCTGGAGAGAGAAGAGTTTCAAAGCAGATGTAGAATTGTGTTTCAGTATTAAACGAACACAGTGACTTATTCTGCTGGAAGTTGGGCTTAATGGAAGCTGATTTTTTTCAGAGGCATAATTTTTGTTGAGGACTCGAAAAAAATACTGGAAAGACAAAGCTGTAAAGGATCAGTCAGATCCCTGATGTTACAGTTAACAAATATTTCACTATCAGAGTGACGAAGCAGTGGCACAGGCTGCCCAGAGGGTTTGTGGAGTCTCCTTCCTTGGAGGTCTTCAAGACTCGTTTGGACATGTTCCTATGCAACCTGATCTAGGTGAACCTGCTTTTGCAGGGGATGTTAGGCTAGATGATCTCTAAAGGTCCCTTCCATCCCTTACCATTCTGTGATTCTATGATTCGTGTATTGTGAATGCAAGTCATGAGAGCCAACTCTAATTACTAATAAAAATGTAGATTAAAGGAAGTAAACTCATCAATTAAACTAAAATATTTTCACAAGAGAGATGGCTGTTAAGTTGGAATCTGTTTTTTTTTTTTATAGAGCATAAGGTGTATTCAGGATAGACACAGACTGACAACTAGTAGACATAGGCTGTGAAAGGAGTAAAATGCAAAGGTAGAGTTAAAATGATTTGCCTAAAACCATGCATAAAGTTTCTAAAAAATGTTCCGAGTCTGTATTCTTAAACTAATTTGCTGCTTTTTCTTGAAGGCTGTTCTTTTCTAGAGACAATAATGTGTCTGATCTATCTTTGTAAGACTATCTTTATTTTAAATTTGTAATACAGATATTTAAGAGAAAGTACATTGGGAGGAAACTTGTTTGAAGTCAACGTACTTTTGAAAATTTAAAGGAAATGTGCTCTGGGATCAGTGGAGGAAAATTAATTGTTCATGCTATATAAACTTTTTATTGTATTTTTATAGCCAAGTGGATTATCGAGCAAAACTCTGGGCTTGCAACTTCTGTTATCAGAGAAATCAGGTAAGAAAATGGAAGTGTTAAGGATATAGGTCTTTTTTATAAGGTAAAAGTGAAAATCTTTATTTGTCAAATTATAGTTGTGAACTGAAATTGACAGAAGAGTATGATTGTGCAGCTATCTTTAAAGATTGCATTGAGATTTTTTTCCATGACAACAATAGTGAACATCTGTTGCAGAGAAAAGTAGTCAGTATATATGTTTTTGTATAAATTGTAATCTTTTATTTATACTTTATTTCTGTGGTTTTATTTGCAGTTTCCTCCTACCTATGCTGGCATATCTGAAATGAATCAGCCAGCTGAACTTCTGCCTCAGTTCTCCAGCATTGAATATGTAGTACAGGTAAAATCATTACATAAAATTTTTAGTGTCTATAGCCTTGCAATATACAAAAATAATTAATTTTATTTATTGTGTTTTAATGATTGTCAGTCTATTTGTGATTCTTTAGTAGAGTGAACATTTATGCTATCAATTGGAAGTGGAAAACACAATATTATGAGAACACAAGAATGGCTAATAAGACTGTTTTTTAAAAAAAGGACAAGAAGAGAGGTCCCTTCTAAAGACAGTATTTCTGTTAGGTCTGCTTCTTCATCAGGAGTTTAATTTGTTTTGGTACCAGGAGTCTGCTTACAGTTGTTGTTTGCTCAAATGATTTCAGTGTGAATTTGGGTGGCTATTGGTTCACCTCTCATTAATCATTTGAGTTTGTGTTCCAGTATTTCTATTTGAATATGTATTTGAGTACATATTAAGTTTGTTTATGAGTTATTTTTAGGGCTATCTGATTTAGAGAAAACAGCCAATACATATTCAGTTCAGGTATTTGTATTTTAGTATTTAGGTATTTTTAAGTTAGAAACTAGTTAAATAGGACTAAAAGATGGACCTTAACCCCCCAAATTGCAAACATTTACACTTGCAAATTTGGAATCTCTTAATTCTGTTTTTGAGGATTAAACTTTGTAAGACTGGAGTAAGGCATTCAGATTATGAAAAGAGTGAAGACTGAAGAGAATCTTTGCTTTTTGCCAACTCTTGTAACATCAGGGGGTGTTTACTTGTAGTACAGCAAAATTAGTTTGGCAAGAGAAAAGAACTGATGATCCTGTTTGGACATGTTCTTATGCGACCTGATCTAGGTGGACCTGCTTCTGTGAGGGGGTTAGACTAGATGATGTCTAAAGGTCCCTTCCAACCCCTACCATTCTGTTGATTCTGTGATCTCCAGAGAAAAATTACAAGTTGAAATGCCACAGAATGTCATCAGACTGGAATGTTTATAACTGTGAGCAATAAAAGTTCATTGTATATTAAAAAATTTAAATAATTGGCACATGCTTCAAAACTGTTGTGCATCCTGAAAGATTATTTTCTTCTGTAGTAAACATTTTTTTTTTGTGCAGAGTTCATTATGATGGGGTTTTCGTTCCCTTTTAGCCCCAAATACTGATTACTGCTTGAGGGGATGTTAGATGGAAAGTTAGATGGAAAATGGATATTATTGGTATGATTAAAATTAAAACTTTAATAAAAATGTGCTTCATTTGTTCATTTTTGATCCTGTAAATATTGCAAGGCTTATTTTTCATGTATTTATACTTGTGTTTCTTAAAGCGTGGTCCTCAGATGCCTTTGATATTTCTTTATGTCGTGGACACATGCATGGAAGATGAAGACTTGCAAGCTCTGAAGGAATCCATGCAAATGTCACTTAGTCTCCTGCCACCAACTGCATTAGTAGGTCTCATTACCTTTGGCCGAATGGTGCAAGTTCATGAGCTTGGCTGTGAAGGCATTTCCAAGAGTTATGTCTTCAGAGGAACAAAAGACCTATCTGCAAAACAGCTTCAGGTAACTCACAAAAGCAAACAAAATGAAATCGTCAAAGTAATGATGCTGAAGGTCTTATAAACAAATTTTGTAATAAAATCTTATGTATTTGACTACAGGAAATGCTAGGGCTTACAAAAGTTGCTGTTTCACAAGTTGGTCGGGGTCCTCAAGTGCAGCAGCCACCACCTTCTAACAGGTAATGTCAGAATCTAAAAAACATACCTTGGCTACCCTACTTTGCTGGAAAACTTAACGTTTTGTGAGAGTGAAAACAATGAAGTGACAGCTGAACCTTTAGTCTCCAAGCGAATTTCTGCCTGTTGAAATGTTTATAGCCTGTTTCTTTCCTACAGTTCGTACTGGGAAGAAAAGACTTAATGATAGTAAAATCATCTGGATGATGATTTCAAAATGCTCTGGGAATGTATTATAGATATGTAGATGATGATGCTTCTGTTGGTTGGTGTGCTGGGAAGTTAATAGTTTCTTTAGTGCCCCTTTTTTATGTGCGTGCTGTTTTGCCTTCCCTTTTTCTGCCTCTTTCACTCCTCTCCTGTCTTCTTTGTCTCTCATTTGGAAATTGCAGGTTTGTGTTGGATTCTTCTATGTGTTTCCCTGTGACATGGAATAAATTGATCAAGTGACAAAAGAGAGAGATAGTTTTTCCATCTCTGCTTTCTAATAAATATCTGCGCTAGTAGACAGCTTGTAGCAGAGGACACGATGAAATCTGTATACATTAATGTTTCTTCAGATTTTTTATTTTCACAGAAGTAGTGAAATGTGAATTTCTTTTTGTGATTGCTAGGTCATCATTTGCTGTGTTCTTTTGGCTCGGTAGGGTTTTTTCTGCATAATGGTGATAACTAAGTCAGCAAGTTTTTATTCTGCTAGCTCTTTGTGTAACTTCTAAGCTGAATGTGCTGTGTGTGTAGTAAGACCAAATGGCATTATCTTGGTGGGACATTGACCGGAACCCAGACTAGAATCTTGAGTTAGACATTACTATGTGTGATATATGGGTAGTGAGCAACTGATAGGATTTTTATTTAATTTGAATCTAAACCAATTCCATTCCATGTATTTGTTTACAGATTTTTGCAACCAGTGCAGAAAATTGATATGAATCTTACTGATCTTTTGGGTGAACTGCAACGGGATCCTTGGCCTGTTCCCCAAGGAAAACGGCCCTTGCGTTCTTCTGGCGTGGCTCTTTCTATAGCTGTAGGACTCCTTGAGGTAAACAGCTTTAACTATGCTGATGGTAATGTGTAAACAGATCATTTTTTTGCAGAAAAGCTGCCACAATCAATACGTAAAAACCTTAGTAATTGATGCATATTACGCTGGTGTGATGGATATAATCCCCTACACGTATAGAAAAGTTGTAGTTGTTTAGGCATTTTAATGATGCAAAACTGAGACTTTGAATTAATGGCAAATTTGAGATTTGGGAGGGGGAAAGTACAGTTATTGTTAGAGTCCTTTCAATGTCATAAATACCTGCATAGCTATTTCTTCTGTTCAATTTGTGGCAAACTGGGATGATTTTGTCTCTTTCTGCAGTGCACCTTTCCCAATACCGGTGCACGCATCATGATGTTCATTGGAGGACCAGCTACACAAGGACCTGGCATGGTTGTAGGGGATGAATTGAAATTACCTATAAGATCATGGCATGACATTGAAAAAGACAATGCTAAATATGTTAAAAAGGGTACTAAGGTAAGATGATCATGGGTGATATACTGGGTGTCCTATCAGTAAATAAGCATTTCCATTGCCTAGCACTTTAAAATACTGTTAGTGTTAGCAAATGAAAAAAGAGGTAGGAATTTACTTGTCTTTGAATAGTGGTATATCTTCAGAAAACTTCATATATTGTTAGGACTTTGTGTATCTCACATTAAAATTCTTTGCAGTGTTTTTCTGGCTTAAGTCAGAAAAGGTTTATGTGACTAAATGACACATTGAGAGTAAGGCTGTCTGCTTCTAAGGCAGCTGCTCAAAACTATCTGTGTAGTTGGGACAGAGCGTAGGCAGCAGAGTTTAAGCATTGTTAATTTAACATTAAGTGTACATTTTGGCAGATGAACTGCATCCAAACCCTGCTGAATTAATCTTAACTGATTGCAATGGGAATTTAAACAATTAACTCAGTTGCAGGCACCTGTCATTGCAGACACTTGAGATTAGAAAGGTGAATGTAATTCTGTGTGTTGGATCTAGTGCATAGTGTAAAGTTTACAGAGAATAAATTAAAGTAATTTTCTAGGTTAAATAGCATCTATTTCTGGTCAGGAAAAAACTCTCAAGTATTGAAAATTCCAGTCTTAATTTTAATTTCAGGAAAAAAAATTGTTTTAACTTGTGTTAGAACATGATGTGAATAAAATCTGATAATGTTGTTTTAGAAAATTTTTGGGAGTTTGGGATTTAAGATGAGGAGAGTTCATGTTGTAAAGTGCTATGAACTGTATTTTCATCTTGGATTTAGCATTTTGAAGCCTTGGCTAATCGAGCTGCAACAAATGGTCATGTTGTTGACATATATGCATGTGCATTGGATCAGACTGGTCTTCTGGAGATGAAGTGTTGTCCCAACTACACTGGGTATTTGTCTTTTATTTTTTTAAGTAGTACATGAAGATGCATTTTTATCTTTTTTTAAATTGTCAGGAAGCACTTATCAAAAATGTTCTGCTACGTTAAAAAAAAAAGAAAATGCACTAACCTACTGTTAGACTGTGATGATTGCATTTGTACTGGAATTTTAAATTTTTCAACCTCTGGCAAATTTGTCACTACAGTTGTTCATTTAATCAGAAGGGGATTTGCTCTTCTTTCTTTCAATATGATCTGTTTGAGTCTTAAGTAACACGGATGTCTCTTAAACAGGCCATTTGTCCTATACACTGTGTCTGTTTTTCAGTGCGTGTATATGTAAGCTGCAGGTTTCAGTAAGTAAAAGCACCTGTCATCCTTCTTTTTCTTGCTATTCAGAGTGATACAAAACCCTGTGTTGTTATTTCTGTCTTGTTTATGTCCTTCTATATATTGTTTGTAGGTTTAACTACTGACTTAGGTGATTATCAGGTACATCTATTGCTCCTGATTTCTGCTTCAGTTCTACATTTCAGATATGATCTTGTATTCTCTCCAGCCTGTCTTGCCATCATTTCTCTTCAATATCATCAAAGCAAGTTTTAGTCTTGTGGATGACAACCTCACTCCTCCTGTCATGCAGATCTACAGTCTGGGATAACTTTTGACTCTTGCTTCCATGTCAAGTACCTCCATTCATTTTGTAAATCGTGTGAATTTTTCCTCCATATTTTCTTCAAAGGCTGTCTTTTCTTTCTCTTTCTGAAAGCCTTTTCTGCTCTCATAATATTTCATCTTTACTAGTACAGCCACCCTTCGGTTTTTAGGCTAGATGTCTGAATTCTGTTCTTATTGCTGTTAGCTTTGTGAATACTAACTGCTGGTAAAATTAAGCAAAGCATCTGGTCTACCTGTGGGTAACAGTCCTGAGTTGCCTGTCAATATCTTGATATGACAGGGGGTCCTAAGCACATGCTATGTATCTCGGCATATACCAAGGAGTATGGGAGATGCAGCCTCAAGTTGTGATGAACACACACTGTTGAGTTTCAGGCCAGCTTGACCATGATAATTGCTGCTGAATTGCTTCTTTTCAGAGCTATATGTAGCCTTAGCTTGGGAGTTTCCACTGCTCAGTGTCTTTGACCTGCACATTTGACTCCTATTCCTTTTCTGCACCAAACTCTTTCTGTATTTTTCTGTCTATGACAGTGTAATTTTTCCCTTCTTGTCTGCTCTTGTGACTCATCTTACCTGGTTTCCACTCTTCAGGAAAAGTAGCCTTAATGTACAGTTTGTCTTATTTCTCCTACAGCTGTTCCTCTTTTCTATTTGGTTACATCCTGCAAACAGGGAGGAATTTCAGATTCTGCCCATGACACTCATCTTCTGTCTTTGAGTATCCACCTGAAAATGTGTATACCTTCTTTTGCTGTAATGTTTGACGTATTAACACGTTCTACTAATATGATTTTATGAATATTTTTTGATGATTATAAATAATATCTCCCCTTACTGTGAATGAATTCAGTGTATGATATTTCATAGTAAGTGGCAGTTGTTGCGTTTACAATATCTACAGAATATTGCTGAGCATTGAAATAAATCATGCTTTTTGAGCTTAGATTTAAACCTGAAATAATGAGTGAACTCCACAAAATGATGTGGAAATATGTTGGAATATTGAATATTAGAATTAAAATGATTTTGCATGACAATGTTATGAGACATTCATAGTGTTGAAGTCCAGTATAGTATATTTCCAGTAAAAGGTTTTTATTATCTATTATAATCAAGATGAACTTAACTTTCTGATTGTACAAGAAATTCACTTAAAAATTTCATCCCTAACATTGTAGCAACATATTAATTTTATGATAGTCCATTTTAAGGCGGCAAAAATATGCCTCACAATGAACTGTATGTAGTTTTAGACCTTAATAAAAATAAGCTCTGTAAATCCCATGCATAACAAGTAATCTGTTTTAACTCAGGGGTTTTGTTTACTTTGTTGTTGTCTAGAGGCTACATGGTAATGGGAGACTCTTTCAATACATCTTTATTCAAACAAACCTTTCAGAGAGTATTCATGAAAGATATGCAAGGACAATTTAAAATGGGATTTGGTGGCACATTAGAAATAAAGGTAAGAATAGAAAAACGCAGCACATTAGTGAAACACTGGAATAGGATGGCAATAAAATGTGGAATCTTTACCCTTTAAGGAATTTTTATGCCTCTGTTTTTGTAGTTCTGTGATTCTGTAAATGTGAATCAGGTATAATGTTAATTGCTTCTTACCCTGCATTCAATGATGGATAAAAAGGAGACTAAAGTAAACTAAATATCTCCGTTAGAAACTCACAGTGCTGTGTGCGTAGATATTGGTATGAATAGTGTTTCTTGGTTTTAGGTCCAAGTTCCCTATCTAGACCAGAACAGCTTTCTTTCCATCTTTATCAGAATCTGCTCTGGCACTTGAACAATATTAATTTTCAGCTCCACTCATGTGAGAAGGTTAGAATTGAATGTGCTGTATGTTCAGGTACTGTCCTCTGTGCAGTTTCTTGCAAAATATTCCAGTCCTTTGTAGAAGAATATGGGGCTGTTTTCTTGTTCAGTAAAATTTTAAGTTTTTACTACTAGGACAAATAGTTGAACTCTCCTTTTTCACGTAAGTGTTCTTGTGGATTTTGTTGGAAGATCCTGAAAAATGAAAAAAGAGAGTCCAAGTTCTAGAGGGATGTGCAAATAATTTCAAACAGTAAAATGACATTGGAAAAATGTAAATAACTGGATTCTGCCTTTATCTAAATATGTTTAGTAGATGGAGTATAAATTAATTGTGGGGTATGTACAGGCTTATCTTACCAGTCTTCAGTTTTAATCTCATCTTGTGAATTATTTTGCTAGAAAATACATGCTATCCACTATACTTTCTAGGCTTTCAGGTTCACAAATAACAGCAGCTTTTCTCCCACGTTTTACCTTATGTTCATTCTGTTGTATCAGATGTACTGATTGGTGCGGCGAATGGAAGTAACTAGAAAGTGAACACAAAAAGATTCCCTAAATGTATTGAACATTATGATCTGTATAACCTCTCTTAAATGTATCAAGAGCCTGATATGTATTGAGTTTTTAATTAACTGAGGATAAAATATGACTGAATTCTTCTTACTGTGACATATTAATGTGTGGGTTTTTTTCTAAATATGAAGACTTCAAGAGAAGTAAAGATTTCTGGAGCAATTGGACCCTGTGTGTCTCTCAACTCTAAAGGACCCTGTGTCTCTGAAAATGTAAGTAAACTTTGCTGAAAATGAAGGTAATATCCTGCCATGGAAAAATTAGGATTTAAGATTTAAGAGGCTGAAGGTTTCCCATAAATGAAACAAATAGTGTTTACTTTTAAACAATTTAAAATTGCATACGTGCAAGGGCTGTTTGTTTGGACAAGCTCCTGTTCACTGCTAGATTAAGTTCAAGTTGTATTAAGCTTTGCAGATCCCTTGTTACTTGTTTAGGTTTGTCCAATGAGAGATTACTTAAAAATTTATTCTAGTGAAATTATACATTGACGTAGGAGAAATGTAATAGGAAGCGAGTTAGATTGCTTTGTCATTAAAATCAGAGCTATGCTCTTTTATCCAAAGAGAGCCATAAAAATACTTTATTTAGAAAGACAGAGAACAGGAGGACACAAGACCATGGAAGCGTGGTTTTGACTTGTCTTCCTGTATGTGTAGCTGTTTCATCAAATGTACATGTAGTAAATTGATTAGAATATCCAATTATTACAACTACCTGAAGGAACTCCTTTAAATTTACATCAGACTTAAATGGTCATTTATTTCCTTGGCAAATAATATTATTACAAGTTAATTTTGTATTTGGTTACTATTCAAAAACAATTCCTGCAAGTAGCCAAAATATCTTACATTTGAGAAGTCTCACTTGTTCCTAACAGTCTCTGTGATAGAGCTCTTTGAGTTTGAAAGTGCTTATAAATGGTCTGCTTTAATCAAGCATTTTTCTTGCATATATTTTCCTTATATTTATGATTGTATCTTTCTGAACTAAAAATGTCAGTATGATCAGCTTTTTTTTCTTAGTGATCTGATACAGATTTTCTTATTTCATCACCTGAAGGACTGCACATATTATATTAAAAGTAAAAACCACAAAACTCAGTTAGATGTACATCTGTTTATTTAAACTACATGTCTAAATCATCGGAGGTATATAGAGTTTTTTAATTGTGAGTTCATATCTGTTGCTTTGCAGTTATTATTATTTTCTATGAATTTCTGTCTATTTGTCTTTCTAATGTTTTAATCTTTGTAACTATCTCTTTTAAAAAAATTATTCCCATATCCAATGCTGCAGTTGTTTTGCAAGAGTGTTTGTCTGAGAAGCTGACAGAGTGAGCAGGGAGAAAACTTGTGGTAGAGTAGTCATAGAAAATTACAGATAGGTGTTGTCCTTGTACAAACCAGAAGTATTAGTTTAAGTATTATAAAGCCATAGGATCATTTTAGATGGAGAAAATCTTTAATATCATTAAGTCCAGCCACTAACCTAACATTGCCAAAATCTTTCTACAGGAGATTGGAACAGGAGGTACTTGTCAGTGGAAAATTTGTGGACTTAATCCTACTACCACACTTGCACTGTACTTTGAAGTGGTCAACCAGGTAAATATTGGCCTACTAAACACAGTAATTTTATTTTATATGACTATGTCATGGTTTAGGCCCATCAGGGAACAAAGACCAGGATTAGCCTCGAGTACTGAAGAGGCTGAGAATTGCTCAAGGGCAGGGAGAGCTTAATTGCCACTTAAGGTTCAGGACAAAACAGACCAGGCCACTCGGTTTGGGGAAGAAAACTGAAAAATACTTTAATGCAACATCAACTAAAACATACCCCCAAAACATAACCAAAATAAACCAACACAGAGTAATACAACAATGAAGAGTCCAACCAACCTTTTTAAGAACACCTTCTTGCCACACCTCCCCTCTTCCCGGGCTCAGAGCCCTGATCCCGGGGTTTTTACCTTGTACCCCCCTGAACGGTTCGGGTGGGCAGACAGTGGGGGTTTCAGTTAGTCTGTTCCCCATAGCTTCTGCCGTTTGTCCCTCCTCAGGACGGGTGAACTCCACACCAGTCCTCCCTGCAAGTCCGTGGGGTAACTCACACGCATGGCAGCCCTGCACGGGCTGCTCCGACGCTCACTTACTCCAAAGGCTGCAGCTCCTCACACAGTCTCCCACACACAGTCCCCCACACAGTCCCTCGCCCGTCCGGGCTCACTCACATGGAGCTGCTGGTAACTCTCAGTCCTGCCATGGGTCTCCATAGGTTTCAGGGGTACAGCCTGTATTCTCGCCACGGCTTGCAGAGCGGTCTCTGGTGTATTGCTTCTCCTTCCTTCCTCCTTCTCTGTCTGAAGGGTCCGCGTGGTCGCCTCCATCTTGTATCGCTCTTACACCTCCTGCCAGCACTTCAAATTCCCGTCCCCTAAATAGTGATGGCAGAGGCGCCAGATTGGCCCAGCCGGGCCGGAGGTGGATGTGAACCCAGGAGCCGGGGGAGAGTCTGCAAACTCTTTACCGGGTCTTCACTGCAACCCGCTCCCCCTGTTACTAAGCCAAAAGCTACTCCTTGCTAAACCAGAACAGACTACTGAAGCTTCTGTTTTTGTGTGATTCCCTCAAGCACAGTGGGAGTGATACAAATGATTTTGCCATTTTGTGTTGTCGTAGTTCAGAGATGGACACTAACAGCTTCATGATGAGCTAATTGTCTTATTGAGTATGATAATGAGAACCAAAGAGCTCTACAAATTTTTGGATGGATTTTGTAATCTTAAGTCCAATTTTTCTTCTCAGAGTGTTACTTACTAAAATATATTTCAGTTGCATTATATGAAAATACCATAATCTATATATTTAAAAGTGCTTTTCAATATTTCACTGTTTTAGTTACAAGCTAATTACTCCATAATGCTATATTTTAATTTATGCTTTAATTGTTCAGTATTTGCAAATATTGATTGACTTAATTGAAATATGGAAGTATATAGTCTAGTTTCCTGTCTCCCTGAGAGTGCACTAGGAAAGGATAAAAACATGACAAGCAAATGTGCTACCTCCTGAGCTTCAAATATTTGGAGATGAAGGGGAAGTACTAGAAGGAACTGTGTGAGCTGACTGTAGTTTCTATATATTTAGTATGCTATATTGCATACTTTGTAAGCTATGCAAAGGTTTGAACACTTGAACTTTGCCATTTTTCATTTTACTTTTTGTGTATTTATTTTGTTCTCATTTTATTAGTTCTAAAGCTGCTCTGGTCGTGTGTAGTAGTAGATTTCAACTGCCCGTCTCTTTTGTAATTACCTTGTATAAACCTGTATTCCTTCTGACCCATGTTTTGAAACTTCATTTTACACATGGATTCCAAGCTCTACATTTCAGTGGCACGTTCTGGGATTCCTTAATCAAGATTTTAGAGTAGTATCAATATTGTTGCCCTGTAATTATAGGGAATCACACCATGTATAAAATACAATTGCTAATTTCATTAGATTGTAACAGCCACTTTGAAATATTGTCTGTGTGAAGAGTGTGTGGAAGAAGAGAGCATTGGTTTCTCTAAGGGTATTTGGTGGAGGCAGCAAGTGCTTGTAACACCCCTTAACAGTCTACAAATTTATTATCAATGTTTAGTAAAGGCACTCAGCATAATAAAAGCACCAGACAATGCATTTATATAACTTGCCTGTTAAAAAGGTTTTAATAATTTTCTAGTAATTTGTGTATACATTTTTTAATTATACTGTAAAATCTTGAGGTTCCCTGCATTTAATTTTTTTCCTCCTGTATTTAGCACAATGCTCCCATTCCTCAAGGAGGACGTGGTGCAATCCAGTTTGTGACTCAGTACCAGCATTCCAGTGGTCAGAGACGTATCAGAGTGACTACAGTTGCCAGAAAGTATGTTTTACTTGTGATAAATCATTTTTGAAAAAGTAGGATATATGTTTGCCATTTAGTCTTTAGATTTGGTAATTAGTCTATTGTTTTGGGATATGCAGTGCCACAAGTGATGAAGGCATGGTCATACCTTTGAGACAGGTTCCTCTCGTGTTCAGTGGGCTGTTTCTTCTCTGAGAGGTTGCACTGATTGTATAATGATGTTAAGGGAGTGCTCTGAAGCAACCCAAGTGATTTTTAGATGGAGAGGAAACTTTGAGTGAAATCCTATGGCCTAAACTGGGGAAGTGGTAGAATTTGTGGAATGGCAAAGACCACTTCATAACTTTAGAGTGCTATCTGCAATTCGGGGGGATGTAAATACCTCTTCTTCGATATGTAACCTCTACCTGCACCTTCCTCGATTCAATTTACTTCAGAATTCTAGGAAGTGGTTTAATATTATGCAGGCATTTTTCAATGCCCCATGATGTTTCCTTAATCTGCAGTTGGTTAATTTGATGGAAAATTCAGTTTATCAAAAAAAGAATTGCCCTTGCTGTTGATAGGGATATCTTACTAAATGAGTTAAATAAGTGTAATCTTCTTGATGACTGGTTAAAGGGCAGATAAATAGTTCACCTTGTAAATTGAAAAGAACAGGCAAAGTGCACAAGAAAACTGCTATTGTGGGAATGTGAGATTAGCTTCGTGAACAGTGTTTTGTTACTTACCCCTTGTAATTAATATTAAAAATTAACTTTAATAAGTGGCATATTTCATTTCCCTTGTTGCATGGCATCTAGATAAAAAAGACATTTCTAATGAAAAAATGGTTAACTGAGAGGCTACTCGTTTATACCTTGTGGATTTTTGAAGCTCCAGCATGAGTTTGTTAACCTGCTAACACTGCTTGCTTTGCCTTAATTTTTAAGGGATATTTAGAGTTTGGACATCTTTCTCTTCAATGTGATGCGAACACTTTTATTTTTCTTTTGCAGCTGGGCAGATGCACAGACACAGATTCAAAACATTGCTGCCTCTTTTGACCAGGAAGCTGCTGCAATTCTCATGGCTAGATTGGCAGTATATAGGGCAGAGACAGAAGAGGGGCCTGATGTGCTTAGGTGGCTGGACAGACAACTTATACGACTGGTAAAAAGAACTTTATTAAAAGAGTCAGATTGGTTTCTTGTCTCCGGGCATGTTGTTCTTAAATGGCTAGTCTTCAGTGGTTGCTTCTTTAAAAATAATTTTAAGAAATGAACTGATAACTTCTTTTCCACAAGTAGATGTGCAGAATTAACTAAGGTTTTCTGTTTTAAATGGAAAAAAGAGTGGATGTGATTTTAGTTTGTTTATTAATGTTTCCTCAGTCTTCAGCAGTTGGTAATTGCCAGCAACTGTGAGTAACAATCTAGCATGAGATAAGCAGAAATTAGAGCTTTCCCTGCTTTCTATTGCCTGTCATGATATTGTAGATGAAATATTTTTAGGGGAAAAAATGGTCAAGGTATCTAGAAAATTATATGGAATTTCTTTATTATCAAAGTTCAGTTTACTGTTCTTTTAGCTGTAAGTAGTTGTTAACAGTTCAATTTTAAACATGTTCTCCAGGGCTGTTTAATCATCTAAATCTCATCAGCAATTTTAGAGAAAACCCCCAAAAAGCCATTGAAGCCTAATAAAAAAGGAAACCACTGCTTGTTAAGAGAACTTAAAGTCAGTGTTTCTGCTAGGTTTCTGTTTTCTTACAAAGCTGTAAGAATGTCAAAGAAAGAAACTTACACTAATGGCATAACCAAGCAATTTTTTTACTTAATCTAGATACATTTTTCTTTTACTCCAGTGTCAGAAGTTTGGAGAATATCACAAGGATGATCCAAGCTCTTTCAGATTTTCAGAAACCTTTTCACTTTACCCACAGGTGAGTAAAAGGAAGGTGTGTCTATAAAGGATAAAGAGAGAATGCTTAGTGAAGGAGGAGACACTGTAGCACAGAGTGAAATAAGGCTTTACACTGGATACCAGAATGAGAAGACACCCTGTCCCCAGCTGCTGTCTGGCCTGTGACGATAGACATATCACTTCTCTTGTCTTGGCTAGCAGGACTGAGGAAGTGATTGTGCCTTTGTACTTGGTGCTGGTGATGCTGTGTCTCAAATACTGTGTTCAGTTCTGAGCCCCTCATTACAAGAAGGACATTGAGGTGCTGGAGTGTGTGCAGAGACAGGCAACGAAGCTGGTGAAGGGTCTGGAGAACAAGTCTGATGTGGAGCAGCTGAGGGAGCTGGGGATGTTTAGCCTGGAGAAGAGGAGGCTGGTGATGCTGTGTCTCAAATAGTGTGTTCAGTTCTGGGCCCCTCATTACAAGAAAGACATTGAGGTGCTGGAGTGTGTGCAGAGACAGGCAATGAAGCTGGTGAAGGGTCTGGAGAACAAGTCTGATGTGGAGCAGCTGAGGGAGGTGGGGATGTTTAGCCTGGAGAAGAGGAGGCTGAGGGGAGATGTGATCACTCTCTAAAACTACTTGAAAGGAGGGTGGAGGTAGGTGTATCAAGTAACAAGCAGTGGGGGAAGAAGAAATAGCCCCAGGTTTTACAAGGGGAGGTTTAGATTGGGTATCAGGAAAAGTGTCTTCTTTGAAAGGGATGTCAAGTGTTGGAATAAACTGCCCAGGAAATATCCCTGGAGATATTTGAAAGATGCATAGATGAGGTGCTGAGGGACATGGTTTAGTGGTGGGCTTGGCAGTGTGAGATTAGTGTTTGGACTTGATAATCTTAAAGGTCTTTTGCAACCTAAACAATTCTGTGATTCTAACTGTATTTTTTGGAGTTCTCATCTTGCCTGAGTTTGTGATTCAGATAATGACACTGTTTTTCATAAGGGCAGTTTTAATGAAGAAATTCAGAAAAAGTAAGAAAAGATACAGTTTTGCTTTATTGTTTCATTCCTATATGATTTACAATACTGAAAAGAAACACTTTTCTGGTGACATAAACTTGATTATAATTAAACTTTGAATGGTTCTTTTTGGATAATCTATCTGGATAAATTCTTCCATTCTTTGTTGCTTTTGGTCTCTTTGTAGGCTTTAGTGATATTTCTGTTGGAATTATCTAGCAGTCTCAAGGTGTTAAGTGTTGTGGAGAGACTGATTCAGCAATGAAAGGATTTGCTTTTTCCATTTTACTAACAAAGTTTGACTTTCCTGTGGTTAATGTTCTTTTTTCTGTTCATATGCTACAACTTACCTTGTGCATTCAAGCACAGCGGCCTCTCTCATAGCAACGGTAGAATTTACAGTTAAGAAAGGATTTGGCAATGTTCAGTCATACTATTTATCAGTACTAGAAAAGAAGAAACATTGAACTTTTTTCTTATTTTAAAGCTGCTTTGTAGGTTTATCCTTTCTGATCTCTCTTTCTTACTCTCATGACTGTATAAAAAAGGCCACATATACAAGTTAAAAATGTTGAAGGACTTGATTCAGTTTTATGGTGGCATTGGTCTCACGTAGTTTGAAGAGAGCATTCTCTTCTTGTACAACTCTCCTTTTCATCTGTGAATGTTAAAACAAATGGGTTTTGTTTTGCAGTTTATGTTTCACTTGAGAAGATCTCCTTTCTTACAAGTTTTTAACAACAGTCCAGATGAGAGCTCGTACTATCGTCATCATTTTATGCGGCAAGATCTAACCCAGTCTCTCATCATGGTGCAGCCGATTCTCTATGCCTACTCTTTCAATGGACCTCCAGAGGTATCATATATAATGTAATAATAGGTTGAAAGGTGCTATTTTGAGAAGTCATTGTTTTCCTTGCAGTTGCACATTATAAAAATGTATTAGTTGAAAACTTAATACGTGAGAAAGAATATTCATTTAGGATAAAACATACTATGACTAAGCTGTATCTCAGAATTTCAATGCAGCATAGTCTTGAGAACAAAAGTCACTTTGTAAAGAGACAATGTTTTAAACTAAGGAATTTAAAAAAAAAAAGTTTTGAGAGCTATAGTTTTGCTTTTGTTTTTGCGATGCCAGAATATAAACATCAACAAAAATGGTTTTATTTAAAAATTACTTTTTTTGTAGGGTTTGAAAGAAAAGTTGGGGGGGAGTTTCTTTTCCTTTTTTTAATGTACAAAATTCCCTCTATCTTAAATGCCCTTGTCCAAAGTTACTGGCCAGACTGTGGCTCAGGCATTTACCTCCTTCAGAACATGTACCAAACTACTGCGAGTTTGATTAAGAAGAGGGTTAAGTGCAGCCATCACAAAATGAGAAGTGTGGTCAAGCAAGAGCTGACACTTCAGTGTAGAATGAGTAATAATTTTTATTCTTGGAATAGTTGCTGTTTTTGGTATTCCTGATAAGATTGGCCCAATTAAATTTTAGGATATGGATTTAATTAAATCATATGACACAATGTTGTAACTGTTACAGCTCTTAGATTCAAGTAAATAATATAGTGTCAGTATATGATCACCGTCCTTAAAAAGCTGGATTAAAAAAAATTAGATATTACATTAGATTTCATAAATCATGAATATTTACTGTATACAGCATTAGTGGATATACATGCACAGTAGTAATAGCTGCAGGGACAAGAGTAAAAAAAGCCTAAACAACCCACAGCTCCTAAATCATATACTTGAATATTCAGCTACTGAGTCTTTGTACATTGAAATATCATTCAGATTAATGGCACTGTGTTGATAAATCTGGTACTTCTAAGATTGTAAAAGTGCATAATAATGAAAGAGGTTTCAACTTTTGAATACCTTTTTTTTATTAGTTTCCTGAAGTTATATATTCAGAATCAGACTGGATAACTTTGGAATGAGTTGGTGTGGGTTGCAGTTATATAACATGAAAACAAGCAAATGTGGAGCTTTAGTAAGTGATTGAAAAAGTGATTGGTTCTAAAAGCTGGTACTGCTCTCTGATTACTCAATTCTAAATCAGTTGGTAAATTTTTATTATAAATTTTAAATCTTAGCCTGTTCTTCTGGATAGCAGCAGCATTTTACCAGATCGCATTCTCCTTATGGACACCTTTTTCCAGATCCTTATTTATCATGGAGAGGTAAGATTTGTCATTTCTTACATAAATACTATTTTTTCTGTAGGAGTGCTACATTATGAAAGTCAGTCCTCAGTTCTCATGCACTTCGATGCCTGACTCTTAATTAGTGTTTGTAGCTTGGTAGCCCAATGTGCCTCTGCACAGATACCTGACATTACTTGATGTTTCGATGCTCTTTGTTACATGGAATTTAAGATGAATTGGCTTCAGCATGCAGATTATTTGTTTTAGATCAGTATTTTTCCAGCTTTTAAGAGTGTTACTCGCTGCACCATACTGTACTTTTCACTTGTTTAGACTTCTAAACTAGTTTTTCAAGGGACAGGTGTCAGAGCACCAAGTTTTTTCATCACACTTCATCTGCACTGTCCTGGAGGAATGAAACTGCTCCTGGCAGTTAGTTAGATAGATATTTCCTAGTAATATCTATATATAAATGCTTGTGACTTGGTAGTGCTCCGCATCTCTGGATGAATTGAGCTGCTGCTTTTTACTCCTTGCTGCTGTAAATGGTTCAAAGCTGAGAGTTAGAGAAACAGTGTTCTGGATAACATTCTTGTATCTGCACTTTTAAAAATAATGACTAAATTTTAACACTTCTGAAGTAGAAAGATGTTCTCTATATTTTCATAAGATGCTGTGAGGAGGCAGGGAGGGCAGTCTGCTAAGGGAGGGAACAGGGACCCTAAGTGTGGTTGCAAGGCAGGCAGAAGCCTCACCATACCCGAGCAAAGCAAGCAGAGCAGTCTGTGGGCAGTAGCCAGGCTCAGCCTCCAGTCCAGATCACCAGACAAGCTGATGAGGGTGAGGCAGGTCCAAGTGTAAGCCAGGTAGTCGAGTCCCCATGTAGGGGATCTAGATGAGTGAGGTGCATGGCCAGGTACAGGGGTGGCTGCAGTGGAGCTCAAGCAGGAGCCAGGAAGGAGACCTGCAGTGTAAAACAGCTGCCAAGGAAAGGAGGGAGGAACCCCTGCTGAGACTCCCTCCAGGTCCTACAGCAGCCTCTATCAAGTGAGCTGACCTTGAGCAGCCAGCTTTGCTCCTAGAAGGTGGGGAGGCTGCACAACAGCCATGAAAGATAAATATTTACACTAATATTTATTTCTTACATAGACATGGATATTAGAGAACTGTAAATAGTGTCCTTGACCTCATGAACTAAATGTTTAGCATAGAAAGGGTGACAAAAATAGGATCACAAATTGTTAGTTTGCGCTTTTTTTTTAAATGAATCTAGTGGCATGTTACTTTCACATCTTGGCTTTTAAAAATTAACTTGCATGCTATAGGGCAGAAAGGAGTGAGTGATAGGGAAGAGGCCAGCAATGGCAAATTCTTCTCTGAAAAGCCCTGTGTATCCTCTAAGAAAGACTGGTGAATCAGTTCCAAACTTCCCTCTATCCCCAGACCATAGCTCAGTGGCGTAAATCAGGTTACCAGGATATGCCGGAATATGAAAACTTTCATCACTTGCTACAAGCTCCAATAGATGATGCCCAAGAAATTCTCCATTCCAGATTTCCAATGCCCAGATACATTGATACAGAGCATGGAGGAAGCCAGGTATGGTAAAATATATGTAATCTGAGAAGTTATGTGTTAGTAATGTAGTGAGATTTGTTTGGTAGTAAACGTGCATTTCTGTGCTCAAATATATGTAAATTGCAAGTGAAAATTTTGAATTTTAAAGCTTTTACAAAGCCAGATATTTAATAGTAGCTTTTTCCCTAATTTGTGAATCCTGTTAGTACTGTTTTTACTGTTTGAACTCTCAGATTCCTTGCGTGAAGTGCGTAAGAAAAAAAGTTAGTACTTGTCAGGATGTTTGAACCAATACCAGAAATATTCTTTCTATTCTTTTAAAAAAACTCATTAGTTAATACTTTGATACTCACATTTGCTTTGCTAGTGTTTAGGAACAGACAAAAGCTTACTTTCTGCTGCATTAAAAAGTTTTTAGTGGTTCTGAATTAGAGCTACAGAGTCCAGGAAGTGGCTTGATTTATAGGGGTGCTAATTGCTTTTCTGAATAGTTATCTCTGCACTCCAAATAATAGAAATGGTACATTTCATGCACGTGTGATTTTTTTTTTTTTAAAGTATAAGGAACTTCTATTTGAGAATATTGATGTGTTGTCTGTGTTTTGTTTTTTTTTTAAAGGCTCGTTTCCTGCTTTCAAAAGTAAATCCCTCTCAAACTCATAACAATATGTATGCATGGGGACAGGTAAGTCTGAATCTGCTGATGAAGATTGTACGCGTGATTTTATGTTCTTTTTCCCTATCAAGTGAGATGCTATAAATGTGTAAGTAACAATGCCAAGTTTTGAAACTGAAAAAGAGATGCAGTTTTGGCCTGATACTACCAAAATTGCAAAAGTTAAGAAAAGTGGGTTTCAGTTCTTCAGGCAAAAATGATCTGGTTTGCTATTTTAAGCTTCTGATAGGCTACTTTCATGTCTGCCCATCTTTCATAGGCAGTTACCTTCCCATTCCATAGAATCAGAGCACTTACCACTCATAAAGTCTAAGGGACCTTTTTGCAATAAGGGAAATAAATTTTTAAGTTAGCTCTAAGCAGGAACTGAGAAGTACAGCAATGTCAGTGTACTGATGTTTTCCAGAGTTTTTGTGGCCCGGGTGACCAGGACTCAGTTTTTCAGATCTTGTCTTTGGGAAGGAAGGAAGTTATATAAGAGCTTCTGTAGTGAGAATAGAAATGCTGCTGTGGGTGGATGCAAGCACAGTGTCATTTTCTCATGAAAAATGCATCATACACTTGAGGCTATGTGTTAACTGTACTTTTAGAGTGTTTTGCTAAAGGACATAAAGTTCAAGTCATGAGTGAGAGAGCTCTGTAGCAATTTTCTGGCAGATTTTTGTCAGGTAAATTTGATCAGAGTACATTTTCCTAGGGATGTGTTGGTTCTAATAAATTTTCTGGCAGTGAAGAGCACTGAGATCCAGAGTGAAAATCACAGAATCATGGAAAAGTTGGGGTTGGAAGAGGCTTTTAGACATAATCTAGTCGAACCCCCCACAGAATCACACTTGAAAAGTTTGTAGTGAATCAGGGACAGCATGATTTGAACCCAACTGTCTTGCCTCCAAAGTTGATAACCTAACCATCAATCTCTTAGTGTCTCTCCATCACATTTCCTCTACAACATACAGACAAATCATCTAGTTTGAAAGGTATTGTTTTTAGCTCAACATTACTTGGAAATTTTTGAAGTTTTGACATTTCCAACAGTACAAAATGTCTGTTTCCTGCTCGTTTATTTAGTAAGCAAACAAAACAGTATTCCAAATGTAAATGCCAAATACAAACCAAGTCTTGAACTGATCTTTAAGAAACTTAAGAAACAGTGAGACTGACGCATCTTAGAAAAGAGAACTTTCCCTTTTAATGCTGGAAAGAATTCAGTTCTAGAGTAACAGAAGGAATAATGTGTTAGTTTTCTCAGTGACTTTGCAGTGTGAGTGCTCCTCTGTTTGCAGGGTTTTTTATGAAAACAAGCAAGTAAAATTATGGAATGAGAAATGTAACTGTGGGGAGAAAATTCTAAACTAAATTGGTTTTGCTCTTGTTTTTCTCATGAGCTTCCTGGGTTGTTTCATGTATTTTTATTTTGTGCATAACTGAGTCTACAGTAAAATTTGTTGTTCCACATTGATCTGAAGAGGGCACCCACACACCACTGAAACCATATTTCAGGAGGTGATAAGTTGACTAATATGGTTTACAAAATTATAAGTAAAGATTTGAAAAAACTTTAGTGGGTGGGACCTTATATAGTATAGAAGAAGTTTTCAGAAAGTAACAATAAAGTTTTAATACAGCTTTGTTACATTGGTTAGTCTTTGAAGATGTAGTTGAGACTTTCAAATGATATTAGATATGACATTTATTTGAGAATGCCTTTATTTTTCAGCTCTGTTTTTTTTTTTTTAAAAAAAAAATGGTCACTGTAGGGAGTTTTGCCATTTGAAAAGAAAGAGGTCAGTGGCACAAATCTTATCAAATACCCAGCTAGCTGGCATCCAATCACTGCTAATTAAGTTCCAATTCTCATTGTATTATTACAGATAAAAAATTTGAAAGAAGAGAAAAAAAGACTTCAGGTGGTTTGTGAAAAATCAAAGCTAGTTCACTAGTACTTGTCAGACTTGTACATTTTGACCTTGCTGGCTTTCACTTTATTCCCCAGCAAATAAAATACTCTGCTAACTTTCCCAATAGAACGAAGGGTTCCCAGTCTTCAGAGTAAAGCTGTTTGTTCTAGCAGTGGTGAGAGCAGCTGCCTGTGTACACGTGTTGGATGAGGTGTTCAGCTTCAGGAGTAGAGTCTGTGCACTGTTTTTAATTACCCTGGATTACCACTGGCAGACATTGTGAGAGATCTTAGGGGGTCTGTCTGCTCCAGTAGTGGTTTATTTACTAGAGGATGATGTACTGTCATACGGGAGAGACAAGATGGCAAATCACGTCTTGCCCTAGAATTATACTAGTTGTAATTCCCTTGTGTCTTCTTAAATAAAAGATCTCAGGCTTAGCATTTGGCAGGCTTAGAAGTAGAGCATCCTTTATTCTCATCTAACCATCATCAGCTGACAGATAATTCAGTGGGCCTTCCTCGAGAGTGGTTGTGTATTGTGGCAAGTGTGTTGCTGTGATCTAGGAACTCTGATTGCTCTTGGATTTGTCCCTTGATCATTATCTGAGAACTGGTTTTGGCCAATTCTTGAAAAGGGGCACCAGTTAGTTCTAAGCATTCTCATTAGGACGTCTGTGTCTGTGTTTTGGGAGATTTTGTGAGAGTTGAGGCAGCTCTGATTTTATTTGGAAGTGTGAGTGCTTGGTACCTTTTGAAAAGGTTGAATTGTTGAGATTTATAGGAATTCTCCCTGCATCTGTAAATGGAAGTGGTGGCATATTGGTTTCAAAGGACTTAAGACAGTTAGTATGTAATGTTACTACAGTTAGTATGTAATGTTACATTGTTAGTATGTAATGTTACAATGGCTAGATGAGGGGGGAGAAGCAGATGTCATCTACCTTGACTTCAGCAAGGCTTTTAACACTGTCTCAGATAACATCCTCATCAGAAAGCTCAGGCAGCGTGGCTTGGATGAGTGGACAGTGAGGTGGATCGAGAGCTGGCTGAATGACAGAGGCCAGAGGGTGGTGATCAATGGCACAGAATCGAGTTGGGAGGCCTGTGGTCATTGGAGTTCCACAGGGATCGGTTCTGGGGCCAGTCTTGTTCAACATCTTCATCAATGACCTGGACGAGGGGACAGAGTGTACTCTCAGCAAGTTGGCTGATGACACTACATTGGGAGGACTGGCTGATTCCCCAGAAGGCTGTGCTGCCATTCAGCAGGATCTCGACGGGCTTGAGAGTTGGCCAGAGTTCACCAAAGACAAGGGCAGAGTCCTGCATCTGGGAAGGAACAATGCCATACACCAGTACAGGCTGGGGGTCGAACTGCTGGAGAGCAGCTCTGCAGAGAGAGACCTGGGAGGCCTGATTGATAATAAACTAAACATGAGCCAGCAATGTGCCCTCGTGGCCAAGAAGGCCAATGGCACCCTGGGATGCATCAAGAAGAGTGTGGCCAGCAGATCGAGGGAGGTTCTTCTCCCCCTCTACTCTGCCCTGGTGAGGCCTCATGTGGAGTCCTGTGTCCAGTTCTGGGCTCCTCAGCTCAAGAGGGACAGGGAAGTGCTGGAGAGAGTCCAGTGCAGGGCCACCAAGATGATCAGGGGAATAGAACATCTTTCATACAAGGAAAGGCTGCGGAAACTGGGGCTGTTTAGTCTGGAGAAGAGGAGACTTATTAACATTTATAAATGTCTAAAGAGTGGGTGTCAGGAGGTTGGGACATCCCTTTTTTCTATAGTAGCTAGCAACAGGACAAGGGCTAATGGGATGAAGCTGAAACACAAAAAGTTCTACTTAAACATAAGAAAAAACTATTTCACCGTGAGAGTGACGGAGCCCTGGCACAGGCTGCCCAGAGGGGTTGTGGAGTCTCCTTCCTTGGAGGTCTTCAAGACCCGCCTGGACATGTTCCTATGTGACCTGATCTAGATGAACCTGCTTCTGCAGGGGAGTTGGACTGGATGATCTCTAAAGGTCTCTTTCAACCCCTACCATTCTATGATTCTATGAATGTTCACGGAGCTACCAACTGCTGTTCTATTTAGACTGTTAATTTGTTTTAAAGTAGCAATTAGAAGATGACCATTTTGAATTTCTTGGATTTCTGAAAATTACTTCTGAGATAAAAAAGTTAATTGCAAAAATCCCTGGCAAAATCCACCCTTTTTAAAATATTTTGTGATCTGATTATGCATCTGATATGGCATGACTTGCAGATGTTGTTTTGGTATTGCTGAGATGGCACAGAGCTGTAGGACAGAATTGACCCAGCTTTCCTTGAGAAAGCTAGTTGACCTTCACTTGGTGTCAAATCAGAGCCTTAATGGATTTGTTTCCTCCTTTTGCTACTGATTGCTTGTGTCATTTTCATGTTTTTATTTCTCTCACTTTTGCTGCTCCACTGAGGTAGGAATGATACAGGAACTGTGGCGTGGAAGTTTTATTTACTTTGAAAAATGTCTAAGTTAGTGTTGCTATCGTCAAAAACTCCTGAGTTTTGTATGGTTGCTGTAAATATCCTGCAGCTCATTGTTGTATACGTTAACGTGGAAGAGTGTAGTTGTGGTTTATGGCTGAAATTATGTAAAAGTATGAAAATTTATGTAAATACACACTCCGTTGACTTTGTCAGAGGATTTCAGCAACTCTATGCTTCTAAGGTCTTTCTAAATTTATAAAGCGTTCATTTAATGGAATGTATTGTGCCTTAAAATGCTTTTTCTTCACACTGAATATAATTATTTCTGCTTGTTTCCTTTTATAGGAGTCTGGAGCACCCATTCTTACTGATGATGTCAGCTTGCAAGTATTTATGGATCATCTGAAGAAACTTGCTGTCTCTAGTGCTGCCTGAGATTCTGTAGTGCATTAAAGGCACAGATAAGCTGTAGTCATATTTCAGCTTTTTCACCTTTACCCTTGTCCATATCTCTCTTGACAGAGTGCTCTGATATGCACAAGCTGCCTGACTAGATGTAAAGCAGTGTTGTTTTCAAAGAAAAGCTTTTGATATCAGCAAATGTTTTAATGTGAACTGCAGTTTGTAAAAATGACAAGTAGTAGAATTATTAGAGGAAAAGGAGCAGTCATTGTGATTACTGTGTTACTATAATTGCTTTGAGATCATTTATAACAACTTTGAGTTGTGATTTCAGACTTTGTTTTAAAGGATTGAGATTGATTCTGCTCTGCACTACAAAGGCACATTGAACAATAAAGGAAATCTGGTGATGTTGGCTTTCCAGGCTGCCATATGACTTAATTTTGTTTACCCAATTTGAGCATGAAGTGAACAAAGAAGCTACAAAAAGCATGTAAAAATAGTATTAACTCAGTCTGTTGAGTTAGGCTGCTGAACTTTCTTTCCTACAGAGATACATTATTGTTCATGTATTGGTCATTTTAGGAGTACTTAATTTCAAAGATTTCTTCACACTTACTTACTTGAGTCTTTTGGAACAGAGATTTTTAAAAAATTATTTCCACATAAGGAATTTGAACTGAAACAGTTAAATCGGCTATTGCACAAAATGTAAATGCATATGTTGTATTTTTGACAAAAGTATCTGTCGTCAAACACAGTAACAGATGAATATGCTCAAAAGTTAACACTTTCAGCTTGAGCTAAGAACAAACCTTACATTACCAAAGTGAGCTAAGAGTACAGCCTTGATTTTTTTTTTGTCTTGATAAGTATACTTTAAAAAAAAAAAATATATTTACCTTTATTATTGCCTTATAATGTTATTACACTAATGCATGACACTGCACATCTGCTTTTTGTTTCTGCATCCTTTTTATTATGAATTCAACAGGCTATAGTTCTTGTTGAAACAGTATTATATAGAATATGATGTAATTAATTTGATACTTCCTACTTGATTTTTTGGGGGTGAATAAATTCGTAAGCTTTCCCATTTACTTGTTGAAGTTTACACATAAGCCAGATGTTTACATAGGTAATATGATATTTTTGTCAAGTAAAGATGTGAAATGTGGTAGTGGGCAATAAAAAAATTGTGCTAATTCTAAAGGAAGAGAGAGTTTTGACATAGGAAATTCAATCATATACTAGTGTGATAAGCAGGAGGGTTTTTTTCTATTTTCTGTAGATACTCAAAATTGGTGACATCAGTTGCTCTCCGTTTCTTTGATCTAATGACATGAGCTCCTTTTGCCTCAATACAAATAAAATAAATGTTTTTCTCTCATTTTTATATTTATTGTGCTGGTTTCTGTCACTGCTTGAAATGTGGAAATAAAGGTAGTAATTACAAAATTTGGAACAACTTCACCACTTTTATTTATGTAATAATCAGTACCAAACTTGTTTAACCTCCAGAGGTACTGAACTGTTTACACTAGTGGCAGTTTAGGAAATAAAAATTCAGTAGCCCTCTTGACTTTGTTTTGTTTTAGCTAATAAGCAGCTTATTTTTTTTCTCATAACACTAATATGTCCAATTTATTTGACAGTTAAATACCATTTGACTAATAAATCATCACCAAGTCAATGATTGTGGATGTTCTTTTTTTTCTACTTTCCTTCAAGCTCTTTAGCCATCTTTCACCTTCTAACAGGTTCTTTTATCCAGTCTCTTGGCAATGTTAGCTTCTTATGTAAGTTCAAGAATTAAAATTGTCAAAGACTTTGAAAATCCAAATATGTCTGATGTATTACCTTTGCCCTCCTGCTTATTCACTTCTTCCATAGTGTGTATGGTGGGTGAGACAGGGTTTTCCTTCACAGGAAGCATGCTGACTCTTCCCCAGCAACCCATGTCTGTCCATAGGCTCATAAGACTTGCTCTTTATTATAGCCTGTACTATCTTACCAGGGATAGAGATGAGACACATCAGTGTAACTTGCAGGATTCCCTCAGCAGTCCTTTTTGGTGGTTGAGAGCGACATGGGCAGGAGTCTGCCAGTCATGTGGCACAGTGACTGTTCTGATAGTTACACTTGCTCACTGACACCTCTGCCCTCCAATGTTCTACTTCCTTCAGAACTCCTGGGTGAAGGCCACCCAGTCCCAGTACTTGTTATCATCTTGTTCATCTACTTCTAATACCTCTTGCACATTTACATAGGTCATATGAGCTACACCAAAGGAAGTAAACTGTTTGTTATGACTGAGAATTGATCAACATTTAAAATCAAAATAGTAAGTTTTAGCATTGTGCTACAGGAGAAAGTGGATTAAAGATAAATTGCTGCGATTTGCTGTCGTTGTTAACATCTTTATCACTAAGAGTTGGAGAAGAGATGTATGTGTGATACCCATGATACACAATTGTCTTACCACAAGAGTTGACTTAGTTAACTATGATAGCAGATTTTGCAATGATTTCTTTAGATATTTGGGTTTGGCTGGATATCAGAGGAAAAGTTGGTCATATCTCCTTGTGAAAAACACAAGGCCTTAGACTTGGAATAAATAAGCTGCTGGACAAGGGATAGAGTGATTTTTCACTGTTCTGTTGAGGACTGGGAGACTGAAGATTGCCCATGGGCAGTCAGAGGTAGGGGGGCAAGCACTCAGGTGCTGCTTTATCTGCTTTTTTAGGCAGGCTATGGGTTTTAGAACAGTGCAAAATCTGTTTGAGATATAAACTTCCTAAATGACACATATATGCCTGAAGCATTGCTATGTGGGAAGTATGTTTGTCCCGGAGAGCAACAGGTGAATCTGAAGATCATGAAATGAGATGGAGGCTCATAGCAACGTAACAGCTGTTCATGTTCCTAGATATTGTTGTTGCTGGTGTTTGGCCATTGTATAGAAAAGCACATTGTTATTGGCAGTCCTTGCATTGAGCCTGGTCTATAAGGCACTTATTTCTAGCCTGCTGCCTTTTTCTCTGACAGCTTATCAGCTGTATGTGCTACACAAGCATCTGAAATCTCTTTTCATTGCCTGAAGTCCTATACTTAGAATCCATTTATTATGTCCACATGCCATCCATGTGTTAGGTCAGCTCACCCCACAAAGCTCTTACTGCTAGCATATTAAATATGAGGTAAAAGTTTGGACCTTTTAAGCATGAGAGCTGCCCTTCACTTAGGAAAAGAAATGGTGTTTAAGCTCTACTTTGGAAAGAGCTATTTAGAGCAATAGAACCCATTGTGGATGATCAGTCCATATTTATATGAACTAAACTCTCAAAGCTCTGTTTCTGACTGAACCTTGAAAGCATAGTGCTTGCAATCAACACAGAGGCGTAAGTGCTGGAAAGAAGGCTGGAACCTCCCCTGACAGTGCTCTGCTGCTTCACAGGCAAGACAGCCCGCCTCTGCCCTTTGGTTTCTTGCTGAGCTGCTGTAGTAAATGCTCTGCCTTGGCCTCTCCTCACCTTTGGCATCTGGGACTGGCACAGCTGGTATGTTAAGAACCTTTGTAAATACTTTACAGTAAGTGAATCTGTTACATTACAGCTTCAGGATCTCCTCTTTTTTGACAGTTGAGGATGTTTTTTAGCTACTCTGTTCATGTCATCTTTTCTGGTTTTCTTTTTTAAATTAAAAACTGTCAATAATTTGCTTTCCTCTTGCTCGAGAAGGTAGTGGATTGTTAACTTTAGATTCTCATCTCCTGCCTGGATGGGATAACTCAGAAGGTACTGAGTTCAACCAAGAGTTGAAGTTAAATTGCTTAAAGGCACACAGATTTGCCTAGAAATAGAAATACTATCAAATTCTTAGAACCTCATAGCTTCGTCTGTGAGACTATGACATTGAAGAACGGTCCTGTGGCTGCCTCCAACACGCAATAGCATGTTTGCACTCAGTATTCCCTCTTGGTTAAAACTACAAACAGCGACCATGAGCATGTCTTGTTCTACCCAATCTGAGGGGAACTGCTATATTATCCCTTGTCAGATTAGGAGGCACGATAGAATTGAACTGAGTTTAACTTTTGGCATTTTGAGTTTGTACAAAAGTTACATGTTACATGAAAGCCAACAAGCCTGAACCAAACAGATGGAAAAATTAATGGATGGAAAAAGTTGTTGCTCTGCTGTGAATTTAATGTAAAATCTTGTTTAAAATAGCACATTGTGCCTGAAAAGTTTAGCCTTTGAAGAAAAGACTGTGACACTAAAAGGTAAAAATTAAATCAAGGTCCGTAAATTAAATGTTTTTGGCAAAATAATCACTGCATACTTTAGCAGTGGAGGCTGTCCCCAGCACCTACAGCTTGTCTGTCCTCTTCCATGACTGCCTGGAGGTATCCAGCTGTCTGATACACTTGCCATGAAACAGCTGAGAGTTTGCTTCGAAACTAAGGTGGGTGAAACAAGCAGTAGGCTGTCCTTTACCTTTCTCAGGAGGAAATATACATATTGTGTCATGTTTTACAGTCAGCTTAATGCATTGGAGCTGTGTACATTCAGGAGATGTTTCTCTGGCTAGAGAATGGCCAAATATCGGTATACTATAGTAGCAAAGAGCTGATGTCTCACAAATCTCTCATGGTAGCCCAGGCACTCTTCTTTTCCCTAATACTAGGAACAGACAACTGTTAGAAGAATTAGCCACTTTCAAAGCACGCGTGGCAAATTATGCTATCAGGGTAGCTTGCAACTATAATGGTTGTTGAAGTGGGGTCAAAATATGTGAGGATGGTGTGTGAGGTTCCTGAACACGCATTTCCTTCTAAATTAGAACTCACTTCTTTGTGGTTGCTGAACTTTCAGTCTTGGGAGACATGCTGGTGACTCAGGGACCACTTCATAGTCTACAGATAGCATGTGGAGCTGTATTGTTTTTATAGGATTATGAATAAAAGTTTAGCAAGGAACTTCAGCCATGTGTGAAATATGGAAGCTTAGGTAGGGACTCAGAAGAGCTTAGGTGAGACTAGATTAGTATGAAGTAGCCCATGTGATTAATGTAGTATTGTCATGGTTTGACATAAAGCTGTTTCTGGTAATGGGGAAGGAGCTTTAAAGATGGCTCCTATAAGAAGTTGCTCAAAACTCTTCCCAGTTCTGAGCCAGACCCACGTCTGGGGCTGAGCCAATTAGATGCCTCCATGATCACTTTTTAAGAGGAAGCCAGAAGAGGCTTCTTCCTGTTCCTTTTTTATTTCTGCACTTTTCCAGCTGGTGGTGGTGCAAGGAGTTGGAAGAGTGAGAGAAGCAACCAAGCAACCCCAAGGTCAGTGAGGAAAGAGAGGAGGAGGTGTGCTGGAGCAGAGATTCCCCTGCATTCTACAGAGGGGACTGGTGAAGTGCCGCTAAGTTTTCGGCTCTTGGCCTAAAAACCAGACTGAAAACCAGGCTCAAAGCCTGAAACCAGGCTCGAAGCCTGAAAAATGAACCAGACTCAAAGTCTGAAAACCAGGCTCAAAGCCTGAAACCAGGCTCGAAACCTGAAAAACCAGCTCTAAGCCTACTTCATGCAGCAGTCAACCCAGAGTCCGATTCTCAGCTGGGTGGGAAGAAATCAGTCCTACTCAATGTGAGTGATAGCAGAAATCTTCTTTATTGAGAGCAGGCTGTAACTTATATACACAGCAGCTTCAAAGCTAGCTCAGCAACAGCAGCTAATAGATTACATTTTCATCCTACTTGCGGTTTCTGCGATAAGCAAGCTCCCTCACATTTTCCCATCTTGTTTTTCCCCGAAGTTGTTTTCCACTTTTAGCTGAAAACAGTCCGACCTTGAGGGAACAGAAAGCGGCCTGCTGTCTACATGACAGCAACTGCTTTAACCATGGCTCTGACTCTAGTCTTGATTGTGCATTAAATTCATATAACTAGAGCTCAGGCTGCCTTGTCCCAATGGGCCTAACATTATACCCAGGGATCCATGTCCATTCTCCCTTAACCATTCCTCCACAGTGAAGCTGTGATTTGTTTGCACTTTGTTAAAGACCCTGCATCAGGGGCAGTGAATATTCCCAGAAGAGGTCGTGTCCTGTGTGAAGGACCCTGTATTTGCAGAAGCTGTAAGTGTGGGGAAGAACACACGCCAGAGATATTCACTAAGGACTGCATTCCATGGGAGGGACCCTGTATCGGCAGAAGCTATAGCTGCTGGGAAGAACTCACACCAGAGAAGTTCGTTAATGACTGTATCCCAAGGGAGGGACCCCATATCAGAGCACGGGAAGAATGCCAGGAGTCGTCCTCATCTGAGAAGAGAGAAGCTAAACTGCAGCAGCAACAGGGAGTGAGAACGTGAAAACATCTCCACAGACACCAAGGTGACTGGAGAAGGAGGGGGAGGAGGTGCTCAGGCCCTGGAAGAAAGACTTCCCTGTGACCTGTGGTGCAGCCCGTGGTGAGGCAGCTGTGCCCCTGCAGTCCATAGAGACCACCGGGGAGCAGAGACCCAGTCCCAGCCCGTGGAGGACCCCACAGCAGAGCGGGTGGATGCCTGAAGGAGGCTGTGACTCCGTGGGAAGCTCACCCTGGAGCAAGTTCCTGGCAGGACCTGGGAGCCAGTGGGGTGAGAGGAGCCTAGGCCAGAGCAGGTTTGCTGTCAGGACTTGTGAGTGACTCAGGCTGGAGCAGTCCGCACCTGAAGGACTTTTCTCCCAGTGAGTGACCCACGTTGGGGCAAGGTGTGAGGAGCTGCGCCTGTGGGAGATCCCATGCTGGAGCGGTTCATGAGGAATTGTATCCCACGGAAAGGACCCGTGCTGAAGAGGTTCATGAGGGACTGTCTCCTGTGGGGAGGGACTCCACACTGCAGCATTGGGAAATGTGATGACTCCTTCCCCTGAGAAGAAGTACTGGCAAAGTCCATCTTAATGAACTGCAACCCCCATCCCCTGCACTGCCTAGGGGGAAGGAAGGGGAGTGCTGGGAAGAGGGAAGGATGGGGGGAGGTGTTTTAAGATTCAGTTTTATTCCTGCTTTTATTGTTCCTTTAATAAATCAAATATTTTTCTCCCTCAGTTGAGTCTGTTTCACCTGTGACGCTAATTGCTGAGCGATCTCTCCGTCCTTAACTCACAAACTGCTTCTCTCTCTCCCGTCCAGCTTAGGAGGAGGAGTGATTTTATGACTTGGACACCTGGCTAAACCATCACATCCTCCTATCTTGCTGGAGCCTCCACCATCCTAACAAGGGTGGCAGTGGGATGGGGGACACTGAGTGAGAAACTGTTGTGGTGCTTCATTGCTGGCTGGGCAAAACCACGACAAACATCAAAGATTACATTTTGTCATGAGTTTGTATGGAGCTGCTTTTTTCTTGGTAATGGGGAGGGGGCTGCAGTGCTTTTCCCAGTAAGCACTTCTTTTAACATCCCTTGGCTCTGAGGTGGACCCAACTCCAGCCTGGACAGGACAATCTGGTGCCTCTGCCATCATTAAGAAGGCAAATCTGCAGCAGAAGAGGAGGTGTAGGAGTGGTACAAGATGGAGGTCACCACGCAGACCCCTCAGCCAGAGGAGGAAGGAAGGAGGAGCACCGGACCAGGGACCCCTCTGCAACCAGTCGTGAGAACGGAGGCTGTACCCCTGCAACCCATGCAGGGCCATGGCAGGACTGAGAGCCACCAGCAGCTCCGTGTGAGTGCACCCAGACGGGCGAGAGACTGTGTGAAGAGGTGGCCATGGCGCAGGCTGTTCTGGAGCCTGTGGGCCGCAGAGACACACACAGGAGGGGAGAGGCCCTGCAGCCCTGTGAGGGACCACATGGTGGTTCAGGAAGGGCCAGTGAGGAGCTGTCTGCCTTGAGAGACAAGTGGCGGGAGCCATCAGAAAAAGACTGACAGAAACCCCCATTCCATGCCCCCCCTTGAGCCGTTCAAGGGGGAGAGGAGATATAGACAGTGGGATCAGGGCTCTGAGCCTGGGTAGAGGGGAGAGGTGGGGAAAAGGTGGTCTTAAAGGGCCAGTTGTGCTCTTCATCATCATGCTATTCTGTGGTGTTTTCTGTTTGTTATGTTTTTGGATGCTGGTGGTTTAATTTTTGTTTTTGTGCCCAAGTTGAGTAGCCTTGTCTGTTTTGCCCAGGACCATAAGTGGCGAGTGAGCCCTCCCTGTCCTTAGAGGGTTCCAAAGGCCCAGGACACATTTCTAGATTCAACTGTCCCTTCCCTTTTCAGCTACATACTGGGGACTAGTATTTCAGCTTTCTCTAGCAGTGCAGACACGTTTGAGCCTTGTCTGTAACTGATGTGAACCTTTTAAGACCCTATTCTCTATGACCTGAAGAGAGTGCTACCATGGCAGTGACACTGCTGAATTTTATTCATCCTGTAGCAAGTTTATTTTTGTTGGCACTGCTTTTTAGAGGGACTTCTATTGAATTTTTCCAGAAAACTAAGGAAGTTTTTTAGGTGGCCAAAATACTACTTGCTGAATTTTTTTAGTGTGCTAAGAAACAGCTGAAAGAGCAGCGAATGACCCTCAGATCTCTCCTTAACACAGATGCTGTCTACACAGAAGCCCAGCTGCTGAGCCCTCCTCCTGTTTGTCCAAGAACAGATGTGAAAGGCAGGCTGTAAAGAGAGGCCCTGGCAGCCAGCCAGGCTGACAGTCAAAGGGCCAAGTTGGGTCTATATGTTGCTGAAGAGCAATGCTGCCAGTCTAGTTAGAATCAAGATGTGACTCTCCTATACAAGTTTCTGTAATATATTCTCCCATTCTAGGAGTTTACACACTGCACTGAAGGGAAAAATAGGCCAGATGTATCTAGCACTGTGGTGTGAGCAGTGCTACGCCATGAGAGGACGTAACTTCTTTTCAGACTTGCTCTCACTCCTCTGCAGAAGAAGGTAAGTGGAGATGACATGCTTTAAATGATGGCAGCTCACCAAACAATGGAACTCTACTCCCATTTTGTCTCTGTAAAAGAAAAAAATGAGAGAACTTGTTACAGAACTTAATGGAAAGTCTGTGTTGTCCTTTAGAAAATGAGGATTTTATCATAGGCTCTTTGAAGCTAAAACTGTTTGCAGAAGATAAAGTGTTTTTTTCACCGAAGTAAAGACAGGTCTGGAAAGGAAGATTGCCATCAGAGCTAATTCCCCACAACAGTACTTGTGTAACAGGCACTTTGCTCAGGTGGGTCTACTTTATGCTGTTTCCTCTGTGAATAAGCTATAAGCTACAAAAGATATTGTAACATCTATTGCAGATCTAATAGTTTTCTCACAAAATGCAAGATGAGATTTGTGCTGTGTCATGGGAGAAAAAGCAGTGGAGATCAAAAGTATAGCACAATGTCTGGGGTTCTCTGCAATTGCAAATAATTTTAAGTGAAATGCCCAGGTGACGGAAGTTGGACATATGAGATGTAGTATCTTGGTAGTCTCTGCCAATCTAGTAGGAGCAGAAAAATCCTTGCCAGCTTCCAAACAGGAAGCTAACTTAACCCCAAATACCAGCGAGACATTCTGCAGCATTCATTTGATTGCAAGCACCAGTTTGTCATCCTAGAGAAAGCTGTGGTAAGTGTCTGTTTCCAAGAAAGGCAGAAATGCCCCTGAAGCAAAGCTATGCAATGAAGGGGTGGAGGAGCAGACTAGTGCAGCCTTTGCAGAATAAGTTACCCAGCACATTCATGGCAAATAGACCTTTGCTCAATTCTGTTTTCTGATTTTTGGCCCATCAAAGTTAAATCAAGCCAAGTACACTGTGACTGGCTGACTAAAATGAAAAAGATGGTTGTGCTGAAATTTTACTACATAAATATTCTGCTGTTACTTCCTTTCCTTTGGAGATAACTGAAATTGCTTTACTTTGTCCTTATCAGATGTGTTAGTCACATGTTGATAGGATGCTTTTGAGCACAGATGCACAAATTGGTAGCCATGTCTTTCAGATTGAAGTGATGGTTTAAATGACTTAATAATGTAATGACCTTTTCTGGCTGAGTTATGAATGATTTTTCCTTCAGAGAGCAAGAATACCACTCTGATAGATAACTGCAGAAAATGCAATGTATTTGGTAACTGCATTTGATCTACCAAGACTGCAGGACAGAGAGCCCTGTAATTGTATATGTTACTTCTCACAAAATCACAGAAAGGTTGAGATTGGAAGTGACCTCTGAAGGTCATCTTGTCCACTCGTCCTGTTTAAGCAGGGCCACCTAGAGCTAGAACCTTGTCTAGATGGTTTTTTTTGACTTAAAAAGAAGTTGGAAATTTACAAATTTAAAGACAGGTCCTTGCACGTGGCTACTTGTTACCCAAAATAATTGTAGCCCAAATGAAAATAGTCCCATAAACTGCAGGAAAGGGACCAAGAGCTCACTGCTCCCCACATCAGTCTCTGTCTTTGTGACACTGTGCAAAACTGCAGAGAATATTTTCTGAGAGATGATCTTAACTGGAAAGATAACTCTTTCAAAAGCTAAATCCATCTTAATCAGTAGACTGAATGCAGATTAAACAAAAAGTTAAATTGTTCCCTGTGCATAAGCATCTGAAATTTATGAAGTGACAGGTCCTCAGTTTCATCTAAAAGAAAGATGTCCTTTGTCCCAGTTAAGCAATGTGTACAACTAAGTCTGGATTTTTTTTTTTGTGGTGATATATTTGGCTATGTATGATGTAATGCCACTCTAAGCAGGGCTTGAAATAACTTGGAATTAAGCTGAACAGAATAAATAGGACATCTGTTTTACTCAGATTTCTGCAATGTGTTAATCTCAGACAGAACTATTTTATTTACTGATAGAAGTATATATTAAAAATATGTATTATCTGAAATACTACATTGCACATTGCTCTTGGTAGTTCCTGTGTCCTTACAGGAAGCAAAGAGCTCTCTTACAGCTTCTGCTTCCAGTCCCACAAAGAAATGGAATGGTTTGCTTTTGCAAATTTGATCACAATGCAATAAGTGGTTTATTTGCTGTGTGTGGATCAAATGTGTGTGCTAATCCTCTGCAGCATCGGAGCTTTGGTTAAAGGACGATGTTATCTTCTGAGACATGTATCTGAGTATCAGTGCTTAATGCTAACATAAGCTTTGCTGCACTTTGGTTGCAATTCCATTCTTGTAGGATTGCCGGAGCAGGCCAGCTGCAGAGAAAATAATGGTATGGCACGGATTCCCAGTGAGTGAGAATATTTGAGTTGCTGGCATTACCTTTGGCAAACCTCAAGAGGGCTGTATATATATGCATGAAGCTTCTGTTCTGATTCTGGTTCCAATTATGCTGGTTACAAATGTCAGGTGTCTTTGATTATTCCTCCTTTATGTCTATATAAGTGTTGGCCCAATGAGTGTAGACTTTGAGTTAAATTCACACACTTAGAAAAACACAGCAATATTTTATTTTTATTTTCAGTTCAAACTTGAGATGATGATAAAAATAATGACAACCCTCTAAAGTAAACAACCTGTCATAGCATTTTTGATGTTTTAAGACATAATTTAGAAAGAAAGCCTATAAAGAACTGATTTGAAATATTTTAATGGAATAAGCTGTGTAGTGGGCTTGTCTGACCAGGTTTTGGTAGCAGCATGGCTCCAGAGGTGACTTCTGTGAAAAGCTGTTAGAAGCTTTCCCTATATTTTACAGGGCCCGTGTCAGTTGACTCTAAGATGGACCTGCCATTGACCAAGGCCAAGCCAATTAATGATGGACGTAATGCCTCTGGGATTAAAACATTTGAGAAGGGGAAGAAGTTACTGCATGGGTGCTAAAACTACAGAAGAAGAAAAGAGTGAGGATAACATCTCCACAGACACCAAAGTCAGTGAAAAATGATGGGGATGAGGTGCCCAAACACTGGAAGAAAGATTCCCCTGCAGCCTGTAGTGCAGGCCATGTTGAGGCCTTGCCCCTGCAACCTTGGTTGCCACAGCAGAACAGAGATCCATCTGCAGCTTAGGGAGGACCCCACACTGGATTGGGTGGATGCACAAAGGAGACTATGAAACCATGAGGGCAAGTTCCTGCCAGAACCTGTGAACCTGAGGATGGAGAAGAGTCCACACTGAAGCAAGTTCTCTGGCAAGACTTGTGACCACATGGAAAAACTACACTAGAGCAGTTAATTTTTGAAGGACTGTTTCCCCTGTGGATGAAACCCGTGTTGGAGCAGTTTGTGATAACTGTAGCCCATGGGAAGGACCTATGTTTGAGAAGTTTGTGAGGGTCAGTCTCCCATGGGAGGGACCCCACACTGTAGTAGTGGGAAGTGTGGGGAGGCCTCCCTCTGAGAGGAAGCAGCAGCAAAGGCTGTCTGTGATGAACTGACCGCAACCCCCATCCTAAGTCCCTCTTCACCACTGAGGGTGTGGAGGTAGAAACCTGGGAAGGTAGGCAGAGATGTTTTAAGAGTCAGTTTTCTTACTTCCCTACTCTGTTTTGATTGTTAATAAATAATTTTTCACCAAGTTGAGTCTGTTTTGCCCGTGACAGTAATTACTGTGTGATCTCCTTGTCCTTAACTCACAAGTTTTTCATTATATTTTCTCTCCCCTGTCCAGCTGAGGAGGGGGAGTGATAGAAGGGCTTTGCTGGGCACCTGACACCTAGCTAGGGTTAAACCACCACAAGCTGAAACTCTCCTAAGTGTAACAAGCAGCTTCTTTTAAAAAGGTGTACTTCTAAGATAAAATATGCACAAAGAAACATGAGAGAGATAATTCAGCAGAATGATTCTCTTTTGATCCTTATTTTCTAAAAAGGAATACAAAATAAGCAGAAACGAAATACATGGGTGCTGATTTTCATGCCTTTTTTCTTTATTTTGTCTGTAAAAAGAGATGAGTGTGATTGACTAAAGGAAATGAGATGTGTTGATGTGGTTGGACAAAGGCTTGCCCAAAATGTTTATCCAACTGGAACTAATGTAACAAGACAGTTATCTTGGAGGTGTAAAATGTTCAGAAGAAAAAAATTCAGTGAGGATTTTTAGAATTGAATGAATGCTTCTGATAAATCCAGGTTAATGTGCTAATTTGGAAGAAACTCTCCATGGAATATACAAGGAACCACTAGTTCATAGAACAAGAAGATCCTCATGCCTGATCACTGTCCTAGGTGTTGTACAAATGAGTCAAGCAGCATTGCAGAGTTCTGAGCTGGGAGCTGTCCCATGACATGAAAACAGCTCAGGCAAATCTGAGCAAGAAGGTCCGAAGTGTCAGGAAAGAGAAACAAATGGCCTTTGAAGTCTGGAGCAGCCACAGGTGTCTTTGCAGCTGAGGAAAAGTGCTTGTGACTTGCAGGCATTGCATGAGAAGTTTTTGTATTTATAAAACTGATGATTTTGATGTGTGAAATCACTGAGGGCTGTATATCATATTCACTGCTTCCCCCTTGTTCATACAGCAAGGAATTTCATTAACAAAAGCAATCAAATTAGTCAGGGCTGATCTGCCTTTTGTAAATCCACACCTTTCCTCAGTGCCTTCTTGTCCTTCCTTCGTTTGGAAATAGATCGCAGGGAGATGTGCTGCATGGGGACTGAGTTGAAGCTGGCCAGCATTTAGTTCCTCTGATATTCCTCTGCATCCTTCTTAAAGATGACTGTAATATTAGCCCCTTTCCATGAATCTCACTGGATTATCACATGTTCAGAGGATTATGTGGCTTCACAATCACATCATTGAGCTTTTTCACCATCCTTAACTTTCCTACTTCAGCGTTTCCTCCTTTCTCAAACAAGTTTAGGTCTGTGAACTTTTTGAAGACTGAGGCAAATCACTGAGTATTTCAGCCTTTGCTATATAATCTGCTACCAGGTTGTCTCCTTCATTCATCAACAGCTTCATATTTCCTTTGAACCTCAGTTTGCTATTAGCATGCTGACAGAATTAATTTCCTTTTACCCTTTATGCCCCTCAGGAGCTTAAGCTCCAGCTAGGCTCTGTCTTTCCTGATACCATCCCTAATTGCCTAAGCAATTCTTTTATGTAACTCCTTTGTTGCCTGTCCTTGTTTCTGCTTCTATGTTTTCTTTTTTGCATTTTAATTCATTAACAGCTCCTTGCCTTGCCAGTTGGGCCTTCTGCTGAAATTTCTGGTCGTATACATTACAATTCCAGCCTTTAGTTAGAATTAGAGGGTATTTTGTTAGTACATCTGCCTTTTTATTATTTCAGATTTAAATTTTGCTGCTGGCCAATTTGTAGACGCTGTGACCCAGATTTTATGGCAATCCTGCCCTCCTGGAACCACTTCAAATCTGAATGAGTCCTGTCTATTTCTTCTTTCAGTAATTTTGCCTTAACACAATGCAGATGTAATTAAGGCAGCATTAACTTGTAACCCTTGCAAGGAGCAAATGTAGCTCAGATCCAGCTGGCCTATCTTAATTCCAATCACTAATGCATATTTGTAATATTTCTAAGTCTGTAATATTGTACACCACAAAAATATGTTTATTGTATGTGCATATTGCATAAGGGCATGACTTTTGGTGAAGTCAGCTTTTGATAAACCAATGCTTTTCTCTCTGAATGCAATACTTGAGGTACACTAATTGAGAAAAGGAACTCTCACAAATCTCAGAGTGCCTATCGTCAGCTTGGAAGGCTTGGGTCTCAAAACTTGATTTTGATAGGAGTTTTTATACATGTGAGGACTTTAGAGACCTCATGAAGTTCTTCCCACAACAAACAGAGTTGAAGATTGTTTTTTGAGGAAAAAGTGCACACTGACTAGTGTGAAGACAAGACTTGTTCTATACCCCGAGAGTAATGGGGAAAGTGGGCTGAGCAGTGAAAAAAATATCTGGCTTTGACTGAAGGAAAAAGTGACATGAATGAGGTGATAACGGTAACTTGTGATCACTGAATGAATTTTCAGTTTCATTATTAGTAGTAAGAGTATGTTTGCTCTCAGTTCTGAGGTGAGAGAAAATAGATTGGAAGGTTGCTTGCTTGTTTGTTTTTTCTTTAGGAGGATCATTCAAAATGGAGAAAATGACGTAATAAAAAACCTGCAAATCAGTCAATGTAAAAGTACCTTCTACTACAGCATCATACAATGAGGATATTGGTGAGGGCAGGATTCAATTTCATTTCCCAAGCAGCTGTTGTGCACAAAGGTTAGATGGAAGAAGTTGCTACAGCTGCAGAGCAGTACTTCTCACTGTGTGATTGAAATAGTTCATTTCATGAACTGTGGCTACAGATGTAGAGACTCAGGCTTGAATTACAGCATGAAACATCTGTTAGAGGGAGTGAATTGTGAACAACCAACAGAGCTATGAGAACAGGCAGTAAGACAGTTGCCTTGTATAATACTTACTTTCTGTTTATTGCATTGCATCAAGTGCTCCGTTTAATATCATGTGTTGCAGTTCCCCACTAAAGCTTCATTTGCCAGAGAAAGCAAGCCTTTTGCAAGCTTATGGTAAATGGAAATTTCAAGGCAATTGCAGGAATTTTTCTGCATTAAGTAAGTACAACTTCAGAAACAGACAACTGCAGAGTTAGTGTGTTTTTACAAAGCATACAAAAGCAAGATTGTAAATTTTCAAAACCCTGCCATTTGCTACTAGTCATTCTGCTAGCTTCAGCAGGCAGTGGAGCCACCTGAGGATTTTGTTCAGCAGCATCAGGCCTTGGTCACTGCAACCAGCTTGCTGTGGTCACAGCTGCTGTGTTTGGTCTCCCAAGCTCAGGCCTTTGTGCATCCACCTCCCTATGTGCAGACCCTTTCTCAGACACTGTCCTCTCAGCTCCCTCCAGCCTTCCACCCTGTCCCGGTTTGTGCCCCTGGTCCATGCCTGTGCTCCTCAGGCTACTGCTGCCTGCCCATCCTCCTCCCTTGTGGGATGAAGGCACAGGTCTGGCTTCTCTAGCTTCAGTTCCAGGTGGAAGAAGTATTTGTTGGAACATTGTGACAGAAATGGAGGTATTTGTCTTCTTCAGTCCGAAATGCCAGTCCCCAAGCACACCTTGTGCTGGGCCCAGCCCCTGCTGTGAGGCCAAGTCCTGGGCTCCACTGTGAGTATGGCAAACACAACAGTGCCCTCCTTGTTGGAAAGTTATTGTGGTGCCATACCAGGGGCTAAATGCCAGGTCCCCTGTTTGCTCTAGGGGGACATCTCCAGATACAGGCCTCCTCCCTGGTGAGGTGCTGGGGCGGCCATTTTCTCCCTAGAGTGTAGTCACCGAACAAACCTTCTCCCTTGGCTTCAGGTGCCACATATGGTGACACGGTGAACATCAAATGCCTGAGTGAATGTGGGGTGGCTGTACTTTTCTGGGGAATACAGACTCCCTTCAATGTACTGTTGGGACCTTGAGAGAAGGTTTTATTGAAAGCTGCTCTGTGACTTTAGAGTGAGGGAGAGGTTAGAAAGTGCATCTGCAAATGATGCCACATCTTATGTTGGTGCTGCTGTTTCTCACCTGAGCACTGGGCAGAAGCCAGCTCTCCTTTTCATGGGGATTTTCTTAATACAGAATTAAGAAAAAAGCACTCGACTTGTTATTTGCTGGAAATAAGGGCCATGTTGGACACTGTCCTATAACTCAAGAAGGAAGAAAGTAATTTGGAGAGAATTTCATGCTTTCTAAAGTAATGATAGCTTTAATTTTATAGTTTTTTGTACTACTGTAAAGTACTGTGACCTGAAACAGCCACAAAGACTGTGGCCTGAAACAGCACAGAGGATTTCCATGCAGCATTGCTATGCCTTCAGTGTGGCTCCCTTATTCAGTGCAACCGTGTCCTCAAATGGAATTTGATGACAGCATGTTTGAAGTGCAATGTGGATTAAAATCAAAACCACCTATTGCCTTGTATATTGAGTGTATGGCTTTGGGAACATAGCCTGACCTGGCTTTTCTTGAAATTAAATAAAACCCAGAGTCATCAATGGAGGTCTGAATTATCTAGGGTTTTCACTGGTTGTAAATTACAGGAATTAAGATGCTTTTGAAATGAAAGGGACAATCACAGAATCATAAAATAAAAGGAGCTGGAAGAGGCTTCTAGAGATCATTTAGTCCAAACTTCTGCTAAAGCAGATTCACCTCGAACAGGTCACACAGGAACATGTCCAGGTGGATTTTAAAAACCTCCAGAGGTTTCTAAACCTATCTGGGATGCCCATTCCAGTGTCCTATCACTCTCATAGTAAAGGGTGATTTGGTCATCTTTTGATCCTTATCTTCTAAAAAAGAATAAAAAATAAACAGAAACTAAATACAGAGGCACTGATTTTCATGTGGGTTTTTTTTTTTTTTTTAAGTCTGTAATGCTGAAACAGCTAAAGGACTGCAGCCTGGCAATAAAAGATTGGTTTGTTGGTTTTGTACTCACAACTTGGTCATAAATGGTTTGGGAGAAAGTGTAATAAATTTTCTTTGTTGGAGAATGAAGTTTGAATAGAGTTTCTGATTTAGGAAGCCACACCAATCCTTTAATTAAGACTAACTGAACAACCAAGGGTACGGCATTGTCATTGGGGATCTAGTAATGCTCTAATGACCCAACTTTTGCTTTGCTAACTTCAAAAGCGATGTCCTTGTACTGATTTTCCTTTTTTAATGAATTAGGTTTTTGTGCCCAGAATCAAGTTATAGAATATTGTTAAGCGCTTTCACACTGGAGCAACTGCTCAAAGATGGAATTTTTTTGTTTATTTGTTTTCTTTAGTTTTACCACCATAAGTTGAAACAACCTAAATCTTTAAAATGTGTATGACATTTATGAAATAAATTTCTTTACCTGCTTGTAGCATTTTAAATGCTTAAACAAGAGAACTCTAGGGCTTACAATGTTCCTGTCTGTGGTGCATCAGTTGGGATTTTTTTTGTTTGTTTATTTTTTTCTTTCCTGTTAAATGCATGTGCTAAAAACCTATCACAGACTTCTATTAAATGTATCACAGTGATTTTATGTAAAAAAAGCTGTTGCAGAAGGGAAAAAAACCCCTGCATTTGATTAGGATCAAAGCTGTTTATATAAATACTTAATTTACATTTAATTTTCCCTGATAAGTTGTGCAAAATGTCAGTAACCAAGTCATTTTTATAATGTAGTAATCCTGTGCTTGGACAGCAAAAGCCATATGTTTAGGTGAAGCTAAATAAAGTCTTGAAAAAAACTGTAACTGTAGTTGTTTTCTGAGTAGTTTCTACTGCTTTATGCCTAGCTGAGTGCTTACAGAAACAACTTCTAGTGAGAGACCAAGTGCTGGATTATTTACACTGTTATCATTTTCACTTAATGAACCCTTTTGAGTTAAATGAAGTTATAAGATAATATGATTAGTAAAAGGATTGGGAGAATAGACACCTAAAATATCAGAATAGGTGCTGTTACAGCTCAGTACTTTTGTATTTGCTGTTGTGTTTTCACTTGCAAATACCAGATAGTTACAGTGCTTTGAAAACTTAAGAGGAGGCTGCTCAGCTCTCTCAATGGTTCAATATCTAGCTGAGAGAAGGATTGAGACTACAGCTTCCAGTTATGATTCATGTGGACAGTGAACAGAAAAGAAAGAAAATTTTAACATTTGAAGATGTCACAGATATTGACTAACATGCTGCAACTTCCTTCTGACTCTAGGAAATGTTATCCTTCTTTTACAGATAGTGATACTGAGAGGTTAACAGGCTGAACCAGGAGTCTGTGTCGAGTCACAGCATCGCTAGACTTGGCGTTTTTGTCTCTTGATTATTAGTCTGGCACCTACCAAGAATTGTCCCCAGGTGAAAGGTTGCAAGCAATCCAATTCAACATATTGATACGGAAATTCATTCCCTTGCAGCATAAAAAGTTCAGTGCCTCTGCTTAATTCTGGGTCACCACCGATTCCCTGCCTGTGTTCAGTTTGAATAGAACTAATTATGAGTACATTTCTGTAGGTATTTTTTTTCCTGGGTATATGACTCTTGCTATGCCACCTTTTTTTCAGGTTAGGACAGGGGAAGGAAAATATTTCAGAATATTTCTTCAGACCACTGAATGTCTGCCACTAAAAGCCTTCAGGACATTAACTTCTCAAGGGTATGGTGGCTTTTTCGCAGTCAGTGGAAGGTGAAAGTGGATGCTGCCTTCAGTGAGGCCTTTGAGTTTCAGTAGTTTCAGCATGCACTTAGGCAGGAGTGTCTGTTAATGACTGCAGTCCATGCACTAATATCCTGCAGTGAATGGTCTCACGGTACAATCAGATAAAGATATAGAGGGATAGTTTGAAACAATATAGATAGGTCTATCCACATTAAGCTTTTTTGAGAACCATTGCCTCATTTATAAGCATAAGGTAGGTGTATAAATTTGCAATTTAATTGTTGCATTCACATTACACAGTATTTTTCACAGTGACTTGTCAGACTATATATTAACTATTTAATAGGCAACTTTTATGAACCAGCTTGAATGTGTGTTCCTTTGATCTCCTCTGTTAGCAATGATTTGTGCCCAATTTATTCAGAGACTATTGACTGTGTAAGCTGAAAGTATCTGCTATAGATAGTTTTCTATTAAGTCATGAAATAAAGAAATTGTGAAAGCTACTCTAAATGAAATACAAAAAAAATTAGATTGTCTTTCATGGTATTTTGTAGATGATGGTAAATTACTTACATGAATACAAAAATAATATTCTCACCACTAGAGTTTTCAACAGATATGTTTTTATCAGACTCTTTTTTTTCCTAGGGTATTGAAAAAGGTTGTAAACCAGATAGTGATACTTTTCTTTTTTGATGACATGATAACTTAATTATTGTATTAGTATTAGCAAATCCAATGATCTTCACACTATAAGAGAGGAATAGGCTCAAATAAATGGCCTGTTCATATGAACTAGCTCAAAGGATTTGTAATCTCTTTGCATAAATAAAGTTTTTTAAAAGGCTGCTGGAAAGAGGTACTCTTGGTAACAGGTGTGATGCTAAAAGCAGACAACAAAGAGACAATGATGTAAAGGGCAAAATCTGACACTAATGGGAGATGTACTGACTTAAAGTCCTTTTATATTACTCAGAGAATGAAGAGTGAAGCTCACTTTTGCTTTCTCGAGGAGCTGACTATAGGAATATAAGAGACTGACTGTAGTGGCTTCTCCTTACATCTTTGGACAATGAGTCTAAAGAATATAGTATCTACTTGTCAGGTTAAGAGTATGCTTTCAACTACTGTAGTCAGCAGTCTTGCTCTATGTTTGTTCAGACTATCTCTGGCAGATCAGGAGCATTTATCCTCTTCAAAATCTGTGTTTTAGACTCTTGGAAGGCATCCTGTTAGCTAAGAGGCAGCACCTCTTTCATATTCCATCAATTTAAAATGCATGGAGGCGCCTTTAGCAAATAGCAGAGTGTGATAAGAAGCTTCAGGCAATCAGCTTGTGTGGAGGAACTGGGAAGGAGACATAAGCTCTCAAATAAAGAAAGCTTTGAATAATAATAATAGTGATGGTGATATATATCAGGTTTCTTTGGGCTTTTTTTGAAACACGCTAAGGGATCTATTTAGAGAAATTGTGAAATGCTGTAAATCCAGCTGGATTTGGGAGGTCATGGGTTTGTCCACAGCCACGCACACCTTAGACGGAAAGTTATTGGTATATCAAGTCATGTATTTGAAATGAAGAAGCTTGAAGATATAAAATTAGTAGGTGTAGGCTCTACTTTCTACTTTTCAAATAGTTGTTTCATTGTTTCCTCTGTGGCTGTGGATGCTGTTACTGCTGTTTGCCAACTGATATTGACAAGAAGCTGAAGCTAAAACCAAAGCTTCCTGTACTTTAAAAAAAATAATATCTTTAAGTGCATGCTGCCTCCTTATGCTGATGTGATCTTATGTTGAATTTCGTGTGTTATGAAGAACTCATCTGACAAAATTAAAATGCAGACTGACCCTTTAGCTTTGTGGTTGCTACAATGTGCATTGTAGCTGTACTTGAAATATCATTGCAACTGAACCAATTGATCTGACCAAGGGTACCCTAAACCCTAACCCATTGTAGATGGTCTTATGCCACATAGCACCAATGAAGGCTTTTTGTAATCCTGTGGCTTAGATCACTGTGAATATGGATCTCCTGTACTAATTAGCTGCTGTATATCAAGCCCTTTCACTTAATTTTTTTTGCCACTAAGAATTCAAGTGGTCTATCAAACCAAGTAGACTCACTGCAGATTCATGTTGCTGCTGTTGCTGCAAAGGTGTCTCATTACAGTTTTTATATTTACACAATTAGTGGCCTGTGTTCAGCAATATGCCCATACTCCCCCTCATCTTCCTTCTTGTGCTGAGGCAAGTGATGTTCATGCACACGGACAACCCAGCACAACCAATAAGGTTGACCCAAAGCCACCTTTCATTAGCTTTCTACTTCCTTACAGAGCCTTATATATCCTACTTCTGCCCATGTGATCACACAAGGCTCAATTGATTACTCTGTCTTCTTCACGTGGTGAGCACATAGCACCTGTTCTTAGTGATTGGGAGCAGCTTGCTAACATCATCCCCTGCATCAACTCCCTTATTATAGAATACCTTGTTTATTCAACCACCACTTCTCTTTAAACTAAGGAAATATCTGGCTTGTCCAAATAATGTCCTTTTTCAATTGAACATGCACTCACACCACAACACGCCCATACCACAGTGGCCCATCTCAATAAAGTTGAGCCCCAGTTGTAGCTTTGTGCCATATAGCCTGTGTAACAGCTGATGACACATACAGACACTGCTGTGGTTGGCGAATGACCTTTTTTGAAGCTCTTTTCTTTTTAAGTGTACTGGTGCTAAGCAGCAACTACTCCTTTCCTTGGTAAAATCAGGATATATTTTAGTTTATCCTTGAGTTCTTAGTTAAAAACTTACCTAAAAATCTGCACAAGAGTACTGTAATTTTGAAGCAGTTTGCTTGATGTTTCCATGTGGTAAATTTTGTGTTTATCATATGAAGAGAGGGTTTCAGGGAACCAGAAAACTGCTAAAGTGATAGAGCTGGTAAGAAATTTCCAAGTGGAAATCTACACACTAACAGAAGACACTGTTAAAAGCAATGTCAAACCTCTCTCTGCCTATAACAGTTTCGACAAGCATGTGAACTTGGTGTGTGTCTTGATAATTATGATTGATCAACAATTTGATAATTATGAAAGATCTTTATTTTTTCAGCAGCTTTATCAGCCTTAGCTTCTACTGACAACTAATTAACAGTATTCTCCAAGTCCTTGACCTGCATTATTCTGTTTTTTGAATAACGCTTAGTTTATCTGTGCTTTAAGGCTTAAGCTCCTAAAAGCAGAAACACTGACAGAGCTGCAAGAGTTCACTTGTCATCTCCAAGCATATTTTTTCTTCTGGATCCTCTTATGCAGGCATTTGACTACTACAAACATTGGATTTGGGCAATCAGCCAAAAATTAATTATGGAATATGGAAACTTGTTCCTAAATCTATCCTGCTACTTTCTGCTCGCTTGTCTGGGGGACTAATAAAGGTCCTGCAGGATTGAAGACTATGAAGATAGTTACTCAGAATTCATCCAGTCCTGTGAGACCTGGCACTCTTGATGTAGGCAACTATTAAGAATGTCTTAGAACAATGAATTCCAGGTCTGAGATCAATGTAGCACAATCCTTTGAGCTCCAACTGTGCATGTACATGTAGTGTGTACATGTGTGGTATATAACTGTGTATACTTCAATGAGGAAAAGGATTTGTTTTCTTCTTCAGGCTGTCAGGACAGATAGCTGAAGACACAGGTATGCATGAGTTTTGAGTGGCAAGTCACACCCTGGATGCTCCTATAATGTAGCAGCTGGTGATCATTTTATCCTCCATGTAGTAATCAATCTTCATAACACTTTTCCCAGCAGATGTGGAGAGAGGAGTTCCAGTTTACAAAGATTTTTGATATCTCTTTTACCATTGATTGGCAAGATCAACCAATGCTATCTTTTATCCTGAATAAAACAAACCTGTTTTATCATTGTCCACTTTAGATGCTACCTGAAAGCTGCAGATATCCTATGACTGTTGGTCCAATACTCTTTGTACACATGCAGGAAGGTGGAAAAAAATCATAAGTCTCTGCAGAATTTGAGTATGGTATAATTTTTTCTCCTCCAATCTCAAAGAGGATAACAAAAGATATGAGTTCAAAACTGAAGTACTGAGACAACAAGCAATGAGGCTCAGATAGCTAGAGAACAAAAGTGTATGTGGACTTAGGGAAATATACATGAATATATGGGAAGAGTGACTCAAATCACTTCATCTATCCAGGCAGTCTGGGAGTCTTGACAGCCTCAGTGTTCAGAATCAGAAAAACGTCTATTTTAACATTAGCAACTGTCTTAGATATCTGGTCTTTAGCAGTTAGGGTTCTTGTCCTTCCTGCAGTCCTCCCACCCTGCCCCCCTCTTTTTCTTTTTCATAGTTTTTGAGGAGCTTTTTCCTAGATGAAATCTTCAAGCAAGATTTAAACAGCCTTTGCCCCTCAAATTCTCAACAATATTGACTTTTTTAGCACCCAGTGTGGATGCTTATCTCACAATATCTTTGTGATACAACTTACCCATGAATGAATTTCACAAGGCCTTACAGTCTACACACCTAAGACTGAGAAAGCAAGCAGAGAAAGCTTAGAGCTCTAATTGACTAGGGAGGGGATTGTTTCCCATCTTGAAGAGAAGCAAGCAACTGATGTTTGCTTTATGAAAAAAGATTTTTGTTTGGTGATGTTGAAATCTTCTGCAAAGGCAGCTTGCTTCCTTGTCCTGCAAATGGATGAAAACAAAGTTCCTGCTTCTCTTTCTCCAGGTGATATACTTTGATCCCATGTGAAAGGGCCTTCAACTCCTGCAGTGAATCAAATCCAGCTCCAGTAAGAAACTGAATGACAAAAGATGATTGCAACTAACCACCTGTAGCGGGAGATTGTCTGGGATGCGTTCCTGTGTTAGTATGCCTCTCATTCTGCACGCCTTAAAGAGATCTCAGTATGGACCCGACACTTTGTAACTATTGAGCAAACACGGGTCTATTTGTCTTTCAAAAAAGTTTTGACTCCATTAACCCCTGTATCCTGACACCCAGTGAGGCACAGCCAGATTTTTAGCTTATTTTATTTTTAATGGTGCTATTTACTTCACCCTGATTTCAGGAATATGTAGTATGTTCTGGTCAAAATTATAGACTTCTCCTAAGCTGTATTTTTTTTGTCATTCATTAAGTTCTTCTTATCATAAGTTTTTACAACAGAACTTCCAGGCTCACAAGTTTAGTTATGCAATGACTGTTTAGATGTAGTAGTTCTTCTCCATGTATAAAATGTTTTAAACCAGTTGTAGTGTGGCACTGGACAAATGTGAAGACTTCAAACTCCTCTTAGACCCTGAAAATAGTGTGTCATACCTGTATAGGCATTTCATTTAAAGAAAAAAAACTATTATCGTTCCAAATAACTCAGTAGTTCTGCAGAGATTTTTTTTGTATGCTTGAAGAAGCATAACACCTTTAACAGAAAACAGGTAAAATTTAGAAAGTTAGCTTCCAGAATACACTAATGTTCTAAACCTTTTGCTTATTTAAAAACATTTATTACAAATACAACTGTACAATAGCAGACTTGTTTTTTTTCAGACATATGGGTTTCAACTTACCCCTAAGAGTAACAGATTTTCTATCTAAATATTTTTTGATCTTCAGCATGCTAATTTCATCTTTCTAGGTGAACTTTCAGAGTGTGAGTGAGAGTCTAGGTTTGTTATTGTACACTATGGGTAAGAATCCTGGACTGGAATGTCATCCTCTGTTGCTAGTGAAAATAACCCTAAGATTACTTTAATTTGTGGTGGGATTTAGCCTGGGATCTCCCTTTCAGTAGCTGTCAGAGATAACACAGAGTAAGCTAAAATGTATGTTATCATTTATACCAACAAATCCTCCAGAACTACTCTGTGTTGCTGCCATGTTTCTGAAGACCTGTTCTTAGCCTATTGTGCAAGAGTTTCACTAATGCTGATAAAATGAAAAGCTGTAGTTACTGTGTTCAAATATAGCTCATTTTTCTTAAGCTCACCAGCCTCAACTCTTTTCCTAGCCAGGCTTACTTGATTTGCTATTTAACATTTTTATTACTGATCAGTAACCACAAAGGGTTTTCAGTGACACGGCATATGAATAGATAAGTGTATGTGACTCCCAAATCTTACACCAAATTTCAGGCTATGACTTAAAATATTCAGACAAGTTCTGAAACTGCTTAAAATAGTATCACTAACTGATTCATGACCACAGCTCTGTGTTTTCAGTATAAAGCTTTAGTGAGTGCAACAGACCTGTTTATTAGCTAATCCCACAATAAACCGCAATAAAGGCTGGAAAAGGAAGGACACTCATGACAGAATAAAATTTTCATGTAAAGGCAGCGTTATGAAGCTTCCATTATAAAAAATCTAGATCTAGGACAACCTCGTTACAATAAATAACAGTAAATTATTTCTGCCCTTGTAACTCAGCCTTCAGCCAAGTCCCAGTAAAAGTTAGTTTGTTTTCCCCTTCCAGTGGCTTACATAGTACAGATATCTGACCACCTTGGTAGCTTGAACTATTCCTCTCACATGGAGAATATGAAAAAATCTTTTTTCTTACATGATGGAAGTAAACCAACATTGCCAGACAAGATATCTCTTCTACAGTAGTTGTCCATGTGCAAGTTCCCACAAGGAGACAGCAATCTTCCCGTGTGCTGATCAGACTGAGATTTAATAGATCATATCTTAAGTTTACTGTATTGACTGCACTGCTTTAATAATGTTCTCTTCACTCTTTTGCCTCTTCCTATCACCTCTTCTTTGTATCCTTAGAAATGAGACCATTCTTCTAGTTACAACGAACACAGTCAGACATTTCTGAAGTATGCTGTTGAACGGAAGCTAGTATGTTTGACTGAGAGCCCATCACTAGAGAAGTTATTTTATCAAATAGTTTGGTGTTGTAAGTGGTTGCATATCTCTGTTAATTAGTTTACAAATGATGTATGTTAGAATGAATTGTGTTCTGATAACATTAATTCTGCGATTCATTTCCTTTGCCAACACAATGGTATGTTTTGTCTGGCACTAGTTAGAGACATATTCACATGGAATTAAATAGAAATACCATTTTTATTATTGAATATATAATATAAATATAAAATTGTGATATGAATATATAATATAATAATAATATGAATATAAATAGATATTTTAAGTATTCCGTGATGCTTATAAATATTCCATTGAATTTTATTTTAATAAATTGATTTCAGATATAACAATGTGATGCATCAAGATAATAAAAAAGATGCCTTGTTTTTCCATCAATTTTCAATGAATACCAACACAAAGTATGCTAAAGCTTTCTAAAGAAAAAGCCCTGCAGCTTTGGTATCCTTGATATAACTGATGTCTGTATGTTTTGATGATTTACTGCTCTTCAGGAGGTTTCTGTAGAAACTTCTGTGGACTGTTTCAAAAGCTGGAAGACTTTCACCTGACGAGGTCAGATTTAGCACCTCCATCACCTTCAAATTGTTTGTAGATATTGTGTTGTTCACCTTGGGTTTTTAAATTAGTGCTTTCTCATCATCAAAGGAGGCCAGGTAGCCCTGCTTATCTGCATGACTGGTTTGTGTCCTGTCCCCCAAGTCCCCCTGAGTTTCAATATTTCTTGTTAAGAAGGAAAATTATTCTTATGCTCTCATCTTCTATTAGAATAGGCCCTCTCAACATCTTTAACATGTAGTTACAGTACATATGTTTACAAAGCACCAAAGATAATCACAAAGTTTGCATAGTGACTGGGATCAGTCACTTGAAATACATATCTACCCCTCAGTATTTGTTTACCACTGTGCAACTTCACTTAAGAGCAATGAAAATTGGGTGACACTAATTCCATGCGTTTATCCATTTTGAGATGGAAAATGGAATTCTGTGTTTATTTTGCTCGCATAATCACACAAAGTGTAAATATCTTTTTTCTAACTTAGTAACCTTCAGGACAGTTACAGATACTGTTTCCTGCCAGGGTAGGATGTGTTTACATCTAGCTAAGTAAAGTGATATTAATAGTTTTATGAGCAGTGAGTAGAGAGGTGGAAGTGGAAAGAGTGGAAATAATCTCTGTGCAGATTTAACTTCAAAATAGCTTTTAAGGTAGCTAGCACAAGAAGAGATAAACCTCTTGAAGTGGATTGAAGGAAAGGAAGATGGAAGCCTGTCGTTTTTCTGTCCATTCATATAAAACTTCTGAAGCTACGTTACCTGTGTTTTAATTGTAATAATTTTTAAATCACTTTTTAGCATAACCTCCCTAAGAGTGATTATTCAAGATAACTACCAAGTATCAATGCAATATATCCGTATTTTATTGGTTTTTTTGGAGGGAGAGGGAAGTGCTGGCATTGGACTTGATAGTGAAAGAATCTCCGTGAGTGAGAAATTTCCTCTAATCAACAGGTGATACCAGGCAAAATGGCAAACAGAAGGACAGTAGAGAGGAATGCTTAAAGTTTGAGAACCACAAGAGGAAAATTTCATAGGAAATGCTGGAGGAATTGGTGAAAAATATGTGGGTTGTGGTAGGTATAATAGGCTACTTATCCCATCTTGATTTGGATGCTGTTAGGATGGAAAAGCTATTAAAGAGTATTGGAAGGCTTACTTGTTGAATGGGTGTATCTTTTGCCTGCTGGCTAGCAGGCTCTTAGTCAAATCTAACTCATTGCTGAGTTATTACATCCCTTGAGAGCAGAAAGGATCATTTAATAAAACTGCTTCAGCAAACTATTCAAGAATGTGTTAAGGTTGTTGGCTTCATAGTCACGGGCTTTTTGCTTACATGCTCTACTCATTATTTATTATAATTTACAAATTTTATCTGCTTATGTCACTGTTAGGATTAATGGCTTCTGGTCTAAATATTAAAATATTGTGTTGATTTGCATTTTAGGCTTCATCATAGATTAGTAAGAAAGGTAATGGTGAAAGCTGCAGCCTCCCAGATAACACATCCAATCTATCCTCCATGACCTCCATGGACTAGCTATGAATTTCTAAATGAAGTACAGGGTGAAGCAGTAATGGAATTTTGCTTAATTTAAACTTTCTCCGAAATATGCAGGTTTCTCTCTAGAAAATCTGAAATGTTATATTTAATAGAACCACCAACTTTAGGTACATATTTTAATTTTTTAAAATGCAGTGTTTCAACGTCATAAAGTTTGACAGTTTATCCAGGGAGTTGTAACTTATGTCCCTATGCTCTCTACTAATTCCTCATTTACTCACTTGGAGTAATTAGCTTTGTTCTTTGTCATCTATGCAAAGTCATGACCTTTGGTTCATTTGGAGGCTGGGCAGGTTCGAAATGTTTGACCCATGAAAGCAAATAAAGGTATGAAGTATATGATAGACAAGTCTTATGAGAAGTTACAAACCACACGTAAGAGACAGACCTTTTGAGTGTCCTCCCATTCATTGTAATGACCTCTTGATCAGGCACACCTGCCATAATTCAAGATATGCTGCACTGGAGTTCAACTACTGAGAAAAACAAGGCAATTGGTGAAGTTTGCTTATCCAAGACTTTTTGATTGGAGCAATTATGGCATAATTCATGGGAAGATGCAAATCTGTGATTCTGTGAAAAGTTAATTTCTTGAAGCTGCCCAGACTAATGGAAAATCTTAGCATTGAGTTGAAGGGGTCCCTCTCTCCTCCCAAACTCCCTTCCCTGTCACAAGCAGAAAGCAATTTTATCACAATTCAAAGATTTTGCCGTTGAAGTGTCAACAGATAAGAAAGCCAGACACTAATGTTCCCTCTCATGCCAGATTGGATTGCAATTTAACATTTAAATGGGTTAGCCTGTCTATAAATCTATTTGTGACTATTTCTGATCTTCCCCTGAGAAAAGCAAGGAAAAGTGATTTATAAATCATGCTGTTACAAACATCTTTTATTTTCCTGCTTCATTTTAGGAAGAGAAAAGGTATATTTGTTTCTTCAGTTACCCTCACTTATACTTAAAAAACAGCTTTGGTTTTATCTCTGTTAAACAGAAATGACCTTTCTGTTAGTAACTAGGCTGATAATGTTGTGTCAGCATTTGGTAATGACTGTGCACTCCGCAGATTGTGTCAGAAGCAGGTAGGTCTGTCCTTCGAAAAGCACCAGTAGAAATGTAATTTAACATTTGGCAAAATGTAAGAGCAGGCTGGTAAGCTTATCTGCTCTTCCTGTGGCAGTAGCAAGGAGTCTGTGCTGCTGTTGCGAAGCTATGGGATGCAGTTTCTGGGGTGCTAAGCAGAATTGGCATTTGCCTCCCCTGCCATCTGCCCTATGCACTTTCCAGTAAAATGGATTGGTTTGTGTTATCTGTGCATTTCTATTCCTTGCTTTCTGGCATTTAGTAGTGTGTTATTCCTTCTACCTTTCACAGTGATTGGTGTTAGAACCTGTGTTATTACAGCACAGTGTTATAAAACTGCTTAATTTAGAAAGCAGAGCTGTGTACTTGGCAGAACCCAGGGAAGAAAGCACTTGAGTGGAGCAGTGAAAAATGGAATAAAATCAATATTCATTTCTTTAAATTTAGTCAATGCCCCATTAATGCCCCATTAATGCCAGGCTGTGGCAGATTCAGTCAGATTTGCTAGAATCAGTCAGATTTGCTTTCCCCACTTTCACTGTGACCAGTCAGACAGAGCTGTCTGTAAACCTTACGTCATTAGCTGGTGTTTGTGAGAGACTTCTTTCCTAAGCTGATACTGAGGAGGTTTTCAGCTAAATATGTATTCCCCAAAGATGTTTTGCTTTAAGTTCCAAGTTTTATTTACAATTTTTGAAGATGGAAGGCAGATTTTCTGTGGGTATTTCAATACTGTGTGTCTGTGTGTTGTCCTCTCACCCTGCCTTTGTTTTAGGACAGAAAGTTTTTAGGTACTGGTAAGAGGAAGAAGGAAACCATTTCTCTTTAAAGGAGAGAGTACTCTAACCTTTTATGCACCTTCCATGCTGGCATTTTAAGTATTATCTGGCCAATGGCTGTGCTTAATCTCAGTAGAAGCGTGTAACTGGAGCTTACTATGTTTTTTCTTTGGTACAATAGGTCCTTTTGTTTTGACAGTGCTGTTGACTGTTTTGCAGATGGTGAATCTGTTTTTCTTATATGCACATTTCTTAAGTATGTTGAGATCGTGCCTTAAGGCTTTTAGTAAATTAATTCAGTTTGTTATATGTGGGTTTAGGAGTGCTTCAACAACTAAAGAACCCAATCAATGGAGAAAGGATAAAACAAACATATGTGTTTGTTCCTTTAGGGAATGAATAGCTGATCTGACAGCAGTAGTAAAGGCAATTGCACTGGTCAGTGCAAAACTGCAACAATTCACCTGAGACCTAGCACAGAAGTTCGTGACACAGATGAAGCAGGAGGAAATATGAGCAACAGCAGAACAGTCTTGTCCTCCATGTATGTTGAGAGTGTAGCTGAAAGCTGGTGTGGGGAACGAGGGCACCATCTCTGAAAGAGGGGCAAATCTTGCCTTTCTGTTGCAAAGTTTAAGAAATCCAAGTCTGTGCCTATTCCATGTGAAATGGAGCCAGGAACTGTCCTAGGGAACTGAGGTAAAGTACCACAGTGTAGAGGTATTTGGATGATTTAGTACTTGTCATAAATTTCTTGCAAGCCCCATGCAGATCCTAAGTGCCACTAAAATGTAAGCCAGGGCAGAAGTGCTGGGTTCAAAGCCTCTGAAATGACACGTCTTTGTAGCATGGAAACCTGGCACCTGGCACAAGCACATGCAGGTATGCTTTAGGGTGCAAAGCTGTTTGGGATAGCCTTAGAGGATGGGAGGAAGCCAAAGCTAGTGCAACCTCTCTGCACTGCCAGCTGGGAATAGATTTTGGCGTACACATGCCAACTCTGAGTTATGTGTGTTCATTGTACTGCGGAACACTATTTCCTGTATGCCAGAATTGTGCCAGGGTGCCAGCAGAACACTAGAGGTGAGCTGCAGTCCTGTGTAAGAGCTTATTCTAAGGACTTCTTTAGAATTCTGTAACTCTGCTGCTGAAACAGACCTGCAGAATGTCCTCTGCAAGGTGAAGACATTAGAAAGGGTCCACAACTCCTGAGGCTTTTATCTTGTCTATGAAGCAGCAAGCAGCTCTGCTACAGTGCAGAAATAATTTTATGTGGTTGTTAAAAATAACCCTGTGTTGGGTAACACATGCTTTTATTAGCTTTTGGGAAGTGCTGCTTGTATGTATTTTTTCCATAAAGAAACGGTTGCCATACCTTAAAGGGATTTGGTAAAATATTGGTAAATATCAAGTGGCAGAGAGAGGAAGAAGTGTGCACTGTCGATGGGAGGGTCATCTCACAGGTGTGATTTGGCTTTTGCTCTGTGGAAATTCAATCATAAATACCACAACATATATAGCACACTTCAGAGAAGAGATGTGTTATTTTGAGTCGGATCTTTTCTACTGCACATCTTTTCTACTTCTATGAAATTACAATGTTTTTCTTCTAAATTATTCCCCTTCAAATCTGGTGACTTTGTTTTTTTTTTTTTTAAAAAAAAATCAATGCTCCATGTTGTTTGTTTGCTTTTGGTTTGTATGGAGTTTCTAGACAGAGTTACAACTTTCAAATACAACCTGGTATTATAAAGAGAAGTGAAATGAAGCAGAAGCAACTGAGTGAGGCAGTGTGAGGGTTTCAGCTTGCAACAGATGTCAAACATTCTTGTACCAATAAGTTTTTTAAGTAAGTCGATATGTTCCTGGTAGTTCCCATATGACCTTCTTGGGAACAAATGGGTTTTGAATTCAAATAGATAATAAACGTGGTATGTTTGTTACCTAAGGCACAAGTGTTCTGAAAACATGGTGGGAAGGTGTCTGTTCGCTAGCCTTAATTCCAAAAAGCTGACTGTTCATGTTGATTTACAATTGATCTCTATCTCACTTGGCTTTCCCAGCTTTTTCTTTCAGTTAGTGCTATAAGTTGTGGTGAAAAAGTGCTGTAGTTGTGTGTGGACAGATTTCTCCTCCAGTACACAAATAAGAGACTGAGTAATCTATAAGATCATGCATTAAATTCATAGCAGAACTCAGTGCAGGAGTTTCCATTGCCTTGTGAACAATTTGAAAACCTCGCTGAATAAGTCAGAAACTATGAAACTAGGGAATCATTATTTTTCCCGTCTGGATTCCCTACAGCTTTGTTGTTTAGTTTCTTTTTTTGTTAGTTTTGTTTTGTTTTGTTGTTTTGAGTGTCTGTGTCTTAAATAAATTTTCTTTCACTTGGAGAAAGAAATCTTTTCTTTTTTTTTAAGAATAAAACCAAACGTGTAGATTCAAAAGAAGGAACAAAGTTTGATGACATCTAACTATGAGATTGCACGTTTCTGGCATTATACAGTGAGACTCATGATGAAAAATATGTGCCAAGCCAGAGAAGTTTACAATAAATGAAATAGCACAAAATTGGAATGGGAACGGAAAGCCTTAGAAGTTCAGAAACTGTATAATATCTGTGATAGTATTTTTTATTTAAAGGACAAATATTCTAGGAGAGTTTTGATTTATTACTTTCAGATTTTTCTTTCATGGTCTTGCGGCTTCTCTAACTCTGGAGAGATTAGTAAATGCATGACTCGGACTACTTCACTCTTATGATATGACTCATCTGTCAATGTTAGCTGTATTTTGGCAAGTCATGACACTCAGATTTCCTTTCAAGGAAGAACTAGCTTGCAAGATTGTACAACTACAGGACATACTAATTAATATAATTCTCTTCTTTTATCTCCATGAAATTGATTTAGATTTTCTTCCAAAAGATTAAGAACCGAAGGTCTGAGAGAAGAACTGCATGTAATCATCATGGAAACAGGATATTTTAACTTGATATTGCTTTGAACTGATGTTTTTTAACTCACTCAGATTCCATGTGTACTGTTTTTTCTTAAATGGACTGTTATTTAAAAAACAAATTGAAGTTGCAATTTTTTTTTTGGATGCTTTTTTTTTGTGCCATCTAATCTCATCTCAAGTAACCTAAGGTTTAGTCTGTTGTCATATGTTTTCCCTAAACCCAAGGCTGTGCATTGAAAACACCTGATCTTTTGTGTTCTAAGGACCTAAAGGTTGGATAGAAGAGGACTAGGGAGTCCTGTATGACATTGGTAAATGTCAAGGAGCTGTAGTTTAACAACTGGCAAATATTTGACTTGAAACGTAATGAGTAAAATATCCGCCACTGCTCTACAGCTGATAAAGATAAATTTTATCTGTTTTGTTAATGGTTGTAATAATTCAGGAAATAATAAACATTTTTCAAGTGACTTCAAGGTATTTTGCTAAATGAAACTTTTACACAGACCTTTAATAACTTACAAGCTTACGACAGCAAAAAACTTGGTGATAATTTTTTTTAATTGGTTATGACTCGAGAATAATAATGAATAAATCTTAATAGCAATCTTGTAGTCCTAAAATCAAGAACATAAATGGTCCTTTTAGGCAAACTTACAAAGTATTTTTTACGATTCTTTCAGTGAGTTGTTTGTTCCCTTGGTGGCAACAAAGAGTCCATGCTACTACTGCAACGCAAGCAGTAAGACATCATTAACCTCCTATGCTGATGGACTAATGATGGCTAAATCATGAATTTGTTACTAGAGTAACTGGCAGAAGAGGCAGACAAATTTGTTTATCTTCTCCTATTTACCCTGTTATCAAGCCAAATATAAAGAGCTTTGTTATCCTCACTTGTACTTCTAATATGGAAGTTCCAAATAAAGAGTTGATTTTGTTTGTTTGTTTGGGCAAAAGATGTTAAAGCTTGCATGTACAAATGCTGTTTTTTGGCTAGTGTGATGGGAAAAAAACCATTTTTGGTTAAACAAATCACAGAATCACAGAATGGTAGGGATTGGAAGTGACCTCTAAAGATCATCTAGTCCAATCTCCTTACCAAAGCAGGTCCACCTAGATCAGGTCACACAGGAATGCATCCAGGTGGGTTTTGAAAACCTCCAGAGAAGGAGACTCTACAACCTCCCTGGGCAGCCTGTGCTGGGGCTCCCTCACCCTTACAGTAAAATAGTTTTTCCTTATGTTTAAGTGGAACTTTTTGTGTTCTAGCTTTTCTCCATTACTCCTAGTCCTATCACTGGGACACTGTAGAAAAATGGTTGCCTCATCCTCTTGACATACACATTTTACATACTTGAAAGTGGTAATGAGATCCCCCCTCAGTCTTCTCCAGACTAAACAGCCCCAGATCCCGCAGGCTTTCCTCATAAGGAAGATGTTCCAGTCCCCTGGAGCTGGACTCTCTCCAGAAGTTCCCTGTCCCTCTTGAGTTGAGGAGCCCAGAACTGAATACAATACTCAAGATGAGGCCTCACCTGGGCAGAGTAGAGGGGGAGCAGAACCTCCCTAGATCTACTGGCCATGCTCTTCTTGATGCATCCTAGAATGCCATTGGCCTTGACCACGAGGGCACATTGCTGGCTCATGTTTAATTTATTATTAACCAGGACTCCCAGGTCTCTCTCTGCAGAGCTGCTCTCCAGCAGGTTAATCCCCAGCCTGTACTGGTGCATGGGGTTGTCCCTTCCCAGATGCAGGACTCTGCACTTGTCCTTGTTGAACCTCATGAGGTTCCTCTCTGCAAGTTACAGCTTTAATTAAGTTCCATCTTGAATGACAAGATCAAGTTCTAACTTGAATTACATGTGCTCAGTTGTGGTGTGGTCAGACCTTTCAGAAAGTAGGACGGTATAGATGGAGGTACCTTGCTGTAGAGGAGTAAGAAATTGTGGGTAAGAGTCAGATGGAATAACAAAGGAAAGGAGAAAATTTAAGACATACCTACAGAATGTAGAACCTCTGAGGGAAATTTTCGATTTCAATGTTGAAGTTTAGGTATTGACTAATGAAAAAAAGCTGAAGATGTGAGAAAAGTCTTTTTGTTTCCTTTTGATTCCTCCTGTACTTTGCAGAAACAGCATTTTGAATGTTCCTTGTAAATAAAGATACTAGACTCCATTCTGAATGTCGTATTTTAAATAAGTTTTTTCTAACTTTGGCCAGACGCTTGAGTCAAGTGGGTTACAATAATGGTGAGTATTTGTTCAGAAAAGCTTCTTTCCTTGCAGCTGTACTACTCTTTCAATAACTCTCTTTGTTATCCTGGAGCACATAAACAGAGACCATCAATGACTTCTGGCAGATCTGTCACTTCATTTTCTAAATGTGAAATGAACAATGATACTCATTGTGACAAACCTAAAGAAATAATCCCCAAAATTCAAGTCAACTAGGTCATGAAATATTGATGTAAGCGTATTATCAGAGGAAAATGTGACAAATGGGCAAATTTTTCAGCTATGCTAAAATAAAAAGCAGATTAAGACAAAGGAGGATCTGCTGCCATCAGCAGAAAATGTAATTTGGAATCTGTTTTGTGGCAAGTTTCTTACATAACATAGGAATATGCAGTTACTACCTGGAAATCATGAAAATCAATGAATCACAGAAAAAAAAGTTTTTATGGCATAGTGCAAGAGGCAGCTCTGTGAAGGAGCCCTTAGGATGACAGAGGAAGAATATATAAAGGAAGGGAAAAGCAAACGTCACAGAAAGAAAAGAAATAGAAAGTTAACATGCAAATTACACTGCAACAACAGTTTGAATGTCTAAATGTATTGACTGTGGTGGAAAATGAAGGCCATAAAAGGGGCTGGAAACCTGGCATGCAATGCAGATATCAGGCTGCATGATTTTGTCCTCAGTTGTCCATTGTCTTGTGCAGATACAAATTTCATCTCTGCTAAGAAACAAAAAAAAGTGAGACTTACCTGTTCATTTTGCAAAGGTTGCCAAGATTTTCTTCATATTCAGACTTTCCAATGGTCCTTGAAAGATTGCAGTGATCCTTGGTCCCTACTTTTACTCTGAGGAGAACTTCTGTTTTGAAGAATGTTTCATGATGGACGTGTTTAGGAAGCAAAAATACTACAGCAGTATGATAGAACCTCTTAAATAATCTCGTCTTTATATTAATAGTAGTTTATAAATGATATGCCCTATAGGGGGATTTTTAAAGGAAACTGTAAATACAAATAAATGTAGAGATGAAAGGTCATGATGAAATTGCAAGTGTCCAAAGTATCCTGCTCTAGTCAGACAATGTTCATGGTTGAAAATTCTTTTCCAGTACCAATACAGGAACACACTGTTCTAGCAGGGCAAGCTCAGGGCTGAGGGTGGGAAGACCTAGTTTCTCTCTTGAACCTCACTAATAGCAGAAGCGCTGGACCGGCAGTTTGAGCTTATTATGACTCGGAATATACAATTGTAATATTAAACAGAGATTTTATTCAAGTTCAGAATTTATGCATGGGAAACTACTGGCTTTGCTGCAACCTATATCATTTGCTTTTGAAATGTGTGAGGAAAGCAATCATTTTAGCTAGCAGAAGAAACACGTTTAAATTTTTCTTTGTATGATCGCCACAGTATTTCTTTCCTGGGGTGGTACAGTGACAGTGCTCTAACACTGCAGTACTTTGTACTACAAAAGTTTCAAAGGTAAAAGCTCTATCTCCTGCATTTTCTATGTGCTGCTTCATGTTCTATTCTTTAAGAAGCCTGTACACATACCATTTTATGCTTCTGGGATATTTCTTTACCTTTTACCCATTGCAAAACGTTTACCTAGATGTTCTGCATAATGTCATGAAGGACTAAGGTATCATATTCTAGCAACTTGCAAGAACTGTCAGTTTTGAGTTGTGTTTTTTATTGTTTTCTCCCCCTTTCCTTTTTTTTCCCCTCCTTTTTATTTTTTTTTCCTCTTTTTTGAATTCTAAGAGGTTTTTTTTTTTTCAGGGACAAAAAAAATAGGCCACAGTTGTTTACAATGAGTGCAAGTCATTGAAAATAATGAGATTGAACACATGGCTGCAGATAAGCTCTCTTGATTATAAATACTTCAATATGGAACATGATTGTTGGTAATAAACAGTGAAATTAATAAATAGGAAAAGGTGGCATGATATGAGCTTTCTCAGAGTCGTAACTCCAAGCCATGAACCTGTGTCTTGCAAACATGTGAAAATCCCTTTCTCAGGGATTTCTCCCACTCTTCCCCATTCCAATGGGATGAGAAGAATTGTCAAAGAAAAACAAAGCTCATGGGTTGAAATAAGAATAGTGTAATAGCTGAAATTTAACATCCTCCCCATATTAATAATAATGATAAGGAACATAAAAATGGTTTAATAGCTAAAATGAAAACCCCCCCAATAAAAAAATAGCAATCATTATAATGCAAAAGAATATAATAAAAAAGGAGAAACAAAACCCAAGAAAAAACAAATTATGCACAATGCAATAACTCATCTTTTCCTGACTGATGCTCCAGCAGTTATCCACTCTTCCCTGTCAACTCCTCCCAGGTTCCATGGTATGGGATAGCCCGTTGGCTAATGTGGGTCAACTGTAGTGGCCATACTTCCTCCCAGCTTCATGTCCACCCACTTGCTGGCAGAGCATGGGAAACTGAATTCTTCACTTAACATAAACACTAATTAACAGCAAGTCAAACATCAGTGTGTTATTGACATTATTTTCACACTAAATCCAAAACACAGCACTGTACCAGCTACTAGGAAGGAAATTAACTCTATTCCAGCCAAAATCAGGACAATATTGTAGTGCTTAAGTTAGGTAATTGGAGGCAGGGAAAGTTGTGGTCTTCCTGTGCTTTAGATCTTTATTGGCTCCTGCTTCTAGCTAAGATGGGCAAGATGGGAAAAGTATGGTTTTTGGAGAGTAAATGGTCTCATGCTGGAAGGGATATTGTTGCATTGTTCACTTCTGGCAACTAAGACAGATGTCAAAGCTCAGCAGGTGATCTAAATAAGACTCATGTCTGTGCAATTTGGAAGATCCTGACTTATCTAAGCCCTCTCTACTATCTCTGCAAACTCCCATATACAAATGGCAAACACTTCGACAATCTGTGAAGTATTGCCTTTCAAGGAATCATTTTTCATGCTATAAATGCATTATGTATTTGGGCAGTTGTAGAAAATGTTATAAATGCATCTAAGCAATAAACTTCAAATCCTGACCTTTTATTATCTGGTTTGAAAACCTGGTTTGGCACCATTCCTTGAAAGCAGCAGTAATATTTGCATTTAAAAGTGACAATGTCTGGTAAATTAAAGCCAATTGTGAAACTGCAGCCAAACTTCTTACAATGTTTTCACTCTCCCCACCAAAAGTAATCAACCAGCTGACTAAACCCAGAAGTCATTCTTGTCCTTTGCCTGTGTAATTTTTGTACTGAAAGAAAAGTGTTGTTTATAGTCATTGTTTACATTGTGTCAATTATTATAACATCTTTTTCTTTTCACTTGCATGTTCTGATTACTTATTTTACTTCTCTGGATATAAAGTGCCATTTCTCTTTTCTGCAATGGGTAGCTGATAAATCTTTTGATAGCTTTTAACAGTAACACAATCCCCAAGTATTTCAGAAGTTTGGTTGAAAAAAATCGTTACATGTCTACATCATTCTTCCAAGATCAATAACTTTTCGGTAATTTTTCATTCACACTGCCCGTCATGATTTGCTATTCAGATAACAAAGTGTACCTGCTGTAACTGAAAGCAAATATTAACACTAGTGTGGTAGTTTTCTTTTAAAATAGCAAACAGAGTCAAGCTCCCTTTTGTCTGTGACCTTTTCCATAGCCTTAAATAGAATCCAGCTCTTTCACTGAGTAATCGACATGAGGAAATAACGAGGCATATGTGAAAGAGTTAATAGAATAAGGAAAAAGACTTTTTATCGCAGCAACTGACAGTGATATTATATCATATGAGACAGAAGACTCTGGAGTATGTGTTTGTTCAAATGGATTTAATGTTGTGTGCTAACACATGGCCCACTTGGTGCTAGTCAGACTAAGGAAAAACAGCAGTGTCACGGAAGAGTATAGCTTTAATGAAGTGAATGAAAACTTAACTGTGTATCACTAACTATTTTGTTTTTAATTTTATTTTTTCCAGAAAGCTAGTTGTATATTGGAAAATCACAAAACTAAATCCAACACACTTGCCACACTTTCCTTCAACAATTGTTGGACTGAAGTTGGCCATATCCTCCTTTCTCCCCCAGAAACATAATTATTGTGATTCTTTCACCATCTTAGTCATTTACAAGTGCATTTCTTCCTCTCCAGGCAGAACCAAAAAAAAATTCTCCAAAGGGTAAGAGAGAGTAGAAATAATGGAGAAGTGACAAAATTAATAAAATGTCCTCTGCTATAAGAACATGTAGAAAATAGTCTCTTTTCTGTAGGTGGGAAAATATACTGCACTATGTATCCAAGAATCTATTCCTGGGTAGATTCTTGTATATATTAAGTCCTCTGTCCTTACAGATGGAGCTTTCTCAGAGGTCAAAAGAGGAGGGGGCCTATTTTCAGAGCCTTTTAGGCTGGTTGGGGTGATTGCTGCCTTCTTTCATAAAGAGGATCAGCTTTCACTTACTAAAGTGGATTGTATCTGTTCACAAGACTTTCTGCTGATAAGCAAAGGAATATAATGTGTGAATCTGAGTGAGTGGGTGTAATGAGTATTAAGTCCTGTTGTGATCTTTAACATGAGTATACGTTTTGTCAGAGTACTTTCAAAAGCCAATGAAGCAAACATTATTCTAGATTTATTTTGATGTGTTTAAAAAAAAATTGCATCGCTTGTTCCAAAGAAAAACTGGTTACTTACTTTGGTTATACTTTTCCAGGTCTTGCAAATAAATTGTATTTTGTTTTATCCTTTTCTGTTTTCTCACAGTAATATGAGAAATTATATGTTCCATATGGCCAAACTATTTATCCTAAGTTAAAAAAAAAAAGTGCTCAATTTCTTTTTCTTTACTCCAGTTTGAGGTGTTTTTTGTGTTTTTTTTTCCTTACCTACTTGACAGACTGTTCCTCCTTTTAGACTTTACACATTTGCTTATAGTCTAAATAGTCTTTCACCTTGACTTGTTTTCCTTTTAACTTGTACTGTAGAGATTATTTATTGTGTTTCCCCATACACGGATTGGTCTTGAATTTTTTTTAGTATAGTGCGTGATTTTAATAGTTTTCTCTTGCATTTTCATCTAGATTACTAGTTTGAAAGCCAGGAAAGGTTTTAAAGATAAAGTTATTAGCATTGCAAAGAGAGTGATTAAATTTTTTGTGACATTTAGAACAGTAAATGGAATTATGAATTCATCAGTGAATTCTTAACCTTTAATTTGAAACGCCTTCTGGAAAAAAAAATCAAAGTTCTGTATATCCTTACCATATTCAATGCATCTGAACATCCTAGCCTATATGCACTTATTCGGGCTCACTTTTGCTGTGGGAGTAAATTTCCTGCAGTGAATGATAAATGAGACAGAACCAGGGACAACAGTTGTTCACTCAAGGATCCCCAGCAGGATAATAAAAACATCCAAGATGGAAGTTCCAAGGCAGCTGACAGTGATATGCAATGATCCAGAAATGAAGACTTTTTTTTTCTTTGTGTAAATCTGAAGCAAGATGTTTCATTTCTATTGATATTCATCAATTTCAGGAAAATCTTCTATATTGTCAATACTGTAGTTTTTAATCTTTTTTTAAAACTTTCGTAGGAAATTTTGATTACATTCTAATATCTGTTAGCAGAGATACCCAGTGTCAGACATGTAGGACTCATTTTGCCTCAGGCTTCCTAATGTCCATGGCACATGATATTATCTATTCTATTAACTTCAGTTTGGAAAATTTTGATATATATGTCTCAAATCGGGTACTTAGAAAACCAGGGAGAACACTTTGACTTCAGCAGCCTAAGATATACCTGAATTATCTGTGACAGATGCAGGGATAAACACTGCAGAAGCTGAATTACTTTAACTATAGGACCAATTTCTCTCTTTGTGAGCACACTTATGGTATCCAGTGTGCCTTTTTCAGTTTCTGCTTAACAACAACAAAAAAAGAAAAATGAGTTTTACAAGCTATCATAACACATTTATTATTGTATTTATTGTGTATTTATTTGTAGTGAACTCAGATTTAAAATGTCTACAGGTGGATGGAGGAGGCAACGAACTTCTTTTGTGTTGACAATACGAATCCAAGCATTTTTGAGATCCATTTATTCGATGTTACAGTCTTAGTGTTCTGCTGACATATAAGCCTTCATAGATTAGAAACAATTAGAAGAAAAATTATCATGCAGTACTATACTAGGAGACTTTGAGCTGCATCCAGAATCTTGGACACATGTCTAGAACGGAAGACTTGCTAGAATAGATGTTAGTTGTTCATGTGGATCTGGAGGCTTTCAAGGAAATATTGTTTTTAAAGGAGATATGAGAAAAATGTTGGAAGAGGAATCTGTAGTGTTATGAAATGCATAGAAACTATCTCTGGTATAGAGAATCCCTGATCCACAAATTGTTGAGTCTGGGATAGTGGCAGTATAATTAAACAAAGACAGTACCTCTGTTTCATCATCTCTCCACATTTTTTCAGTTCCACTTCTCTTGTTCATGTAATTCACTGTTCTTAATTTAATCCAGATTTAATCAAACTGGTCATATGTACCCTTATTGCAACTAGGCTACCAGCCATAATAAGACTTATTTTCTCTTATTTTTCATGCTAGACACCACAGCAACCCTATTAGTTGAAATATAAGCTGCTGGAAAAGCACAGCTTTCCTATTTCCAGGAGCCTTCCTTCCTTGAAAGGGATGGCAGTTTGTTCTGCCAAGATGACACATGCTGATATACAAGAGCTGTATGCTTGGCACAATGGTACAACCATAAATCTGAGGAACATCTTCTAGAGAGATTTCTTTCTTCAAGGCAAGGCAAGGACTAGCACTTTTTTTCAGCAAAAGAGAGGAAGACATTTGAATTAAATGAAGCACTGCTTTTTCTCTACTAGTTCCTTCTCAAAATGAAGGAAGGATTTTAATTGAAAATTTCCATATGCTATGCCAAGGCACACACTTTGTACGGGAAATTTTAGTCCAGCCTCTTAGAAGGAAGCTTATCGGCATAGAAAACTGATCTTTCAGTTAAAAACTCTGAGGCAAGTTTTTCTAGAAATTACCATGTCTGCAATACCCAGACGGGAACAAATACACTAGAAAAAAAGTGTATGTTGTCAGTTGAGGGGTTTAGTGTCTCATGAATTGCAAATCAGAGAGGAATATTCCAAGTAAAATGTGGTTGTTCTATTCCAAACCATGAAAACTGTATTATTAATAAACTGCTTCAGGGCTTCCTGAGACCTGTCTCAATATGTTCTGCTTGAATATTATTAACTTCATAAATTTTGCTTTCTGTTAGGTTCCTCTTTGCAGTGAAACAGAAATTTAATGTTAGTGTGCCACAAAAGACAACTTTATTTCAATGTCTGTTTTAAGATTTTCAGTTGTGAGTGAACAAATACTCTAAATTACTTATTATACTCCAGAGATTCCTAAAAAGATGAATGACAGAGTATAACATAACAGGGTTAAGTAGAAGTAAAAACACAATTTTGAAATGTGAAATTAAAAGGAAACTGAACATTGTTGCTATAATATATTTGTTGCCATGAAAATTACTGTACTGTGACTGTGCTTCCCCCTGGCCAGCACAAATTTAAGAGTGTGCTCATCAGGCAGGACAATAGAGATAATTTAGTCTTGATGATTATTCCATTGTGATTTGTAATAGAAATGCAAAGGAAATTACTGCTCTGCATTTCAGGAGGGGAGGAAAAAGAAAAAAAGTGCAGAAAAGTATCAGCAGCCAGGGGAAAAAAGATCAGAGGAGTCAATCCTTCTTTGCCTGTTTCTTAGATGGCTCTTAATCTGTGAGAAAACTTTCCTTTTTGTCCTATGGTATCTTTAGATTATTTAACAGCCTTAAAGAAATAAACACATGAAGAGGAAGGAAAAGGGATAGAGACACACGTGTAACAACTAAAGCCTAGGAAAGTTCAGTGCATAGACAATGATTTCATTGTGCTCATATCAAATCCCAAGAGCTGAGCAGTGATGTGGCAAAATTTACAAATGACGCAAAATTTTCAAAGCAGTCAGATGAAAGGTGACTGTCAAAAGTCTCAGGTTTCGTGTTATCATCTCTTTCTGCACATGGGTCAGGAACTTTCAGCTATCGCTATCCAGGAAAGATCTTGGCATCAGTATTCTTTTCACTATAGAGTCAATTCAGGGCTTCATGATAATAACATGATAATAACAATAAAAGTATTAGGAAATGGTAAGAAAGAAGCAAACAGAAAACCTCAGGTTATAATTATGCCGTTTTCTAAAACTATCTCTCATCCATCACACAATTCAAGTCCTCTCTTCTCATCAAAGAAATTTAAACTGCAGACAGGTCTTCAGTGTGCAAGGGAGAGGAGGTAGATCCAGGAAAGGAATATAAAACTCTGCATGTTATGAAGGCATATAAACAATCATAATCCACTGCTGAGTATAAGGACTATCCCGCAGCAAGTTTAAATGAACAACAGCAAAGTAGAATTTTTACACATGATATCTTGGCAAGATTTTCCACAAGGCTTCAGAAAAGGAGAGAGGCAAGAGCAATTGAGCAAATGAACATTAGAAAGATTTCTCAGATTCTATTAGACACAATGCTATGATCTGTGGCTTCGGAACCAAGAAGATATCACGCAACTTGCTGTGTTCTTACAGACTTTCCCTGCTGGGAGATAATCATCACAGATGGTTTTTGGTGATTCAGTTAATCTCCACTTAATGAACTGAGGTGAAAGAAATGAAAGAAGATGGAAAAAAAACCCAACCCTGTCCTAGTTCATAGATCCAGCAATAGAAGAGAATTCTGTCTTTCTAAGTATTGCTGTCACAGAAGCCACTGCATCTTATAGGTTAAGGTGGGGAGAGTGGGAGGATGTTGTAGCCAGGCAGAGTGTTTTCCTATAAAGCAACAGCAGAAATATCTTAGAAAGCATACAAAGCCTATCTATGTGTGTACCTTTGTTCATCAATACTTCCAGAAAACTTGAACTATACGCTAGGAAGCTTGTATTTTTTCTGCTTACAAACTTACATTTGCATGATATCTCTATTATTTAAGCCCAAATCCATGGGGAAATTTACATTTCAGGAAAGCATGTTGGGGATAGAGAAGAAGCTTGAGCCTTCTCAGCTTGGAACTGTTGTGCCTAGACCTGTAGTGCAGATGGATTGAACAGAACATTCATCTGGTCTCTTTCCTCATAGAACAAGTGGGGAAACACCACTTGCAAGACCAGAGTACTCAAAAGCCTGAATGACTCTGCTTGCCCTTTTTACATATCTAGGTTTTGAGAGTGGATGGGAAATGAGCTTTGGGATCAGGAGGGTAGAAAGAATAGCTACTTTCTCTAATTCTTCTGAGAACTTCGGCAAGCTGGGTTTTTGCTTCAGGTCTTAGCGAATATAGACAAGTAGCTTTGCTTGTCACCAAGGCAAGGAAGAGTTGCTGCTAAGACTGGATGACATTGCTTACTTGCTTGGTTCCCCTGAATCCTGTATGTCAGCAGATACCGGTGCTCAGGTCAGATGGTTTTGATATGACAGAATGAGAGGGAGGCTGACACACAAGTGGAAATTAATTTCCTGAATGTGGAGGGAAGGTATTTCCTTACTTTTAAACAAACAATAAAAACCTGGGTTGTTCACAAGGTGATCAAGCAGTCTGCTTGCTCTGTTTCAGTAGCAGGTCCTCTCTGCATGTGCTTCCTACAGCTGAAGAGTACCAGTCTAGTGCCCAAAGCTAGGCATCTGCTGAGCAGCTATGAATGCAGGAGATGAGCACATCTCCATGCAGAGCCCCCCCTTTTTTTTTTTGCACAACCACTAACACTCATTTATGGAGAGATTTTTGGCATTTGAAAGAATATAACAACATATGTTTTTGTCACCGAAACTGGGAATAAACTCCTTAACACCAATGTAGCATTAAATAGCAGGCATTCCTTTTTTGCAGTGCTGGGTGCATAGGGGTTCACTCCACCTAACATTGATGCTTTATGTTGCATCAGCTAAATCTTATGTTAGCCTGTCACACACACATGAGTTAGATTTCCTGGATATGAATAACTAATCATCATATTTACATAGTCATTAAGGATGTGGCCTAGATCTCTGGAAGGGTTCTCTGGTGGTCCCTAGTGGTTGCTGAAGAGATGTCTGTGTTGTCCTTTCCATGAGCTCTTTGAGTTTTTCTTCCATATATAATATTGTTATGTCTCATCACAGGATTCATAGATTTCTCTAGTTTCTGGTCTTGGTCTCAACTGGTATCTGGTGGTTTATCTGCACTTCCCCAGGATCATAGGATGCACCAGTCACAGTTGCAAAAATTATGTCCTTGAGTACGCTTTTGTCTGAGGAATCTTATATCATTTTACTAAAACCAATCTTATTTTCTGGACTGGTTCTATGCATATAGTCTCAATGCTGTAAAGACAAGTAAGCATCTACAAGAATATACTTAGGATTTCTTTTGTTTAGTGAAATTTGCAATACAAAGCAGAAGTAACCTCTTGAAAAGAGTAGCTGGTAGTAAAAGCTGCTGTCAATCTGAAAAAGGAATGGATTTGGAAGGAATAAAATTCTTCACCTTTCACAGAGAAAGGGATATGAAAAATAATCAATGAAAACATATAACACTTCTTAAGAGTTCTGTTTTTCCTCATCAAAGGCTAATTGTGGTTCATCTAATGTGTGAAGATTCCTAGTCTCTTCTCTTGTTTATATGCTGTATCATCTAATATAACCATGAGTAAAAATGTGATCGTACATTAAGTAGTTTGGAGCAGTTTCTCTTCTCTTTTTGCTTTCCCAGCTAGGATTACCTTGAGGAGGTTGAATTAAATCCCTGACCACAGACTGCTGAAAAGGACAGCAGGAGAGCCATTGTAGCATTCTACATAGTTGTAGAGGACTTTGTTTCCTTCCCCTCTTCTGCTCTCAGTCTAGTGTGGTAGTTAGGAAAGTGTCTGCTTCCTTGTCTGTGATGAAAGCTGTTTCTGAGCTATCAATTAACTTTGTGCTGTTAAGGACTGTGGCCTTCTCCCCTTCCTGAGAGCTTTCTGGCAGTCACACAGGTTCTGCTGCAGTTTTGTCACTGACATTTTTTGTTCCTCTTACCTATGAGGCATTTCAAAGAAGAAATGTGAACAGAGAAATGAATATTGAGGTAGTTAGAGAAACTATAGGAGCTTAAGTGAATGTGAGGCCTCTTTGGAGCAGAAAATTTCCATTGGCCTTTTATTAAGAAGAGTAGATTTGGCATTTTGTGTGTGTTGATGCTATGGAAAACTGATGGTGATAATCTCTGTTGAAAAACAGCTTAGATTTGGTCCAGAGCATATGTGAACACACTGTCTCTCAGCAATTAAATCAGTGCTCATATGCTCTTTTTATGACAAGCAAATTTGTAAATATTGGCAGTCTATTATGAAACAGTTTTGGGGAAGAAAGACAGGCTGGCATAAGTTTCTTGCTGTTTCACTGGCAGAAATAATGAAACATTAATTTTAAATTTAATTATTAATATTTATAGTTTCTACAGAATTGCTTGGTGTGGTATTTAATCTTTAAAAATGTTTAATGTTTTCTGCTTTATTTGATATGAAGTTCACGTATTACTGTAAAATGGTGAGTAATTAGTTTTGCTTATATGATGGTCCTTAAACAGTATATTTGAAACTAAAGTTGACTACTGTTATAATAAGGGTTATAGTAGTATATGTAAAATGCACAGCGTTCTATCTAAACTTAGTAAAACTATCCAATATAAAGATCTGATAATCTTCACTGATATTTAAAACCAACACAGATAGATATAAACAACTTAATGTTGTTGTCAGATACCCAAAACAAGATGAAGTTTAATAAAACCTCAACAACTAAGCATGTTGTTGCTCTCAAGTGTGGTTATGTGGTTCATGCAAAACTTGCATGAAAAACCTCCAGACTGGAATAATGATGTGCAGTCATTCTGATCTGGGTTAATATATTTGTCTGAGTGCACTGCAAGGTAGTGAGGAAGTGGGCAGATGTGTTGGTGGTAATCAGCAGATAAGTCATACTGACTTAAAAGTATTTGTTATCTAGATGCCTTTCAACACTTCGTGTAACAGAGGAAGTGAAATTTCCTTCTACAGATTTCAAAATTGGAACAGAGGGCTAAAGTGAGTTGCATGACAGGCACCTGAAAAAGAAAACAAATCTTGTAGTCCCAAAGAAGCAATTTCATCCAAGAGCTGCTCAAGAACCTCTCCATTTGTGGAAAAAAGTGTTAATTGCATTAGTAATTAATTATAATTACTAATACATTTTTTCCTTCTTTCGAAGTGGTTCATACTTCTTTTGCCGCTCTTACATCAGACTGTCCCAACTCTGTGCCGAGCTGTTGGATACCCTGACAATTTCATTTAAAATAATTCCTTTATTCCTGTCCTCTGTCCTGTCTCTTGTTCTCCTTTGAGCCATGCAACGTAATGTCCTCCTCTGTGATTGGTTTAGAGACTTTGCAGTGCTGGTGCTTACAACAATTGTTCTCCTTACAGACTAAAGCTGACAATACTCTTTAAGGACAAAGCAACTAGAAAGTAATTAGTGGAATATTCATAGAGATCTAAAAAACCAGTCACTCTCAGTTATGTCTCCTTCATGTGGAACTTATTCATTTACTCTTTTTATTTAGCTGTACTTTGGGCATAGATCTTGAAGTACTCCCTTCAGGTATGCAATTCCTGCTTAGGAAAATACTTTTTGCACTTGCTTATCCTTTGTGATGTTCTGGAGGCTTGTGCTGCCCATTGTCAGTACTGAGTATTACACCAGTGGCATTTTCTGCTCTATTTTTCTTGAGTTGACTTGAGGTTCTGTTTAGAGTCTGCTAAAAGTTTGAGACTAAGCTTTCAAAAGTAAACTTTATAAATATTTCAGAACTTTTTGGTCCTTCAGAATTATTATTAGCATCTTATGGCACCATCAGAGACTATCTTGGAAGGTAGACACTTTGACTGCATTTCCTTCCCTGTCCTCCCCTTCAAAGCAACAAAACAACAGTTTTAGAAGAAAAATCTTCATTGATCTCCTTTGCTATTGAGTCATACTATGTAGCAGTCAGTAGCAATTTTTAAGCTAACACATCAGGCAGACTGTAATTCTGTGATAATTTCCAGCCTTCTATTTTCCTAGGAATAGTCTCATTCATATCTGAACAATCGTGTCCTACATTACTGAAATCTTTGATATACAAGACATGCTAAATCACAGGGGCTGAACTAAGAATATTAAATAAGGTATCAAATAAAAAATGGAGCTATTCTAGAAATTATTTCAAGTGGAGGAAAAATATCAATAGTCCCTTCATCTATACGTTTTGTAGGAGCAGTGATAGATAACAAAATAGTTAAAAACATAGCATATATTGCAGTTTCTTAAGTATTTTTAATGTGTTGTTATCTTTTTTCTGTCTATTTTAGGAAATTCTGTGTTTTAAGTGACAATTGAACCCATGATCAGACTCCTTTGTGTTTTACTCTAGCTTGTGAATTGGAACCTTGGTGCCTACGCAGATCTTACAACCTTTCACGCCATTTTAGTTTTGGTGGGTAAAATCAGAGGCAATTCTCTCCTTTATTTCTATAGATATATATGCCTAAAGATGGTGAGGTACATTCCAATGTTATTGTGAGTGGAATAATAATGATGGTGATAATGATGTAACACATAAAGCAATAATAACTAGAAACAGCCCTACCATGATGTACCTTTTTCATAGCAAACTTCTTGGACTGCATCAAGTACTGTATTCTTCTGCTCTTTTTTTTTTTCCTAATCTTGGAAACACGTAGTTCACATATAATGAAGCTTGTCTATATAAGCACCCTTTATTGGTATCCTCAGCTATTTACTGGCAGCACTCTTTTTCCCCTTAAAAGTTTAATTTAGAAAAATTCCTACATAAGACATACAATGATGCTACTTAAAGTGTTAATAACTCTTGGTTACATTTGTTGTCTGCATTGTGGGATCAAGCTGATATGAGCTTTATTATCTTTTTTACTCTTAAGTCAATTTTGGGGAACTGGAAAAGGGAGTTGAGTGATAGGAATAACAGGGTCAGTGGAAGACTTTATAACATTATATCAAAACTGAATTGTCTTATGTGTTGGCTGAAGCCTGATCTAACCCTAACTCACTGTGGGAAGAGGTGCAAGGATATGAGCCACACAGACTTTGTTTTGTTTCTACTGCTGGGAACTGGGGGGCAAAGGAAGATAGCTAATTTCCCTAGGAGTAACTAGCTTGGTTCTGTCAATGGTTGCTATTCCACATGCCCAAACTACTCCAAAAATTAAGACCTGCACATGCAAGCAAATATCACAGTTCCAGAAATGCAGTGTACATAGCAACTCCCTCTAGTGCAAAATAACTGGTGGACAACATAAAAAGCGTTAAGGTAGGTCTGCAGCATATTACATGATTATACTGATTTGATTTTAAATTCAAATAAATTTCTTTCCTGTTCTTGCTACTATTTAAACAACAGAAATTTATACTGATCTTTTTAACATTGGCAAGTTTTGGTAATGTCAAATGCTCATGGAAATTTAGAAGTGTAGCTTGGGCTTTTAACATTATGATCCTGACTGCTCAACGTTATAAACATCTGACTCAAGTATTTTTGTTAGAAAACAAGAGCAAACATCTAAGGCAGTGGAAAATACAGACTGATTTGCAGGACTGGGTCCTGCTTCACAAAGATCACTTTTAAGAAGTACTAGTTAAATGGAATTTTCAGCGCTGGGAAGAGAAACATTTCTATGGACAACTTAATTGGCAACTTTTGAATTACATTTTATGTACTCTTCCCTCATGTGGTTATTGCTTAAATTTTGAATGGCAAAAAGTCTGGGTCGCTTAGACCATATAGGGCAGCAAAAATATCTGGTATAGGCTGTGTGTAGTCCTTGAACATTCTAAGGGCAACTGCTGTTGTTGCTGCAGTGTGTGGGAAGGTGGATAATGCTTCCTCCAATTGCCACAGCAATTGCCTTCAGTTCTCCAGGGCTTTCCTGTTATTCATGGTCACGCTTCCACCCTTTTCCAAGGCAGAATTAGCCTACTTTAATCTCCTCCTCAAGGAGGGGTTCTTGTTCTGAACAGACAGCTATGGAAAAACATTAAAAGAAAATCTCTAGGGAATTGCAATCTGCGTGGAAAAATTCAGCAAGAGAATCGCAAATGATTAGAAATTTATCTGGCACAAACAATGGAATTTCTACATTTCTCAACTTCTCTCTGTAAGCACAGGCAGGTTCACATCAGCATTCACATAATTGTTTCTTAACTGCTACTGCTTCTTAACAGAAGGAGTTCAAAAGGTGTTTTCCTTATCAGCCTTCTCAGCAGATGCTCCTATGGCACTAGGATCCAAGAACCTTGACATTATGAATTAGTCTTCCCCTCCAATATCTTTCTAAACCGAAGATATCAATGTGGTATGAAGAATTTCACTATCTCTTTGCCCTTGTGCATTCTCTTTTTCTCTAGTGTTTTTATTCTTCAGCCTTAGGAAAAGGTTAAATAAGTTTTGACATTGTTTGTAAGTATGTTGGTTTCTAGCAAAACAAAAACTGGCCACAAAATACTCTTCCTCCCACCCCAAATTCTTTTGTTTACTTGTACTTGTATGAATCAGTGAGATTTTCAGTGGAATGCATCATGTAGGATTTTTTTTTGTACATAGGAACAAATAAGTACACATTATACTTTCTTTCTGTAGTTCAATAGAGGAACTTGGAACTGGAGCACACCAATGACTGAATGTTAAACCTCTGTTTATTCTCAAAAGGCAGAACCATAAAGTATGTAATTCTTGCCTCTATAAAATTCCTGTGATCCATAATAAATACTGAAAATGTACAGAGAAGCAGAATCAGCAGCTATTTGCATCAGGTAAGAAAACATTACTTTGTTAGGCTTTTGCAATCATACACAATCAGATATCTTTGCTAGAAAGAAAAGGTTCTTAATTAAGCATATTTCAAAAATAGAGCTTTGGAAAGAGAGTAGTCCAGTGCAACTGCTTAGAAGTATCATAAGGAAAAACAAGAAATTAACTTCATGCTTTCAAGTAACAGGACAGTTTTTATCACCAGAGGGCACTATCCTTCCAGGCTAAGACTGAACTATTGTTAGATGGTTTTAGATCTTGGGAGCTTTTTTAATTTAAGAAAAAAGATCTCAGGCAATAGTTAGTTTTTATTTTTTTCTTACTTATATATTCATCTAAATAAATACAGTCTGATAATCTCCTTTCCATTGAGTTGTTCGTATATATATAGGGAGAATATCCAGAATGATGTTAGACATTTTTTTAGAAACCCAAAACAATCTTGTAGAAAGTGCAATAGGTAAATGTTGTTCTGCATTGACAGGTACTTCTTTGTTGCAGCCAAGCTGCTATTAGAGGATAAGACCTGCTTTTGAGAAACTTCAGGGTATTCCTTTTTGTTTCTCTTCAGAGAGATTCTTCAGGCTGCTGGTCTGCTCCCATTCACTCTCACCAACCAGTGCTTCAGTAGTGGATAGTGGAGGTGGCTTGCAGGCCATGCTGAGCATGCCCCAGCATGAAGCATTCCTCTTTGCTGGCAGCTTCTGCTAGGATTTTCCCTTGCTGACTGCTTCGTTCCAGTGACTGGTTCTCTCACTGCAAGGACTCCAATTGCTACTTGCCCTCTTCTCAGGGAGGACTCCTAGTGACAGTATGGGAGAAAGTAAAAGCCTCATTTGATGCGATGTGGCCACACAGCAGCAATAGTTTCTGGTAACGTGAATCTAAGGTGGTGTTTCCTTATAGGATACAAGGATATTTTGGCTTTTTCTATGTAGTATTGTATACTAAAACCAATACTTCATGCTACAAATACATGTAACATATCTTTAAATACTATATTTGTACATTTCCCTATCTTCCTGTAATTCTCTTATTAACCAGAGTAGCCCTTAATTAGTCCTTTGGACTATGGACATATCCTTGTTTGTGCCTTTACTAGCAGTGCGTTGGTCCCTCTCAAGTTCTGCTAATTCAATTGTATGAGTGTGGCAATAAGACAACATCTCTTGGATTTGCTTGACTTGCATTAGCTATTTTAGACAGTGGACTGAATTCCCTTCTCAGATATTCTGAAGGTGATGATCTTGAACTGAAGACATTAAAAGTCGCCTCATTCTTAACAACAATGAACACTCCCAGCTCTTGCTTGGAACTGAATACTTGGAACTATCAAGTTATCAATTCAAACTTGTGATTGACAGAGGAGACAAGACTGCAATTGGTTCAGTGTTTTTTGTTGTCTTCCACTTGACTGCAGTGTGAAATTTCAAGTGGCGATGATAAACAAATGACTAAGAGATCCCAGCACTCCGATATTATTTTTTATTTTGCTCCTAGCAGCAGACTACACACCTGGAAGGAGTACATCAAGTACATCAAGTGTAGGCTGATGGGAGCTTCCACCAGGAAGGTGCCACCTGTGGGATTGCTGCCTTAGTTTTCAGTCCCACTGTGTTTATTCTTGATCTGGATATCGGTGGCTTCAAAACAGGGATAAAGTATGCTGCTGTGGGAGCTTTCTGTAGCTGCAGACCATTGTGTAGGTGAAGAGTGGACACTAAGAAAATTAGCTATCTTGGTTGACTATAAATATGGTCCATCATTTAAGGGCAGAAGAAGGACTTACTTTGTGGAAGGGAACTCTTATAAGGAATTGTCTGAAAAGTAAAAACCTACATGAAATAAAAGATTAGAGAAATGAAATGTAATTCACCTCTGCTGCCCTATGAAGATTCCCACGGTATTCATGGATGTGCCTTTCAGTAAAGCAGATCAGATAAAACCACCTTTCCTCTCTTTGGGTATGTTCTGTTAGCATTAGGCCTAGGCATGCCCTTTATTCCTGCTAGGTTTCTGTGGCTGACCTCTTTTCCTAACCAGCTTGATCTACTTTTGACTTGTCAGAGTGATAGCTCTGGTTCCTGCTGCCAGAGCTGTCACGAACCAACATGTACAGTCACAGGGATCTACTTGCACAGACCAGCATGTGATTTGTTTTTCCATAAGAGTTTTGTAAGTTAAAAGATTCAAATAACAAATCCTTAGACACACGGTCTTATCTAAATTTGTCTATTCTTTCAAGTTTAGGCAGGTTCTTTCTGCCCAGTTGCAATCTGCTTCTCTGCAGACTTTTTTTCCACGCTATGGCTTTTCAACTGTTTCCAAGTTCTGCTTAAAGTTTCTGCCTAAGATTTCCTGGATAGGAGTTATTCTGTATTGCTTTATATCATTGAAGAAGAAGCTGTAGGAAAACATCAAGTAATGTATATTTTGCATATGCTGCATTGTCACAGCCCCTCTTTATCCAGCAGCTCTCCAAGAGTAACTTAAGATGATGCAACTCCTTGCTTAACTCTTACCTGATTACTGCAATCACAAAATCAGTGGACACATTTGTTCAAAAAAAATTAAGCCTACATTTGTGGCTTATGGGTGTTTAGAGTTCGAGAATATATCCTTCAAGTGCATCGTAGAATTTGCAAGATTTTAGCAGTCTAGAAAAAACCAGAATTCTTTGTTGGAATCAAAATGAAACAAACTCCAACCTTGTACCTTGTATTCTTGAATTCTGACATCAATATGCAGCTAGTAGTTCACTTGTCAGCAAGGTTGTCTTCATGCCATTTGCTGCAATTGCCACTGACCTCTGCAGCAATTGGCCTTTATGGATGCAACTACAGCCTCTGTCATTTTGTAAATATCTGTGTGTGTCTATGTGAGAATATATGTATATGTGTGTGTGTATGTGTGTGGATATATATAGTTAAATAAAAGTTACCTTGCTCAGTTCATGAATGTAGCACTATAAGGGTACATGACTGAAGAAAGGTGTTTGATGAACATCCTTTTACTGTTTAAATGTCATATTGAGGTAGGCAGACTTTAGATGGAGAGTTCAATCCATAAAGACAAAGTAGATTCATTAAGTAGCATCATTACTTTTCTTTCTCAAAAGGACAGCAGTGTTGAAGCCAGCTTGCAATTTTGGCATTTAACAACAGTTTTGTCTTTATCAGGAACATTTCAGTTCATCACATGTGAGTTCCTGAAATATGCCACAGAATTGTTAAGGATTTGAATGCTTAATGATGGAAGCTTTCTTCTGTCTCTGTGTTTTCCTGCAGCAGTTAGATATTGTTGATCTATAATCCATCCAAGGAAAAAGCAGTTGAGTCTGAGACTGTGCAGCTTTCAGTATTGTTTATGCCCTCCCTAGCTTTAAATGAGGTAACTTGGGTATTTGTAGAAATCTTGCTGCAGTAGCACAAGGCTTACCATGGGTAATTTACTTTTCTCAAAAGCAGGATAAATTATCCTCTATTGAACATCATGTTACTGTGTCCGGGTATATTCTCATACTTTGGTTTTCTCATTTCAAGCTTGTTCAGATCACAGAATCACATTAAAGTCTGTGGGACAGCTATATCCTTTTGAACTGATTTTTTAGTAGAACCAAAGCTGAATACTAGAAACATAGTTTGGAGTAACAATCAAAAAGCAGGAACTGATGGGCTGTTGTCAAAAAGTACATGCTAGAGGAAGCTTCTCTGGTTTTACAGAAGGTCACTGCTCCATTTCTGATGTGTGTCTGAATGGAATAGCTACTCTATTTGTGAAAGGCATAATGTAAAGCAAAATTCTGGATAATCCAGCTGCATTAGGCTAAAATCTGACTGTCCTTTTTTGCCTACTTGGTAGTTTACTTGATGCAACCTTGGAGATGTCTTTGGTCAGAATTGCAAATTGAAATAAACAGTTAAGGTTATGGAAGATGAAAAAGAAGAGAAAAAAGCAGAGAAATATTGCATCCTACTGCTGGTGCGGATCTCTAGCTTCCAACCCACCCACCTTCTGGATTGGCATTCAGATCTAATGCTTCATATGTCTCAGAGTTCTTCTCTCTCATGCATATTCTTCAGTTATATAATAATAACTATTAAATGTGATTTGCACAGCTGCATAATTGACAGCTGAACTGAATTTGTCCCACTACTGAAGAACAGGTTAATGTGCAAATGTGTGTACTGTTACTACATCTATTCTTTTGGTCTCATGTGTTACTGTCTCACTCCTGTGTTCTGGGCAGTCTGTGTTTTAAAGATAAGCACTGCAAGGATGATTTATGATCTGAAGTAAAAGTCCTGGTGTTCTTACAGGACAGGCATTTGTGATTTATTTGGACAACATGGTGTTAATTGTTGTTTCTTTAACAGCTCAGGTGAAAGACTGTTCTTCAGAACATTATAATTCTTAAATTTTGAGTGGCCTCACAGCATCAATAATTCCATTCAGGTTTTCCTGGTTTCAGCTGGGTTAATTTTCTTTCTAGTAGCTGGATTAGGGCTGTGTTTTGGATTTATGCTGGAAATATCATTGATAACAGAGCAATGTTTGGGTTATGGTTAAGCAGTTCTTGCACAACATCTTCTGCTTATATTTTGTTTCAGTTTAGTTATTAAACTATTCTTATCTCAACCCATGAGTTTTACTTTATTTTTTTGCTCCCCATTCCACTGGGAGAGTGGGAGTGAGTGAGTGGCTTTGTGTTGCTTAGTTGCTGGCCTGGTATAAAGCCCGACACAGAATTTTCAGCTCTCATGGAATGGATCTTCAAATAAAATCTCAAATATCTCGTGAAAGCAAAACTGGTTCTGAATGTGTTCTCTAACACAGACATTCAAGTGTACAGAGCCCTGATTCTTCCCTGTCTCCTGCCCATTCAATTATTCAAGTCTCTATGGGGACAGAATATCTAGTTGTACTGTGCAGCATTTAATCGAATATCCGTTAAAATGATTACAGTATGTGATTCTGTGAAGGGTCAAGATTTGGCACTTAGATAGAAACCTAAAGTTTTGGAATAGTATTTCTGTGTCTCATCATTCCACCTGCACAGCTGTCAGGTTGTGACATATATGAAATATTTATTTAGCACCTCTAAAATTAGAACAGAATGTGTGCTGAATGTCAAAAGATTGTAGAATAACTCTACTAAGAAGTTCAGGGTGAGATTCACAGTTCTTTGGCTTTGGTATGCTACCTCTAGCCTAAGGGCTTGTCTACACATTGGATTTTGTCCGCTGCTGAATTGTTTTGAATACAAAAAAACTTGTCTGCACTGGGCAATTCATTGATAATGTAGTAACTGATGCCATACTGTGTTGCTTGGAAGCAGCAGTTAACTCCATCTTGTGATTTATTATTGCATGCTAATGTTTGCCTGCATTGCACAGTGCTTTGGCAGACCATGGTGCTTTGGCAGGCCTCCATTTGCTCTCCCTGTTCTGCTACCTGTGTGCCTGAAGCTGCTCTGCAACCACACAGATAAAACATTTGTTCTCTGTTTTTAAATACTGGGAAGCAGAGATGTTCAGTTCCTTCATACTTACAGACTCTAGCAGTCCATAGGATTATTATGGTTTTGTTTTCCAGTCTTTTCTAGCCTGCGTCCTGGTGAAAGAACAGCAACAAAAAGATCCCCAGAGGACAGACAGTTTGGAGGTGAAGCGATTCCCCCAAACACAAACATCATAATGTGGTGAGGATACTATGTTGCTAATGGGGATGGTGAAACAGTCATGACCTCAGTGTACCTGTGGTGTTGTGTCAGAAATCAAGAATGTGAAACCATCTTGCAATAAAACTAGACTTCTACCTTTTAGGGGAGCTAGATCTGTGAAGGATTCAAATTCTGATGATGAGGAATTCGTACAGTTTTAGCACAAGGCTGTAGTAATTAACTGTTTCACCTTTGGCAATGATGGTGCTTAAAATAAAGGCAAGGACTATGGACAGAGTCATGATCTTAGCTTAAGATTATCTGGTAGTCAGGAGGCAGCCAGCACCCTAACGTCTTGTCTATGTCATAGTCCTACAAGGCTATTATCAGGATGGCCAGAGGGACTAGTAAGCATCATGGCACTGGCTTCTGCTGTCAGTCAGTCCTACAGTGGACAACCTCCCATTTTCCTTCTTGAAACCAGAGGCACACAGGATCACTCTGGCTTTCCCCCTTCCTCCCAGCAAGTCCTGCCTGGCCAAACATTGTGTTCAGAAGCTTGCTGTACTGGTACTAATCAGGAAATCTTATAATAGAAATGTGTTTGTTGAGGCCATGCCATTCTATATTTCTGTAATAAAATATGTAGTACAAAATGTATTTTAATTAAGCCAGAAATGAATTATATTAATCAGTACAAGTCCACCCGCCCTCTCTTTGCTAATATCCTATGCTCCAACAATAAGGAAACTTGAGATAGGAAAACTGCACATTGTTGTTAACAAGACTCTAATACTGTTAACCTTTAGTGTGCTGGGAACTCGCTGAAAAGCAGCATTCGTTGAACAGGGGTCTCTGAGTCTGTTAAAGAATGAGATTCTTAGACACATAAAGTATTTGCTTTGGCCCAGACTGTTCAAGATCAGGGTGTTTTCACACTAGCAAAGCTGGCTATCTTCTCCAGAATGTCAGGGGAGGAACATTTCAGTGAACGGTAGCAGCTCACCTCAGTTTTGCTCATTTATTTGGGGAAGCCACATGCAATTTTTTTTACATGCTTTTCCCTGTCTTAACCTGTCACAGATGACCAATATGTTCCATCCATTCACTTGGATTTCATGGGTAGGCACTTTCTTCACTTTGCTGACTGAAGACACAGGCCAGGGATGTGTCCCCTAGTGTTAATGGATCTGCATGTGATTCATTGCTTGTTTGCCGGTCTTCAGCATCTGTATCACTCCTGACAGCACTACCAATAAATATCTTGGCCATGTACTCTTTAAAGCTGTGGCTATAGACCTATTAATGTGAAATGAAGTTTAAAAGAGTAGCCATCCAATATGCCCTGAGTTCAGTATGACAGCTGACTTAATAGAGTGTATGAACTAGAAAGTTTTTATTGCGAATGCTGTCAAGCCCAGATTCAAAGAAATTACCCATTTCAATTGGCTGAAATACAATATTCTGAGAACTAAGAAGAGAAAGTATTCAGTGAACTTCTCAACTGCCACATAACTCAAGGTACAAGATGATTTCTCAAGGCTGAGAGATAGTAGGTGAGACCAGAGACAGATGAAGTGACAGGGAAGATTTTTTTCTGTGAGCAAGGAAAAAGAGGAATAACCCCTAGTGTCAGGGAGACCACCAGAGAAAGCAGGGAACACTAAGACAGACGCTGGGAATAAGTAGGCTGACTTTGAACGTATGTTCTGCAGAACCTGCTCTTCCAGTGAATGAAAGTGAACTTTTGTTGGGACATTGGCTCAGGAAGATGTCCCATTTTGAACTCCCACACCCCATAGCCAGAACCTTGAATATTTTGTACATTTTTTCTGAAGCTGAGTTACTACATGGTCTCTTACATAACTCTCCTGTACAAAGTTACATAAAGCAGTTTATTACTATCAGCAGTTTACAGATAATTATTCTTCTATTCTTCTGCTTCAGTTTCCTTTCTGGTAAAACATTTAGCTGATGCTTTAATGAATGCATTTTGGGACCCATAGCTATGGGTGAATGACAAAGGCCATATGAGGTGTCTGAGATTTGGCAGAATAAACACTAGGCTTCCCAAGCTTTGTCTGTCTGTCTTCCTGGTTGCTCTTTGTGATGTACTAAAAGAGTGCTGTAAGACTAAGGCATGTCCATCTGACTTTCTGGCTGCTCTTGGTGCTGAAGGGCTACTTTGATGGCACAGAAACACCTTAAATCTTTCTGCAGCTAATTTTTGCAGCATAATAATTTTTCATTGCTTCCAATGTTCCTACACATCTGGGAGTTCCAGCAAGTGCTTATGTGGAGCTGTGAGTCAAGAGATAAGTCATGAGCTGCTGCAGGGTTGTTTTGCAGGTGTCTGGATCAATAGAAACTACTTACACATTTGTCTCTCTGTGTGCAAAGAAGAGCCTACATGATCAAAAGATGGAGATGGCTTTCTGTGGGGCATTTCCTACATTTTGCTGTGTTCCTCTGTCAGGCTTTTCCTGTATGAACAGAGTGAGCTCTGCCTTGAATACTCTAAACTCAAGCCTAGTATTTATGGCTTCCTCATCTTTGTATTGAGTTAGGCTGGAGAGTTTCCGTTTGAAGCACACAGAGTAAAACACTGTACAACCTTTTCCATCTGACGTATCATTAACTTGATTCTGGCTCATCACAGAAACAGATAGGTAGTTGTGTTGGTTTCTTTTTTTCTTTTTAATGGGAAAATAGTTACTTTTCTGATAAAAAGGTCATTTAATAAGCCGGTTAATGGTTGATGAGTTCTTACTTACATTAGACAAGAGATAAGAACTGCAAACAAAGCATAAAACCTCCTGATTTCATAGCTGTTAATAGAACTCCAAAATCATTCAATAAGTTGTATTACAAGTCACAGAAAAGCTTTTTAAGTTCTGTATAATTTTTACTGAGCAATTTATTTTGTTTTGATCATCCTAGACAAACATCAAACAGCAATAACACATTCATTCAGTGTCAAGTTTAAACATGGTAGAATATATATGCAACTTCAGTGATCAAAGAAGCCCATAGGAGTGACAGATTAATTAGCCTGTTAATACTTGCTGTTATGATAGGGATCAAATTTTCAAGATTTATGTATATCATACAATAGTGTACCCAAGGATTATACAAACATCACTGAACAGCAAAGCTAGAAGATGAGTAAGGGACAGGATCTGAAACTTCTTGAAAACTCTTCTTTCATTGATTTTTTTCTCTAATTTTGTCTAAAAAACTGTATAAAAACCAGGAAGCTGAAACAGAAAAACAGCTTTGAAAAGATATTGGCTCTGGAAGTCACAATAACTGCAAATACTCACATCTGACTAATATACCTGTTCTGTTATCACATTTTCACCTTCCACTTGTAACAGCAGGGAACAGAGACATCAATATTGCTCTACTAGGATCATGTTTTTTACCCTGCAGCCCTTTTGATGATCTTCAACTTGCTTGCTGACACTTGTACTCATAAAATTTTGTGTTTTTTTTTAAAAAAGAAAAAATGTACCTCCTAAAATTACTTCTTTCTTCTTGTCTAGTTTGAGTGAAAAGACATGTCAAAATGCATAGTTTCAGGACACCTGTCAATCTCCGTGTAATAGTTTATCCTAACATAGCTAATGTAACATAAATACTGAAATCTGTTATGTTACTGCATCTGACTTGTGGTTAGGGAAAAAAAAGTTTCCTTAAGGAACCTTGATATCTGATTTTTTTCACTATTTTCAAACAATGGTGCTGGTGTCACTATTGTCTATCTGATTTATGAATTGCTATGATGCTGAAAATACAAACCAGGTTAAAATGATTAGGAATGAGACCTGAGGCAAGAGCAAATAGCCTCAAGTTTCACCAGAGGAGGTTTAGATTGGAAATTAGGAAGAACTTCTTCACTAAGAGGTTTGTTAAACACTGGCACAGGCTGCCCAGGGTCCAGATGGGTTGTAGAGTCTCCTTCTCTGGGGACATTCAAAACCCACCTGGACAAGTTCCTGTGTGACCTACTCTAGGTGGTCCTGCTCTGGCTGGGGGGTTGGACTAGATGATCTCTCAAGGTCCCTTCCAGCCCATAAGATTCTGTGATTCCGTGGTTGAGTCACCATCCCTGGAGGTATTTAAAGACTTGTAGATGAGGAGCTCAGGGACATGTCTTTGTGGTGGATGTGGAAGTGCTCATTTTACAGTTAATCTTGATGATCTTAAAAGCATTTTCCAGCCTAGACTTATTCTATAAGTCTACGAAAATAAAATTATGTATCAGGGATATGTCCAATAGCAGGAGGATTTTTTTCCCTGCCGCATTCTTTTGTGCTGTTTTTATTCTAAACATAATTGAAGATTCCTTTGAAGAAAAAGTTGGTGGTTTTAGTGGTTTTTTTTTTTCATTTGTTTTGGTTTTGTTTGTTAAAATAATTTTTATGCCTTTTGAACCTGACTTTACAGCTTTGCCTGTAAAGCTGTAAAGCACAAAAGAAGCACAATCTTTCTTTCTGAAACAAACTAGTTCTTAGGGAGTCCAGCTATTGTGAGATGTAACCTGTCTTGAAATTTTGGGTATTTTTGTGTATTTTGTGTTTATTTATCTGTCTATCTGCCTCTTGGAATGTGCACAGCACTGACAAAATGTGCAACTCAAGTTTAAATTAGTTCACTAAATACAAGTAAAATAAAATGAGTTTGTGACTATTCTTCACTGTACTGGTGGAAAGAAGGTATATTATTTGAAGTTCAGCTCTTCCTGATGTGAACTCTGCTCTTAAAACTGAAAAAGAAGAGACTGTAGTTCTGGTCTCCTGAATTTACCAACGCAAAAAACAGGCAGGAAAATCCATTGAATATTCAGCCTGATTCTGTAGTGAAACATATCAGATATATTCATGATTAGGGATGAGTTATTTTCGTTATTGTGATGTTTCTGTGTCCTTCAGGGAGGAGAATGGTAATGCTGTAAAGGGGATGGGCAAACAAAGCCACGAATGTGCAAATCTGGTTGTGTGTTGAGGCATTTTTCATGATACAAGTTGTAACATCTCTTATAAGGTGATCTGCTCTGCTGCTGTTCTTGTTACATCCTTCACTCACATGCTTTTCCTACACTTGAGAAGAATCTCTCTTCCCTTCCCTCGTGCCTTGCCAACAATAGATATTCAGCGGGTAAGACAGTTTCCCCAGAGCAACTAGAGTCCAGATGACATCAGTCAGTGTCAAGCATTTGTCTAAATGCTTGTGTGCAACAGAACAGTAATTTGGATTCAGTAAATAGGTTCATTTAAAATGGACTAATTAATATCTGCCATTCAGAAATAATAAAGTCTTTCCCTGTCTGTGTTAATTTACTTTAAGATTAAATAAAGCTATATCTTTACATGTTTGATTCTGAGGAATTTGACTGAGTATTATTTCTTTTAGTTGGCAGAAGTAAAAGCAACACCATCTTGAAGTGTGCTGTCTTAAACTATCTTGAGTTCACTGGTCCTTAGTCTGGCTTCATTTTAGGATAGAGTAGTTTTGAGCAGATTAGCAGCCACTCACAGCTGCTTGTGACCTGTCTGGCATACAGATGTGCTGTGTGGCTGTATGGGTAGAAGGAGTAAATGCTTTCCAAATATCTCCATCTGCTAACTGATAATTGTCTTCAAAAGGAGGACTCCTGTGGATTTTTCTGTGTTCTTTTTAGTATAACAATAATATGAAAGAGGAGGAGCAAACAAAGGATTGCTTCTGGCGTGTCCATCCACTAGACCAAATGTAGTTATAAAGTCTTTAAAAGAATATATGCACAGGTTGATAAACTACTTCTGAAACTACTTTATATCTCTTCAGCTAAACCTGAACTACAAATAAGGACTATTGCTCCCCATTGTGATTTACCATTGCTGCTCTTGCTGGCAGGTTTGGAGAATAATCTAGAAATGCAGAAGTAGAAAGTTGGTTCTTGCCCATCCCTTTTTGTAGTTCTTATCCAAATAAAAAGAAAATACACTTTGAAACCAGTATTTGATATGTTCTGATTATGTCAGATGCAAGTCACAACACCAGATGCCTCTGAAAATATATTGGCAGGCACTCAAGTGAATCATAAAACAAGATTAATAAAGAACCAAATAAACTAGGAATAGCAACTCTCAGGGCAAGATACATTTGAAAAGCCTTAATTTGTGTGGATCAGATCCAAGAAAAGGTACAGTATATCTGCCTTCAAAAGTATATGTCTTCATTGTCCACTAGAAACAGATTTCAGGTGTGTCATGAGTGTTAATACTCTCTGTTTTTCACATTTGTTACCTACTTTGACTGCTATGTCTCAGGATTGTTTCATTCTCAGTTGGTTCAACATAAATTTCAGATCCTATATGCTTGTTTACACAGAAGTGTTGTCAGTTTGATGTCAAAGCTAAATAGGGTCAATAGGGTCTTCCTGGTTTTATATCACCTTTCCATGTTTAAGTACAATATTTCATGTATTTACATTCATTTTATGTATATGACCATTTGGATACTTTAATTCTTACTTATTAGTTTACAATAAAAGGTAGTGATTTCTGTGAGCATAGCCTAAGCAACTGTAGATTTCACATTATTTTATATAGCTTCACCAAGAGAAAATACTGTTTGACTAACCTGAGATGCTTCTATGAGTACATAACCGGCTGGCTAGATGAGGGGAGAGCAGCAGATGTCATCTACCTTGACTTCAGCAAGGCTTTTGACACTGTCTCCAACAACATCCTCATCAGAAACCTCAGTCAGTGTGGCTTGGATGAGTGGACAGTGAGGTGGATTGAGAGCTGGCTGAATGACAGAGGCCAGAGGGTGGTGATCAACGGCACAGAGTCAAGTTGGAGGCCTGTGGCCAGTGGAGTTCCACAGGGATCGGTTCTGGGGCCAGTCTTGTTCAACATCTTCATCAATAACCTGGATGAGGGGACAGAGTGTACCCTCAGCAAGTTTGCTGATGACACCAAACTGGGAGGACTGGCTGATTCCCCAGAAGGCTGTGCTGCCATTCAGCGGGATCTCGACCCACTTGAGAGTCAGGCAGAGAGGAACCTCCTGAGGTTCAACACGGGCAAGTGCAGAGTCCTGCATCTGGGAAGGAACAAACCCATGCATCAGTACAGGCTGGGGGTCAAACTGCTGGAGAGCAGCTCTGCAGAGAGAGACCTGGGAGTCCTGATTGATAAACTAAACATGAGCCAGCAATGTGCCCTTGTGGCCAAGAAGGCCAATGGCACCCTGGGATGCATCAAGAAGAGTGTGGCCAACAGGTCGAGGGAGGTTCTGCTCCCTCTCTACTCTGCCCTGGTGGGGCCTCATCTGGAGTCCTGTGTCCAGTTCTGTGCTCCTCAGCTCAAGAGGGACAGGGAAGTGCTGGAGAGAGTCCAGCGCAGGGCCACCAAGATGATCAAGGGTATAGAACATCTTTCATACGAGGAAAGACTGTGGGAACTGGGAAGAGGAGACTGAGGGGTGATCTTATTAACATTTACAAATATCTAAAGGGTGGGTGTCAGGAGGTTGGGACATCCTTTTTTTCTATAGTAGATAGTAACAGGACAAGGGGTAATGGGATGAAGCTGGAACACAAAAAGTTCCATTTAAACACAAGAAAAAACTATTTCACCGTGAGAGTGATGGAGCCCTGGCACAGGCTGCCCAGAGGGGTTGTGGAGTCTCCTTCCTTGGAGGTCTTCAAGACCTGCCTGGACATGTTCCTATGCGACCTGATCTAGGTGAACCTGCTTCTGCAGGGGGGTTGGATTAGATGATCTCTAAAGGTCCCTTCCAACCTCTACCATTCTGTGATTCTATGATATAGTCTGGATTTTTCAAGCTATTAGATAGAAAAATGTATTGACTTCATCATTATCAGATGAAGACAATTGTATTAAAGAACAGAGAGAGATGACTTCTGTACTCATTCCTACTAAGCCAGCTATTGGTCAGACAGCACAGCTGAGAAGATGGATAAGACTTTCAGCTCAGGACTGAGCACACAACACCCACGCTTGTCTAGGTGAACTCTGGGGCCCAGGAAAAAATGTTGGTGGTGATTTAAATAGATCTTTTCTTTGCATCTGAAACAGAGTAAACATACTCACACTACTGCCTGAAGGCAGTAAGTGTTCTAGGAAACTGATTTTTACTGCTTTCCAGCAGAAACACAACACCTGATTGTAAGAGTGAGTATGGATTCGGCACATACTAATGTACCAAATGTTAATGCAAAATTGCTGGTTTGGGAGGTATGCCATGAGGGAATTTAATTATACAGACAGCATAATTGTACAGCTGTTACAGATATGCCTGTAAAGCATAACTTGAAATAGAGAGCTTCAAATATATGCTGCAGTTCTTTTCCTTTTTATAACTTCTGAATGGAAGGCAGTATGGAATAATCTTGGAATTTTAAATACTGGGAAAAACGTTTGTATCTTTTATTTGTCCATTTCTTTGGATTGTATACTTACTCATGTAACTGATTTTTGTGAAAATGAGACATCCAGGGTGGCAGATAAAACATTTATTGAAGTATATTGCTACAGCATGGTACACAGGGGCCTTAAGCAAGGGCTATAAATGTTAAGTACTAGTTTGTAGTATGTTTTGTAGCCTCCAGTTCCTTTCTGATGCAGACTGCCTGCAGTCAGAAACGGCCCAGACAATAACACTCACTGAGTTTTCTGAATCAAATACTGTGGGTTCTTGTGATCCAAGTTCTTGAAAGTTAAGGAAAAATGTCTGTTAGCTGTAAGAGTAATATGGGCTTTTTCACTTGTAAGTCTGGTTCTGGGAAGCCATTCATCTATGGGGCTGCTACTCTTTCTGGTTGAGGCAGTAGAAAAGTACTCTTTTTCAATGCAAATTCCATGAACGTGTGTATCAGGCTAAATAGTGGACCATGTGTCATATTAAAACTGAAGTCAGGAATGTGCTAAGAAGAAAAGTTAAGCTGGTAGAGTACATTCCTAATATTACAGGGATATTTCTGTAATTCAAGCTATTCCCTTAAAACAAGGGATCATCTGATCCCGGTGGAGCAGTTGCAGTTTATGAAAATAAAAGGTGGGGGGGGTGGGGGGGTGTGAGTGGAGGGGCTAGAGGGTGGCAGTTTCTGATCTCCTAGTAATGATTTACACTAGTATTGAAAAGGGTGTTATTGAAGGCAGTTGATCCACTCTGTATCCCAGTGTGATCCTCTGTGAATAAGTGAAACAAACACATTTTCAAGGTTTATTTCCTCTTTTTCTGTCCCAAGTAAAGGATCTGAGGGCAATCAATACTTGATCACACTGCCTCGGAGGATGAAGCATTTAATTGTTATGCTGAAGAGACAAATGCAAGAGGAATAAGCAATTAGATAAAAAGAGGTTGAAATTCTGGCAGAGGCTCAGATACTTTTTGCTATGTATAAAGATTCCAGCTGCCATTAATTTAGTCACATTATCTTTTCATTGCAGATTTTTAGGGAGGCCTTTTCTAAATTCTAGTAGAAATGCTTTTATTCTCTATAAGCCCCCAAATGTTATCATAAGAAATATAATTGATAGCATGATAAAAGCTTTTGATACTCAAATATTTGTCAGAATTTCCAGGAGAAGAAATTTTTATCAAAGACATTTAACTGAAGGAAAGGGTGAACACAATGACACAAACCAATCCACTTATGTTTCCTCTGAACTGAAAATACTTACAAACAAATGATTGGGTTGAATGAATATTGTCTGATGACATACTGGTAGTCAATCATGAGTTGTTCATTAACTGTGTTGCTACCACTAGTGATAACTAGGTAGCAGTTTAAAAGCTATAATGGGATAGTTTGGTAAATGTATACAGCTCCTAACAATTTTATAAATGATTCTTGCAAACAGATCAAAGCAAGTAGAAGAGTAATGTGACCACACATGATGTTTTTTCCTGTCTCTTAGTTAATGGCAATGTAAACCTCAGCAGTGGTAAAACATCTGAGGGATTTAAACCCTTTTTAATTTGCTATTTTGGCTACAGATATCATCTTAAAGCAAAGTCTGCACTTAAAATTTAGAACAAACAGGTACAAACAGTAAGCACAAATGACAAACTAGGAGTTAGTCTACAAGTATACACAAGCTCATGCTAAGCGGAAGCACAGAGCTCCTGGGGGCTAATTTGCTCTGTTTCAAGGTGCTTAGGCTGATTTTGATGGAACTACATTATTAAGAGCTTGTTTGGAGATCTTGAGCTATATGCTAGCATGCAAAGTAGGTAAACCATTAGTTTAAGATTTATGATAGTTATTTGATTACCAATTCTTTAGAAAGGCTTGTAAATCTGTGAGTATAGATTATGGTTAGGACTGTACCTGATCATGTGTCTGTCAAGATTCTTTTGCTGGTTTGTCCACTACCTACCCTTGTAAAACAGGTGAAAGTCATATGATAAAAATTACTTTTACTAGTGATATAAACTAGTGTGGTACACAAGTTTTTATGACTGAAAAACTGCCTTTACCATTTAATATAAAGCTAAGAAAAAAAATCGTAAAATACTGGCAAAATATTTTTCGTTTTTTGACAGAAATTTTAAAATAAACACCAAGAGACAGAGATTCAGTCCTCAAACTGTTGTTTGGTGTCTTCAGTTCTGCAAACCTTCAAGGGTTTAACACATGACATTTATCACGTCAAACACAGAGTCAGTGGAGCTGTTGCAAAGTGGGGTGAAAGGAATCAGATTGTAGGTATGAGCTCACCATGTCTACTATACTTTTCTCATGCCAGAATCTACACACAGCAGTAGGAACTTTACAGTATTGCCTCAGGGAGAGCATAGTGTTTCTTCACGTGGGCATGCAGTGTGCTTTCAAGCTGAACAAAAGAGGCTTGTAACCAGGTGGAGTGTGTTGAGCCTGACAGTCTACCCTTGAAAAAAGGAAATGCTAATTAAATTGGACTCTCATGACCATCTCCACCTGGTGTGTGCTGTGGCATATGGGCATATGAGGTCTCTCAGTGCAAGACTGAGAGAGTTTTCCCTCAGTTTCCATATACTACCGTGTTGACGTAAGTCACCAGAAGAATAACGAAATTGCTGAAGAACAAAAAGTTGAAAGAGCTAATCTACCTCTGGACAATCTAGCTGGAAAATTTACAATGGAAATATCACTAAGGAAACCTGTGTCTGTTTGGATCACATATGGAGCAGAGAAATACTTGTTCAGTATACTTCATAGAGGGGATCTAAGCCTTCTGTTCAGAGCTGATCACGTTTTCTAAACAGAACTTGTTTGTATCTTCCTTCCTGAAGCTCCTTATGAGAGAGGAAGAAAGAATAATTACAGGTATTTTTAAAATTCCTTTAGCTTTTTTAATTCTTCACTGAATTAAATAGAGTCTAGAATCTTCACATTTTCTCTTCTTTCCTTTGTCTTTATTACCTCTGCAATTTTTAAACATTGACAATAATGTCAAGGCAGTAGAATGAAACTGCTGAGAAAGCTGTCTGGTGTTTTTTTTCCCCCCCATTTGTATTTGAAATTCCCCTAGAGGTAAAAAACGAAAGAAAAAACAAGGTGAGAACAACAAAATATGCTCAATTGTTTGGTGGGAAACAACCATCCAACTTGAAAAGAGAAAATGTCCAGCTTTTAAAAACTTAATCAAATGAAAGGTTTAATCTTAAGTAAATGAAATGTTCTAGGTTCTTGTATTTAGTTAAGATATTTGAGTAAATCTCTTCTGGGGGAAAGAAAGAGAGAAAATATATCTATTTTGTCCATTCTAACCTTTAAGAAGGATGCCCTTAAGATCATGACTCTGCTTTTCTCCTGAAATTCCTTCTTGGTGTTAGAGGAGATTGACCTTGCTTTTGTTTCTTGGAGTACCTAGTGGAAATAATGAAGAAATAAAATCCATGAAGAGCCACTTGGTGGAACCTGCTGGCATTTGTTATTAGCTCTGTGTGAGTCTGTGCAGAGTAAAATTTATATTGAGGGGTGTCAGAAATTTCCACTGCAAACAAAGGAAATCATTTATTTGTGAAAAGCAGCAAGCTTTTATGAATTTGAATCTGTTTAAGTTTCCTGCTTAAAACTAGCTTTGAGATGCTGGCTGCTGTTGTGCTTCAGTCTGTTTCATACTAGGTTTTAACAAGCAGGAATCAAACTAAGTCCTCCATAACAGCTGCAGGAATAAGGAGATTATGTTTAGGCAGATATGAGGTAGAAGTTGTCCCTAACAAATGCACTAAGGAGTCTATAATTTGTGGAAGTTAATGGAAAGTTTAAAAAAAAGTCTTTAGAGTGTTAGAAGTGCATTCAAAAGCTATTCTTAAATACTTTTTTCACTCAGCATTCAAACAACTGTGTTATATAACTGAAACAAAGCTGGGTGGGGTATTCTTTTTGGGGTTTTTTTTGATATTATGGTCTACTCCAAGTTGGTTAGACCTTAGTCTCCCACTGAGAGAGAGAAATATCTTTCTGATTCACATGAGTTATCAGCAAACTTCATGAAAGGCAGTGACATTTTATTTCTCTTCTAAAGCAATCAGTAAAACTGAAAAAGGTCACATTTTATTTTCAGCAGAAGTACCTTTGTTTCATAATTTAAGGTGAACAGCAACTTCTAGCTTCATGTAGAAAGAAATATATATGTCTTTCTATATGTTATATCTAGTTTTAAGGCAGTGTTAATTTCAAGTGCAATAGAATTTAGAAATTCAAAGTACATGTTTCTAAACGGTTACTCTTCATAAATTTTTGTACATTTTTAAATACTTCTGTAAAATTATTTTCTGTTATTAAATCATTCCTAACATATTTTTGACAAAATTAGAACAATTTATGATGATCTCATGACTAAAACTAAGTCTCATTTCCCAAAGAAGAAAAACCATGTCATATTTAGTTGTTGGAACCATGTAACATGAGATACCACAATATGATCCTCTCCTAGATGCAGACTGTAGATTCTATGTTAAATAAGACTTTCCACAGTTCTGGCAGCAGAAAGATCAATTGAGTGAGAGACCAGGAAAACAAAAGGTGGATTTTGTTAAACTATGTTGCATCATCCTGCCATAGTCATCCCAGACTTCAGTGAACATTTTTATTGTAGAAACATCCCTGACTACTTTAGAATCTGTAAATCTAAAGTTATCTATTGATTTTCCTCATTTATAGATCTCGTTACTCCAGATTTAGAATATGATTTTATAAACACTTTGAATGTAAAGGTGACTTACAAATACAGGAGTATTGCCTTCGAAGAAGTTATTCATGTGCAAGAATTAATATTTTTAGATAGAGAAGATCTTCATTAACTTCAACACAGTCAATCAGTGCAAAACTAGGAGAAAATTACTGGTGACCTCATTATGTATTCTGTTTTGTGAAAAAAAAAGATCTTTTATGAACAGAAAATTCATGATGAATGTTTACTACAAAACAATGTGGTTTGCCTTGAGACATAATATTTTTTCCTTTGTTGTAGTAGGGCCATATTTCTGAGATCTGAGAGGTCTTAAGAATTACATAAAGTTGTCTTTTGTTGTTTACTGATAACTTCGTTTGCAATGGTTGAGGCAGATGAGATGTTCAGACTGACTCTTATTGCATCCTGTGGGATTCAATCTAGGCTATACCAAGACTTTATATGAATGCTTGGAGAATGAGACAGGATATAAATATAGCACTTTGAGAGGAACTTGGGGAAAAAACCCCAGTAGTTATGAATAAATCCTATGCATTCTTTTGGAACAGTCTGATGAATACCTTCTGTAAGATCTCCACTCTACTGCAGAATGCTCTGCAGATGCAAACCTTTGAATGATTGAGGTGAGAAAAAAATTGAGAAGGGAAAGGCAAAGAACAAAGTATATTTTCCAATGAGACTTGGAGAGAAGTGAAGAAAATGTGGTAACTAGGTACAGTTAGGTTGTTCCAGATGGTAAAAGACAGGGAGTAAATGAGCCTTGCCAGAACTGAGAGGAACAGAAAAAGCTTTTTATTGCCTCATGGGCACTAATGCAGAGCAACTGGCTTTCCTCCTACTGACTGAGGGCTTTTTATGCTGATATAGTATAAGTGCATTTGGTGATCTAAAGAGCAGAAAAATGGCAAAGCTGGTCCAATATGTGGAAGAATTTGAACACCCACTGAGAAAAAGGACTTAGTTGCCTTATGGTGGGAGTAGGAGCGTGAGGCAAATAAGTTATTCCTCCTCTTGGAACTTCATTTACTGGTACGACAAGAAAAGGGAAAAAATATCTTTAAATCTTAATGAAGTATACTTGCTCTCTCACTGCATTCCTGGATATCTCTCTCTTTTTTTCTTTCCTTTTCCCTCCCTCTCTTTCACTCCTTCTCTTTAGAATCATAACAACTGGAAAAGACCTATAAAATCATCAAGTCCATCCACTAACCTCACACTGCCAAGCCTGCCACTAAACTAAACCAAGTCCCATAGAACCCCATCTGGGCATCTTTTGAATATCTTCAGTGATGGTGACTCCACCACCTCCCTGGGCAGCCCGTTCCAATGCTTAATAATGCTCTCAGGGAAAAAGTTCTTCCTAATGTCCAATCTAAACCTCTCCTGGCACAACTTGAACCCATTTTCTCATGTTCTATCATTTGTTACTGAAAAGATTGACCTCCATCTCAGGTAGTTTTAGAGACTGATCATATCTCCTCTCAGCCTTCTTGTCCCCAGGCTAAATGTCTCCAAATCTCTCAGCTGCTCCTTATAAGGCCTGTTCTCCAGACCCTTCACCAGCTTCATTGCCCTTTTCTGGATATGCTCCAGCACCTCAGTGCCCTTCTTGCAGTGAGGGGCGCTCCCTCTCTCTCTCTTGCTCCTTTTCTCTCCCTCCCTCTCTTTTTCCCTCTAGGTGCCTGGCTGATACATTTGGTTCCTTCATTATGGTTGAAAGTTGTATGCATCTGATGTTCAGTTTCAGTTAGAACTGTACTTCACCACTGATTCTTCTGAAATCCCTACATTTTCATAAACATTCCTTAGAGATACACATTTTGTTAGAGCTGCTTGACTTGGTTAAAAATGATCAGGCACTGAAGAAGAAAAGAGAGTTTGAAGAGTTGTTTGAAAATTTCAGTTAGAAGGGATTCTGTTACTGATAACTGATAAGTATCTGGTATTCTTTGTAGCCCGATAGTTTGAAAAATAAAATGCTAGACAGCTTAGGTGCTTTGGAAAAGGATCTGCCTTTACAGCTGGCTAATTTTGCTAATTTATTGCCCTCTTCTCCTACCTTCATCTTTTTCACAGAGATTGTGTTTTCATAATTTAATCTCTGTGTTTCAGACCTTTGGTACATCATCATTAACACACAAAAAACCACACATATACCCACTCTCTATTTTTAAAGGGAAGCTTTTCCGTTTTAGGGCCAAATTCCACAACACCTAAAATAACAACAGAGAGGATATAAAGCAGTGATCACAAGATTTTGGTCCCAAATCAATTTCACTGATTACAGCAGGAAACCATGAGTGTAGGTTGATTGCCTGAGAAGCTCCTTAGTCTGGCTCACTGTTTTTATTTCCCTGGTAAAGGCAAAAATAATATATTTGCTCTGCTTGTATTTCTGTAGCATAATTCTCCATATCTTTCTTGAGGACAGGCTGATTCTTTTATACTCCCAGTCTATAACTTGTTCCTTTCTGTCACAGTTAGACTAGGGCTGGGAAATGAGGCTGGGGAGATGTTTGAAGCTTTTAAATTTTTCTGTTAAAGAACAAATACATGTAACTGCAAGAACTGAAGAGTTTGCTTAGAATATGAGGGGTACATAGTTACCTTCTTTGCAAGAAGAGATTAAAATCAAGTCCTCTTGGACAGAGAGATTTTCTTCATATGGCTTCTTGTTCTCTGTGTTGTGCTGGATCATGCAGAAGGATTTAGTGATTGCAGCACATCATATAGGGGCACAGGGCAGTCAGGTTTCCGGGTAAAATATTTAAAGTTGAGCAGGGTAAAACTAAGTCTAGAGTTTAAATAAGAAACTTGGACAGTTCTATTTTCAGTGCATTAATGCATCTTCCTCTAAATTCTTTCACAGCAGGCTGTATGAGTTTATTGACCTATTCGTCAGTACATGAAGCAACATGTTTCTCATCTTCTGTCCCTGCTGTACTGTGCAGTTTGCAACATTGAGTACTTGATGTTGCACGGCCTCATAAGGGAAAGCAGCCATTTTCAAGCACTTTTCTAGAATGATGGAGTTAAGCACTGCTCTGTGGTGTAGCAGTGATACAGACATGCAGATATGGAAAGGATCTCAAGGGAAAGAAGTTTAAACTGTAAAGAACTCGGCCTTTTTAAGGAAAATGTCATGATCTTTTCGGCTACCAAATTTTGAGGAGACACTGCATAGAGCAGCACTATAGGGGCATATAGAGAAGGGCTTCCTTCTCTCACAGCGTGTATTTACTTTGTTGGGTTTCTCATACTGGAGTTTTTACATGTCATAAAGCCATCTTTAACTCCTGTTAAATCTGAATTGGACTATGAAGTGGTCTTACAACAGTCACTCACAATACAGTCTTTAAGATGTGCTCATCATTTGCAGTTGCCTTAAAACAAAAGGATCAGATCCTCAGCATCACTCTGGATTTTCTTTCTGGGTAAGGATTTGGTGATTTCAGAGGGCAGATATCTCAAACTTTTTATCCTTTGAAATTGATAAAGTTGTAAACAGTTCTATTTTGACACTTTGCACATGCTGAAAACGCTTTAACCTCATAATATGAAGCCAGATGTAAGATTTCTATGTGAATGTTACCACAGGCATTGGGAAAATACAATAACTTCTGTTTATTTAACTTCTTTAATTTGCAGTCTGACATTTCTCAATTGCACTCAGAGCCAAGATTCATTTGCGGTCTTGAAGCACTTTTTTTTTTTTTTTAATTGAGTGAAGATATTTTATGGAATGATTTGAGGTTTTGCAGATTGTTTTTATATTAAAATCCAGAAACTATTCACAAAGGAGGATTTACTATAAAAATTCCCACTGGTGGGAAAACTTATTGGAGCTTATCTGCTAATTTTGCTCGAGACTTTGGATAGTCTTTTATTTGTCCTGAAATTGTTTTATCCTATAGATGCTGAAAAATCCCCTAGTAATTTATTTGGCACAAGAAATAAAAAACCTTCTGTGCAATCCCCCAAACCCATTCTCAAAACTCAGTGACTTAAATGGGTCCATACCATCTGTTCCTCTTCACTTTGGCAGCTTTGACTTGACATCTGGTAGTTATAGAACTAAGTGTGATCTTGTAATTGGAATTCAGGGATCATGACAGAGATCTCATGTTCCTTGTTTTCTTATAACTTCCCTATGCTATATGATGTTATAGAGCTGCTATCTGAGTACTGTTGTATCCAATATGCTTGTATATTTTTTTATTACTCATCTAGAGTATTTAGAAAGAAGCAGCTTTATACGACTTTTTAATATACTTATTTCTGCCGTGAATAGAACAGGCTTTAATGATGACACTAGAATTATTTCTGTTGATGTTACAGCCTCACTATTTCTATAATCTTTTTTGGATAAAAAAGCAACATGATTTCTTCCACTGGGAGAGTTCTCAGCTGGGTGATAGCAGGATTAATCCCTGAGGAGGAATTGTGTTCATTTGTAGTACATAAATGGCCTCTAAAGAGCAAAGCATAAGGTATTCTGGGACTGACAGTGTTATGAGCTATGAAATTGAACCCAGGTGCCAGTGGAGAAGGGAGGGGAGAGAAAAATAAGGATAAGCAGAAATTGATTCAAAGATGAAGTGAGCTAGTAGGAGGGGGAGAAAGGAGAAGGTATATATGAGATACTAAAGAATCAGTTACGGAGATGTATTTATTTTCTTATTTCTATAGGTATATCTCTCCCTCTTCACTCAGGATTTCTGTTCTGAACACTTTCTGATGGGCCCTTTTTTGCTCATTTGCCCTTGTTTTAATTTGTATCACCACTGGCAACTATTTGGGGAGTATAACCCTACTTCAGTGAGGAAGGAGATAGGTGTTGGCTCTTTACTTCAGTTAACAGCTTGAACTTAGTTCTGCAGGGTATCCTGTGGATGAACTCAAGCACCTGAATTTGACTGAAAACCCAGGTTAATGTGCTTCTGCTGCCTGCTACTTAAGAAGGCTAGTAATTTCAAAGAAATTCACCTCACTCTCTCATCCCTCACTCCTCATGTCCCTATACCCCTGTACTGAACTAAAATGCCCTCTTAAAGGCAAAGTACATGATGCTTTTTGGCATGTTTATTTTACCCTGATTTGTCATGTGATGCTGCTCTTACAAAAATGGTGCACTTTCTTTTTGCAACAGCTTTTCATTTAGTCCAGACTTGGATTTGTTGATATCTATTACAGTCTGTTTCCCTTTATGTTTCTCATGCAGCTCTAGATTTGAAAGAGAGCCATTATCTTGACATTTTATTTGGGCTAGATTTTGAATAAATGCAATTAAGCCTTGTCACACTTCTTTTAGACAGTCAACACAAAGTTATTTCTTTCCTCTTTGATACAAGATCTTTTAAAATTGTTCCCTTTTAATGACTCCTGAAGATGTTAATATTTGAATAAGGCTGTAAATGTCAAGTCTTGATGAGTCAGTCTGAAAATGTTAGAAAGCAAGCTATCTCCTAATGTTCTTACTCTGACCCAATCCTTGTGAAACACTGAGAACTTCCATGTAGGTGCTGATTGCATTTTTCCAGTATTAGAGACAGGGAAACCTGAAATTCCCTGACACTTTGCAGCACAATCCTGTATCAAATACCCTGCATTAACCCCAAATATGCCTAATCTCCATACAAAAGAAGCTACAATGCTTTTCCAGGAATTAAGTGTCTTATTATAATTGATGTCTTCATTTTTGAAAGACAGAGCTAAAGCCAGGTTGCATTTTATGTATTGCTTCCACATTGTTATCTGTTTGAAGATAAAAATTAAATTAGCAAGAGCTACCTGTGTAGACAAATGCCTGCATAGAGAGATGTTGATGAGAAGTACATGAAAAGAGACCTATAGAGCTATAAAGGTGTCTTTAGATATGTGTACTCATGCTAGCTATGTTCAATACTATTTGCTACCTGATTCCTCTACTTTAAACTGCACTGTGTCATGTTAATTAGAACGCATTTTTACTTGGAAAACAGATGTAGAAAACTGTAGTAAGTGAAGATAAGCAGCAGACCATGAGCCTGATTTTATAAAGCTCTTCAATTTCTAATACTTCAGTATTTCCAGATTGCTGTATTATTATTCAGATTCAGGGCACAACCTGATCTTTCCACAATATCTTTAATTTGTCTTCCCTCTGTCCTATTTCTTTTACAAGGACCAAGGGTCTTGAGACAGGTCTCCTTTTGTTCCTGCCACCTGACTCGCAGGATCTGCTGTGGGTATCTAGAGGGAGAATACCTACAGGGCCATTCTTCTTTCATAAGCTTCTGGTGACAAAGAAAATACTTCCTTTGAGTTTGAACAATTCTACTAGATTCTGTTTTTATGTGGAGAAAGAGCTTCAGCCTTCCATACCGGTACAGTCTTTTTTGTTGCTTTTCCTCAAGATTTTCTTTTTGTTTTAATAGACAGTGAAGGGCTGGGAAAAGTGGAGTCAAGCCAGGGTTTCTAATGGAAGAAAATCTGTCCTTCTACATATTCCTGATATTTTTTTACAGCTACTTCAGAAGGCAACTTCTGAAGGTTGAGCTCATGCAAGATCACTGCAATGTGTAGCAGAGAAATCAAGGTCAATATAAACCCTATTTGTTTTGTAGCTACATGACTATTCATCTTAGAGTTTAGAATTCAGCATTAACTTCTTGTCTCTTGATTCTGCTGTGGCTGCACTTTTGTGAGTTTAACATGCTGAGACGTCTGACTGGAGTTATCTCTACCCTCTGGGCCTGTGCTAGCAACCTCATTATCTTGTCACCTACAGTCTCTGCGCTGATTTCCGATCAGAAGTCTTGTTAGTATCCCTGTAACAGTAACTTTAGCTTGCTGGTGTGCCAGCTATGAGAAGTTTTTATGGCCCAGCCTCTCAGTATTGCAGTTGGGTGGTAAGAAATTAGTCTGTGGGTTAAATTAGTCTGTGGGTGTAATGGGTTGCAAATTTTCATAATGTTCCCATGTGCATATTGAAAGAATAAATTTTTTTGCCTTCCCCATGTTTCCTATGCAACTGTGCTTGTCTTTTGTGTAACCATTTTACAGTGCCAACTCAGATTCAATATGCTGTTTACAGTAACTCTTGCCAAACATTATTTTCCAGGTGACAGCCATTAAATAGCTTTGCTTCACACTATTCCTTTTGCAGTTGTTGTAATGTCACTGTCCAAGGTAACTCTATCACAAATTGTCTTTCTCACTCAGTCTCCAAAGCATTTGCAGCTATACTTTCCTTCCAGTGGACCTGTGATTGTCCACTCACAGATTTTCTAGGCTGTGTGTTTCATTTTGTTTATCACTAGGAAATTAAATTTCCTAGAGTCATGGGTACCTTCCACTAGTTCAATGTAAAGACTCAGCATCTGTTTACTGCTTTGTCCATTTTGTTAATATCCTTCCAACTGTATCTTATCAAGTTCATTTGAATTTGTTTTGTGAGTTAGAAAGCCGGGACATAGTAAATGTTGATGTTGATGGTGATGTTTGCCACTTCATATTACTGTGCTTGGTTTTAAAAGAATGAAAGTAATGTGTCTTCAAAGGGTAACACCTCTGAATTGGAATAGGAATTATAAAGACAGAAACTTCTAAAAAAATTGGAACCAACATTACAGCCATTAAAGAATACAATAAAGTGAGGATGGGAATATCAGAGCTCAGATAGTTAAACTATCACTTCTGCATCTTCTTTTGCATATCTCATTCTGCTTCCTTTTTAAACACAAACCAGAAAATTAAATATACACTTACACTTTTCCACATTATTGTGACTACTGAAAATCTATTTGACAATGAGGCTATATCACAGAGTCACAGAATTTTAAGGTTTGGACTGGACCTCGAAAGATCATCTAGTCCAAACCCCTGCCAGACCAGGACCACCTAGAGTAGGTCACACAGGAACAATCCCAGGTAGGTTTTGAATGTCTCCAGAGAAGAAGACTCAACAATACATCTGGGCAGCCTGTTCCATTGCTCTGTCACCCTCACAGTGAATAATTTTTTCTTATTACATTATATTTCATTGTAAGTATACTTTAAAAAACTTTCACTCTTATTTACTTTAGCTTTGCTAGCCATGAGTTTCCCCAGAGATTAACTTTCTTGAACATTTTACTCTCTTTTCACTTGATATATAAAAATACCTATTATTTAAAATATTCTTACAATTCCTACCTTTATTGAATATTTCCTTTCAGCAGCTATGTACACGTAGCCACATCTTTGCTTGACTATTTTTCTTAAAATTAATGGCCTTCAGATTTAGATGTTTAGGTCTATTGAAGAACTTGATTTGCATTGGAACTAGAATCTGTCTTCTGTTACGAAATTAAAATCATATTGTGATTACTGATTCTTAGATATCCACCAAGTTTCAGTTCAAGGATGAATTAATCTTTGTATATTATGTAATTCTGATGAAAATTGAGTCATGCCTGGTACAATGCCATTTGCATTAGAAAATTATCATCTGCATGATTTAGCTAAAACTTTTTCAGGTTTTGGATTCAGTTAAGGAACATTGTTACATTAGTCTTTTTGACAGAAAAAAAACACTGAGTGGAGATGTGAGTTAGGCTGAGATGGAGATGAGTTCTGTGCCATAAATCCCTTTCAGATTTTGAGGTAACAAACAATGTAACTTTTACTTATGCCTTGAAGTGTCTGAACTCAATAAATTGATATTTTATTGTGATTTGAAAATATGATTAATATGTGTTTGTCTTAAATTAAAATTATGTGAAAGTAACTGTTTATTACTGCTCTTGAAATGTACAAGAGTCATAAAGTGAAAAAGCAAATTATAAATATCATAGGAGAGATGGTGTTAAAAGTATATTAAAACTGTTTATTAATTTTTGCATTTTGTCTTAGTACAATTGATTTGGATGTATATGGTTGCCATAACAACCAAATGCATGGTTGGAGTTTTTAAATTAACTTAGCTGAAGTCTGTTCATTCTTTGTGACCTCTGCATATGGATGCATCCCAGGTCTTACTCACCAACCACATATCTGCTTTTGTCAGTCTGTGAAGTCCAGAAAGGTGAGGATAACCAGAGCTTACTGCCAAGTCACTGAGAGATGCAGCTGACATTGGACATGGATGACAACTTTAAAGCAATGTCTGTATAGGTGGATTTATTGACACATGCAACTTTTCTGTAGAATGGGAATTTTTGACAACATACTAAAGATTTAATGTCCCCAACCATAGTAGTGGTTGAGGACATTTTAATTATGTACAAAGTGAACAGTGAAATAAACCATAATGTTCTCTTGGTCTTTTGTGTAGCTGAAACAGAAAAATGTAATTGATAGTCTAAAAAAATGTGTAGGCAGAGTGAGTTGCCTATTCATGATAAATTTCTTGGATTGGATGGGATGTTCCAAAACAAATCTTTTTTGTAATAACACATTAACTGAATTTACTAAATTGAATAGATCTTATAAACAGTTCTAGACTCCATTGGCAGGACAAATGTCATCTATATCAAATACCTTCAGAACAGCTCATTCAAGTCTGTTTCTTCAGGGACAGGTTTTTTTTTTTTTCCTATGGAATAATTTGTTTGTTGCTGGTATCCTCTGCTTAATACAAAGGGGATATTAGTTTGAATTGAAGCACCTGTAGAGTGAAGGAATGGCTCAAGACTCTATAAAAAGATAAGAATTAAGAATTGTTAACAACAACCTTGAGTGCTCTTTGTCTTCTGAACTAATCCAAAGCAGTCACCAGTGTAAGGATAAGGAGTGCTGCTGATCTTTGTCTCAATCTCCTTCATAGATCTGATTCAACTAGAAAGACCAAAGCCAACAAAAGACATCTATCAATGACAGAGAGGCAATTCGTCTGAAACCTGGCCAAGATAAGAATGCTGATAAAGTTAGTTAAGTAGATTTAATTTGTAATAACAGCTTTAGATAAGAGAACCATACACACAGACTTGTTTTTAAAATCCTTTTTTAAATATTATACTTGTTTTTAAAATAATACTAAAAACCCCTTTTCTTACCTGTCACTGTTTATGTTCTGGGTAGAAAAAACAATAGTGGCAGTATGTACCAAATCCTAGGGACTGATTTAAGAAATGAAATTCTTAAACTTCTTTGCTCCCTTCCCAAATTGTAAGGAAACAACAAAAATATGTCATGCATTAAAAAGAAGGGTATTAATAGAATAAATCCTAAAATGTATGTAATATTTCCTCCTCCAAGGACCTTCCTCACCTTAAAATCATAGAATCATAGAATGGTAGGAATTGGAAGGGACCTTTAGAGATCATCTAGTCCAACTCCCCTGCAGAAGCAGGTTCACCTAGATCAGGTCACATAGGAACATGTCCAGGTGGGTCTTGAAGACCTCCAAGGAAGGAACCTCCACAACCCCTCTGGGCAGCCTGTTCCACTACTCCCTCACCCTCACGGTGAAATAGCTTTTTCTTATGTTTAAGGGGAACTTTTTGTGTTCCAGCTTCATCCCATTACCCCTTGTCCTGTTACTATCTACTATAGAAAAGAGGGATGTCCCAACCTCCTGACACCTACCCTTTAGATATTTGTAAATGTTAATAAGATCACCCCTCAGTCTCCTCTTCTCCAGACTAAACAGCCCCAGTTCCTGCAGCCTTTCCTCGTATGAAAGATGTTCCATTCCCCTGATCATCTTGGTGGCCCTGTGCTGGACTCTCTCCAGCACTTCCCTTTCCCTCTTGAGCTGAGGAGCCCAGAACTAGACAGATGGGGAGTCTGGGGACTCCAGATGAGGCCCCACCAGGGCAGAGTAGAGGGGGAGCAGAACCTCCCTCAACCTGCTGGCCACACTCTTCTTGATGCATCCCAGGATACTATAGGCATTCTTGGCCACGAGGGCACATTGCTGGCTCATGTTTAGTTTATTATCAATTAGGATGCCCAGATCTATCTCTGCAGAGCTGCTCTCCAGCAGTTTGACCTCCAGCCTGTACTGGTGCATGGGGTTGTTCCTTCCCAGATACAGGACTCTGCACTTGTCCCTGTTGAACCTCATGAGGTTCCTCTCTGCCCAACTCTCAAGTGGGTCGAGATCCTGCTGAATGGCAGCACAGCCTTCTGGAGAATCAGCCAGTCCTCTCAGTATAGTGTCATCGGTCAACTTGCTGAGGGTACACTCTGTCCCCTTATCCAGGTCATTGATGAAGATGTTGAACAAGACTGGCCCCAGAACCGATCCCTGTTGAACTCCACTGGCCACAGGCCTCCAACTCGACTCTGTACCGTTGATCACCACCCTCTGGGCTCTGTCATTCAGCCAGCTCTCGATCCACCTCACTGTCCACTCATCCAAGCCACACTGCCTGAGCTTTCTGGTGAGGATGTTGTTGGAGACAGAGTCAAAAGCCTTGCTGAAGTCAAGGTAGATGACATCCGCTGCTCTCCCCTCATCTAGCCAGCCGGTTATGCCCTCATAGAAGGATCTCAGGTTAGTCAAACAGGATTTCCCCTTGGTGAAGCCATGTTGACTCCCCCTGATAACCATCTTCTTCCTTCATATGTTCAGTGATAACATTCAGGATGAGTTGTTCCATCACTTTTCCAGGGATGGAGGTGAGGCTGACCGGCCTGTGGTTTGCTGGGTCGTCCTTCCTGCCCTTTTTAAAGACTGGAGTGACATTGGCCTTTCTGCAGTCCTCAGGCACCTCACCTGTCCTCTATGATTGTTCAAAAATGATAGAGAGAAGCTTAGCAATCACATCACCCAGCTCTCTCAGCACTCTAGGATGCATCCCATCAGGACCCATTGACTTATGAACCTTAAGCTTGGCCAAGAAGTCTTTAACCTCTTCCTCTTCCACCCAGGGCAAATCCTCTACTGTCCTGGCCATCCTGTTATCCTTGCTGGACTGGGCTTCCCGAGGGTAAGCCTTGGCTGTAAAGACTGAAGCAAAGAAGACATTCAGTACTTCGGCCTTCTCTGCATCCTCAGACACCAGGGCACCCTCAATGTTTAGCAGCAGGCCCACATTACCCCTCCTCATCCTGCTGCTGATGTACTTGAAAAATGCCTTACTGCTGTCCTTAACATCCCTGGCTAAATTTAATTCTAGAAGGGCTCTAGCCTTCCTAGTTGCACCCCTGCATGCCCTGGCAATGTTCCTATACTCTTCCCAAGAAGCCAGCCCCTGTTTCCACCTCTCATAGATGGCTGCTTTCTGCCTGAGTTGTCCCAGCAGATCCTTGCTCATCCATGGAGGTATCCTACCTCCTTTTCTTCCTTTCTTGCACATTGGGACACACTGATCCTGGGCTTGGAGGAAGTGGTGCTTGAAGATTGACCAGCTCTCCTTGGCACTTCTTTCTTCTAGAATCATATCCCATGAGATCCGTCCAAGTAGATCTTTGAAGAGGCCAAAGTTGGCTTGCCTGAAATCCAGGGTCATGCTCCTGCTTTGTGTCCTGCCTCTTCCACACATAATCTTGAATTCTACTATCTCATGGTCACTGCAGCTGAGGTTGCCTCCAACCTTCACATCCACAATCAGGCCCTCTCTATTCGTCAGTACCAGGTCCAGCAGCACACCCCTCCTTGTTGGTTCCTCCATCATCTGTGACTGGAAATTGTCGTCCACTATCTGCAGGAACCTCCTGGACTGCGTGTGCTTGGCTCTGTGGCTCTCCCAGCAAATATCAAGATAGTTGAAGTCCCCCATGAGGACCAGGGACTGTGATCCTGAGGCAGCTCTCAACTGTTCGTAGAAGGCCTCATCCACATCCTCCTCCTGATCAGGTGGCCTGTAGCAAACTCCTACAACAATATCACCTGCCTTGCCCTGGCATAAATTTTTACCTATAAGCACTCTACTCTCTCCTCATCCCCACCCAGGCACAGTTCAGTATACATTAATTGCTCTCTCACATAGAGAGCAACTCCACCTCCATGCCTTGTCAGTCTGTCTTTCCTGAATAATCTAAAAAATCTTTTACATAGAATTGTATTTTTGCTCCCCAAAATGTCACCCATCTGCTGGGCTTGGCAAATCTGAATTAAGTATTTCTAGATTGCAAGAAAAAATAATGAAATAAACTTAAATCCTTCTGTTAAGTGTGAGATAGTTAGTGCAGCCTGCTTGGATTTCCTTATGAGTCGAAAATCTCTACTAAATAAGAGCCATGAAATATTTTTGCTAATGTGAGTAGGACAGGATGATAAAATTAGCAAAAATGGTAGCAGCAAACTGTACATGTAACTAACAAATATAGCAACTCTTTCAATAAATTTGTCAAAAATCCAGCCACTCATTTTTTATCACACAGTAGGGGGACCCTACAGAAGGCAGTACCTCAGCTTCACATTCTTATTGTAGAGAAAACCCTTGTTTTTTTGACCAATGAGTAGGAGTAAAGCTGATCCCTCAGTAACTGCCCATTTGCAGATCTCAAGGAAATTTTTCTCAATCTCTCTCATGAAAATGAGCATATATTTGTCATGATAGACAGGGAAAATAGGGTGATACTGAAGTTCCATGTAAATATATCATTCCAGGATACAAACCTATTTCTGAGCAAGTAGCATAGTAACAGAATTGGACAGCTTGTTCACAGGCCCCTCAGGACTCATTTGCCCTGATCTTTGGCAGAAAGAGACCACACTGGGCTCTTTAGATCTGCTCTTCTTCCCTGCATAAAGCTGCAGGCATTCATTAGCTCCAAGACAGAGGTAGGGGCAGATACAAGCTTTTTGGTGAAGGGAGACACTACCAAAGACCAAGAAGTAACCTGTTTCTATAATTACCTAGTCTATTGCAACCACAGGAACAGTGCTTGCAGTGAAGCAGCCTCAATGTGGTGCCTAGTTTTTAATATCTTTCAATATCCCCTTAGGGCATCATAAAAATATCAGGTCAGAAAACCAGATTTTACTGTCCTGGGAGGTTTGCTTTTGGCACAAATCTTGATCTCTACGTCCTTAATCAAATCAAGGATGTTTAAGATGGCAGCTGGCTCCACCTATTGATGATTAGTATGCAAGTATACTGTTAAACCTTGCCATGAAAGATGGTGGACTATTGTTCTTATTGTAAAAGGATATATCTAAACTTTTCCAGGGAATTTTTCAGAGTATTTAAATCAGCCTCAAAGGAACCCACCTCTTCTAAACAGCGAGCTGAAGGAGATAAATGCAAGGAAATACTGAAACTTACTACTGCAACCCATTATCAAATTATTTTCACTTGTAGTACTGACTTCAAAGAGCTATTCTCATACACCTAGTGTCACGGAAGTGGGGCTTTGTAATCATGCAAACTTTTCATCTCCCAGGTAGAACAGTACTTCAGATTACTGAATTGGGCTTTTGAAATCCTTTAGGCTTTTAAATTACTTTTTTTTTTTTAGTTAGGCTTTTTAATTACTTTAATTTGATTCAAATTAGCTGAAAAGGAATACTTAGAGGAGTTGTAAACATTTACAGTACATGGCTTAGAATTAGGATAGCTGAAGTAATTTTTCAATTTTATCACTTTCTGACATGCTTCACTTATCTACTAAGTGCAGTTTGTTCAGTGCAGCCTTGATGGATGAAGCAACATACTTGTAAATAACACATATATTTATATTACTTGCTGATCAGGAAAGACATACATAATTGCCACAGCCACATATCCATAGCAGATTTAAGGCTCTGTCAATACTCTGAAATCAGTTTTTCAGTTTGTGTCCAGAAAGTTTTCAATTTTCATGTATTTACAACATGACAGAAAATAGCTAGGCTATCAAGTGGCATCAAAGTTAACTTTACTATTCATATTTCTGCGTTTTTTCTGATTTCTTATAAAATATATTTCCCACAACAATGTGGGAAAGCTCATTTAGGACAGAACTTAAATCCAACACTTAACTTTGTGTTTCAGGCTCATCAATATGTATTTTCACATAAGTAACCTCTGTTGTCTTAGTCCAGTGAGAGAGAAATCTAGAGGTCACTCAATTAAAAAACCTACATCCATTTACAAAGGCCAAGATCTTGAAGGCTGTGTGAGTAATTATAGTTTAATAAAATGTAGATTTAGCAGTCTAAAATATGAAGGCTACCTTTCAGGCATACTAAACAATGTGGAAAATGATAAGACAACAGTTAATCTTGAAACATGCATATGTGCAATTTCATGTTTAATATATTTCTAATGGAAGAAGCTGGTCAAGAGAAGGAAAACCAAAATTTTCCCAGTGAAAAAAACATTTGTATTCTATTGCATGTTTATCTGACTCAGAACTTTTGAGGAATAAGACTAAAACCAGAGTTTTCTCATGTATAGTTCACATACAGTAGGTATTGACATTTTCAAAATATTTTGCAAATTTCATGGAACTATCAGTTGAAATTTGTAATATATTTTTCTGTGTATCTTGAAGCTGCCATTTTCCAGCTTAGGGAAAGAAGGAAAAAGGAAACTTTTCTACTAATGATAGTAATCCAAACTCACTAAAAAGGGGATGAAGGCTCTGAGTGAGGCAGAGGAATGCTGTCTGGATCAAAGAGTGGACAGCTGTACCGTGTTGTTGGGGGTGAAAAACGGGGTATGTTGGCTGTGAATGCCTGGGCTCACTAGGAGAGCATGACTTCCCCACCACTGGTGACAGCCTGGGTCATAGCACAGCTGGCTGCCCTAAGGAAATACTCGTCAATCAGTATTAGGCTCTTATTTGAGTTCAGAACTGATAATCTACTGCATTAGTGTATTTCATTTAGGACTATGGGCCAGTGTCTTTTTCTAACATGCTCCCAGACAAATGTAAGGAAACAATGACTCTTACCTGTCTGGGTCTTCTGAAAGATGTTGTTAGTCTAACCAACAGCTTACAAAGGAAAAAAAGTGATGAGGAGCTTTTGAAACAGATATTTCCTAATTTACCCTAAGACTTTACAATGAAGACACAGTCTTTATTATACATCCAATTTAACTCATTGGTTATTATTATACAGTCATTACAGTATTATACTGTTGTTATTGTATTCATTGTTTTTTAAAGAACCTCTCAGAAGTTGAGACATTTAGCTGTTTTTTTTCCCTCCCTCACATTTAAAGTTAAATCCTTTTCTTTTCCAGATGAAATTTTATTGATCAGAATGTTTTGATCCTTTGACTCTAATGAACAGTTGGTGTCCTCAGAGATTTCAGAGATTTTTGCTTTCAGCAGTAACGGTTATGAGTTATTTCCCACTTTATTATCACATTTCAACAAAAAGTTGGTGAAAAAAAGGTCAAGTTGTTGATCTCTGGGGTATGTCCAATTTGGCTTGAAGCAAATCTACTCATTCTCCATATATGCTTTGGTTTTCACTTTGAAACAGTCTCATTTGATCCTTTCAGTATTCTTTTTGTCTTCTTTTGGATGAAACTGAGTTGTAAGATGTGCTCAAGGAGTGGTTTCAGATGCAAATTTTCATTCAAGGGGCCAGGCTAGCATTAGTCCAAAATTTAAAAAACAAACCAAACCACAACTGGAATGAGTACAGTGTGGACAATAAATCCTTATCACTGGATATTCGGTTTTATAGGTCCACCATTATTTGTCTGCTTTATTTTCTAGCTAGACATAGCCTTCATGAGACTGTGCTGAATAAACAATGCTTACACCACTGAAAACAATATCCTAACCATTCAGACATATTTTATTACAGGCAGATTCCAGATCAATGTGTACCTGCAAAAATTCAATTGCATATCTGTATTAAAATATATCTGTGTTTGTACTGTAACACTGTGGTATAATTAAGTGACCTGAAAATTAAAACCTACATTAAAACTTATATTAAAAATCAGCATTGTTCAGGAAATAAGGAAAGGTATAAAATCAAGAAGGATTACAGGGTGGATACAGCTGCTGCTGGTATGTGAGGGCCCTGAATTGTTTGTAAGCTCTACCTTTAAATGTGAGGTGAGAGAATTTTACACCAATTGTAATAAAAGTATTTATGACTAAAGTCACTCAAACTGTACCTTGAAGGTAAAAAAGGTATAAAATTGCTTAAAGAACTGGGCATATTGGGGGAAGACATTGTGAACTAGTCAAGGGAAACTGACTCCTGGGATCAGTTGACAGACTGAGCCTTTCTTCCTCCCCTGGGGCTGCCTTGGGTGAGACTTAAACTAAGTACTTCTTCGGGAATCTTTGAAATCTCTCTAGAGAGTTACTCTTTAACTTTTTTTAGAGCCAGGCTGTATTCTTTTTATAACTTCACATAATGTATTACTTAGATATCTATTTTTGCATGTGCTTTTTTTGCAGTCAGTCACTATCACCGGCAATCTATAAGAATCTGTACATCTGTTGCATGAGTAAAACTGCACTGTTTAAGTAGCCAGTCACCACAGTTTCTCACTGAACATGACCAAACCCTAGAGTGTGGCCCTACTAGTTCATGAGCAGGACTAGACTGAAGGTACAACCTACTATCAGTGTATCCAGAGTCGTGATAGTTCACAGAAGGTGAACGTGGCTGGACTGATTGTGGCAAATTGGGCATCACTCAGGATTTAAACCCAGCCACACTTAACCTCCCACCTTGGTGAGAAGAGTGAGAATACAAGGGGATTCATTTTCTGCCAAGCCACTCTGTCCCCTTTTAATGTGACAAACATAAAAGCCGTGAGAGTGCATTTAGTTGGTATTTCGTAGAAGGAAATATTTAATAGCAGTATGTTAATAGGAGTGTTGACATTTTTCTGTTACTCACTGCAGGCATTTAAATTAGTGGTTCCTTGTGATGAGTTTTAAGGTAACGTTTCTTATTAACAATGGAGTATCTGAAAGTTTTGGATTCATAAAGGCTTTATAATTAAGCCATGAAAATTAATTTAGCCATTTAGAATGGATTATTAATTAGTTTGCTAATAGGGGTGTCACTTCCAAACTCTCTGCAGAAGGTGAATGTTAGGTTAGTTCTGTCTCTTGAGATTTCAGAGAGTTTTATGATATTCCTTATGAAAGGTATTACTGTCCAAATTTTTCTTGTAAAGAGAACTCTTTCCTGCAAAAAGCTTATGGATTACTATTTTGAATGATGGTGATTTCTATTCAGCCATGTCTGCTTTGTGGCATTGTTTCCTGGGTAATCAATGACTTGTGTCCCCCATGTGGTATTGATTACCACAAATATTTGAACAAAGTGGAAGTAAAAGAAAATCCTGTCTAAATGCTAGAATAATCTCTCTGTACCCTGAGCCTGGACCATACAAAACACCTTTTAAAAGAAGATTGATTCTATTTGGGAAGAGGATATTACAGAAACAAAATTACCTTTGTTACAGAGATATTTGATGTAAAATATTACGCCAGCAGTACTAAGTCCTGAAAATTACAGTGAATATCAATTCAGATCTATTCCACACAGAAGTCAGAGTGTATACGGTGTAACAGTAGTATTCCCCTTCCCCCTCTCTCATGTTTTTTAGTACATGATATCTCTGGCATTGATGTGGTGGTATTACAGGTGTCATCACTTAGACTGAACAGAACTGAGGCAACCGACAGTTGAAATATTTCTGAATAATGATCCAAGTTTCTTCAGACTTAGTCTGCCATTATGCTGATTTTAGGTACATCTGCATAAATCTATCACTGTAGCCTCCCAAAACTTTATTAAGGCTACAATAAAAACACAAGCTCTACAGAATCTAGTTATAGAACAGTATATTTTTTTTCTCTGTAGTTACTGCAGTGAAATGAGGATTCTCCAAATCGTGGAGTCATTCTCAATAAGAATGACTAAGATGGCTCAGATGAGAGCACATCTAGCTAAGCAAAACCTTATTCATTCATATGGTTATTTTACTGGAATGTCAATATACCACTGTCTGTGTCACAGGTATGCCTGGTGTCAGAGTGGAGAAAGTAATTAGTATAGTTTCTCTTGTTTCTGTATTTATTGTCATGCTGGCCAGTTTATGGTATTTGTACTTTATTATTGTCATGGCTATTTGAAACTGAGGGAGAAGAAATTTCTTAAGCATGAAATGGAGAAAATCTCAATGAATTGTTTTCAACAAATAAAATACATTTATTCAAAGTAAATACATCAGGTTTTATAGAAGTCTTGGTGCAGATTTATTAACTTCATAAGGATTAATAAATGTAAGCAGTGAAAATCCTGGAAGTATTTTGAACCTGCTTGCTAAGGCTACACTTGTTTACTAATTTTGTATTCTTTCCACAGGGGAAATATTACCATTTTAGAAATTTATATTTCCCATTCTGCCTTTATCTTAAAAGTATTATTCTTTTTTAAATTGCTTTTCCAAAGATTTCTGTAGTCCTCACAGAAGGTGATATATCCCTGGATTCTTTATTGGTTTCTGAAGAAATAGACTGAGAAGCAGACATTTCCTTCAGTCTTTTTGTTAATAATAAATACAATTAAACACAATGATACACAGAGTTGTAGAGCCGTGGATTTAGAGAACTAAACTTAATATAAAGTTCACTTACAAATGAAAATAAATGTAGGTCTCACTCTGGTTTTCAAGGATGATTCTGGGCACAGCTAAAGAAAATGAATATATTGATAATTCCTATATCACTTGCAACGGAAGTAGTGGTTTATTTAGTTGTTTTTCTGTTTTTGTTTTTTTTGTTTTAGCCTTGCTAAAATGTATGAGATGGGATTGTTTACTTGGTAATTTAACTGAAAATCTTAAAAAAGAACTGGTAGAGAAAGGTGCTAATAAAAGATTCAAGGTCCCTTCATCATACCATGATTAAGAAATCTCCAGTCTCCAGGTCTCGACTATTCAGTGACAATAAGATAGTTGGGTTGTTAAATTATTGATATTCAAGACAGAACCTTAATCCCTTTTATTTTCTGGTCTACTAAATAAATAATACAGAATACTAAGGCATACAAATTCAGGTTTGCTAAATTCTTCAAAAGCTTCAATTAGCTGTTAGCATAGATCTTTTAACTTATTCATTTAGAAAACTTTACCAATATTGTTAAATAAATGTAACTGATTAGCCAAAATATTTGTAGTGACACTTGATTAAGATGATGTGGCAAGGAAGAAAAGAGTTATACAAATGAATAAGAATTCAAAACAATTCCTTTCTGTCACATCACTTCTGCATCCAATTGCTCTCTAATCTTTTCAGAACTCCATTGCAAGGTTGAAAACCAATCTGTATCTGAATTCTTCTCAGGCCATCTTCTATGAGCGGGGGCATAAACGAGGTACTTCTTTCTACTAGGCCCAGTCTTTTTTCAAATCCTATCTTGTCAGTCTTCCAGATTTTCCTTATTCACATGCAGTTTGATGAAAAGATGCTTTCAGCCCTTCTTCACATCTTTCTGCAGCTTGATCCACCACATTTTTCCTGTGGCAGTTTCTCTGGCTTTGTCCTTTGTATTTGTCCTGGATATTTTAATACTTTACAGAAAGAGTGGAAGGGGTTTTTGAACTTGATTATCTCTGCACTTTTCATTTAATGCTTTTAATACCTAATCTTTTCCCTGAGGCACTTGCTTTGGGAGATATTTTAGATATGCCTGCACTCTTCTAGACTGTAAAAATCTTATTTCTTATTGCACAGATTAGCTTTCATGCTGCCATAAAAATGAGATGGGCAATATTACTAACTTAACCCAATGTCTACAAATCTCGCACTAACCTACCTCTCCTCACTATATCGGTTGTGCCTGGAGGGGGGGTGATGCGTGGTGACCTTGGATTCTGCTCTTTCCATGTACAACTTAGTAAAACTGACATTGCAAGGGAAGGAGAGTAAACTACTCTCATTGTGGCTTTTGCTGAATTGAGAGTAAGTGGAATGAATGAGCATTTATGAGGGATTTTGTTCCCTTTTATGAATTATTAATTTCTGAAAGCATTGAATTGTTTAACATTTCTATCTTCCAACAAAGGAAACAATAGCTAGAGGTGTGTAATGAGGATATTTACAGTAATCCATCTGTAAATACAGAATGTGTATGGTATAATCTATTTGAATTTAGAAGCAAAAGATAATTTTGATGCTTCATTTACATATGCATTTACATACAACCACATTTTTATTTGTCACTGACAGTACAGACATGGGGTCCTTTTGTATAAACACTTATTAGTAAGCCCTTTTTCCTGTAGGGAGTGCATCTGAGCAAATGCAGATCATGGACTCTAGTGTGAAACATTGCTTTTGACAGAGTTCTTTTACTGTAAGAAAACATTTTCTGAACTTAGATAAGATAGAGCTTGGTGAGACAATGGGGCTACCATCTGGCATTAATTTACAATAGGTTTGAAGGTAGCTCTACTGCAAGGTTAAAATTAGAGAAAAGAGCAAAAATCTATGAGCAGTAATCTCAAATACAGTCTACTTTGAATTGTCAATTTAAAATATCAATGGAAAGTCTTGTTTTGAAATTATAGAATTGTTGAAATTTGATTTCTTTGACTGTCAACGAAAATCTATCCTTTAAAACTGGTATGCAAGAAGACAGTGTTCTGTTCATCTTTTGTCTTCTGCATCATTCATATAGTGATTGTCCTTTAGAAACTTTTAAATTGCCTTTGTAACTACTCTAATGATCCTAGTAATGTTACTAGAGGCAAAAAGTATGGCAACACTCTCCATAAACAGCCCAAAAATAATAATTTAATGTTATAATGTGCTATTTCCATAGGGATCTAATTTTGGTCCAGATGGCAAATGCTGTTTAGGCTGTTTTATGAATTAAACAGAGGAGACTGATTTTCATTGTTACAAACAAGATCTCTCTGAGCACAAAAAGAAAGTAAAATAGGCTTGTATTTTTTTTTTTTAATAACTGCTCTGAAAAGTTTATTAACAAATTCTTGACACTTCTAAAAAGAAAAGTTTTCTTCCCTACCTGCTGAGAATCAATACAACTTCTCTATCTATAAAAATCGAAGAGTTAACATATACTCTAATGTGAATTATCCTGGAACATGTTCACCATCAAGGCTACCATAGGAGACCATATTTACTAGCATGACTCTCTCTCCTGGGCCTACAAGAGAAGATTGACAAGAACAAAATATTGTATAATGTAAGTTGTTTTATTTAGTGCTAGATTATACTTGATTTGTTATTGCCTTTCTCAGTTCTTGGTTGAAGTACAGTTGACATGAAGAAGGGAATGAAAGTATCAGCATAAAATTATTGTTGAACTCATATGTACAATACAAATGCTTTCACTAGCCTCATAGTTATATTTCTGTTTAACGTAAGGTAAATGAGAAACATGGTTCATGCATTAAAATTTCATTTATTTCATTTAAGTATTCTTTATTTGTCTTGCTAAGTAGTTTTTACAGAGAAGATTAGTGACTTCATGGAGATTTGTGTTTATCTTTTTTTCATCAGACTTTCAATACTTTGGTGTTTTCAAATAACATGGTCTAGACCAAGACTGGAGCTTTTAGGTAGTCAAATCTGCCAAAGAAAGACATCAGGGCAGAGGAAGAAAAGTATATTCTGTCTTTAGCAACCAATAGATACAAAATTAGCTGCTATGACACACTCATTCAACCTCTGGTTTGCATTTAGTCCTTGCTGAAAAGAGAGACAGAGAAAAAATGTACAACTAGATGCTATTCTTATTAAAGCTCAGGTCTGAAAATGTTTGCTTCACTCAACTGTGTCTTAAAGACAGGAGCAGTTTGATGTTGAGATTTGAGCTCAGTTTAGACCCTCTGGAAATATTCCTAAAGATAAATGATATCTGATCTTTTAGACTTGAGTTTCTATAGTTACGCTTTTTGAAGGGTTTGTATTGTTTAGTCATGTTTACTGCGTAAGGAGATATGCATACTATTACCTCTGCCTTGGTACCTTAACTGATCTACTAGTTATTCATGTGTGTTCCTGCATGTTGTCACTTCAGAATTAAATTAACTCCTGACACTGAGTCACAGATTTTCTATTTATTTTTCTCTCCTGCTACAATCCAAGACAGATGACTATCAGATTATTTTTTAAAAAAACAACTTCTAAAACCACAATGTTTTTTAAATTTGTCACCCTTGTCTCGGAGGAGCATGTCTGAATTTCTCTTAAGGAAAGGTACTCTCAGATGACCCTTCACTACAGTTGCTTTTGATGGAAAACATCTATCTTCTAAGTATGTTTGGAAATCTAGATCAAAGGTACATAATCCTGACTAAATTATGATTGTCTCTAAATTATTTCTTTATCTCATTTATAGTCTACTTCTTTTTCATTAAGTTTTCTTAGTCTGTGGTAGAGACGCTGATTCTACATGGCTTCTGAACTAGTCATATATTGATTTTGTGTCTTGTAACAGGGGCTTATGTTCTCATCTCTTTTTATTATTTATTTTTTCTCCTAGAAGTTCCTTCATTTCACATGCTTTCACTTTCAGAAGAGAGCAAAATAATCAGTCTTCAGAATGCCTAGAGGATTTCTTTTAGGATTTCAAAATACCTGGAAATAGATGGTCATTTGAGGGAGTGGAAGTAGTTGTGAAACACAATCTGCATGTCAGCTTTAGTCTTCTTACAGCTTTCACTGTGAATGAAAGGAGGATGTTGTTCTGTCCATTAGTGACAAGACAGAGATTCAAAAACTAGAAAATCTCAGGAAATGGTAAGTCTATTAACATTTCTTATTCATAGTAAATAGGATAATAAAAATAGGAAGACCAAAGTGTATTTATAGCAAATACAAACTGACCCTGATTTCTCAAAGTGAAAAAATATTGTGATCTTTTCTAATAAGGATGTAATTCTATTTTAATTAGCCAAACTATGACAGATTTTTTTTTTCAATGATATTAATTAATCCTGGGTTTACAAGTTCATAAGGAAGACATAAGGAAGAAATTTGTGTGAAAAGAGGGTGGTGAAATACTAGAACCTGTTGCCAAGAGGGGATACTTCATCCCTGCAAGCATTCATGGTCAGGTTGAACAGGGCTGTGACCAACCTCATCTCCTTGAAGATGCTCCTGCTTATTGCATGGGGGATGGGCTATGTGAATTTTAGAAGTCCCTTCCAACCCAGACCCTTCTATGATTCTGTGTTTCTGCACTACAAAGGTTATAGTATGAAGAATCAAATGAGTTATGTATGTACAGAGGGTTGGAACTGGATTCCATTTTGTTTTATAGTTTATGTTTTGTACTGCCTCCTGCCATGCTGCTTTCCAAACTATAATACCCTTCTGATGTTTTTAAACATGGTACTATGTTGGTTAGTTGTGGTGGTTTTGCCTGGATCAAGTTTTGGTGTTGCAGGACTACAGAGGTGGCTTCTTTAAACAAAAAACTGATAGAAACTTCCCATGTATCTAATAGGGCCAATGCTAGTAAATTCTACAGCTGACCAAGGTCTGGCTAACTAGTGATGGAGATAATGCCTCTGTGAATGACGTATTTGAGAAGGGGAAGAATCTGCTGTGCAATTGCTAAACTGCAGCAGCAACAGGGAGTGAAAATGTGAAAACATTTCCACAGACATCAAGGTCCATGGAGAAGAAGGGAGAAGAGGTGCCCAGGCACTGGAAGAGAGATTACCCTGTGACCTGTGGTGAAGACTATGGTGAGACAGCTGTCCCCTTGCAGTCCATGGAGGTCCACATGGGAGAAGAGATCCACTTGCAGCACATGCAGGACCCAGCCGGGGCTAAATACCGTATTAGTAGGAGAGAAAACAGAATAGGAGATTTGCATATGATTCTGTGATTAAACTACCAGCATGTCACACTGAACTGTGCGATGGGAAGTCAATGGCTCAGATAATCATGATATCATTGAATCATTTTGATTGAAGAAGACCTTTAAGATCATTTGACATATTCTATAAAACAATCACTGGCAGAAAAGACAATGCTGCTGTATGAAGAAAGATAAAGCCGATAACTGGTTCTGACTAGATCTGGCTTGATTTTTGTATTAAAACAATTGAAATTGTAGTGTAAGAGCTGCTCAAAAACTTTATCACGGAGAGATTAGGAGGAACTTTTATAAACAGTTAATTTGATTGTTTCTGTGAAGAATATCTCTGCATTTGTCTTAATAATTTCAGCATTCAATGCAGTATCTTCCCATTTGACTTATGACCTGATTAAGGTAAACTTGCCTTAGCAGGGGGGTTGGACTAGATGATATCTAGAGGTCCTTCCAACCCCTACCATTTTGTGATTCTATGATTCTATGACTACAGCATGTCTCTTGGAAAAAATAGATTGTCTTGGTTTAGATGACTAAACGCAATGTATCAAATTACAACCCGTAAGTTGTATTGTGCAAGTAGCCTCCCATCATTCAGTCAGAGGAGCAGATGTGGAAATGGAGAAGGGAATGAGCAGGTAAGATCTCAAACTTAGGACTTATTTTTGAGGAGGAAGGAAGAAGAGGCTGGACAGAGAATAGCCCATATTTTTGACGTCTAACCAGCAGATTAGCAGATGATATATTTCCTACCATTTTTGGTTTAAAGACACAATTACATTGGATCGGTTTTTGAAAAAACTTGCTTGCCTAAAACTATCTCTGTATTCAGAAAAAACAATGCTTTAAAGCCTGTTATACTTGAGTGCTGACCACATCAACTGGAGAACAGAAGTTCTAGGAAGAGGCAGTAAATGCTTGTCTTTTATAAGATGATCCTTGAAACACATTGTTCAACTTTGATTATAACAAGATAGATAGGTTGGTTCAATTAGAATGTAGAAAGTGAATGCTTGTTGATGGATATAAATCCTAAATCTATCCAAAGAAAGGATGAAAGGGACTTCTGGGTTTGTGTCAACTCTTGGAAAGAACAGAAACAATCTATTCTAGTATTTTGCTATCCTGACTACTAGGAAGGTTATCCTAGTAATTAAATTTGCTGAAGCTTTTGCTCTTTGTTGTTAATCTAGAGCAGATAAAGAAGAGGTTTCAGTCCTTTAAAATGAGTTTTCTGCATGTGTCTTTCAGATATCTATCCATAATATATCCCTTTTTAGACTTTCCTTTTATAAAGTAAAACTTCATCCTATAATTTATTTCCTAATAGTCTTTATCATAGTCTTCTAATCATTATGCCCTTGAACTCTTCTGGGCTCTGTGTAGGATTCCCTTGCTGGAGCCTGAAGACTGGAAAGATTATTTTTCATAACATACTGACAGAACACTTTTGTAGTGCTTCCAAACATCAAGTCATGACTGAGATCTTGCTCCAAAGAACTGCCCAACTTTGACTTGTTTATTTCTGAATCGTGTGTTACTTTTCCCTATGATTCTTCAGATTTTTCACAATTGTCCTTAACTTAATTGTCCCAGTTTTAGAGTACTCTCTTGGTAACTATTGCTTTGATGTGTCTCATAGTAATTCCATTTGTACTCTGTTGCTTCATATCATGCAAAACCATGTTGAAAGCCCTCATAAAATCAGAGTATATGGTATCTACACTTATAGCCCTGCACAACTGCCCTTTCACAGGAAGAAACATGTATTGCATTGAAAGCTAAAGAGCAGGAAGCTTTGTATTCTCTCCCCCCTTTCAGTCCTTTGAAGTGAGATACAGAATACAATTATATTTTAAAATATTTTGTTGTTTCATAACAATTTTCTCTATGTCATTGGCCGTGCACTAGTCCTGTCAGAGACTATTGTGTTTCCTTGCTACTACTGTCTCCTTTCTCTTTTGTACAAAGAAAATACTATATCAATAACTGAAAAGAAATAACAGATTTTTTCTTTTTAGTTAAAAACCTTCCCTTTTAAGGTAAAAATATCGGACAATATATATGAATGGACCATGTTAAGCAGCATGGCTACTTCTGTTTCAGTTAGTATGGTTGATTAGTCTGAAAAGGCACTAATGTTGATTAACACATTTTCTTGGAGAAAAGCAACCCCTTCAACAGAAAAAAAGACATATTGTATTCTAAAGTGTGGTGTCATAGTTTGAAATAGTTTATAGAGGACGACAATTTTTTTTTTTGGTACTGTAAGAATTACATATAAAAGGAAAAACTATTACAGTGGGAGATATGAGCATGAGTGTAATGATATTTGCTGATACTCATTCTTGCATTCTTTGGTGCTATGTTGCCATTTAGAAAACTACTACAGATTTCTCCCTGTCCTTTCTTCATGCCAACAATACATACCTCTTAATGATAGAAAATCAACTTTGACAAGAAATGGAACTTACGCTGGTCTAGGGTGTCACTTGCTCTTTCTTTCTGAAGCCAAAATATAAACCAATTGCTTGACTCTTCCTTCGAGTCTGACAATCTAAGAATAAAACCCATTATTTATTTCTGAAAATATGTGGGATATCTTGCCTTAGTTTATTAATGGACACTGAAGTCCATGACAATTTTAGTTTTGGACACATCAATATGCCTGTCTTCTCTGTTGTAAAGTTATGAGCTACATCAGAGATATTTATAAATAAATGCTCTTTTAGCATTTATGGAAAGAGTATCTGCTGCATCCTCTCCAACCAGTGGGCTGTTTATCATCTTGTTATGGTTTTGTTCACAGCATTGGAAACAAACTCTGAGCTCCAGTTTTCTTTCTGCTGTTTATCAGTTCATTTAGATATTGCATACAACACATTTATATGAAAAATTCAATTATACCTAGCCAGTTAACGGCCACTTGATTAAACTGCTGCCTAAATGAGTTTGGAAACTTGTGATTTGTTACAGCAAGTGTCAAGAGCTGACAAATGCTTAAAGCAGCTTCTACTAGCATAACACTAATAATGTCGTATAGGAAAGAGGAAAGCAAGAAAAAAAAGGTTTTATGAAGTTTTATTTCTCCTGTATGCATCATGGTTTAGAACCATTACTTTAAAATGGGGTGCAACACATATCTAAATGTGACTGCAAATGCATTACTTGAAATATGGATGAATTCCACTCCAGCAAGGGACAATTAGAACAGAAGAGATGATGAAAACCTTTAGGGGATGAAAGTGAAACTCTGTCTGGTATTTCTTTATCAGAGCCTGAGTTTAAAGAATTAAACTTCAGAGGGACAAGTTGTTAGACAGTGAAGACAATTCAGAATCAGCTTGCGGTAGCTTACTGAAGATTTAACCCTCAAAAAAAGGGAAATTATGTCTTCTTTTACCATAAACTCAATTATTTTAGCCTGAATCATGATCACTGGTGCCTCAAATGAAACGATTTTTAAGCATAGATTAGCATTTCAGATAAGAAGCTAAGAGACATCTGGGAATCTGATCAAAGTCTCATCATGAATATGCAATTAGAGTATTTTACAATATATAAACTACAGAATTGTCAAACACTATCATCATTTAAAAAAAATAAAAATTGCTAAACATCATATAGTTCAGTTGTCTTCTTCCTTTAATTCTTAACAGTTGACAAGATCAGCTGTTACTTAAGAAGTTCGATTGTCTGGTAGAAGATGCTATGTTTACCTTCAAAGCTTATCTGACTTGTATCTTCTTGATATGACAGCTACAATCCAACCATTATTTCCTATTATTTCAGTTCTTAACTGGAAGATGAATGGGCATTTAATATCTGATCTGACTTCTTTAGGTCTGCTTTTTTGAGTTTTCTTGATGCAGGATCTGAAACCAGTGAATTCATAAAAAGTTCTACTTCATATGTCTCAGAGGAAGCAACTTCATTACTGTAGTTACTGAAAGAAAAGATAGCAATTATTTAAATTATCATAATATCTTATCATAGTATCATCAATACCACAAGAGAATACTGAAGGAATAAAACAGAAGCCATGGTTGCAGCAATTGAATTTGTTTTGGAAAGAAAGAGTCTTTGAATATTTAAAAAAAAAATACTCTTTTACTAGAAACATTATTATAATATTAGAAGACTGAACAAAAACTTATCAGAAAATCTGAAGTCAAAAGGTAAATAACTGTATTGTTGATATGAGAAGGAGTTCCAGTCCATTTTCCCAGACTTTGAGTGGCTTATCCTCTGTCTGGATTATGAAATAATTTCCTAGTGACTCAGACACCAATATAATATCGTACCGGAAATATCTTGCAGCCACTTGTACTTTATTTGTATTAATATTTCAATATAATAAATTGGATTAGAAATGTTGTCCCTTCAACTTAGTGTATATGTGGTATGTGCTTGTTAATCATTCCTCAGGATGTGTGCAAAATATGAAAATAAATTGGTTGCATAATGAATCAATGAACAAAGTACCTTAAGTTATTTGAAATTGCCATTTTGAGAAAAATCTAATTAGGTTAATGAGGGTTTAAATCTTCACTGAAAACCTGAAATGTTCTGCAATTTAATTGTTAGTGAAAAAAAATCACATACTAAGAAACAGACAAAGATTTTAAAATGAGAGATGTTTAGGAAGGAATAAGTACAGGAAAACAGTAATAATTTGGAATAATGTAGGATCATTTTAGAGGTGAGAATATTTATTTTGGTGTTCAATTCATATGACATCTACAGGTAAAATATGAAGAAGACAAGAAAAATATATCTTTGTTTTAGATTTTGTATGTTCCTACATTTACATCAATAAATATGAAGGACTAGGTCTTGCGTGTGGTTCATAGACTGCATTTTTCCTATAATTCATTCTTAATATTAGCTATATTTTAACTTAGAAGCATGATGTAGCACAGCACATGTGCATAACTTGTCCTATCTTGAAGCTGTTAGAGTTATGTAGCTGTTTAGCAATGTTGAAAGAGAGGCAGTGAGATCAGACAAGTCTCTAACATTGTCTCAGAACCCCAGAGCTACAATTAAGAAGATCCAAGTCATCGTGGGTCAAGCACTTGATTTAAAATATATTAATGAGATAGTGAAAACAATATGATATTTAAAAAATAATATTTACCTTCTATTGTTTGAGCTTTTAAAAGTATGTATTTTGAAACTTTTCAACAAAACAATGTCTTTTTCTCTCACTCGAGCCTCCTACGTTATGACAAAGCTCTGGTGTTTAATACTGTCAGGACAAGTGCCAAGTCCCTTAAACTCATGACAAGATAGCGAGAACTAGCACCTGCAGAAAACCTGTGTATAAGAACTCAGGTGTGCAATTTGCAACATATGACAAATGGCTAGGAGTGTGTTTTGATTTACAAAATTTACATATATTTTGTTATGTTTTATTCATAATGTTTGTTGCTGTTGACTCTCATTTTGTGTTTGCCACTTGGATATGCAAAATATAACTTTTTTTTTCTATATCAACTTTCAGGTTTTGTAATGATACAACAATGTGAAAGTTTTCACCTGCATTCCAACTTTAATTGGATATTGTCAGTCTAATGACACAGGTCTGCCATGTTTGAGCCTGTACAAATTACTTGCAAACCTGCGAATAGGTACTACCCAGTCTAACTTTTATAACTCATAAGGCTCAGTGAGTGGGTCATAAAAGTTAGAACCCATTTTCTTATTTTATCCTCTCTAATAGAAGACAGATTTTTTTTCCCCTATATCCTGTACATTACCAGTTCTCTTTTTTTCTCATTCTCTCCATATACTGAGATCATACCATTGCAGTAGTTGTCATGATCTCAAGATGTCAAATTGTGTTTTAGACCTGTTAAGGAACACTAAAATGATGTAGTGGCATATTGCATTGCATTGTTAAGCTCGGTTCAAAACCTAATTAGGATGCAAACAAGAATGAATGCGTAATGGTTTCATTCTAGAGCTAAGTAGAAATTTGACTGCAGTAGAGTTAGGCAAATAATTTCCAATGAATAATTGATTTCAATGTCACCTTTTCTGTTTATGAACTATCCACTAGCCTATTACATATTTCACTGTTTTGTTAATTTTATACAATCCACGTGTTTTTAAATTATTGGTCATTTAAATGACTGGTGTAAATGAACACAGGCAAGTAATGTGTGCATATTTCTTTTATCTGATGACTGAGAGAACCAAACAGTTCTGTGAAAAGTACAAACTCTGCAAATAAACAGTGTAAAACATATGTTCGGCAGATATTTCTGAATTTCAGTTTTCAGGCCAAGAAAATTTGAATGGTAAATGCACTGATAATACTGCGATACTCAAGTGTTCCTGATAAACTGTCCACAAGCGTGTCACAAACAAAATGAAAAGGAATTTTTTACCTTGTAGATTTGGCTGACAGTGCCTTTCTACTTTTTGCTTTACGTTAATTCGTACCTCAAGCCATCAAAACACTCCCCAGTAATTTTCTGTTAGAGACTGGAACAACAGAAATTTTCTGGTTTTCCATAATATACAAAATACTTTCATCAAGGCATGCCTTACGTGTTCCAAAATGGGATTGCAGCTGGCTCTTCAAATGGATTCATAGGATAAGTATGGCTGGGTAAAAGGCCTTGCTTCTCTGTGCATATCCAGCATGAGGGACTGATCCTGCTCTAATCCTTGCTGCATATCAGGTTGCTTTCTTTGCCTGCAGAATGTACCCTAAAAGGCAATTTCTCTCTTCAGGAAGAAGTTGGGCTACACCGGCCCCATAAATATGATCTCTTTGCTGTATGCATTGCCAAAATTAGATAGGTTTTCAGTACTCATTACAGGGTATCATGACCCTCAATTACCATGGTAGCTGCTGCAGAATGCTGCTGCTGCTGCACTATTTACATTCAGAAAGATGTTAAGCCAAATCTGTAAGGCAGTACAGATTTTTTTATTCCCCTCTTCCTTTGACTTGCTATTTATATGTATGGATCAAACTGCTGACATTGGTCCCCCCCTCCCCTAAAATACTTGGAAATACACAATCTGCACAACTGCCTCCTTCATCAGTGGCCTGATAGTAAATCTAACGAATCTTGTTTTTAAATCAGTATAACTTCACTAATTTTAGGGAGTAAATCAATTTCACATGAGTGGCAAAGAGGAGTCCTTTATCTCCTTCAGCAAACTGAACGATATCATATTCATAACAAATACTGTGATTAGAATGACATTGGCTAAGGAAAGTTCTGATTTGAAACTGGAGTTTATCAGTACTCCTTTTAAAATTTATCATACAGAAGTTATAAGACACTCAGAATAACTGAGACTTTTGGCACATGTAGTATAGCTGCCAAATTTCTGGATGAACAAAATACAAATAGCAAAATACAAATAATTCATGAGGCTTCGACAACCAGTTGGATGCTATGGTAGTAGACTTTTCCCTGTACTGCTTTTCAGACAGGTTTTGTGTTATATTTAGCTGTTAGTTGCTAAGAAATATTGCTTGGCAAATAACACATCTGTCTCTTTTTGCATTGTTAATAGCTTTTAAAAAATAAAAAGTGGCCTTGTATTGGCTAAAACCTACACTCTCTAATTCTAAAGCAAGCAGGAGCAGGATGCATTAACATGTTAATAGAACTTTGCACCCTAAGGTTCCGGTTTATCAGATATTAAGAATGCATTAGTGATTCACCAACAGTGATAGACAGGATTCATTAGCATAATAATGCTACCTGAGATATACAGTTATTATTGTGTCAACCATCAAACAGTATCAGTGAAAGAATATTTTAAACATGACCTTCTTATTTTAGTAGGCTTTACTATAACCTTGATAAAACATATTGCAACGTTTTCAAAGATTATGATGATTTTAAACATTTTAAAACTGAGATATTATCTTAAGACTCCTTGAAAGGGCCAGATTTTCAGAGATGCTCATGTTTAGATTATGTGTCATCTAATCTAGTGATAAGCTAGATAGCCAGTGATTGGTATCATGTACACATAGTGAAGATATCTGAAATCACTAGTCATTTCTATTTCTGGTAGGCTTATTTAACCTCTTGGTCAACTTCTGCAGATAGAATCTGGCTAATGCGGGTTTCCAGCTCTCTGAGAACGCTTTCCAGTCTACAGTCATATATTGTGGTTTTGCTGCATAAACATGTATATGCAAGCTATAGAAAGTGAGTCAAGATAGGTGAATTTTAATTAAATTTGATTTGGGATTCAAAGCTCATTGGATGTACAGTATTTTTGCACAGCCTCAAACTTGTTTGAGCTGAGCTTCACTTAGAGTTATAGTTCGTCTGACTGAGTGAAGGAGTTTGAATATACATAGATAAAAACCAGACAGCACATTTCCATGAAATTTCCCAACACTGGAATGAATGATAGATCTATTTGATTAATCTACATGCTCAAAGTGAAATTAATAGTTATCTTAGGTTAGAAATGGGCAGATTTATCACTGTGCTTTTAGTATTTGCTCTTCATTATTGTTTCTTTCTTCTACTCTTTTGATTCATAGCACACCTAAAGTTAGAAGCTCACAGACTATTACTTGCATAGATACAGGGTACTCTGAAATGCTTTTGATAGGTTTATGTGAAGATGACAGGGGAAAATGGCAAAATAAGTATAAGCCCTAATGTAATTGTTGGTAAAAATACAATTGTGGATGTGAGAGCCTACTAAGCTGCAAAACACATTTCTGCAGCTATGGCTGATTGAGCATATCAACAAATAATAACAACGTAGCTTTCATATAGTTTATGTAGATTAGCAATTTCACTTGGCATCACTCTCATAATTGAGAGGCAGGAAAACTCCTAGTCTTCAAGTGAAGTCATGCAATTAAAGATGACGTTGCCAGTGAACCACACAGCTTAGATCACAATATAGCCAGCTCTTGATACCTCATAATAAGTCTCCATTTTACAGTTACCATCTTAATATTTTCAAGTATAGGCTTATCTTCATACTCAGCTCCCTGTTCCCTCACCTCATCCTACCCTTTTCAAGTAAAGACTCCTGGTGTTTTCTGAAGATGCAACTGATATATGATACTTATTATATATGTAACTTACTGTAACTTATATAGTACACATGTAACTTATCATATAGCACTACATGTCTGAATAGAGTTAGAGACCATACTTGACTTTTTGGGATCTGTGGAGTTTTATTATCTGTTTCCACAGCTCTCTAGGCTTATGAGTTCCATCTGTTCTAGCTGAGCTACCTTGTGTATATGACATTAAGTGACATAGCACATCTGTAATCGCAGGGGTTTTTGTGATGCCCTCAAGTCTTCTATGGGTAAAATCAAGTAGATTTGTTATTGATTTTTCCCCAGACAGCTAAGGCAGCAATTTAGGGTGATGGGAGAGGGGGATCTGCATACTATATAACATGTGAGGATGGCTGGCCTCTGGAATATAACCAGCCTCTCTGGATCTCAATTAGAACAAAGCACTTCTGCTAGAACCCAGAAATTCAGTGTGTTTGCTGCTACATCTGTACCACCTGGGCTAGCATGGAAAAATCATGAGGAAGGATACAGGCGAGCATTCTGTATTATATATGCAGCTGGGAAAAATTATTAGTGCTATTTCAAGTGTTATTATTTAATGGTGCACCTGTAGATCAGAAATCACTGTTATGTACAGGGTACTTTATTTAGTCCTCCTCAGCTAGCTCTAACCATATAATATATCAGTGAAATTACTACTCTTTGATTTTATTCCAACAACGCTATTGGTATTGCTCCTGTACTTGGGAATCTATTCTTGTGATCACTGTCTTTTCCTAATAAATTCCTAGCAATAAACTACCATGAAAGTAATAGGAAAGTAAGACTCAGACAAAGAATACTGTATAATATAATGCATATAGAGTATTATTTAAAACATATTAACATATTGCTTTTTCATTTAATACTCTTATGTGAAAATGCCCAGAATTTATAGTCAGAATAGGAAGCCTGTAATTCCATCCACCATAAAAAAATCCTAAAAAGAAACTTTTTCTTCCCTCAGAATCCACTAATAATCATCGTCATACTCAACATATCTCATCCACAGGTCTCAAAGCACCATACAAAGAAGTTTAAAACTAGTTTAAAAAGTGGATTTGAAACAGACTCCTATTTTATGTGATTTAAATTTTTCTTTCTTTCTTTCAGTTGAAACTTTTGACATTTTCCCCCATATAAACAAAAGCTAATTGGAGATACACAACCTTGAATATTGGGTTAGAACACTGGGTTAAGATAAAGTTCAGAGCTTGTACAAGTTCCTTCAGGCTTTGACTCAAAGCAGAGATTTGTGCATTTGTAGTGAGATCTTTTCAAACCATTCAGTGCTAAATGTAGCGAAGCTCTTTGCTGCAAATAATTAATATGGTTAGTTTCAGTCTTTGTTTTGTTTGTGCTTTGTAAATAGACCTTGGATCTCATTAATTTGTTTGCTATTCATTATTGATTGGATGTATCACAAGAACAAATTTCAATCTGTGTGAACAATGTTTATTGGTCCTATGGACTGCCCAGTATTACTGCTCTCATGGATGTGTAGGATTGGTCATTCTAGTTCTACAATTTTGTTTTTCTCCCTTTACTGCTTTTGTAATCAAAATATGAGGCCACTTGCTGCCTTGGAGAAGAGAGGTGGTTATACTGCTGAGGTGTTAAAATTAAGGAACTCTTCCTGAGTAGTAGGGATAGATGACATCTAAATGCAAAGCTGGATTAAGACTCTCAAGACCCTGGCACCAAAGGTGTATTGCCATTCAGCATGGATTGGGCTATTCACACTTGCATTTGCTCCTTTTCACACAGATGGACCCTAAATGGTTGACTGAAAGAAAACACAATAAGCTTGCGGAAATGAGCATGAAGACTCTAGTGAGTGAGAAAGAGGAGAGAATGGATAGAGTGAGGCAAGCAGGAAAAAGCTTCTGTTAGAAGAGCAAAGCTATAAACATGATAGAGGAAGAATTACCAATTTCTTTCACTTCTCAATGCTCTCCTGTGTAGTTGCTTTGTTTTCTTGACTTGTGTCAACACTGTTAAACTGTTTAGAACTTCCAGACTGACTTTCTTAACACTCAAACAATCAGCCTTTTATGCTGCTATTGCACATACAGGACATCATCATAAATCACATCTTTTCTCTAATGTCTCCTATAAATAAGCTAGGGAATAAAATGGAAAAGGAATTGATTGAGTTTGAGCAAATATAACCAGTGTTATCCAGATTATTTTTTAATTTAATTTGAAGCCATTTTTGTTGTACAGGTATGCCAAGACTATGATTGTACTAGGCCTCTTCATCTTTAAAACAAGCAAACCAAAGTAGATAATATCCAATTTCTCTTTTCCGTGGCATTGCAAAATGCATGAAGCATTTAATACTGGAAATTATGCAGACAGGTTTCTGGAACAATTGATTGAATAAATCTAGTTTGGCAGATTTACTATCAGCATTGTTGCTGATAGTACTACATGAATATCCAGACTAGCTTAAGTACTCTTAAACTTGCTTGTGCCAGCCATTTCCCTTTCACTAATAAAAAACCAAATGTACAGAAATTATACTGGCAGAGTACCTGAGAAATAAAGTTGACAAACTCTGAAAATATCCATCTTCCAAGAGCAATTAATTTAGCAGCTGAACTTTCAGTCTTTCATGCTTGCCCGGAGATGGCCAATGACACTACGATTTCTGTGGCTGAAGAAATAATGATCGTTTGCTCATATAGTCATAACTGTACAACCAATATCTAACTACCTCAAGAAGAAGATGTTAACTGGTAACTGTGCTAACTGTAGTGATACTGCCACTGCACCATCTTTGGTCCTTAGCCTTTTATTATATTATATGCAGTTGGACTGCATGAGCTAGTTCAGAAAACATAGTTAGTGATCACACATGATTTGCTATGAAAAGTTCTTTTTCTTACCCCACTTGTGTTTTCTGGCATTACATAATTTCCTTCAAGAGGAAACAATTGCTAGATTAAAGATGATATGCTGGCTGATGTACCATTGTGCCTGGTAATAAATTAATATAAAGGTAAAGACTGTTGATGTAAGCTCGAGAAAGGAGTTGCTTGTAGCTTTGACAGTAGCTCATCTTACAGTACCACCTCTGTGTGACATTTCTGGCTATATTTTCTGTGCTACTCTGAGTCATCAGCGATAATCCTTTCCTTTAACTCCTTTCAGTCAAAAAAGGCATCTTGGCTAAGAAAAATAACAGGATGTTGGAAGAAAAAGTTGTGAGTTATCATGAGAAACACCTGGAAAATGTCAACTTTTTGAAAGTATGTTTTGTAAAATCTTTTAAGAATAAGTCCTCAGCTGCCATAAAGTAACTGCTAGTTTAATGAGCATTGCATTGATTTACCCTAGCCAAAGGTGGCCCTATGTTCTAGAAAAGAAAGTGTGCTTCAAAATCTCAGTACGAAGCACTTCAGCAACCACTGCAATTCCATTGACTACATGTTTTGCACTTTTGTAAGTGTTCAGTCATACTAAAATGATGTTGATGGAGTAGCTGTGTCCTGGTGGATGGCATTATTCAGTTTGTGAAGAAAAAAATAAAATTAGAATTTCCAAAACTCACAGGTCTTTTTCATCTCTAGCAAATGTAATTTTCTCAGTTGTTCAGCAAAAGGGCTAACATACTACAAAGATGAAGAGCCAATTATAAAGATATATAATATCTTTATATATAGTATCTATTTTATGTATTTAAATATACCTCACCATCAGAACTGTTGTAACTGACAGTATTACAGCATCACAAAATTTTAAGGGCAGGAAGGGACCTGGAAAGATCGCACAGTCCAACCCCCCTGCCAGAGCAGGACCACCTAGAGTAGGTCACACAGGAGCTCATGCAGGTGCGTTTTGAATGTCTCGAGTGAAGGAGGCTCCACAACCCATCTGGCCAGCCTGTGCCAGTGCTCTCTCACCCTCACAGTGAAGAAATTCTTCCTTATGTTTCTTTGGAACCTCTTATGTTCCAGCTTGTACCTGTTGCCCCTTGTGCTATCATTGGACATCACTGACAACACCCTGGCTGCATCCTCCTGACACCTGCCTTTTGCTTATTTATAAGCATTAATGAGGTCACCCCTCAGTCTCCTCTTCTCCAAGCTAAAGAGCCCCAACTCCCTTGGCCTTTCATCAGAAGGGAGATGCTCCACTCCATCATCTGTGTGGCCCTGCACTGAGCTCTCTCCAGCAGCTCCCTGTCCTTCTTGAACTGAGGGGCCCAGAACTGGACACAATATTCCAGATGTGGTTTCACGAGGGCAGAGTAGGGGGGAGGAGAACCCCTCTCCACCTACTGTCCACAGCCCTTCTAATACACCCCAGGATGCCATTGGCTTTATTGGCCACGAGGACACATTGCTTGGTCGTGTTCATCCTGCTGTTCACCAAGACCCCTAAGTCCCTTTCCCCTACACTACTCTCTAACAGCTCATTTCCAAACCTGTACTGGTACATAGGGTTATTCTTTCCCAGATGCAAGACTCTACACTTGCCCTTGTTGAATTTCATTAGATTTCTCTCTGTCCAACCCTCCAGCATGTCCAGGTCTCATTGAATGGCAGCACAGCCTTCTGGTGTGTCAGCCACTCCCCGCAGTTTAGTATCATAAGCAAACTTGCTGACAATGCCCTCTGTTCCCTCATTAAAGTCATTAATGAATAGATTGAACAGTACTGGTCCCAGAACCAACCACTGAGGGACTCCACTAGATACAGGCCTCCAACTAGACCCTGCCCCATTGATCACAACTCTCTTCCTACTTCCCTTCAACCAGTTAACAATCCACCTCACTACCTGATCATCCAGCCTGATTATTCTCAGTTAATTCTCCAATTGTCTATTTCCTATTGAGAAATGAGCTGTCAGACTTTATGCTTTATTTATCTATATTTATTGCTATGATAGTTAGGTTTGTGTTAATTTTGCAGCAGTGTCTTCTCTGCAGGTGATCTTGTTCCTTTAAAGGAATGTAAAGATTCTGAATTAGTATAGTACCATATTTGTGCACAGCACTCCAAAAATCAGCATGCTATAACTGTGCAAATAAATAAATAGCCAACATATTTCCACCCAACATTAGCATAACACTAAAAAAAAAAAGAATTTACTTTGCCTTAATAGCAACTTCTAAGTATGTAATAGAAGTGTTCAATAATTTAAAGAATGAACATCTGAGTACCATCCAAAGCTTGGCCTCTTTTGAGCTGCAAAGGGCATTAAGTTCTTTAAGGGGTGTTTTAAAGTAGCCTGAAGTTCTCAAATATCAGTGATTTTTTCAATAGGAATTGAGTAATTCTCTCCTGGAAATTCTGTTTGCAGCATATTTCTTTTTCGTATATTGATTAGACATCACTCTAGCTGTAGTGAGATCACAAACCAGCAGACCAAGCTCTTATTTGGATACAATTTTGGTAATGGTCTTCAAATGAAATAGAACCTAATGTCCAAAAAAACCATGAAAGCAGCTTATCTTTCATAATTTTCTTCTGTTTTGTTCCAAAGAAGACAAGGAATTCAAAACAGTTATTTAATCACATTGAATTTGATGCAACATAAAAGGTAGAATCTAATTTATCCTTGAGTTTAACTAACTGATTGCCATCTTCATCCATTTCTTATTAGTATAAGGTTAAAAAAAAATTCTCATCTGACACTGAAATCATGCTCATGTTATTACACCGTGTCAAATTAAGGAAAATCTTTTACTGGTTTATATTTCTTGACACTTGTAGGGTCTTTGCCAATAAAAATATCAATGGTACAAGTTCATTACTGTCTTTCAGAGTCGTGCCAGATTTTAGGTTTGTCCTATTTAATTTCCTTCCTTTTCCCCCACCCTCCTTTGTTGCTACATGATTAAAACAAGGATGAGAACTGACAAACTGACTAGCTACAGAGGAGAAAATAATTAAGCTGACCACCTGCAGCACTATCAAATGTAGAGATAACAAACTAAATGGAAAAAAAGGAGGAAAATATTTTTTCCCTTTGTTCTTTTCTCATCATGGTTTTTCTGGGCTGTATATCACCCTTACAAAATATTCTTAAATAAAAATATCTTTAAGCATTTTATATCCTCGATAAATGGCATGTCATATAATGCATTCTTAAAACAGAATGGATTTAATAATGCTTTGAATTGTTTTGATATATTGCCAGAAAGAATCTTCAGTGACTCTTAACATTCACTTTAGAGAGGAAGTTGATAGAGTATTCAGTATGTTGTACTGTCCTACCATGCATTTTAAATATCTACAAAACCAGTTTAAATAATTGGGTACCTGTGCAATTAACAATAGCTGCTACATTATGCATGATTCCTAGCTACTAATAGTAAGAATCAACTGCAGTGTTCCATTAGTGGTTTTCAATTTGCTGCCAAGTTTTCTGCAATTGATTGATGCTACTTGAGTTTGTTTACAAAGCTGCAAAACCAAAAATAGTGTGCCTCTCATCTCAAAGAAATCCCTTCCTCAAGAAAAGGAGTCTTTGCTTCACAATCAGAATGACAGCAACCTAGAGAGACTGAGCAGACATATCCTCACATTCCCCATCATGTCATGAGAAAAAGCTGTTTCCTGGCTGCCCAGTAGACTGATGTTTGCTCCTCCAGAGAGTTCTGTTTGCAGCACAAGAACTTGGTGTGCATGACATAAAGTGGTCAGGGTTAAGCTGACTGTACTTTTGGCTCATCCTAATGGGGCCAGCTTCAAATTGGACTACAGGATTCTACCATTTAATCTGAGAAAGCATTTTGCACCATAAGCACAGTGTGGCAAACCAGATTATGAAGACCTATACTATGAGGAAATGACAGACAGAGCTGGAAGTCTAACCTGTGCTCAAGGGCACTTCTATCATTTGTGTGAATATGGCAACAGGACGTTTATGGATAGTAGGCAGGGGTGTGGCTTATGTGTGTTTTATAGCTGGTATCCCAGAGGATTTGTGGGGCTCTGTTAGGCTGTTTTCTGTGTACCTCTGCAAAACACCACTAAATACAGCTGTACTCAGAGCAAAGTCCTAATGCAGCTTTGGGAAGTGTGAGGTAACATCTCCATGTTAAGCCATCTTCAGGAACAAGTCCTGACAACTCTGAAGATGTGCCCAGACACCATTTTAGCCTGGACTGTGGCACCTGCCTGAAGCATGGCTTCTTAACATGAACAGTTGGTGACACACAACAATTGGTGGACATGTATTGGTAAATCCTCTTCAGGAATCCCTAAATTGCTGCCTCACAAGATTTGCAATAGTATTTTTTCCTGCCTTATTTTTTTCTGACACCTGTAGAAACCGCAGGCTGCTTCCAGGCATGCCCCAACAGCAGGGGCATGAGGATTCCTGCATGGGTCTGCTTGCAGAGTTGAGCCGTTCCCCAGATGTGAGACAGCATATGCCCAAGTATGCTACCAGACTCATAAAGGAGGAGAAGGGGACGGAGGAGACAGAGAGGGAGGAGGAACTCCTTAACAAATATGTGTCGAAGTGTTATCTGGAATAGGGCCTTTCCAAAACAGGCATAGCACAAGCTTCCTTGCCTTTGGGAAACTGGATTAATGATTTCTGCAGCAATATCTCTGTCAGCAATTGAACATCAACTCTCTTCGGTCTACTCTTGGGGAAAAATTTTCTTGTCTGCCTCTAAGAAGTTTGGTAGTATTCAGCACATATGATAATACTAAACTTGGCATACTGGTGGTATGGGATCTTTCACTAGCAGTTAGAGCTGACAGAATTTCTACAAGGTCACTATTTTCTTAAGTCAGATTTGAACTCTGTGGGCAGACTGCACATGGCCAAATTTCTCTTTGATGTGAACTCTATGTTTCCATAGCATTTGGGAGCGTGCAAACAATATATCTATTAACTTTGCATGCTCAGTGTAACAAAGCAATCTCTGCCAAGAAAATAAGTGATGCTATGCAGAGCACAGAATTCCTCAAGCCTAAAATCCTTAGGGCACGAATCAAAGGTTGCAGCTACATGTAAGTCACCAAGAATGAGCATCTGACTTCTCAAGAGCAAGGCTCAGTCTAAGATCAGTAAGTGGCAAGCTGTTAAAGCCATTAAGCAATAAGGTTGACTGCTGAGAGGGTGGCCTGGGACCATTTCTGTGTTATTACAGAAGTATTGCCAGTGTATTTCTTCCATTCACATACAAAACTACAACATCTGGCTCAATTATTTCACATATTTTGTAGTATAGTAGAACATCAAGGCATCTGGTAGTAAACCACCCAACCATTCTACCCATTTTGTTTCTTTTGCTAGGCATTCAGTGTAATCTGTAATGTGTTCTTTAGATCCATAAAATAGTGTATTTTCCTTTGTGTTTTCTGATTTTACTGAATTCATGTTCTGGGTTTGGTTTTTTTTTCAGTACTATGTTTTTACATATCAGAGTTGAAACTCCATTATGAAATGGTTGAACAGCTTGAACAGTGCTTGCTGTACCCTGAGTTATTATTTTCTACTTCTGCCATGGCTAGCTTAGTTATGGTCTCCTGGATTGTCAGATCTTATTCAAGCTGCAAATGCTCTTAAGCACAAGTACATTCTGTAATGATTTTCAAGGACCTGATCTTTGATAATTTCGTTTGCCATATTTCTAAACTTAAATCTGACTATTATTGACTTATTTAAAGTAACATTGTATTGTCTATCTGTTACCAGATTTCTGTCTACACTGGCAAAGTTCATGACATTTGGCTACATCATTGGACAGAAAAAAGTCCTTTAGTGCCAGGAGTGCAGTCTCTCGTTTCTCTTCAGCAAACATGAAGAAAAGGCACAGAAAGTGTACTCTTATAAAAAATGTCTGATCAAAAGTAATAGTTCTTCTTCAGCAAAATTTTTGACATTGCGAGTAGAGATTTGAAGAAATCTCATCCAAGTGTTCTAAAGAAAGCACAGGTTTGCTTGGCTATCGCAGGTTGGTGTAGGGGAGAGTTCAGGCTGGTAGAGCTATTCACATCACTATCTTCTTGGTCAGTGTAGTGGAAAGGGTTGATGCAAATCTGGGCTCTTCAGCTGGCCTGCTGAAGCTGTCATTTGAAGCATGCCACAAGACAGCAGATAACAATACTAGCACGCATGCAATATGTGATAAATGCCACCTCCTCTGTAAAGCCCCTAAAGGCAATGCTGGGAAGCCTGGAATGATGCAGAGGTTAAATGGGAAGGCAAACTCTGGTGAGTGCAAGAGCAGAGTTGGAGTATGGCAGGGTGTCCAAGTTGTGCTCTTCAGCTGCAAGTCCTTTGAAGACACAGCATAGCTACCCTCTGTCTGGAGTTGTTCTTGTGCAATTTGTGTTAAGGGAGTAGTGTGATATTATTGTTCAGGAGATTGATGTTAAGGAGAATGGGTGCATTTTTGTACCCCAGAACTGCAGAACAGAGCTGTGTTCTGGGTAGCACTGACTTCTGCTGGGCCAACAGAGAACCTGACAGGTTAGAGCTGGTATGTCTGGAAGATTCTGATGGGATGGAGCAAACCTTGCTCTGAAAATTTTCAGAAATGTTTCTTGAAAATTGATGGTCCTGAAAGACCGAGGCACTGATTGGCACAAAATGTTGACATATCTGACATACTTGAATTTGTTCCTCCAAAAGGCAGATCAGACAAGGGTAAACAAGAGATAAGACGTGGCTTGCAAGCATGTACATCTATGGATCAAGTTAAGGGAAGAACAACACATGAGCACATCCTTGGACAAGAGTTCATGAAAAAACTATACAGGTATACCAATAGAGAGACTGCCTTCACAGTCTAATGCCTTCGTAATCTAATAGAATGGCCCCAAGCACAAGCCTTATAGGATGGTGTCACTCACAATATGGAGCTATGTTGCAAGAATTTTCTTCACTCTCAGACAAAATAATCAGTAGCTCTTGTTTCAGTAGATGCAGTCATCTTTATAGGTGAGTGTCTGTCAGTGTCCAAAAGCAAGAAAATGACAAACAAGTGCCCACTGTCCCTGCAGGAATCTATTGCACATTAAAGTGCAGCACAAACACAACCAGTGGACATGAGCCATGTGACCAGAGCAAGGACAATCATTCTGTTCAGTGTTCCTGAAGCCAGGAACACATCTGGGAGCTACTGCTCACCTGCCAATCAACCATGTATATGGTATGTACTGTACATCTGGAACATAATGAACTTAAGAGATGCCCTGACTTATGCTGACTTGCCCACAGTAAGTTCTTTGTGTTCTGAAAGCACTGAAGGTCTATTCTGAGAATATTACTTGTCAGCTTTCTGTGTAAAACAGGCATGCACTGTATAGCATGGTCGATATTCATAGCATGTGCTACACAAGGTGTCTGCACCTCTTTGCATGTAGGACTTTCTGGGACTGAAACACTGAAGTCCAACTCCTTCTGTTCTCTTTCTAGACCAATCTAGTAAAATGCCAGGCGCTGCAACTTTGGTCATGTAAATTATTTTAAGGATTTAAGTCATGCATTTCAGCAAAGCAAACATTCTCACACTTGTGAAAGTAGTGTCATGGTTTGACATGACAGCCTTATCTGGTAAGGGGGAAGGGGCTGTAAAGATGGCTCCTGTAAGAAGTTGCTCACAACTCTCCCCAACTCTGAGCCAGATCCACTTCTGGGGCTGAGCGAATTAGATGCCTCCACGATCACTTTTTAAGAAGAAGCCGGAAGAGGAGGCTTCTTCCTTCTTCTTCTTCCTGTTTCTTCCTTCTTCTGTCCCTTCTTCTGGCTGGTGATGGTGCAAGGAGTAGGAACAGTGAGAGAAACAATCATTCAGACTCCAATGTCAGTGATGAAAGAGAGGAGGAGGTGTGCTGGAGCAGAGACTCCCCTGCATTTTATGGAGAGAACTGATGAAGCTGAGATTTGTTTTCATTTCTTTAAAGACCCCGCATCAGCGGTAGAGACTCATTTTGATAATGAGCCCATATCAGGGGCAGAGACTCATCTTGCTAAAGATGGCCCCAGACCAGGGACAGCGATTCACTTCATTAAAGGCCCCGAGCCAGGGACGGTGACTATGGCCAGAGGAGGCCGTGTCCCGTGGGAGGGACCCTTTATCTTTATGGCTGGAGCACACCGCATCCTGAGGAAGGGACCCAATATCCAAAGCTGTAACTGTGGGGAGGAACCCACAACAAAGCAGCTCATTAAACTCATGCCCAGAAGAGGCCTTGTCCCTAGAGAGGGACCCTGTAACTGCAGAAACTGTAACCGTGGTGAAGAATCCACGCCTGAGATGTTCACCAAGGACTGTGTCCCGTGTGAGGGACCCTGTATTGGCAGAAGCTGCAGCTGCTGGGAACAACCCACACCAGAGAAGTTCGTTAAGGACTGTGTCCCAGGGGAAGAACCCTGTGTTGGAGCAGGGGAAGAATGCCAGGAGTCGTCCTCATCTGAGCAGAGAGAAGCGGCAGAGCCCATGTGTGAGACACTGACCACATCCCCTATTCCCTGTCCCCCTGAGCCATTGAGGGGGGAGGAGGTAGAGATATCAGGAGCAGTGAGCTGGGCCTGGCAAGAAAGGAGGGATGGGGGAGGGAGATCTTAAAGTGCTGGTTGTAATTTTCTCATCATCCTACTCCCTTTTTGCTTTTATTCCATTCTGTTTCTTGTGGAATAAACTTTCCTTCTTTCCTCTCTCATTCGAGTACTGGAGTCTGTTTGCCCAGAACCGTAACTAGCAGTGAGCCCTCCCTGCCCTTGTATTAATCCACAACAACCTTGCTTATCTTTTTACTTCAATTTCACTAGGGCCTCCAGCATCCTAACGAGGGTGAGGGTGAATGGGGGCACTGAACTAGAGACTATCATGGTGCTGTTGTGCTAGCTGAGCCAAAGCATGACAAGTAGTTAACATGTAATAGATTGCAAATCTTGGCAAGGTGGCTTGTTTAGTTGCGACTAACAGATTGTTCATGTTCTGATGTGTTTTATAGTCACACAAAACTTTTATGTGTCATCAACTGAAGTATATTTGTTAGTGAAAGGGATTGGTTCATTTGAAGATATATGCTCACTATCCAGTGTTCCTCTTACAAAACAGGCAAAGAGAAACTGTTTAATGGAATACAGAATTCATTGTAAGATATATAATTTTAATAGAAGATACTGAGAGTCTTTGCAATGACAAAATCAACAGAGAACAATTTCAAAAACAAATTATATGAGAGGGAGCCTGTCTGGCAGATAAGTATCCAAATTATATCTGATACCTACTTGCTAAAGCAAAGTCACGAAACTGACAAACAATCCCTAAAGTCCTCAAAAAAATTTAATCATACTGAAATATTCTCATTTATTTTTCAGAAAATCATTTACAGATTAGATCATAAATGATTATAAAACCAGACAGTGCTTCATACTGCATCCCTGCTGCTGAGCAGTGATGTTGCTTAGCAACACTTGAACAAGAAGAATCTTCCTGGATTGGCTAGTATAGAGCGCCAGTGCAGGTTATAATGTGCGGTCAGAGAAGATACATACTGGGCTCATGAGCCATTTCTCAGCTTTTTCCTTGAAAATGCATTTTCTGTTTAAATAGATGTTTTGGTTTCTTGCTTTATTTAGCCACTCATCCATGTTAGATACTTCTGTGTTTCATATACCTGAGAAAGTCTTTGACTGAGCAGAACATAATAAGTGAAGTTTTGAAGCTGCAGAAGTAATGTTCTATATTTTCTAAAGACTTTACAGCCTTTTTCTATGATATTAGCAAATACATCCAATCAGTATTGCAAAATCTCACATTTCCATTTTCTACTTATGTCATCCACACCACACGTGTATTAGGTGGTTAGCTTACTATTAGCACAGTGGGATAAAAATTTAGCCTTTTAAGGTAGTTATTGGTGAGGGAATTTATTTTATCTCCACCTCCCTCCCCATCCCTCCCTTTAGTTGAATTTGACCCTTCTTCCACATTTAAAATTAGTTCAAGGTGCTTATCTAAGAGTAAAAAAGTTTCTCAGAAATTACATTGCCTTTTAAAACCTGTTACATCAGTAAGGGTGAACAGAAAAGTGCCTGTAGTTAGTACCTAAGTATTAGTGCTTGGTTCAATTCAGTAGCAGTTTGTGCTTGTAATTTATACCTCTGCAAAATGGATATAGAAAGCTACTATTCTGAGTTCGTAGCACCTTCTACCTGTTTTTGTAATTTATACCTTGCAAAATGTCTACAGAATGCTATCAAACTAAAAGTCACTTTTATGTCCATTTTACAGAAGTATAAATTTCAGCAGAAATTGCAGGGTAATGCTGAATTGGACATGAAGTATCTTTATGGAGAATTATATGAAACAAAGATATTAGTTCTGAAGTCCTTAAATGAGTAAAACTCCCGTCAAAGTTATGGGCATGTAAGGACTGTGGGGTATAACTTCCATTACCTGTGAAGTGCTTTGGAAGTTTTAGTGTCAGTCTCTACATTGATGACTTGCACAGATTTACCACTCTACTCCAGACTTATTGACTGGAACCCAGTTGTCTGATAGAGGTCCATTGTAGATGTCTAACTGTAAACAGATTATCTAAACCAGAACTCTCAAATCTCTTCCTTAAGCCCTCTCTGCTTCCTCATTTCTCACTTGATAATAACAGCCTACTTGTCATGTAGGTCCATTATTTGAGACGGACTTCTTTCTTGGGCCCTTTGTCCATCCTACATCTAAGCCTTTCATTTCTGAAATAGAGGTATTACAACATTCATACCCTCTGTCCTAAAACACTTATCCAAAATATTGATGTCCTGGGTATTGCAGTGTCTCTTTTGAAGCTTAACAAATGTGATCCAGTCCTCTCCCATCCACTGAGAAAGTTATTGCACAGATCATCTCTTTACAACCCTTAACTGACTTTGCGTCTCTTGCACCAAACACTATGATCCTTCTCCCCCTGCTCTTAGCTCGTGTTCACTCTTGCATTGTTGACACACAACTCCATTTGACTGTCGCTTAATGAATTCCTTGAAGATGTATTTTAGTCAAGGACAGGAACCCTAGTAGCTTTGAAGTTTCTAAACTTACCAGACTGGCTCATTCATATTAGGACTACTCAAAAAATAAGTAATCCTGTAGTATCTCTCTGCATTTGCTGGCTTCAAAGATGACATTGAGGAACAAAACAAAGCTGTTATGTTACATTGTGTAGGTGGTAGTGTAGGAATTCCTGCTCTCATTTCTCTGTTACTTTCCATTCAGAAACTTCATGTCAACTACTTCTTTGTTTTGATGGTCCCTTCCAACATCTACTATTCTATGATTCTTTGATTCTATGTTTTCCAACCTGATGACAAAGTGATTTGGGTGGCATTCGACATTTGAGAGGTGGCTGACATATGAGGAGAGAGCTGAATCTTGAGAAGGCTCTGAGGTGATATTATAAATTTGTATAAATGCTTGATGAGGGAATGTGAAGAAAACAGAGACAGACTCTCTGCAGTGGTATCCAGTTAAAGGACGAGGAAAAGGGGAAGGGGGAAAAAGTACAAGAAATTCCCTTTAAATGGAAGAAACAACTTATTTTTACCACAACAGTAATTAACACTGGAAAAAGTTGCTCTGAAATCTATGTTCCTGGAGAGCAACTTGCTTTAGATGGCTTGCTTTGCTCAAGGAGTTGGACTAGATGATCTCCAGAGGTCACTTCTAACCTCAATGATTCTATGTCCTTGTGGTTGGTCATGATTAGAGGCATTTCTGATCTAGATTTGTGTGATTACCAGGCTGGGAACTCTGAGCTCCTGCTCACAAATGCAGCTTCCAATGGTTGATGAAAACAAAACCTTAAAAAACCTGAGTGGAGTATCGATCTGGGAAGGAGTTCTTTCTTGAGAAATCTTAGACTATCTTTTTTTTTGCCCGTACTTTGCTTTCTGTGAGGAGAAATGCATGCAGAAACCATGGTTCATTGGTGGGAGACATAGGCAATATTCCAGAAAGGAATACGGAACAGTTACTAGGTTTAGTTACACAGCTGAAAAACCCTAGATGAAGATATGGAATGGGGGAAGCCTTTTGGGCAGCCACTCTATTATCAATAGGAGACTGATGTGTCTAAACTTTCAGATGAATATTGGCCTAGTTGCTGGCCTTCACTGGCACCTGGGAGCAGAAGAGGGTCTGGACTAAAGGTTGAATGAAATGTAGGTTGGTCTTACTGACTATCGGACTTTGACCCAATATACCTCTCACAGTTTCTGAGACATGGTGGTGGTGTTGTAGCAAATTATTTTACCTAGCCAAAATTATCCCACTGAAAGAGGAAATAACAGAGATTTAGTTTTGTAATAATTACTTTTTTGAAAGACTTTGTTCAAGTGATTACTTCTGTAGGTTATGTTTCAACATAACTGCAACCATAAATTCTCCTGCAGTATTTTCTTTGGAGCTGCTGCTTTCATAACTTATTTCCTTAACTGTATTCATTGCATACAGCTATCAGGCCTTCTTTCATCTTTACAGTATCAATCTTCATGTCAATTTATTTCCATGGACTAATCTTCCATTTCCTTCAGTTTCTTGTTTATAATGCCTCTCACACATTCACCAAATTATGCAGCAAAACTGTTTTTTCTGAAAACTCTCAAGAATATTTTTTAAAAAGATAATCCAGGAAGTTTAGTGATATTTTGGCCTTCAATTTCTTAAAAAAAAATCAGTACAACTTTTTCAACTAGACTTTGACAGCACTCAAACCGCAATGCTGGAGCTGTATTTTCTTGTATCTTTAAACCCTTTTGGGGTTGTAAAACTTTCAGGGAGAGAATAGTATTATAATTTCCAAGATCCTGGTGTTCGCTACAGATACTTCCCTGTGTTTTCTTATAATAGAGTTTGGTACATCTTCAATCATAAAATTTTCTTTGCCCAAATTGAGTTGGTAACAGAAAACCAGACTATATTATGTTCACAGAGTAAAGGCAAGTCTCTTGAAAATGTTGACATGAAGATATCTGGAGGATTGTTTCTTTACTTTCTTTATATGAATAACTGATAACCATTCCAAATGTACACTTTCTCAGAAGGCTGGAATTATCATACCTTGGGCAAGCATTGGAGATGGATGGAAAACAATCAAACACAATAAAGTTCTTATTTGGTTTCAGATTCTTCTAGGGATGTTCAAGAATTCACCATTTCATAGTTGGTAACTGTGCCCACTTTCATCATTATTGCCCAATCACATTATTTACATAAGGCCACAAGGCAATAGATGGATGAGTTTGGCAGTGATGGGGAATACTAAAACTGTTCTATTTCTCCTCAGGACGATTTAAAAGTGTACTTTTGCCTTTCCCTTCCAAATTAATACTGTGATGCAGCTCTGAAATCACTAAGCTGTACAAAACAAAGGGAAACAAAAATCACATTGAGAACCTGAAGAAACCTTGTTGTACATCTGGTTAATAGTATCTCTGTCACCAGGTTCATAGAATCATAGAGTGGTAGGGGTTGGAAGGGTTCTTTAGAGATCATCTAGTCAAGCCCCCTGCAGAAGCAGGTCCATCTGGATCAATTATCTTTTATTGCGCTTTTAAGAACCTCATTTATAGCAAAAAATCTCAAACATTTCAGTGCTATATGTCTTGTGTTTATTTGTATGCCACACTGCATGAGATGCTGTTTTTCAGTCTAGGAAATTTCTTTTTCACAGCCTAGGGGAAAGTTCTTTTAAAATCTATTTTCCCAAGAAACCCATTGAGAAAAGATGCAGTGTGATTCAGTTTTGGAAGTTTAGTTATTAGAACAAAGTTGACTAATGTGTTTTAGATGTCTATATAGGTCTTACAAACAAATTGTTGGATCTGAAACTGCTTAGAAAAAAATTTTGAAAACAAGAACATTTTTCTCATGTGACATCTCAAAACCAATTCTGCTTCAACAATATTGGTAGCTTGAAGCCTAGGTGTCTTCAGAAGGATTTTGATTAATTGGATTCAGTCCTCCTATGTGTTGATAATGGTACATTTTTACACTTTTTAATATAACATCATCACTAAAATTTCTACTTTCACAGAGGAAATCTAAGTATACACTTACAGAAACTAAGATAATAGTCATATAATGTATTTTCTTCACTAAGAATAAACTTTGAGTTTCAGAATTTTTGCTCAGTTTCAGCAGTTATTCATCAAATAACACTACAAAGGTATTGTAATATGATTGCTGAATACAAAATTAAGCTGTTAGTTAAACACTGAAGAGGAACTGGGCTAGGCCAATAGCCCTTCTACAAATGTGTTTGGGCAGAGCAATTAATACATTTCTGTATGGATTTTTGGATAGAAAAAAATAATTAAGTTGCCACCTATCACTTTTTAGCAAAAGAAGTAAAAAGGAAAGGTAAAAATGTTTGGTTTTTTTCCTTCCACCTCTTTTACTTAGATGTTTCCAATATTATTTTTTTCCCTTTTTTTGATGTGACACATGCTACATTTAAAAACAAAACAAGACACATACATCAAAACACAAAAGTGGAAAACAAAACCCAAGAGATGTTAAAATAAATAATGTATAAAACACACTTAGGTATCGATCCCATCAGCTAATGACATTTGCATTTAATGGATTAACATGGCACAACTTGTCAGTGTGAAGAGTTTTATACTGTGACATTCAGGATGATACAAACACTTTAGAACTTTTTCTTTTTCTCTCCTTTCTAGGTACACTGTTGAGTCCTGCCATTTTCAAAGAGTAATTGTAGTGGTTTGATATGCACAGTAAGACAAATCCACGGAACGGATAAATTCATTTTTTTCATGGAGCAATGATAAATCAAGTGTTTACTGTCTGCTCACTTGTATAATAAAGAAAAAGACATACAAGGAAACCTTAAAGCCTGGTTAAAAACAATTCTACAAATGACTTGTGTCATAGACTTTGCTTGTGTATGAAGACAGCAAGTCTTGTAAGCATTAGCAGAATATGTCTTCAGTTTACAAATCTAACTTGCCTTTCAGAGGATTTATGGCTTCAAATTCACACAGCATTACCATTTCTGATCACTCTTGAATATACAATAAGCTAAAAAAATGGCTCAGACAGACAATTATTCAACAGATGTATACTAGATGTAAAGCTTGGAGGAAGAATTTATGAAAACACTCAGTAGTAGCTTATCTGTTCTCCAACTGAATCGAGTGGGCATTTTGCCATTCATTTCAATGGAACATCTGGGTACTGCACTTTTAAAACTCTAATATTGATGTCTAAAAAGAATCGGAATTCTGAAGCTTCTGTTTCCACATACTACCATATTAAGAAATGAGGCCATTTTAATCATGGATTAAAGATACTAAAAAATTCAGTGAGCATCCTTGTAGATTGAGATCCAAATAATAATTCTGCAAGAGATATATCACCTCCAAGGTATTCTGTGAAAATATGCCATAAAACTAAAAGTGAAAAAAAACCAACAAACCCCCAGATAAATACCACATTGCTACAGCTGGAATGAAAGCAGAATACAGAGTTGTAGTGGTCAGTGATAAAAACAGGCAAAACAGTGATTGCAATTAAAAATTATTTCTATTTATTTCAGTTTCTCTACATGCATGTTAAGAATGCTTCACATCATTCAATCTTCAAAAATACTTAAATGATTGTATAAGAAAACCTTCTGTTTACCTCATTATGGTTAGCTCTTACTGTGGCCTTGAGAAGCTCACACAGTGTGCTGGGACCCTTGTCATCTCTATACTGAATAGGGTGTGTAAATCATGGAGTATGATTCTATTCTACATTTCTTTCACTTTCAGCAGCTCTTACTGGCTACTTTGATTAATTTTTAAAAACTGAACACAAACTGGAGTGAAAAAACCATACTTATATCCTTAGTAAGTCTGACAATTTGATTCTGATAGCGCAGTGGAGATTTATCAACATTTTCTCATCAAATAGATTTTGGCTACAACCTATTAGACACTTTAAAAGAAGAAGCAATAATGACTCCAATTTGGAAGTAGGTATTTGGGTCAGCTTTCATTTATACATTTTGTCTGACAAGGGGAATTTGATTGCCATCATATAGTATATAATCTAAGGATAAAAATGAATTTTCCAGGTTATTAAAATGTCATACTTCATACTGAAGGGTCATACTTCAATAACTGAATAGCTACGAAAAGATTTCTGAGAGAACATAGTATATCAGTGCTCTTAACAACAAAAGAGACAGAACTGTTTAGAAGATGCATGATCTTTGCCCTCCTAAACATAGATCTGCTGCTTTGTTTAATCTTGCCTTACATCAATGCAGAAGTGTTGTATTCCTGTAATTTCCTTCTTAGGAAAGTACTACTTATGAAGCTACTGATGCGCTAAATTTTTCATTTAAAAAAAAAATTAAACCCCATTATTGTTTATTTAAGTTCAGAAATGTATGTTTTCAGCATGTTAGCGATTTCTTTAAATGTAAAACCTAAAGTAGCAAAGACAAATATTCAAATTAATAACAGCCATCTGAGTTTATTTGTTCAAGTAACTTCCTTTAAATCATATTGATATTTCTAAGGAAGACAAGTTAATTTCTAGGCTAGTAAAATGAAATGAAAATATTAAATAGAATATGAGCTGTTTTAATAGAAGTCATCAGAAATGACATTGAAAGTCAAGGACACATTGCTATATTCTCTATCTATTACAATTAATGCATTCATTTTCCTAGAGCAAATACTTTGAGGCATTAGATAAGGGTATTTTAGGAAGATTGCCTCTGAAGTGTAGAGAAGATGTGCTCATAATTTGATTTAGAATTTGATAAAGCGTTGTTTTGGGATTTTGGCTGCAACTAACACAGAATATGGAAATACTGCCTCTCTGTCAGGTGCAGGGCAGTAAACCAATGTAGAAGTTTAGATAGGGAACCTGGATATCACAGCTGGCTTAACCTTTTTCAGCCAAGAAAAGCCGTAGTATGACTGCCGTGTTCTGCTCAGGGTATCAGCAGGAGGCTGTGGCAGAGGCTGTGTCTGTGTTCACACAAACATTCTACAAGGCTTTACAATAACATGTCATTTTCAAGCACTCAGCCTATGCATCAAAATCACACAACCAAGAAGTCATAAGTCACAAGTCAAGAAGTGACTTGTGGTAACAGCAATGCTGTACTTAGCTGAAGTGCTGGCTGCTCTGTTTCAGATAGTATCTGTTCCATGTGCTGTATTTTGTGCAAAAGCATAGGGAACTTGAGATTTTTCTTGTTCCCATTGGCTAATGACAGAAAACGCGGACCAATACTGCTAAATCCTACTGCCAAATCTCAACAGGTAAGTCTTTTCTCACTGGCAATTTGTCTTTGAAGCAATGAGCTTAAGCACATGGGCTACAAAATTCCCCATAGAAAGAAACATCTAAACATGAAATATAGCCATAGTCCCTCTGAGACACCGAAGCCCAGCATGACATTAGCTATGACAAGGGACAGTAAGACAGTGAAACTGCACTAACAAAAGAGAGGAGTTACTATCTCATTTGTTTCAGGTATCTACAGGAAGGCTGAGGGTGTACAGACGTTCGAGATGTTATCATGGGTTTAATCACAGAGATTTCTGGTAGTCAGGTTTGGTACACAGATTCAAACAGAAACCTGAACATTTGGAAAGGCAAAAGTGAAAACAGGAGTGAAGAAGGTGTTTGCGGGACTCTCCAGCTATGGGACTATTACAGTTTGCAACTGTAGTCATATTTGTAGTAGAGGAATCTCAGCACATCCTTTGCTTGGAAGTGATGGGTCTCAGTTTCTCCAGCAGTGTAGCTACAAATGAGAATTTACAGAAAAAGAAAATATCCCATTTTTCTACTTTCTTTCTTCCTCCTTTTATATGCTTATGAGTTGTTTTAAAGGAAGAGAGTAGTAACAACAATATGAGCTATTTTTCTTTCCCCCCAATGGGACAGATACTGGCTTTTTCTTCACAACTAAAGGCACCTAAAATGGAAGTATTCTCAATGAAAATTTCCATGAAATCCAAGGGAAAGTGGAAAGTTGTTAAAATGAAATAATAATATTTTACAGTTCACAGATTTATATGTTTTGAAAGGTTAAGATATTTAAAATTATTTTACTGTTAAAGCTAAATGAGAAATAATTAGAAACAGATTCCTAATGAATTTAACTATTTAAAGTGGTAACAGAATTCTTCACTTCTAATAATCTTGTTTGTGGCATGTCTCAAGGTAAAGAATCAATTTCTCTGCTCTGACAGTTCAGAGGTCTAATACATGTTGTAGTCATGCTTGTACTGGCTTGGATTTTAGTGGGTGAATACTGCAGTTCTTAAGACTGCAACAAGTGAGGACTCCTGTAGAGCAGACACCACAGTCAGGCTGTGGTCTATGCTGAAACCTTTAACTGTTGTGTAAAGTGGTAATTATGTCTGCAGAAGTGTTTGGACAAGGGCTGCTCCTTGTTAGTCATAAATTCACTGAGGCCTCCAGAGGTCATCTAGCACAGCCTCATTTGACAATGTTTACAGTAAAAAAAACTAACAACCAATCAATAAAAAATCCATTTCCTTATATCCAATAGGAATTTCCTACCTTGCATCTTGTATCTGTTGCCTCTCATCCTTCCACAAATGCACCCTTGACAAGAGTTTGGCTCTGTCCTTCCTATACTTTCCCATTAGGTAGCTGTAGACAGAAATACGACCTCCCTTGAGCCTGCTCATTTTTAAGGATGAATAAACCTAACTCCCTCAGCCTCTCCTCACATATCACATGCTCCTGGACTTGATGCACTGTGTGAAGGACTTTAGTCTCACAAATGCCACACAGAAGGGAATAATCGCTTCCTTGCCTTGCTCTCAGAGCCCAGGATTCAATTGGCTTTCTTGCATGTGATGGCACAGTGCTGGCTCATGTTCAGCTTTCTGTTTTCGAGGTGCTTTCATCCAAGATACTCCATGCTCAACAGTTGCATGGAGTTATTCCATTCCAGGTGCAATACTTTGCACTTACAGAGCTTCATGAAATTCCTAATAGTCCTTTTTTCAGTCTGCCTAGTTCCCCCTGAATAGCAGCCCTGTTCTTCACAGCATATTGACCACTCCCTTTCAATTTAGTGTCATCAGCAAATATCTGAGAGTGCACTCTCTCCCATCACCAGGGATTAGGCTATGTTTTACAGTAGCTTGGCACAATTAGGTCATCACACCTACATGCTTTTGCTATTCCAATAACTGCATGCTGATGGCAAGAATACATTAAAAGCTGGGACAAAGAAGTATGAAAATAATTGCTTTTGTTGCCAACCTCTGTTGCACTGAAGTAAAATGTTCTAGTGTCTACCATGTTGAAAGCCTTCTTAAAACCAAACCACAAATGAAAATGAATTTTACATACAAATTTACATACATATAAAAGAGACAATAGACAAGTATTAATACTCTTCATGGATGTAAGGGAAACTTCTAAACATTTATGCTATTTTGAAGGTGTTGATGGCTTTAATCCTTTTAGAGTGAATTTGGTGTTCCTGTACATGTGAGCCACTGACCTGAATGATAAAACTTGTTAACTATAGTGCCTCTGGGCTATCAAATAACATATCACCATAGTGGTATTTTAAGAGCACTTTCAGTTCTCTGTGTTAATAAGATTCAATTTTAATCTCATTCTGTGTTTAATATATACTCCAGAATCTCTAACTTTCCTTTATTCCACTTGTGAAATGCTTAATCTGCTTTGATCTGGTTGGATCCTGACCTGTCTGTGTAGGCTAGGTAATGCAGCAGTGTTCCTCAGAGGGACAGCATATATTATCTTAAATACCTGTATTTTAACATGATTATAAGGGTTTTTTTCACCTAGGACAAAGATTCATTCAGATCTTTGCATCCCAACCTATCAAGAGCTCATGATACAGAGTGGTAATGAGAGAAACACTGCCCCAAACCACAACAGAAACTCTGATTTTGATGAGAGATCCTTAGGAGTAAGGTGCTAATTCCTTTCTAGGGGGCTCCTTGTGTGCTCTCCTCTCTATATAGGAAATTTCCTATTAGAATCATAGAATGGTAGGCGAGTATGCCAGATTTATGCTACAGAAGTATTCTCTATTTATTTTAATGGAGATTTAGCTCTTATTTATCTAGAACTTACTTTCACTGAATCTTACTGAAATTTTGTGCCAATGTTTATTCTCAGGAGGTTCCAGGAATCACAGCAGTGTGATTTCATTCTATTGTTTCTAGTTGTGCTATATTTTTAAACTTCATTAGTTTTCTTTTACAGTGGAATGCAGTTCTTGAACAATGCAGTGCTTTGTGATCTGCCTCCAAGGAACCACTGCATTGAAGAAACTCTACTTTTGTGATTTTTCCTAAGACAAAACCCATAAAGTTTCTTGACAAGGCCTGTAAATTTTCAAAGCAAAAAAAGTCTGATCCATTCTGTGTGTGAGGCTTGTACTCAATGTCAAAGAAGAATAGAATATTGACTATCTCCTAGAAGGTGTTTAAAAGTTTCCACAGCTCTCTAATGAACAGCAAATTTACTACCTGACATAACAATCTCTTGGTTTAGTTGAGTAGAAAAGTGTATTTCCAATCATAAGGAAAAAGCAATGAAGCAATGTGGGAGCCGCAAACATGTAGAAAGGTTTTATATAAGCCAGATGAATCTGATGTTTTACTGAAAAGATTAATGACTTTTTTTTTCCCCTAACCTAAAGTAGTGGCGTGATCCCCATCTCTCTGAACTTCCAGCTAGCATTTGATATGTTGCCGTTCAGGAATTACATTTATCATAGAGATTAGGTCCACAGCAGTAAAAAATTATCTCTCCCATGGGAAAATTAGTACCTGGAGGGAAGGTGATATATACAGAGGTAAATATATTAGGCCAGGTCAGGTAAATATGAGAAGAGATTTGGGATTTTGTTAGTTTTTACTTTGAATATTCAAGAATTATAGTCATGCTCTTTATACTAACCTTTGGTATGGTTCTCCCTCAGATGAAGGAAGTATTGCAAATTTAAATCATTTAATGCAGACTTTGGAAGCATAGCTTTTCCAAAACTGTATTTCATAAATTTTAATCTATTATCCAGAACATAACTCCTGGTAGTGTCTGAACATTGGTCCTATGTTACTTCAGGCTCTGCAAATGACTAAAAGCGAAGATATTACAGGAAGTGACTGTTCCATGCAATAAAAGACAAGACTTGTGTCTGGATTAACCTTCAGAGCTATGAACCTTCACTTTCCTGGTTCATAATCATAAGTAATATAAGTTATAGTCACATTGCAAATAACATGCACACATGTAATGCATGTATGTACAATTACATTTGTAAGCTATAAAAATAACATAATACTTTTATTAACAGTACAGTATTAACAGTATAATGCGTAACACAGCAGAGTCCTGATCTGTAACTGAGTACTCCTCTAGATTAGCATAGATAGCTGGGAGATCTCTGGGGTTTCTTTTACTTTTCAAGATCAAGTTACCACTTAGTTGTCCATTCCTGACAACAGCTTCTGCTCATTTTCACTACCTCAAGGCTCTTTATGACAAAGGTGATATAAACACTTGAAGAGGCAGGCCCTCTAACTTAGTTAGAGGTCTTGTATTGTGATCTACACTCATGCAATAGGTTGTCCTGTGGATCAAGGTGCACATTTAGGGCTTAGCAAAGCAATAGTTCTTTCTACAGAATCACAGAATCATTTCAGCTGGAAAAGACCTGTAAGATCGAGTCCAAGCATTAATCCAGCACTGACACATCCACCACTAAACCACGTCCCTAAGCACCTCATTGACATGTTTTTTAAATACCTCCAGGGACAGTGACCCCGTCACTTCCCTAGGCAGCCTGTGGCAATGCTTGACAACATTTTTGATTTTTTTTCCCCCTAATATCTAATCTACACCTCCCCTGGAGCAACTTGATCCCAGTTCCTCTTGTCCTATTGCTTGTTACTTGGGAGAAGAGACCAACCTCCATCTTGCTACAGTCTCCTGTCAGGTAGCTGTAGAGAGTGATCATGTCTTCTCTCAGCCACCTCTTCTCCAGACTAAACAATGCCAGCTCTCTCAGCTGCTCCTCATAAGACTTGTGCTTCAGACCCTTCACCAGCTTCATTGCTCATCTCTGGACACACTCCAGCACCTCAATGTCCTTCTGTGGTGAGTGGCCCAAAACTGAACACAATATTTGAGATGCAGCTCTGCCAGTGCCAACTGAAGGGGATCAATCCCTTTCTCAATCCTGCTGGCCACACTCTTTCTGATACAAGCCAACATGTTGTTGACCTTCTTGGCTACCTGCACACACTGTGGGCTTATGTTCATCTGGTTGTCAAACACTTCCAGGATCTTTCCTTGCAAGGTCTTGGAGCTTCAGAGTTGGAGTATTAGACCATTATCATGTTTCAATTCTGTGTTGCTACTTTAGGACCTCTGAATCTTACCCCATGTTCACATATATCTGATTATTGTAAAGGGCAACTCAATATTAAGCTTTAATTTCTGAATTTCTGATTTTTTTCCTAAATTTCTGAAATTGCAATAGTCTATATGCAAAGGCATTATCTGATTGCCAAAACTGGTTAAAGGGTATAATCTTTTAGGACTTTACAAGACTGGGTTAAAATATTTGGAAGAATCACAAGTTAAAATCTCAAACTTTAAAGTGGTTGTAGCTCTCAGCTAGACATATGAAGAATACAGTGTATGCCTTTATGTGAATCTCCAACTGCTGGCTTCAAAACTACTGGTACTGCACTTTACAGTTCAAAAGATGCAACGGTAACAAAAGAAACAAAAAAAAAAAAAAAAGAAAAAAAGGAAAACTTGTGCTCCTTTGTGTGAAAGACAACCACAAGGTTCAAACTGATTGGCTCATTTGCTCAGTCTGTATTTAAGATAGAACAGTTTTCAAGGAGCAAAAATTCAAGCTTTGCTCATCATATGGGTAAATATACATGTAGAAAAACATATGTGTTCTGTCTATCTCTTGAGAAAAATTGTTTCTTCAGCTTTCTTTGGCCTGTAGTAATTTACCCTCAGTAGAGAGATGCTCTCACTATAGAGAAAGATGGTAAAAGTTTACATAAGAATAAATGCTTTTTCTAGCATTGGAATGTTTTGGTACATTGTGACATCTGGTATAAGTATAGAGGCAGTTCTGTTACAATCATTCTAATCATATCCTCTTGGAATGATAATGTTAGATACTTACATGCTGGTACATCAAAGGCCTCATTGATCATTTATCAGGAAACAGAAGGGAAAACCTAGTTTTTATGTAAATGCAGAAAAAATGTTAATAAAAAGTGTGTAGTGAAATTCTCAGTATTGCTATAGGGTTATAACAACTAGCTTGACATTTTTAAAATCTTACTGTTTGCAATGTATTACTTGTGAGATTTTGACAAGTATTAGGTATTAAAATCTGATTAATGCTAACTGGACAAACAATTTTTATTCCAGTATGGAATGAAAAGGAGAGCTGTCACTGGGATGTAATAAAGCAGAAGAGACTATATGTAGATTTTTAAATGTATAAAGCACAACTGCTGAAGAATAATCATGTATTTCAATTTCTGAGTAAGGATGGGGCAAGGACAAGAGATATTCAGAACAACAGTTGTTTGAATCTAAATCCCAGTAGATTCTATGTCAAGCTAAACAGGAATATGAACATGAACATGAATCTCTAAGCAGTATGTTGCCTATTATGGTGTGAGTATTTCTGCCTCTAATTTTGAACACTTTCATTTTTATTTAAGAACAGAACAAATTTTTGTTTTCTAACTGGTCTCTATTATTAGTAATTTTTTGTCTAGTGGTATCTTCAACAGTGCCGTAAGGATTGCTGTGTCAGGTGATATATCCTAATTATTTTTGTGCTTGGAAAGCATGTTCTTAACCTCTGGTTCAAACAGCTTATCGAGGAACAGCAATTTTAATGTGAGGAGACAATCTAATGCTATTCAGATAGATGAATAGTAAGCTAACATTCTGCCTTTCTTTCAACATGGATGTTAAAAGAGCTTGAATTCACAGTCACTGCTCAAGAGAAGAGACAGAGAGCTGAGTTTTTGAAATGTATAGTATATGTGATAATAAAGTAAAAACTCCTAAGCTGCAAAAGATACAGACAGTAGAACCTTCCCTCAATACACACATCACTTAACTGCTGTGAAAGGAAGCTGTCAATAATACTAGATATAGTTCCTACACCTTGTTCCTGCTTGTTCTAATATTACTTTCAAATTGTTCAAGTACTATATGTTTATGGATTCCTTAGCTTACTTTGGCCCAGAAGATAGTATTCAAAGTATTTATGATCTAACAACCTGACTCTGAAGCTCTAAGTACTTTTTCTATGTTGGTTTTTCTATGTTTTTCTATGTTGGAAAGTGTGGAGTAACTCTGGTGGCATTTGCAGGCCCAGAGCCCAGTGCTTTCTGAAAAGCACATTAACAGTGGTATAGTCATCCAGTAGGGCATGTAGATGCTGATGTATTGTAATTGCATTGCATACCAGTTTGCTGTTGTTTATAATATCATTTGAGCCATGCCAGAATAATTGAGTGCAATATGACACGAAATATAAAAATAATGGTATCACAGAAAAAAAAGTCTTGAAAATAAGTATCTTTTCAGAATCTTCATAAAACAAAAGCACTTCATAAACCTCCTGATTTTATTTGTCTCAGAATAACAGTGTGATCTCTTATTTAGCATTACATTAGACTGTACCTAGATTCATTGAATATAAAAATCTTTTGTTCTAGTAAGTATCATCTCCCAGCTTTGAAGCAGCTGTGATATTTTGTATTATTTATTTGCAAGATGTTTTCTGTTGGCCTCTGTTAAAAATTTAAACTCTCTTTATTAAAGAACTTTTACACTAGGTTAAAATTTTATGAAGAGCATACCAAATTTATGTACTTTTATTTTAGCTAAGAGAAAGGCTAAGCCTTCTTTCAGACTCTTCAGAAAAATATGATAGTGAGTCTGAAAATCAGCTGGTGCTTTCACTGAACCTCATCTGAAAGCTCTGAGTGTTTCCTGCAGCTGTCTAAAGCAGTCTTATTTAAAACCTCTTGTATACAAAGACTTGGAACGGAATTGCCTGTTTATTTCCTACAAGGCTGTTTTCCCAGACTTGAGTAGTTGTGAAAAGCGTTAAATACTTGAAAAACTTCACCTATTTACTGTATTACTTTTTTGTCATACTTTGACTTCTGTAGACAAATAATTGCTCTTGAACTGCAGGCCCATGGTCAGTGACTTAAAATAAAATTCCCGGTGAAGATTTTAGCCAATAGTTTTAGGAAAGGACATTCAAGACTGCATTTCAATTGCCATATTAGTTTATCTGTACCTTACTGCAGGTGCTCCAGTCTTCTACACCTCATTCATCCTATCTGGAACCTGTGGGCAATCAGACTGCAAGCCAGTTGTTGCTACCACCGCTCTGGTGGGGCTCTACTTTGGCATTTAGTCACGTGCGAAGAAACTGTAAGCAGGTACTTACTTATTGTCTAACACTGAGCTGTTGCTCAATTTGATGGATGTTAAATGCCCTTGCTTTACAGGCTTTCCCAGTCATTCTTGAGGTTTCCTAACATCCACTATTCTACAATATTACTACTGAAGAGCTGCAGCTCTTGACTGGTACAAGGATAAGTCAGTTTCCTTGTGTCTCATTTGAATTGTTGTCATTTTTTTACTTAATCTGGGGAGTGTTACTTGTACTGACTGCTTTTGTAAAGGAAGGGAATGCATTGTTGTGGTAATCTGGTAGATCTGATTTGGAACAATCTGGATTATATCAGCTATTCCAATGCCTGTCACAAGGGCTGTTGCCTTCTCCTTTGTGTTCTGCCCATTATATCTTATTTATGCTGCATCGCCTTTTTCAGGAACTGAATTGTCTTCTGGCATATTGAATGACCCGATTCACAGTGTGGTCTACTTTTGGTCAATAGTTTTGCAGTTGCTTCCATCTCTTTCAACTGCTGACCTAACTACTTCATTCAGATTTCTAAGGTACTAGTTTTTCTATGTTATTCATCATGTTTTCATAGAATCATATAATCATCTCTGTTGTCACCTCTAATATGGAGGATCACGACCGTGTTCAACAGACAAAACGTACAGAGTGCATGTGGCATAGAATCCTAGAATCATAGAATGGTAAGGGTTGGAAGCGACCTTTAGAGATCATCTAGTCCAACTCCCCTGCAGAAGCAGGTTCACCTAGATCAGGTTGCATAGGAACATGTCCAGACAGATCTTGAAGACCTCCAAGGAAGAAGACTCCACACCCTCCCTCGGCAGCCTGTGCAGGGGCTCCCTCACCCTTACAGTAAAATAGTTTTTTCTTATGTTTAAATGGAACTTTTTGTGTTCCAGCTTCATCCCATTACCCCTTGTGCTGTTGCTAGATACAATAGAAAAAAGAGATGTCCCAACCTCCTGACACCCATCATTTAGATATTTGTAAATATTAATGAGATCCCCCCTCAGTCTCCCCTTTACTAGATTAAACATCTCCAGTTCCCACAGCCTTTCCTTATAAGGAAGATGTTCCAGTCCCCTGATCATCTTGGTGGCTCTGAGCTGGACCCTCTCCAGGAGTTCCCTGTCCCTCTTGAACTCGGAAGCCCAGAACTGAACACAAGACTCCAGATGAGGCCTCACCAGGGCAGAGTAGAGAGGGAGAAGAACCTCCCTTGAGCTGCTGGCAACACTCTTGTTGATGCATCACAGGATGCCATTGGCCACGAGGGCACATTGCTGACTCATGGTTAGTTTATTATCAATCAAGACTCCCAGGTCTCTCTCTGCAGAGCTGCTCTCCAGGAGGTCAATCCCCAGCCTGTACTGGTGCATGGGGTTGTTCGTTCCCAGATGCAGGACTCTGCACTTGTCCTTGTTGAACCTCATGAGGTTCCTCTCTGCCCAACTCTCAAGCCAGTCGAGATCCTGCTGAATGGCAGCACAGCCTCTGGGGAATCAGCCAGTTCTCCCAGTTCGGTGTCATCAGCCAAGTTGCTGAGGGTACACTCTGTCCCCTCATCCAGGTCATTGATGAAGATATTGAACAAGACTAATCCCAGAACCGATCCCTGTGGAACTCCACTGGCCACAGGCCTCCAACTCGATTCTGTGCCATTGATCACCACCCTCTGGGCTCTGTCATTCAGCCAGCTCTTGATCCACCTCACCATCCACTCATCCGATCCACACTGCCTGAGCTTTCTGATGAGACTGTTATGGGAGACAGTGTCAAAAGCCTTGCTGAAGTTGAGGTCGATGATATCTGTTATTCTCCCCTCATCTAGCCAGCTGGTTATGCACTCAAAGAAGGCTATCAGGTTGGTCAAACAGAATGACTCCATGTTGACTCCCCCTGATAATAATCTTTTCCTTGTTGTTTAGTAACAACATAGAGGATGAATGATTCCATCACCTTTCCAGGGATGGATGTGAGGCTGACCAGCCTGTAGTTTCCTGGGTCCTTCTTCTTGCCCTCTTAGAAGACTGGCGTGACATTGACCTTTTCAAGTCCTCAGACACCTCACCTGTCCTCCATGAATGTTCAAAAGTGATGGAGAGAGGCTTAGCAATCACATCAGCCAGCTCCCTCAGCACTCTAGGATGCATCCCATCAGGACCTATTGACTTATGAGCCTTAAGCTTGGCCAATAAGTCTTTAACCTCTTACTCTTCCACCCAGGGCAAGTCCTCTGCTGTCAAGGCCATCCTACTATCCTTGCTGGATTGAGCTTCCTGAGGACCGGCCTTGGTCGTAAAGACTGAAGCAAAGAAGACATTCAGTACTTCAGCCTTCTCTGCATCCTCAAACACCAGAGTACCCTCTGTGTTTATTAGTGGGCCCACATTCCTCCTCATCTTCCTTTGTTGCTGCCAATGTACTTGAAAAATGCCTTATTACTGTCCTTAACTTCCTTGTCTACATTTAATTCTAGAAGGGCTCTAGCCTTCCTAGTTGCACTTCTGCATGGCCTTGAAAACTTCCTATACTTTTCCCAAGAAGCCAGCCCCTGTTTCCATCTCTCATAGATGTCTGCTTTCTGCTCGAGTTGTCCCAGTAGACGCTTGTTCATCCATGGAGCAAGGATCCTTTTCCTCCTTTCTTGCATGTTGGGACACACTGATCCTGGGCTTGGAGGAAGAGATGAAGAGATCTCTCTCGGGTAGGCATAAAAAACACGATGCGTCCCTCACAGAGGCACACTTCCAGAAGCACTCAGAGGAGAAATGAGTCATAGTCATTTCAGAGACTCATGCCTCAGGTGGAATCCACTCAAACCACTCAACCCATGGAATAGGTCTTGCTACCCACTGTAGATTACAAGATGTACATATTTTTTACACCATTAAGGGAACTTGCTAGAGTACAAGAAAAGTGCAAGTTCAACTTTAGCAGGCACTGTGAATAGGAGTCAGGTGGGAAATAGGGATGGTGCCTTGTGGGATGCTGGAGACATCTCTTGGGGTAAGTCTCACTTTATCTCCTCAGAATTGCAGAGATGTGCAACAATGTCCTGTGGAATTGCAGAGAATTGTTGGATCAAAACTGTAGATCAAAGTCTCAAAGTATTTCTCTGCTATAGTTGTGTAGTCAGCATCTATTTGATATATTTGAAAACTGTTAAAATCAGCAAATGTGTCATAACTAGTTGCTGACACAAGAAGTTAGAATTTGGTGGTACTATCTGTATATACAGAGCATGAGACAGTCTATACATATTTCTTTGACTGGATTTTTGACTTGAAGTTTTAGGCAATAATCAAGTCCTGCTTAGAGCTGATAGGTTAAGATGGTATGTTATACACCACGCACCAAACCTGGAAGACAGAGGCTTGCCTGACTGCCATCCCCAGCCCTGGGTGCTTTAGAAATTAGAGTTCCTCATATGTGGATTTGTTGGCAAAACTACCTCTGGCTTTCAAAAATCCACAGTGAAACCAAGCAAGACTCTGGAGGAATTTTGTTTTTGTGTCTTTCCTAAAGCTTATGTATTCTGAGATATTTTGTACAAACTAAATTTCTGGTACTCATCTAGGTAAGTTTTGTTGTCTATTAGGACTCTTTCTTTTTTCCTTCATTGAATTTTAAGGGAAGGTAGAGAATAAGGTAGATGAGAAGATTTTAAAGATTGTGTTATGGAAAAATTCGCTTTATTTGATCGTTTTTACTTAAGGAGTTTCATTAACTCTTCTTATTGCTGCCATTGGATGAAGCTCATAGTATGAAAGAACTGCCTTCTGTTTGTTGAATCATTTTTTTTATGCAGAAGTAACTTTAATTACATCAGTTTCTCAGGCATTAGAATATGCCCAAGCTTTGTCCTTTTCCCATTCCAAGTTGAATATATCTGTGTTTAACCAACTCTTCAGAAGAAAAATGTCACAGTGTTATGATCTCTCCATTGCCTTTAAAAAGCACTGGGGTGATGCTATGCAAACAGTATAGATTTAGTAAGTCAATAATTTGTTTTTCTTGCAGGCTGAGTTAGAAAGCTTTAGCTATGATGTATACTACTTGTAGACTTTGAATAGTAGATTAAATTGTGCTATCTTTCTTCATACTATTTAAACAGTGTTGTTTTATCAGTCTGTAGTGTCTTTTTTGAATGTCCTTTTTAAGAGACCATGCATTCTTTCAAAAGTACAATTTATTAGAAAACTTGCCTGTGTCCATTGGACATATTGTCTTTTTTTTGATAAAGAAAATTACCTTATCTTTCGTTAATTTATGGCCTATGCCTTATGCTGCAAGGAGGTGCAGACCTATTTAATAAATCCATATATAATATTGTGTGTTAAGTCTTTATAAGATCATGTTTCAAATCAAGATTAAATCTAACTTCATAACCCTTGCTGAAAGTGGCTAGCTCCTAAAGAAGCAGACTCAGTACAAAAGGTGGGATTTATTACATAGGAGGGAGAAGCCATCTTAGTATTTGATAATGCTGAAGAATTATGCTGAAAAATGTAAACTTTTTACAATAAAGTAATTGGAAGGCTTCAACTATGCACTGTGATGAATTTGGTATTATAATCTATTTATTCTAAAATAAGTATATATACTTAATGTATTAGAATTAGTCTACAGCACCCTCACTCAAGAAACTAACCCAGATAAAAATCAGTGCAGTGCATTTTATGTGCAAATGCTCATCACTGGGTATAAAGGGTTCATGAATAAATCATAATGAGACATACTTTCAAGACATTACAGTATGTTAGATTTTTTTCCTATGCAAATTCATGGAAGGAAGGTTACTATGGTGACAGTAGGCTCATCTGAATGATTGTATCTGTTGCTGAGCATTTTTATGCCTGGCTTCTCTGGTATATTTTTCGATTTTGAACAAAAAATTTTAAACTATCAGAGATGTTTTAAATTCTGCTGCAAAGAAATCATGACCAAAACATAAGAAACCCCTCAAACAAATAGTCAAAAAGAGACAAGAAAAAAAGAGAAAAGAAAAAAAAAGATTAAATTTTGTGCCATAACTAACTTCCTTTGTAGAATCTCTTTTCTTAAAGTAAAATAAAATAGAAATTAATCTTGTCAGCTAGTAATTTAAGAGTTTCAGGATGTTTTTTCCCCAAAGTAGTTTTGCAAGAATATACAAAACAAAATCTGGTAAAAAATTTGGCCTTTATTACAGTAGTTGAGTTATGAGGTTTCCTCAGCAATTTTATAAGATGGTTAACATAAAGCTGTGAGAATCCCAGTTCAAAGCAAGAAGAACACAGCATGCATATGATACTACCTACTATGGCAAAGGAGCATTATAACAGTTGTGACTAGAATGCATCTGAATTCTCAAGCCCCAATCTCATTAAATACCTTGAAGAAAGACTGTCTTTCAGTTTCAGTAATGAATACTGAAAGAAGCAAGGTCAAGTGCTTACTTTACTGCTCAAAGCTCAGCTTTCTGGAAAGAAATCTGCTATATGGATTAGATACGAAGACTTTCAGGCTCTTTGCCCTAGACTTTCAAGCTTTGTGAACCTTGTAAAGTCTCACTGAGTTTGGAATCTTCACTACTTGTAGTTCTCAAAGTTTCTAGGTTGAGTAAGGATATAAAGCTGAAATGCAGCATAGATTTGATATTACATTTCTAAAAGAAAATACATTTATTTTTATAACTACTGATTATAAGTATTGGTTTTATTTCACATTACATACTCAGCTCCTTGTTTAGAAAATCTGAAAAGTTCTGCTTCTGGCTGTAAACTGATTTTTTTTTTTTCCCCAGAAATCTGAAATGCAAATTATGATTTTCAAAAGGTTCTTTGAAGGAGAAGGTCCTATCATACATGACTGTAAGTTTATCTTGTGTTCCTAAATTCAGAGTAGATACATTTTCAATACAATTTGGCCTTAGTATTTGAAGTAGGATTCTACCAGCTGCTCTTCTGCTTCATCTGTTGTGAAAGAAGGGAATGCATCGCTACATAGCGAGTTGACTGTATACCCTAGAATGCCAATTTCTAATTAATGTATTGCTACTGGTGAAGATCAATCTGTGTGCAAAACCTTCAAGACATTCCAGCTATGTGTTACCAAACTGTGTGGTACTCCACAGCTTCCAGAACCTGAGATAAATAGTTTAAACCCAGTCTGTGCTGTGTGCCACAGTGTTTTCAGTATGGACAGAATCTTGGTTTGAACCAAGGTCTGAAGAACCGATGCTTTAAAAACCCCACACATCCAGGACTTCCCCTGGGAGACAGCTGTTTCCAGCTTATGTGAGCTGGAGAAGCTCAAACCAGCTTGGGATATTACTGTCACCAGAACTTTCGCTGTTTGGTTGCATGTGCTGCAGTTCTGCTGTCTGTTCAAAGCTAATCCTCACCTTTCCCCTGATTTTGAGATGAGAAATTTTGACCAGCTTGCGGCAGTGCTTATAGGTTAGTAACTGACAAAATCAGATCCATCTTCTCTCTTAAGCAGAAGAACGAAAGGATTAATAAATGAACTAAAGCTTTTGCATTTGCTCAAAGCAATATCTGTGTACCTAGATCTCATGCCTAACACTTTTAGAGAAGTGTGAAGTATAAAAGAATAAGGACGAATATACATGCTACATTCATTTGAAACATCCTACTTCAAATATTAAGCCCAAATCATTTCATGAATATATCTACTCTGAATTTAGGAACACAAGAGAAACTTAGAGTCACGTGTGACAGAACCTTCTCCTTTGATCATCCCTTTGAAAATCATGATTTCTACTTCAGATTTCTGGGGAAAGTAAAATTTCATGTTATCTGGAACAGCTGAAACTGAATTGTGTTTCTGGACACTGAGAGTTACTGTCCTCTCAAAACTGCTCAATCAACTGCTCAAGAAAATGGTGCCAAATCTTCTTCAGTCTGTGAAGAGTGTTAGCTTAACAAGCTTCAGCTGGAGGGTTTTGCTAGTTTTGCTCTTTGTGATGGAGGTATTTTTAATTGGAATTTAATTTAAAAGAAAATGCATGTTGGTTAATTTTGAGTGAAATAATTTAGCATCTACATGAGCAGATCTGATATGGGAAGGTAACAGCCATATGGAGGTATGAAAACAACATCTTCTGTCCCATAGCTATATTGAAAGTGCACATCTGTCTACATCCTCAGAACTATCCTCCTGATTTGTGGTCACAGTCAAGGCCAGAGCCTCTAGACTCTTTTATCTTCTGTGGAATTACTCATGAATAGTTTTATTCAGTCAGGTTGTATGACTGGGTACACTATGTTTGTACCTAGGGTACAAACTTCTAAGTATCTTCTAGGTATCTTCTAAGTTCTCAAATGCAACGTCTTCCAAAATCCCATGCAAGTCTAATCAGCATTACATTAGCAAGTCTGGAGCAACAGATGAGCGAACCTCCAGCCTGCAGTTTTAATAATTATTAATTTTAGAGTTGCTTTCCCAAGAATAAAGCATCTTGTCTGATCTGTCTTTCCACATGATTCACAAAGCTAAACATGCTTTTTATAATCACAATGCTGAAAAACTGTGAAAAGATGAATGCTTAAAACTATACATTCAGCAGAGTGCTACAGACTGGGAATCTCAGAGCAGTTGCTGTAAGGGAATATTGATGACTAAAGGAGAAAAGTGGGAAATGCAAGAAGTCATTTGTCTGAGCAATTGCACTTTTTTATGACCTAACATATTTTGTTTCTATCTGAAGAAAAGCAGAAATAGAAATATTACTTTTTCAAGAAGAGAGTGAAAATTATTGTATCAAAACTTAATCTTGCAGTTGCCTGTTACTGAATGATGTTCATGGCATAACATCATATTGTCCCTGAGAGGCCAAGGGAGGTGGTTAGCTCACTCTAATTCAGGACTGACTGTACCCTATTGGGATGCTGGGATAGGTTCTGGGCTCTCTAGTACACAAAAGACACGGGCAAACTGGAATGAGTCCAGTGGGAGGCTACTAGGACTAGTAAGAGACCAGAGTGTGTGTCATATGAGGACAGCCTGTGATGTGTAAAGAAATATTTCCACACTAGATTAAAAACCTCTTTGTGTTTTTTTTTTTTTTTTGTAGTTGTAGAATAAGATTATTTGGAATATCCTTCCCTATTACATGTTCTGAACTTCTCTACTTTTTCTGATCATGGCCTTAAGATGCATTTTGTCATGCATGAGTGACAAGGTGGGAGACAGGGTAGGAGAATTAGTTTTGCTAAGAGACTCACTTGCCTCTAACCTCACCAAGGCAGAAACAACCAATGCCACAAAGTTTGCTCTTTGATGTCAGAGCTGAGAGTGTACTGTGGTCTCTTGCCAACACATTGTTTTGTCATTATTTTTCTAGTGAAAAATATATGACTTTTCTCTGCACCAACTCTTGCTACAGCAGGACAATCAAGCAATGTGTACTACAAAACTAAAGGAGTACCAGAGCTTGAAGCCAAGTCCTATCCCACTCTCATCCACAGTAAATGTCAGAACGATTTCCTGTGGGGTTTTGGTTTAGGTTATATTCAGGGATCACAGCATGATCTGCAGATTATTTTATGTAGAATAGGTGTACACCTCATAGCACTGCAAGTTTCCTACTAGAATGTAGTATTTCTGAATTTGGCTAGAGCTGGTTAGATCATTCACTGTAAGCTTACAGGGTAATGTTTGGTTTTGTTTTTTGGGTTTTTTTTGTATGTCTGTTTTTAAAAGACATTTTGGTATATTCTCTTTTCAAAGAAGCAATGCTGGAATAGTCATACATATTTGATAAATAATTTTGGAAATAAAGGCCACCAAGGGTTGATTTTGTGCAACTTTTGTTTCTTATTCTTTTTTATTTTATTTTTGCTAATATTAATACTGTGTTGGTTTTATGAATCTTGTGATTGAGTCCTAAAACTGTTTTACTCCAGGCTGATATCTTAACAGTTAAAAAGGAATGGACAACTAGTAAAAAATTTGTCCCAAATGATTAATTTGTGCTAACACATATGGCACTTTTTAGACTGATCACTGCTTTTATGAATAAACTGAACTCTCCATAAAACTGCCCAAACTCTCTGTATGTGACCTTGGGATTCAACAGTGGGGAGAAGCTGCCCCACTTAATTGCAAAATTGTTTAGGAATCTGCCTTTGTTCAGCTCTGCTGTAATTACTGCAGTGGTTTGAGTCTTCTGCTCTTGTAATAATGTCTGTTTCATTTCATGCCTGCAACATTAATTTTATGTAATGGAATACTATATCAATAGTGCCTACTGGGACTTTATCTGGCCTCTACTTGGCAGCTGATGAAGTTTTTTTCAAAAATGAAAAAACCTGATGCCGATTTTATAGTGTGGATATATAGTGTTTCCTGCAATTTGACCACAGTTTGATTAAATTGTTTTTGTTAATTTATGTTTAGTATTATCTTTTCTGTTAATTTTTCTTTCAGAGTGTACCAGACAGACATTAATGTGGAATAAAACTAATGAAGAAATATGTATAAATATTTTATTCTGCATCAATAATGTGCATTATCTTTCTTGCTAAAGAAGCAGCACTTCTGAGAATTTCTTGAAACATCCTAGATCAGTAGGCACCAGTTTAAACTTAAGATTATTCACACAGAAATTTTCAGTGTGAAAAAAATCAGTGGAATCAGAAAAATACATACGTACCTAAATTGGTGCTGGTGCTATCTTAAGTTGTGAAAGCAATGCCAAACTTGCATGCTAAAAAAATGTATTCAGTGTTCATTGAAACAAAAAGGAGAATGATGGAGAAAGGAAATTGATATTCATAAATGATCTTGTTCCTGTTTTGTGAATGTACCCTGGAAGTTGTCATAGTATGACTAACCCTATTGTACCAATGGCTGTATTTCCTGAATGCAAATCTAGAGCTCACTGAAATTATTTCCAGTTCTCCTGTGGCATTTACTCTGAAGCAGAAAGAATATTTTCATTTAATGACCATTTTCCAGCAGAATGAATATTGAGTAGATGTAACATAATAGACATTACGTATATTTGTCAAATATGTCACACATATACATATATATATTCATATATATTTGTGTCATACTGGTTATGGAAGGATTCTAAAACAAAGTTTCTTATCTTAAAACTACATATACTCGGAGGTTCTAATCTTATGTGTGTATCTAGATAGTTGTAAAGGATAAAATTAGTATGTTAACTGACTGTGTGCAGAAGTCTGAATAGTTGCATTTCTTGTTTTTGAAAGATTCAATATTGTTGGTCAAGTATAGTCTTGACTCAGTATCACAACTGTTGGTCTCTGTGATAGAGATGTCCTGGCCACTTGAATAGCAACATTATTGAATAGTATGAGATTAAATGAGAAGAAGTTGTATTCTGCAATATGTGTTAAGTTCTATTTAATTAGCCCACACTTCTATATATTGATTTGAAGATTCTCATTTTTCACCAATAAGGCAGAGCGTTGCACTGAAGCCCTTGAAATAATTCTCAAATTCAGCACTTCCTGGTGATTATAAATAAAAGCAAATGGTTCATATATCACCATGACAGGTTATTAAAAAAGAAGAGAGAGATCAGAAGCTGTTATGTGGTTTTATTTTTTAAATTTATATTAAGATAAATCCAATTTCAGTCAGCAAATTCTAAGAAGAGATCAAACAAAAATAATAGCATAAGAACAGAAATGTAAAGAAATGAATTTAAAATAGGAATTTTCGCTTGAACTGCAGCTAACTGTCTAAAAATGTCTAAACCAGTGGAACAAAAATAACTTTAATAAAATACACCCTCCTTTGTAATCTGCAAAGATTGTAATTTTGCAGACTATATGCATTATTTGATTATATTATGACATGTATTAGCGAGAAAGCTTATCCACCCTACCTTGTGTAGACTAAATGCCATGCCATTTTTGTTGCTTACATATCACTGAATATTCCAGCAAAAGGAAGAAGAAGTAGCACATTTCTGTTTTTACCCCCTAATTACATGTCCTTTTCACCACTTATTATTTTATTGACTTGGGAGCTGAATGTGATTTTTGCACATATGAGCTGTTCTAAGAATCAAAGTGTTTAATTCCAGATTGCAAGTAAAAATATTATTAATAGACAGATATTATAAACACTCATGAGAGAGTAAAAAAAACCAGCAAATCCATCAATTTTAGATTTAGGCAGAAAGTAGTCTTCCATCCTGCAAAAATGAGAAATTTAAAACATTTCCTTGTTTCACATAAGCATGTACTAGTAACTAGCAACTAGCAACATTGTTTTTGTCAGCAAATAAAAGTATTTCCCAGCCTCCAAACTTTAGTGTACTTCTATAGTAACTACAACCTGGAATTTAAGGTAGTTGCCTGAGCTGTGATTTTGATTCTATTCCATATCTCTGTTGAATAAAAAAAGCCCAAGAACTTCATTCAACTGAGTTTTTAAAATTTGGAGGGATGCTCTGACTCTTCTCTTTTCCCAAGCTGTGGAGGAGAGAAAGAAGAAATACTGAAGTTGTTTTGCCAGACACACAAAATGTTTTGCCAGTCAAACTCCACTTTCTGCAAATATCTCAATGCCGTGAACTTTTCGGCTCTTGGCCTGAAAAACCAGACTCGAAGTCTGCAAACCAGGCTCGAAGCCTGAAACCAGACTCTAAGCCTGAAAAACCCAGGCTCAAAGCCTGAAACCAGGCTCGAAGCCTGAAAAATGAACCAGATTCAAAGCCTGAAAAATGAACCAGACTCAAAGCCTGAAAAACCCAGGCTCAAAGCCTGAAAAACCAGCTCCAAGCCTACTTCATGCGGCGATCAACCCAGGGTCCGATTCTCAGCTGGGTGGGAAGAAATCAGTCCTACTCAATGTGAGTGATAGCAGAAATCTTCTTCTTTACTGAGCGCAGGCTCTAACTTATATACCCAGCAGCTTCAAAGCTAGCTCAGCAACAGCAGCTAATAGATTACATTCTTATGTTCATCCTACTTGCGGTTTCTGCGATAAGCAAGCTCCCTCACATTTCCCATCTTGTTTTTCTCCAAAGTTGTTTTCCACCTTGAGCTGTTAGCTGGTTAGCTGAAAACAGCCCGACCTTGAAGGAACAGAAAGTGGCCTGCTGTCTATGTGACAGCAACTGCTTTAACCATGGCTCTGACTCTGGTCTTTGATTGTGCATTAAATTCATATAACTAGAACTCAGATTGCCTTGCCCCATCAGGCCTAACATTATGCCCTGGGATCCACGTCCATTCTCCCTTAACCATTCCTCCACATCTCAAGGGAGACAAACCTAAAGTAAGCAAGAAGAAATTTTTCCATTAACTTCAACGAAACTTCTATCAAAACAGAAATATCATCTAGCTAAATCTGGAAGGTTAATTAATTTGACGCTGAAATACTCAAGCAGGAATTTTAGGAAAACCAAATGTTTAACATTGCTCCTCTTAGTAAAAGTAACTTTTAGTTACTGCCAGTGGTAAAAGAACTGAGCTTTGCTTTAATTACCAGGTTTTGTGCTAATATAACTTGGATGGCAAAGTTTATGTGAGAAGTTGAACATAGCTTTTAATTTTTTATAAAGAAAATACTTTAGCACCAGATTTACCAATCAGTTTGTACTCAATTGCTTCAGCAAATATATTCCCTTCAGGAAAGAATTCCATGGAATCACCTGAGTGAGGTGTACATTTTAACAGAAATTCTGCCATTTTCAGTATAATTTCCATCTTACAGAAGGAAAATGCGTTCATTTAAAAAATGTCCTTACGCAGAAGTAGATTGTACAGTGTAATAGATACCAGTTTTGTGGATTATGAAGAAAATGCTCTTGTTAAGGAATTGTTGCTCAGAAACACTGAGATGTCCAGAACAATGCTAGTTCACTATTTGAATAGATGAGAGTTGAAATGTTGGAGATGTCAGCCTTTGATAAGCATATTTTAATGTATTTGATTTTTTAAATTGGCATTTGAGTCAGCAAAGCAAATTTTGTCTTAGATAGGACCTGTGATTATGAGGCAATGGCAAAGTTACTAACACAGCACCAAACTCAATGCTAGTTTTCTTAAGGAAGAGGAAAACATCTTTTCTCCTCACTTCAAAAGACGATGACATTTAAAAGAGAGTTTTACTACTGTTACAAGTTAAATCTGTAAAAATCGTGATAGCATCTTTCTATACACAGTCCAGTTTAGAAGAACTAGAATAACTTACTTTCATTTTACAGATATACATTCTTCCTAATCAGTTAATAGAGGCAGTCCACTGAGGTTTCTGGCTTACACTGCAGTGATGCAGTCTAACAAATTTTCCAGGCATGAATAACACTGAGGAAATCTACAAATGTACAGGTATGTTTCAGTATCTGCTTTGGAGCTGTTAAACAACTTAACTATTGGTTTGTAAAGGCGCAGGAGGCTCAAAGATTTTTACATTTAGCTATATATTAGGATCAGTTCCTGAATCTAAAGAAATGATTAGCAAATGCATAAAGGAAAGAGAACAGCAAAATCTCAGTCTTCAATCAGCTGAAATGTTTGGAGTTTATAATGGAAGTGGTAGCTGACTGAAAAAAATGACTAGTTTATGCTATGGTAGTATTCTTTTCCTACACTTTTGTTCTAAGGAAACAAATATTATTAATAGAAGATACAATTATTTATATTTTGTGTCCATCATTGACTTCTTAAACCTAACTGATTTTTACTTTCTTGATTTAATACTTACATTAGAAATACAATATTGTGATTTACATAATCATAGTTATTCAATCTTGTAGGTCATCTTTACTGATGTAAAAGGGTATTGAAAAGAAGACCATACAATACTAGAAACAGGGTTCCCCTTACCTGTGGAAACAATTCTTAAACTTTGCCAGGAATTTGTATAACAATTACAGTAGCAGATGCATCCAAAGTCTTTGACAGGAAGAAAAGGCTAGAATTTCATAGAAATGCATCAGATGGCATTTTAAAAAATGCTAATAAGGAGCAATGTCTCTAGGCCACTCCTTATTTTGGAATGCTCAGTACATCACAGCAGTCATTTATACTTGCATTACAGTTGGAAAGTGGAAGGGTATTGTCAGCTTGAGTCTTCCTAATATTGCTTTTAACCAAAACTGGTTACAAATACAGAATAGTATGTTAGTTTTGTTAATAATTTTGTACTTTTTGCACTTAAAAAAAGTAGAAATATAATTTTCTGCTTGAACATACCTCTCTCTAATTTACAAATAAATATTTTTCAATACTTTTATTATGTTGTGACTTCAGCATGAATTCATGACTGTAGAGAAGAAATACTCTAGTCTTCTTTACTTTAGGTGTCCTTAAGGTAACAAAAGCTCTCAATAACCACAGACTTCAACCATACACAAAGGTATGACCATATGCAAAAACAGTTGCTTTTATCATGAGGAATATTTTAAATTAAACTGTTCAAGAGATTATTTATAATGCTGAATGCTCAGTTTTCAACCTATGTCTACTTCTCTTATTTTTTTTCTATATATATTTTCCATTTTTGCTTCTTATATAGAAATTTAGGGAAGATGTGATATATTGCATCAAAATAGAGCATGCCGTACACTGTTGGCTTAGACTGGGAAATAGCTCCATGTTGTAGGTGCAGGAACAGCCAAAGGAGGAGGGTGGGAGGGATGCACACTTAGCCAGAGGCAGAACTCACTAAGTGAAGAGTGTTTTCCCTCAGATGACTCAGCTTCTCCCATACGGTAAAAGTTACAGCTACAAGGAGTATTTTACCTCATCTCTATCTTGCTCTCTCACACAAACCTTGTCTGCCTCCTCTCTACCATGGACGGGTAATTCCAGTCCTCATGGATTCATTTTTACTCTGCTCATTAGTTTTGTACTGTCTGACGATTTACCTTCCCAAAGATAATTTCCTGTGAGAAAATTAGGATTTTTTTTTTCTTTTAGAAAGAAAAATGTAAAAGGAAGAAAATATTTTCCTTTAGCACCTGAATTCCTCTAGTGCGGGGCTGTGACTGCTTACACTGCTATCAAATCACCTCTTCATTTGCTGTTAAAATGCTTCCAGCTGACGTGCCACCATTTTATTTGACCAAATCTTAATCTCATTTCCTGAGGTGAAGGATGCCTTGTTCTATCTTTTGTGTAGGCGAGTATCTAATTCTTTTAAACTTTAATGTTTTGTGTAACCACTGCTTTCTTGCTACAATACTCTGTTGAGCCTAATGAAAGCTGCACTTGTCAATACAGTTAACATGTCACGATATTCTTTTCTTTTTCACTCCATAGACAGACCATGTAGAATGGAGGTTTTTAATTAAATCTTTTCATGTCATTTGCTTTACTTAAGAAGATGAGACAGACAACCAAACAAAAAACCAAAACCCAGCATAAAAAAAATATCACTGTGTAGATTTCAGGAGGGAAGTTCTCAAGGACTGTTAGCATATATCAAACATTGACATCTCACATTTGTTCAGTAATTCTTTAGCTGAGGGCTCGAACAGACACAGAGTTCTTATACAACACCAGAATCAAGGTCACAAATCTTATTAGAAAGAGAAGATAAAGTGATTGTACTTCCAAACAAATCAATATAATATTAAGTACCATATCTTTTGAGAAAAGCATCCTTCTACACATATGTAACCTTAGATCCTAATTTCATAATGGACATAATTCTAGGATTAGCAACAACTATATTTAAAGCTGAGATTTTATTACTTTTTCATTCATTTTTTTGGTGTTCTATTGTATTTGGATTAAGGGGTGACATGATTAGTATCACTTTCTTATTGGCAGTTTACATTCAATTTTGGTGCAAAGTGGAACTGGACTCTTGTGTAGTCGGAATAATGCATGAATTATTGGACTTCAAAATATTCCAAAAACATTTTCGTTCACTGTCTACCCATGTCAACTTTTATAGCATAGTAGTACAGACAAAGTAAACATTGTTAATTTAACTTGATGAATTTGATTTTTTCCTGACAATTCATAAGAAGAATGTATTCCACAATACAGAAATACAAAATTAAAAATGGAAAATTATATGAAAATACTTAATTTGCTACTTGACAATTACAGTCAAGGTCAAGCAATGTTTGCTAAAAACCAGACACACACTGAAGAGAACTACTTCCTTTGAAGACAATGTAATTTTGTTTTATGTATCTGGAAAGTTAGGTATAATGTAGTTTATTACTCATACCAGCTGAAGTGAAACTGAATATTAAATGATCCAGAAGAAAGAATCAAAACATATAAGTTTGCTTTGGACTAAATATGAGTCTCTAGGTTCTTATTTTATCTTCCAGTTCTTGTCCATGGTTTTATAGGTTCTATTTTACTATCACTGACAATGGTATTATGTTATTCTTTCTCCTACATCGTCTATCCAGTAATAGGAATTACTGTATTCTTTAGCTTAGTAGAAGACAAGAAGAAATGTGGGAAAATTAGCAGATGTACTTTGGAGGAGAGTTGAGATTAGAGAGGAACAAAATGCCTTCTTTCACTTCTCTTCTTAAAAAACTTGGCAGATGGGAAGGTGTTTATTATTATTCATTGCAATGGACAGTCTGTTATTAAAATGAGTAATTAAAATGGTCATCCCAACACAGTATGTCACAAAATGTTTGCACCTCACTGAAGACAGCAGGGCATCGAGGCACACTAAGAGCACTGTGTCTTTGAGGATTGTAGCAGTTACTAGGCAGAAAAGTCTACTAATTTCAGATCTTTTAAAAATCTGGTTTGAGAGGTTTATATTTTCCACGAAGAATATTTTTTCATTATTGCTACCCTTTCCTGTAATGTCTCTTGAAACTGGAGAGATGGGGAGTTGTTTTAACCTTATGCATGTTAGAAACAAAAAATTGATTATTTTGTAATATTTCAACCTTCTTTATCAAGATTAATAACAAGAGTTTTCAAACCTTGATTCATATCTTGAAGTTTTAAAGCTTGAAACATATTTCTATGTTCTGACCCTGCACTTTCATCTTTTTGTATACCATTCTTTGCAGGGACAGGTAATGAGAAAAAATTGTATCCACAGTATATTGCAGAGTCTATTTCAATGCCTATAATAATGATTGATGCAGGTGAGGAGCAGTTCCTCGACCTCTAAACAAATAGAAACTTGAGTTTTTACAATTTGAGTTAAAGAAAAATGGACAGTATCAGCCTCAGCAATTCCATGAATCATGCACAAAGAAGGAGATACACTCATGGGAAAATAGATATGTAAGAAGCTCTGACAGAATTCATTTGGCATTATGTACAAAACTGAGCAGCTCAGTGACAGAAAGTGAAGACAGCTCATTGACTCACTGGCTTTGAGTGAAACAAGCTGGCTGTTTCAGAAACAGAGTGAAAACATTCTGGACAAAGAAAAGAGAAGTCAAACATCTGGAGCTGGGATGGACAAACAATGAAGACTCAGATTAACCTTAGTAGCTTCAAGTTTTGGTGCCGATTAAAAAAAAAAAAAGAAAAAAAAAGACCATGGACAGGTTTATTTTTGCCAATAGTTAATCCAAAATCCAAAATGCTTGATCAACTGCTCTAAGATTTTATCGCAGTATATGGTTTTGGATACATCATTATGTCTTCTCTTAACTCCAAATTCCAACAGGGGCATAAGTGTGTGCTGAAAAGACTGTAGAATTGCTACTATCTATAGTATCTCTACTATCTGTACTATCTATACCTAGAGCTTTTAAATTACAAAGGCACCTATGACATTTGTCTATTGATGAGATTTTTGCCCCAAACCCAAAATCAGTTCCTGCATGGTAATTGCTGAGATTAGCCGTCAATATTTGTCCAGATGCTTACATTTTCTTCAGGTACATACTCAGTTAAGATGGTTTTATGTAGCTCTGATAAGGTAAGGAAAAAAGATAATGCTTTTCTTTTACATATCTTGTAGTGTTTTCAGGATTGCCTATAACAAGAGGCAGCTTCCACATCTGTACCAAAACATTGTAAAGGAAGTTTGGAGTTTAGAATTCGTGAACTTTAAGCTACCTAACTTCCTTTTACAATATGGGGGACAAGCTTTGTGGAGAAGGAAGAAAATTTCACATGTAACTTGGCTTTCAACAGAATTGGTCTTGAAAGCATTCCTGTAAAAGAGCTATAGAAACACTATAGAACTAGCGTGGAGTGGGTAAGCAAGTAGGTGAAAAGTCATACTGAGAACATCCACTTGTTTTTCACAAACTGAAAAGATGAATAAAGAGAAATTTCTCAAAGTTGATATTTACTGTTTCGATTAAGCATTTGGACAGCAGAATAGAGAGCGTCCTTACCACATTTTCAGGCAAAACAAGCATGGGTGAGACAACTCTGAACACTTGAGAAGATTAGAATGTGAAATGTTGATTGATTAGAACAAGAGCATGAGACAGGATGTAAATCAATCAGAGAAGGCATAAAATCACACACATAGGTATAATCAGCTATGTGTATTCAAGAATGCTAGCAAAGAAGTTCTAAAGAGAACCTGTAGCTTTTAGAATCATAGAATCAGAATGGTAGGTGTTGGAAGGGATCTTTAGCGATCATATAGTCCAACCCCTGTGCCCCCCCCCCCCCCCCCCCCCGTAAAGCAGGTCCACCTAAATCAGGTCACAAATGAATGTGTCCAGACAGGTTTTGAAAATCTCCAGAGAAAGATATTCCACATTTTCCATGGGCAGCGTGTGCCAGGGCTTCCTCACCCTTACAGTAAAATAGATTTTCCTTATGATTAAATGGAAATTTTGTGTTCCAACTTATTTCTGTTACCACTTGTCACTACATACAATAGCAAAAAGAGATACCCTGTCATGGTTTGGCCCAGCTAGCACAGCAGCACCACGACAGTCTCTCACTCCATGCCCCCATTCACCCCCACCCTCGTTAGGATGGCAGAAGACCCAGCAAAATGGGAGTAAAAAGATAAGCAAGGTTGTTGTGGATTGAGGCAGGGAGAGCTCGCTGCCAATTATGGTTCTGGGCAAAACAGACACCAGTACTCGAATGAGAGAGGAAAGTAGGAGAGTTTATTCCACAAGAAACAGAATGGAATAAAAGCAAAAAGGGAGTCGGATGATGAGAAAATTACAACCAGCACTTTAAGATCTCCCTCCCCCATCCCTCCTTTCTTCCTGGGCCCAGCTCACTGCTCCCGATATCTCTACCTCCTCCCCCCTCAATGGCTCAGGGGGACAGGAATGGGGTATGTGGTCAGTATCTCACAGATGGGCTCTGCCACTTCTCTCCTCTCAGAAGAGGATGACTCCTGGCATTCTTCCCCTGCTCCAACACGGAATTCGTCCCCTGGAACACAGTCCTTAACGAACTTCTCTGGTGTGGGTTGTTCCCAGCAGCTGCAGCTTCTGCCGGTACAGGGTCCCTCACATGGGATGCAGTCCTTGGTGAATATCTCTGACATGGATTCTTCACCACGATTGCAGTTTCTGCACTTGCAAGGTCCCTTCCTCGGGACACAGTCCTTGGTGAATATCTCTGGCGTGGATTCTTCGCCACGGTTGCAGTTTCTGCAGTTACAGGGTCCCTCTCTCTGGACAAGGCCTCTTCTGGGCATAAGTTTAATGAGCTGCTTTGTCGTGGGTTCCTCCCCACAGTTACAGCTGTGGATATTGGGTCCCTTCCTCGGGCGCGGCCTGCTCCGGCCATAGTGATAAAGGGCCCCTCTTTCGGGACACAGCCTCCTCAGGCCAAAATCACTGTCCCTGGCTCAGGGCCTTTAATGAAGTGAATCGCTGCCCCTGGTCCGGGGTCAGCTTTAGCAAAATGAATCTCTGCCCCTGATGCGGGCTCATTATCAAAATGAGTCTCTACTGCCGATGCGCGATCTTCGATGAAATGAAAATAAATCTCAGCTTCACCAGTCTTTCCATAGAATGCAGGGGAATCTCTGCTCCAGCACACCTTCTCCTCTCTTTCATCACTGACCTTGGAGTCTGCATGGTTGTTTCTCTCACTGTTCCTACTCCTTGCACCACCACCAGCCAGAAGAAGAAGAAGGAGCAGAAGAAGGAAAGAAGATGGAGGAAGAAACATCCTCTTTCGGCTTCTTCTTAAAAAGTGATCATGGAGGCATCTAATTGGCTCAGCCCCAGAAGTGGGTCTGGCTCAGAGCTGGGGAGAGTTGCGAGCAACTTCTTACAGGAGTCATATTTACAGCCCCTTCCCCCTTACCAGAAAAGGCTGTCATATCAAACCATGACATATCCCAAACTCCTGACATCCATCATTTAGATATTTGTAAATATTAGTGAGATCCCCCCTCAGTCTCCTCAAGACTAAACATCTCCAGTTCTCACAGCCTTTCCTCATAAGGAAGATACCCAAGTCCCCTGATCATCTTGGTGGCTCTGAGCTGGACTCTCTCCAGAAGTTCCCTCTCCGTCTTGAGCTGGGGAGCCCAGAACTGAACACAGGACTCCAGATGAGGCCTCACCAGGACAGAGCAGAGGGGAAGGAGAAACTCTCTTGACCTGCTGGCTACACTCTTGTTGATGCATCCCAGGATGCCATTGGCCTTCTTGGCCACGAGGGCACATTGCTCGCTCATATTTAGTTTATTATCAATCAGGACTCCCAGGTCTGTCTCTTCAGAGCTGCTCTCCAGCAGTAGTTCAACCCCCAGCCTGTACTGGTGCATGGGGTTGTTCGTTCCCAGATGCAGGACTGTGCACTTGTCCCTGTTGAACCTCATGAGGTTCCTCTCTGCCCAACTCTCAAGCCTGTTGAGATCCTGCTGAATGGCAGCACAGCCTTCTGGGGAATCAGTCAGTCCTCCCAGTTCGATGTCATCAGCAAACTTGCTGAGGGTACACTCTGTCCCCTCATTCAGGTTGTTGATGAAGATGTTGAACAAGACTGGCCCCAGAACCAATCCCTCTGGAACTCCATTGGCCACAGGCCTCCAACTCGATTCTGTGCCATTGATCACCACCCTCTGTGCTCTGTCATTCAGCCAGCTCTTGATCCACCTCACTGTCCACTCATCCAAGCCACACTGCCTGAGCTTTCTGATGAGGATGTTGTGGGAGACAGTGTCAAAAGCCTTGCTGAAGTCAAGGTAGATGATATCTGTTATTCCCCCTCATCTAGCCAGCTGGTTATGCACTCAAAGAAGGCTATCAGGTTGGTCAAACAGAATGACTCCATGTTGACTCCCCCTGATAATAATCTTTTCCTTGTTGTTTAGTAACAACATAGAGGATGAGTGATTCCGTCACCTTTCCAGGGATGGATGTGAGGCTGACCAGCCTGTAGTTTCCTGGGTCCTTCTTCTTGCCGTCTTAGAAGACTGGCGTGACATTGACCTTTTCAAGTCCTCAGACACCTCACCTGTCCTCCATGAATGTTCAAAAGTGATGGAGAGAGGCTTAGCAATCACATCAGCCAGCTCTCTCAGCACTCTAGGGTGCATCCCATCAGGACCCATTGACTTCTGAGTGTTAAGCTTGGCCAACAAGTCTTTAACCTCTTACTCATCCATCAAAGGCAAGTCCTCTGCTGTCCAGGGCCAACTTGTCAGTAAAGCCTGAAGCAAAGAGGGCATTCAGCCTTCTCAACATCCTCTGTCACCAAGACACCCTCTGTGTTCAGCAGCAAGCCCACATCATCCCTCATCTTCCTTTTGTTGCTGATGTACCTGAAAAATCCTTTCTTATTTTCCTTTATTTTTTTTCACCAGATTTAATTCTGAAAAGGCTTAGCCTTCCTGGTTGCTTCCTGAATGCTCTGATAAAGTTCCTATCACAAGAATCAAGCCCCTGGTTTCCACCTCTCATAGATGTCTGCTTTCCCCCTGAGTTGTCCCAGCAGATGGTTGCTCATCCATGGAGGCGTCCTGCATCGTTTTCTTGCTTTTCTATGTATGGGGAGACATTGATCATGGGCTTGGAGGAAACATTTGAAGACTGACCAGCTCTCCTGGGCACTCCTACCATCTAGGATCCTATCCTATGATATCCTTCCAAGTAGGTCTTTGAAGAGTCCAAAGTCAGCTTGCCTGAAATCCGTGCTCCTGGTATTGCTTTGTGTCCTGCTTCTTCTACACAGGATCTTGAACCCCATCTTGTGGTTGCTGCAGCCGAGGTTGCCTCCAACCTTCACATCGCCAACCAGACCCTTGTTATTTGCTAGCAAAAGGTCCAGTAGCACATCCCTCCTTGTTGATTCCTCAACCATCTGTGACAGAAAGTTGTTATCAACATTCTGTAGGAACCTCCCGGACTGTGCGTGCTTGGTTTGAGTGGCCTTGCCAGCAAATATCAGTCCTCCATGAGGACCAGGGATTGTGACTGTGAAGGAGTTCTCAGTTGTTTGTAGAAGGCCTCATCCACTTTCTCCTCCTGATCAGGTGGTCTGTAATAAACTCCCACAACAGCATCACCTACATTACCTTGCCCCTTAATTTCCACCCACAATCATTCAACCTGCCCCTCATCCCCTCCCAGGTAGAGCTCAATGTATGTTAATTTCTCCCTTACATAGAGAGCGACTCCACCTCCTCACCTTGTCATTCTGTCTTTCCTGAACAATCCATAGCCCTCCATGGCTGTGCTCCAGTCATGGCAGCTGTCCCACCATGTCTCTGTGACCGCAATGAGGTCATAGCCCCACATCCAGTTCCTCCTGCTTATTCGCCGGGCTGCGTGCATTGGTGTAGAGGCAATGCAGGGGCTTACTCAAACACACAGGTTTCCCTGCTTGGATGTGAGAGGATGCTCCCTGATTTGACACTCCCTCAGACTGGTCAACCTTCTGCATCTCGTCTTGGGGTGTGGCTTTTAGAGGATGAAGAACTAAGAAAATGACAACAATGACTTGGAGGCCTGCCTTGTGATAAAAAAGTAAAATGTTTAAACTGAATCAGAGAAAATGTTTCCTACACTGTGGAAAATAGATTTCAAACCACTAAGGATAGTCAGGCTCCACAACAAGATGGTTGTCACTAGAGTTTTTTGTATACATGGACATATAAAGCACAACAGTAGTTTAAAGTCCCAAATTCTTTCTATCCTTATTATTAGAATTGAAAGTTGCCTTCTAGCATGGTTAGATGACACTTAAATATTAACAGCAAAGGCACTGTAGAAAGAAAATCTGGTTAGCTGGGTTATAACTGTTGAGAAGAATTCCTGATATTTACAGGGATGTTTAGTATCTTACACTTCAATAATTACTTTAAGTTAAATTTTTTTTGACTGTTGTTGTTTGCAGAAATCCTGAAAAAAAATTAATCATGTTTACTTTTCACATACTGGGCACAATGAATACAATTGAAGGAATTTACTCATTGTTTTCAATAAGGACTGAATTGGGTTTTTGGAGTGGTTGCACTGTCTTTGTGTATATATGTGTGAAGCTAAGCGTTCAGGCAAGTCACAGCCAAAATTACCTTCTGTATTCACCATTGTGAAGGGAAAATAAAGAATGCTCACATTATCCTTTTAAGACACATTTTAAAGGTTTAGACAGTTGTTAAAAAGATGGAATAACAAATCAAGACAATGACATAACAAACATTCACATGTTAAATTAGCAGGGCTTTTGTCTTTCAAAAGAAATCCTATCTTTCTCTTTACTTCATTCTACTCATTGCTTCAGATGCAAAAGGACATACTTGTTTATGTAGGTGGAAAAGAAAAGTATCTAGAGTAATTTCATGTAAGTACTCTATGCAATAAATGCTTGGTACCTTGTAGTATCAAGCAAACTTACCTAACAGGCTACTTAGAACAGGACACGTTTGTGAGATATTTCTTACGCTTGGCCAAGATAAGAAATTAATTAGCTGCTCTAGGAATAGGAAAGAGGACCAGCCTTTTCCTGTAAACACTCTCGAGTGCTCATGTTCTAAAGGGAAGACATTATTACAGTGGCTGATTAGCAACAGGAAACAAAAGAAGGAAGCCAGTTACATTTGTGTTTGCATGGCAATGGGCAGCAAAATCTCTGTAACTAATAATGGAAGAAATAAAAGTTGATGTCTTTAGCTGCAAAGTTTAAATTTGTCAAGAGATGTAATTTGCTCATAAAGAGTAATGACCTGGGAAAAAAGATTTAGAGAGGAAGAATAAATATATAATCAGGTCTTAGAAAAAAAAAAGTCTGTGTGTTTATCTGTCCCTTGTGTAAAGACCCAAAGCTGGTGAGGGTTTTTTGTTTGGTTGGTTTTTTTTTAATAATGTTTGTGTTTCTTTCTCTTTAAACTACATTTGTATGCCAAGAGCACAATTGCATTTCTCCTCTGTTACTCTAAAGGTTACACAGTACGTTTTTCTCTGAACATGAAGATGTTGTTCATACTGGCATGTGATTTAATGCAGAACTATTTGAGGGATTTATGAACTTGTAGGACAGCTGAAGACAAAGATTTTGGATGAATGCATAGTCGTGTATGCAGAAATCATTGTGCAGCCTCTTTTTATTTTCCTTTATTGAATAAAAGCTTTAAGATATGTGTTTCAGTTTTGCTACTTTGAATAATAAGCAGCAGCAACATTAAATATCTCTCTCCCTAATCACTCCCAAGTCATGTTTCGGTTTAGTGACATTGCCAGTAGGTCAACGCATTGGCCAATTTACCAAGTCTTAATCTTAAATCCTCCAGTTGCCTACTCTTAGCTCTTGAGAATAGTGTCCTGCCTAGCCGTAGATATCCTGGGGGAACTGATGGCCTTGATGGAACAGTAACTCAATGAATGAATCAGTAACAGATATTTTAGAAGGAACCTGTCACCATCTAAAGTGGTATTAAAGAAGCCTTTCTCATCCTGTCTTTGCAGGGGGGTTGGACTAGATGATCTTTCGAGTTCCCTTCCTGCACTTTTGATTCTGTGATTTTGTGATCTCTTCTGACAACTGAGGACAAAGGCTGGTTGCATAGAAGTCAACATACTACCAGCTCCCTTGCAGAGCTTTTCTTTTTTGTGAAGAATTCCAGGCTTTTTCCCCTCTTGTTAATTATTTTTTTTTCTCTGTAAAGCTGGCAAAACATTCTAAGTGTGTAGGATGGGGAAAACAAATTCAGACTTGTACATGTTTACAAATAGGCAAAATGAGAGATGATGATGAGAAAAGTGTGGTTCTGTTCATTGACAGTCCTAATTCCAGGCCTGTTTTCTGAAGTTTTCATACTTGAGATGAGGTCCTTTGTGGGAATAAAGAACTGGTAATTGGCAAAAAAATGTAAACCAACCTTCAGAGTATGAGACTGATTACTGCTGAATGAGATAATGTTAAACAATGTCTGGTTGTGAGTGTGAGAAGCAGCAGCGTGAGGGTGGAAAACAGGCAAAGCAGGATGTAAAAGTAAAGCAGATAGTATGTAACTTTGACAATAAACTGGCAGCTTGGATACAGTAGAGCAACACTTACTCATTGCAATGCTCCCCATTCAGAAATCCTGAGTGGGTTTAGTGTGCTTCAGTGTGTCATCCTGATCCCGACTGGCCTGAGACTGGCAGTCCTTAACAAAAGTTTTCTCTTCCAAATTGATTTAAAAGCTTTGTCTTAACATTGTATTTGTCACAGTGAAATAGAAAAGGAAAGTAGCTCAATAACAGGCAATTGCGTCATATCCACAACTTGTAAGCCAAAATCACCTGACTGACATAACGTACAAATAATCCACTTGCTGAACGAATGATTCAATTAATTGGGCAACAATCACAGTACAACACTAGCAGATGGCAACTCTGGGGTAGGATTGCCCAGGAAATAAACCAAGTTTGCCACTTTTTTATTATATTGGAATGGAAATGATACTTTCAAAACGTGAGCAATGAGGATCTGACGAACTACATGAAAATTTGTTTGTTATTTATGCTAGGGAATGTGGAGAACTATGATGGGGAGTATCTCTTAATAGCTGTTGAAATTTGTTCACTTTGTATAAACTAACCATTAATTTTCTCACAGAGAGAGAAAAAATGATTTGATGAGAAATCAGATGAGAGTCTGCATCTCCTAGGTTCTGGACAGAAAATTTACTATACGAGGTGAACAAATCTCTTTTATTTTTGAATGGAGTTCCGGATCAGAACACTTTCTAACAAAAGTTTAGCTACAGCTTGAACTGTACTTGGAATTTTGGATTACTTTATTTGTAGAGATGGATTCCAAACTGCAAAAAATGCTGCAAACAAGTGTTTTAAAAAGCATTCCCTGTAAAATTAAGGAAATAAACTACAAATATAAGATATGTAGTTCTGACGTGTTAGTCTTCCAATTTTCTGTTCTTTGCAAATTTGATTTTCTTTGAGTCTCCAAGTAAGGATTACCTTTCCCCTCAAAAAACATTAGTGAAACGGCCTTGGCAGTCCCAAAAGATTGATCTGCAAGGATCACCAAGCACTCCATAGATTTACTTTCTGGCACAGAACTAGAAAATTTCATGGAATTTTTTATATTGTATATATTTTTTGGACATAAAAGCAACCTCTGTCCCAACAGTAAAGCTCTCCAGAGCTTTCCTATTGTCTTCCACAGTGACAAGTTTTCACTACTGTAACTCTTTGCTGTTTTGCCAGATGCCAAATGAATGAGTCATCGGTAGTGACTTTGAACCCCCATTAATTCCATTAACTTCTGATTTTTGACCTAAAGACTTTGTTGTGTTAATAGGTTGTAGCAGAATAGTTCACTGCTGTTAGTATCTTCTGGATTTTTACAGATATGATGACACTTCCAGACAGAGGCTCACTTCTGTCAGGCTTGTCAACTCTAAGCACAAGGAATTTAATATCTATCTGAATTGCAAACATTTGTGACTGTTATGACCTGTTATTTAGGTAATGCTACTTTCTGCTATTCATGAGAAATTAATAGTCATACAGCAAAGATTTACTGGTGCTTAATGGCTGAATTCTGAGACTGGTACTCTGAATTCTGAGGTGATTGCTCATGTTTGTATCTTTAGTTTGTGATCCTGCCAATTTTCTGGTTCTAGATATTAAAATGGGTGAATTTTCCAATAACAGCTTAAGATTGGATGTTTATCAATGTGAAAAAGTTATTATTGTATTGATTAAAAACCAGTTCAGTGTGGAGCAAGCAGAGAATGAGATACTTTCAAATCTTCTAAGTTCTGTATGTGTTTTGTAATATTTGCTTAGTAATGCTTTGTTGTTTCAAAACTGTATTTTACAGATCACTCCATAACTTCACACGATTGGTTGGACCTGCCTATCTATTCTAATACTTTTTTTTCCAGTCCCAAGGTGACCACACACTGAACGTTAATTAGACTCATATTGCTCTCTTAATAGAATGTCCTATTGCCCTGTCAGGAACAAACACTGTTGCACATTTGCACGATTCTAATAGTAAATATTGTTTTTAGCCACATTATTCAGAATCGAGGCTGGCAGAGCAAAAATAGATACAGGTCTGAAGTCTGACATAGGTTTTTACTGTCAATTTGCACATCTGTTGTGTATTTTCAAGGAGGAAATCTCCAGGGATCTGTTTGGCAATGCAAATTAGTATAAACTCAGATTTTGCAATTTTCAGTTGCTATTTTAATGGTCATTGTCCATCACAAACATTTTAAAATGTTGTTAAGATAGTATATTAAAATGTAAATTGCTGGAGTATAATCTGACTGAAATGGTACTTCTGTATGAGTAAAGGCTACTAATTATTATTTACTTCCCTGAATTCTTTCAGATACATTGTATTTTTCTTCATTATTTAACATCCCAGGTAATATGTTCTACTTTCTCAGACTTTCAAAGGTTTTCTGTGATAATTGTACTGTACTTTAAAACTAGTCTACCAGGTGACTCTGATTGTGTCCTTTGCAGAAGTTTACAGAGTGCATAAGCTTTGAATGGTATTTATAGAAAATGGTACATTCAGAAAAAAAAAATGCTTGGAGAGCACAATGACATTGTATCTTTCTTGAATTTACAGTTTGTACAGAAACACAACTTCTGACTTACAAAAGGCTTTATTTATAAAATGCATTTCTCTATGTTTATTATTTTACAATGTGCTGTATGTATGGTGATTGGCAGATATTCAAGGTTAAAGTTTTTTACCTAAGAATATCAAAAGGCACAAGATACAAAACATTTATTATATAATAATAATATACAATTAAGTAGCATTTCAATGCATTCATACCACTGAAAGGAAGAAAGTAATCCTGAGCATAAATCAAGGACTCTTTATTGTGCCAATCTTTTTTGCAGAGTTACATTTTGGAGTTACCTATATACTCCAACATTAAGACAGTGACTGAAAGGGCAGCCAAAGTCTGACCAGTAATTTTAGAGCAGAAAGAAAGGTATGTGATAAGCTACCTGGAATAAGGACCTTGTACAGAGCAAAGCTAATTTGTTGACGTCATCTGGATTAAGAATGGAAGAATCATGAAGCATCAATCTGGAAGTCAATCCATTTATCCAGTAGGGGTCTGAGATTTTGGCCTGAGAGTGATTAAAAGCAGAGGCCTAGGTAATCTGCAGCTCAAGGGCAGCTGCAGTTTCTATTCATTTTAGAACACTAGCAGGTATCTCATCCATGAACTTTACTAAATTTTCCTGGAAATCTCACAAGCATTTATATTTGGTCCTGTCATCTTGTGGTCAGCAGTGCTGTAGCTAAACTACTGTCTGTATGAATAAAACTTTTGTGTTTTGGACTGTTAATTTCACATCCTCAGTTCTCTTCTTGGAAGACATAATGGCCAATCAATCCATATATGCCCTCTCTATGACACTTCTGATCTTACACAACTCTATCATATGTCCCTCAGTCACTTTTTTTTTCACTCTGAAGAATCCCAGCCTACTTCGTTATTTTTGAAGCAGAAGCTGGTCCTTTGATTGTCCTTGTGGTATTTTCTGAAAGTTTTCCTGCTCTTCTATACCTTGTTTGAGATGGATAGGCCCGCACTACATGCATTATTCAGGGCGGAAAATTATGTATTTATAGAGTGGCATAATAACATTATTTTGTCCTGTCATCTTCTGTAGCTTCTGACCTTCAGTTTGCCTCATAAGCCTCTCCTGAGCTTTGAGCTGTATTTTCACTTTCTCTCCTTAGAGGGAATGACCAGCTCAAAGCCAACCACTGTGCACGAGATGTTAAGGCTCCCTTTTTTTTTTTTTTAACCAATAACTACATGATTTTATGTTCATCTATGCTGATAATTCTTTTTTTGATATTTTATTGGCTATTCACTTTGTGTCACAAATCCTTGTGCAATTCTTTGTGTTTTATCTTCAGGTTTACTTTATCTGAAATAAGTTAGGAAACTCAGCAAAATCTGTCTCCTCTCTGCTCACTCCATTTTCCAGACTGTTTATGAATATGTTGCACAGCACATTTCCCTGCACACATCCCTCTTCAATTATTTTCAAGAGCTCTTTCCACTGTAAGGACTAAACATTAGTGTCTGCCATTCTGTTTCTCACCCTTTTTTTTTCCTTTTTGAAATTGCTTATCCATTTTATTCTCTAGTAACCTTTTTCAGAGGACATTGTTGAAGTCAACAAAATCTCCTTTATATGCATCCTTAGCAAAGCTATCAAAGAATGAAACCTGACCAAGTTACACAGCCCTTACATATTAAATTTAACTCTCTCTTCCTTCAAAATTTCCTAATACACAAGTTGAAGTTTGTAAAACAACCTTTCTTTCCACAGAAGCTATGTTGACTTTTCCCCTAGTGTATCATTATTATCCATATATCTGCTAGTCCTAACTTCCAGTGATGTTCCTCGTGATTTGTCTGATAAATACATAAACAAATAGTAAAAATATGTCCTGTTTCCATCTAGGCTCAAAGGAAAAGAAACTTACAAATTATTATCTCCTAGCTGTCAGCAGTAAATTCTCCTAAAATGACAAAGTTAAGGATAGCGGTAAATGTGGATCATTGTTAAGAAAAAAGGCTAGATAATATTCAGCTCCTCTTGCTCACACATTCTTTCACCACTAGGAATAAACATGCTTTACACTGAATATTAAATAAAAAGTTAAGAAAAGGATGATGAAATAATATAACAGCGAGCATTGGACACAGCCCATATAGACTTAGAGGGATGTAAAGGTCAGCAAATAATTTTCTGTGTTAAAGCAGTGTCCACAGGATACTGAATGTCTCTGAGATACAGGGGAAGACATAGTTTAAAACTGCCAACTAATCATCTATGAAAAAAAAGTCCATGAAGAAATTAATGTTCCAGATGCTACCAAGATTCCTCAGCCTCAGTTGCTGTCCAGACTGCTGACACATCTTATCACTCCAGCTATAATAACTGAATGAGCGAGTGTCTTTCATGGATCCTGAGTGATTTTAAGTTGACAGCTGTGAATTTATCTTTTGCATGATCCCCCAGCCCTGTGGGTCGTGTTGCTGGAACATGCAGGCTGTATATTTCCTCTATCTTTATGTAGAAGTTCAACAGCCTTAAGGGAGGCTTTGGGAGGATGACTGTAGCTTCAGACTTCATCATTAACTCTTCTGTAGATTCTCCTGCAAACCTTAGGTTCCATCACCAGACTATTGGAGTGTTTGTTTCTTAATGAGTTATGTTTCTCTGTATTTCTTCAAGTCCACTTCAAAATACACTGACTTACCTACAGACAAGTAGTACATAAGGATAGTTTGATAGGTTCTTTATATAAAATCTTTTCTTATCTTCATGTTGAATTTTATGGCCATATTAATGCAAACACCCTCTGAGATTCATTTTCCCTTCACAGTTCTTTCTTATGAATGTTTTTACAGCACGGCATGATCCAGCTCATAGAGAATATGACTGCCTGTATAAGATTACTGATTAGTTATTAAAATTATCTGCAACTTGCATAATTTTGAGTATACTGTGACTATATAGTTAATAGTTAAAAAAAAGAGATTATATAAATTTATTTAATTATCTAGTGTAAGCACACTGGAGATATATATGTGGAGGTCTAATTTTTCATTGCACAAGATATTATGAACATATACATTGTTTTATAGGAGTGTATTTTATCACCAGGTGATGGAATTTGTTTCACCTAATCTGGAAAATGTCACTTTCAGATCATCTTAATAAAGTTTTAATGAAATATTTGTGACTTGAAAATAATGCTGAAACTTTACACAATGGAATGCCTCTGTTCTTGTAGTGTGATGTCTTTTTGCAAAATAGTATTTAAGTACAAAAATCCTGCTTGAAGCAAAGTCCCTATAAATATCATGCTTTTCAGTGAATTAGGGGCAATCAAACAAACAGAAAAAGCACAGCCTCATAGTAATCTTTCTGTGTAAAACTTCATGTGCAATACCCTAATGGTATAAAACTTGTTTCTTCCAATTGTGCAATTTTGTTCCATACTGTAACAGTAAATACATTTCCTCCAGATAGTGTACATTCCTGCTATGCTTAATCAGTTACTATGTCTCGTGCTGTGAGGAAAACAGCTCAGCATATTTCCTGCCCTTCTCAGCTGAATCTTGGGTTTTCTATCAGGCAAGTGGCTCCTCTAGCACTTCATACTTTCATGTGAAAACAAAATTGACACTACCGTCTCCTCTGCCACCGGCAGTGTTTTAATGGAAGAGGAATCATTCTTTCTTTTGATTTCCTGCAGAAGATTGGAAATACAAGTTTCATGACAAAAAATACTGATCAGATCTGAACTCACACTGCCAGCTGTATTCTGCTTTGAAGCTGTGGTATGGTAAGTTAGTATTGTCAGGATTCATGCTGGATCATGTATAGTCCATCCTTTTGCAGTCAGTGTCAAATCAACGGAATCTTAGTTTTTTCCATTACTTTCCAGAAAGGCAGGGAATTTAGGACACACACCTGTCTCAATACATACTCATAAACTAGAAAAGCTTCATTCAGTGCTGTTTGTTGTAACCTGTCCTTTGTACTGGAGACTCCCTTTTACACATCATAGTAGAAACATAAACATACGATTTGGGACTCTGGATTTGCTCAGAGTTCCAGTTAACTTAAGTTTAGTCATCTGACACCTCATCAGCCAGTGCTATTATACTGATTCCTAAATGTTGGTCCAGCAACAAGAATTGCTTTAATTTTTTAAGTCATCCAAACTTATCCCATTAGTTCTTTTGGAAAGGAGCACTGGCTCATTCTCACTGAAAGCTGTGCAAACAAACTAAGTGTAGGCATTTAATAATGTTTAAAACATCACTCTCTGGAGGAATATAAAATAAAAATGAAACATTATAATAATCTAATAAGATAGCACATCACACTTTTCATCAAATGTTATTTGCACTTCATGAATTGACCTTTTGTTCCAACACTTCTGTGATCTTGGAGAAGGTAATCAAGCAAAATCTTACATGTGGGTCCCATTTCAATAGCATGTTTCAAGCAAAAGGTCTAAAAAGAGATTGTAATAATTAAGGTATATATTGAAATCTATCATGGTATGATATTATATCATATCACACATGCTGTCAAAAGGACACAGAGTCATAAGAAAAAAAAAAACCCAAATATAACCCTATCTGAACATGCAATATTTGTACTGAAATTAAATGACAAGTGCTTGACTTATTAACACTCAACGTCCACTGCTGGAAGGGAAAACATGAAGAAAGTCCAAAGAAGAATCGATGCCAAGAACATAAAGAAGTGATAAAAGAGGAGCAGAAAGAAGAATGTTTCTTAATTGAGCCTGGGAAAGGGAACCATGATCAATAACCTTACTTTCAGCTCTCACATTATGTGAGTACCTCCCTGCAGCAGCCCATGCCAATATTGGGTGACCATGTCAGAGTGAATAATAAATCTCTCTGACATTATAGGTAATGGTTTTAACTTACCGCTGTAATAGAATTGCAACAAAAAGAGTAACCCTTGTATGTGTTTATTTATCTATAATCTGTCTGTGTGTTACAACTGAGGGCTTCAATTGCTGACAAACTAATTCACTGAGTTTTATTTATGGGCTACAGAAGTAAGAAGGAAAGGTTCAACTTTGATCTCTTGTAGGCAGTTGAAAGTTTAACAAATGTCCCTTTGTCAGGAGTGATTAATTTCTGTTCTCTGAAATCTGCATGTTTTTGAAGTGCTTTGATTTTCCACAGGAAATTGTTGCTGCTACTGAGAATAGTGTTGCGTGTTGCTCTCTTCTCAGATGAAATGCTGAACCATTGTGAAGAATGACTCATGTGCCATAATGTCTGCTTTTTCTAGCTAACCAAAAAAACAGGTAGTTAATTATTTTGTTTGCTAGTTGTGCTTATTCGTTATGAAACATTGCCAGGACATTTGTTTTGTATTTAGTCTTTAAACTAAGTTATGATATTAATCTCAGTAAAACGTAGGTGTCTAAAAATTAGGTTGCTAGGAATCTTGCCATCTAGTTACCCATTATAGCCAGCAGGAAACAACTGAACAGCTAAGTGAGGTGAGAGGTGCTCCCTATAGCTGTAGAAGAAGCCCAAATAACTGTTGGACACTTAGCTCAAGTGAAGCTCACTAGAGATGAGATGTCGGAGCAACGTGTTAAAAGTTGCTTGAAATGTTAAATTTTTAAAGGGTCTAAAATAAAAATTAGAACATTAACTAAAATCTACTAATTTTTTAATTTTTTGATTTTTTATCTGTACAAAACCCCTGAAGTTATATGGAACTGTTTCCTCTAAAAGATACTCCTATATAGTCCATTATCAGGCAACATTAATGAATGTGAAAACACACGTGGAAATCTAAATTTTAAAAGGCGTATATGGCTAGAATAAAATCAAAACTCTATTTTAACTACTCATTCCTAGTTTACTCTTCTCTGAATTCCGCAGTTTAATTTTGTCTTGCTGTAGTAATCTCACTTACTGTTGTGGTTGCTTTATTTGTTCTTGGTGCTGTACGAAAGTTATAAGGGTGATTACAGTGAATTGACTGCTACACCAGAGAAGCATCTGCCCTCAAATATATGGGAAAAGCCTGTGCTAGATCCTAGAAAGTACAAATGTGGAAACGTCCCTAAATGCTATGGGTTGTTTTATATAGGAGGTCAGAGTTAATGATCATAGTGGTCCTAGCTGTAACTTTTTCTATTAATAGAAAAATGCCAAAACAAACTCAGGGAATATTGAATAACATTTATGTGACTTACTACTGTACAAAATTATCCACTCTTTTCAATTTTTGAGTTTTTTGTTAAAAAGCAGAATTAAACTCTAATGTCAGATTGGCTGGACCACACAGTGATCACTGGAAGATTTCATATCCATTGGAAGAGTTCAGTATATCTTGTCAGGAACAGTGTGTTGAACCAGCATGCAAAGACTTCTTTAATTAATCTTCTTAATAACTGTTATGGAAGTTTTGAGCACAATGAGTCTTTTCAAGTGAATTCAGATCTCCAGTTTTGACTGAATAGCTCTTGATTCATTTTGATGACTATCAATCTAGACATAACACAAAATCAAAGGCTCTTAATAACATACTGTATCTGTACAGGGAATCCAACAAATTAACACAAAGTAGTTTTGATATGTTTATGTATAAAATTCCATTTCAATCAATGACTTTCAACTAGAAATCTCCTACTGGTTTTAAGACTAGAACAAAATTTTACAGCTGATTTGTAAATCAGTGAAGAAACCAGACAGTGCTATCATGTCTGCAGTCTTCACTGCAATGTGAATGGAGTAACAACTACTGCACAGCTTCATGTTTATTAAGAAGAAAATCTAGGCCACCTTTGAAGTGTGAATTTTGGTTTAATATTCAAAGAAATAACAAAAATATTCATATCTAAAGTATTTTTAAAATTTTCCCATTGTATTGTACGTGGTAACAGTTTGGTCCTGTCATTTATCTAAGAATGGGACAAAATAAACCCAATTCGATACTAATTCCTGTTCAGGAGCTCTATAGAAGTCACAACTGAACTTAAGGAGAGGATTTCCTTAGACTCAGCTGGCACTGTATCTGCACTGCTTTTCACATGTGCCTGCATGTCTTGCTGTGCAGGAGCTGCATGTCTCTGCATGTAGTGGGGAAACACAAATGCCATCTAGATGCAAAATAAATCCTTCAGGGGCCAGAGTGATAGAGTTTAGTAAGACTGCATATGAGGAAGTTACTTATGTGACCTGATGTTCACAGAGCAAGGGTGCAACAGGTATAAAGAGGATCCCAATTCTGTAGACCAAAGGGCCTGATTCTTTGGACATAACCAAAGATGCTAAAAACCCATGGCCAGACTTTGGCCTGTGCCTTGAGGCACAGCTGGCACTGTCACTTTATCCAGAAACACAGAGGCAGGACAGGAATGTATACATATCAGCATTTTATGTGACAGATTGATAGTTAAAGCCCTATGGGGACTGGCAACACAAGGCCCAGTGTCTCCTTCAAATACAAAGATTACTTTTTTCTTCTTCTCTTTAGGCCAGGCCTTTATAAACAATGAATTCTGTCTATGCATGTTTCTAGCCATTGGCCAGATAAAGAGCCTAAAAGAAGCACTAGAACAGGATGACCAGAGGGGTTGTGGAGTCTCCTTCCTTGGAGGTCTTCAAGACCCACCTGGACATGTTCCTGTGTGACTTGATCTAGGTGAACCTGCCTCTGCAGGGGGATTAGATTAGATGATCTCTAAAGGTCCCTTCCAACCCCTACAATTCTATGATTCTACGATTCTGTGACTAGATGCCTGTTTTCTACAAGTACTGTTGCCACCATCACAAATGGATAAAGAGTCTGAAATCCTTGATAGTATATAAATGCAAATGCCGCTTTCAAATATTAGTGGTTAATAGCTCTTGTATCATGGTGTTTCAGAAGGAAATCTAAGATTTCAGTAACAGGAGAGCATGTTGTAGGATACTAATTTGCCTCATCCTGCATCTATTTTATTCTTCCTATTTGTAGCAGAATCTACAGTATGAGGTGCTATACGTAAAGGAAAAATGACATTATACATTGGGTGTTTGTTGAAGTGGACTTTTATCTGCTTCAATTTTGCCATTGGTTCCAATATTTTTAAGAGTGGCTTGGGAACATTAACGTCCGATTCCAGAACTAAATCTGTGTTAACTTTAAATTTTCAAATCCTAGTGAATAGTTGGCTTTCAGGCATCATTAGCAGTATGCATAGTGTAAATACAAAAGCAGAAATTTACACAAACACCCTTTGATTTCCTTATATAACAGTAAGCACTGTCTTTTTTTTGTGAATATGAACATGCCACACATTGTCTTTGTTACAATATTTTTTAATGTGCATACTAGTAGCTTAGTCTTTAAAGTGCTCACAGTGTAGCAGATAAATAAGCCAAGTGACCCTTGCAAATAAACTGCATTCAGTCTAGGATAAACTTGTGTAGTTGTTGGCTGAACAGTTGAATTCGAGAGCTCTGTTCTGCCAAGACTTTCTTACTCTGTCCAGCCCTCTAAGCTCCTTGTGTGCTTCAGTATTGCAATGAGATCAGCGTTGACTTATTCATGTTCTCGTGAATAGCTCTTCGAAGGATCACAGTTCTGTGTATTTCATGCTGTTATCATTTGAAATACTTGACTGTTCTTCATATATTATTTGTGATGCACACCAAAATGGTATTGTGTGCCTCCAGATTCAGTAAACAGAAGATTCTGTTGCTCTAATAAAAATAATAATGAACGCTATATTGGGTATAATTCAGCACCCAGCTGCGTAATGTGGCTATTTAATTAATATATTCTTTTCTGCATCCTGCTGCATGATTAAGAGTCCCTGCTGAGACATGTGCTGTAGGTACAATTGAAATGGATGAGCCTAATGAACAAGAATATTTGCATTTCGTTACTATGTTGTATAATTTCACTCATATAATTTTATGGAATTAATTTAGCATTATTTTCTGCAGATGATCATAACAATAACTTTTTTGAACCCATTATGAGAAAAGTTGATTCAAAACAGAAATGAAAACCACTCATATTCTTTTTCAACTCACAAAAAAATTTCAGATTTCATGTGAAACTCAATTTTTTACATATAAACTCTTTCAAAGGACTTTGCTTATAAAATATAGCCCTAACCTATTGTAGCTGAAGCAAAACAGAAGATTCTTGTCAAGTTTATTCTTTCATCTCTTTCATCTCTAATGATTTACTAGAAGGAGGTAAGGGGAATTTAATTCTCAAAGCAACCATTAAGTTGATGGAAAAGCTCCCTGCAAGATTAATTATTTCTTGTGTAAATTGATCCAGACATGTGTTGGATGTAAATGCAGAGTTAGTGTAATTTTCAGTTCTGTTGTTTGCAATTATGAATGTGAAATGCTGAGCTACAGGATATACATTTTTATTTCAGAGACAGTCCCCAGGGATAAGATCAGAAATGAGGAGGAAGAGGTTCTGGAGCAAACCAGCTATGTCCAGAGTAGTCCACAAATGACTGGGTTCTGTAGACTGATTCACACTTTATAGTAGACTAAGAAAAGGCCTTATAGCAGCAATTAAACTCTGAATTCCTCCTTCTTGAGCATGAGAATGTATAAAGTTTCATTTTTACTTTTCATAGAATGAATATACTTACCTAGACATGAGCTTCCCCCTAGTGAAATTCATCCTTTGCTAGCAGCTGCCCCATAGACGAAGCCATAGTGAGGCAATGATGGAACCCTAACCTCTCTATGTAGCTTCCGCCAGGTTTGTGTCAGCTGTTCAGCTGGCTACCTGCATCTTTACTTTTTGGACGGTGGATGAAGCAAGCAGGAAACCTCAGTAACACACACTCGTGTGACATTCCTTCAAAGGACATGGTGACTTTGCTGCAAACTTTGAGCGAGCAGACATGTGGATCTCCCATTCGGTACACAACTTGTCAGGACCAGCTGGATGACAGCATGGGTGTCTGGGTAAGGACAAAGAAAGTAGCGGCCACTGAGCCAAGGAATACTACTGGACAGAAGAGGTGTGATTGCTAACTTCACCTCTTGACATATTTTCTAATGGGAACAAGGCAAACAGGCAGGGATTACTCATCCCAGCATTTTGCAGTACTCCGGAGCGTAATCTGTCTGCTTTACTGGAAATGATTCCTTCACAGTGCAGCTCTGTTGGTGCTATAGTACACTTCGGATTACTCTGCACTGCAGAGGTAAAATTAATAAAACACTTTTATTCTCTAGTGGGCATGTATGTGTTGCAACTAACTTCTGTCCTCTCCTCAGGCCAAAATGCTTAATTACAGTGTACCAATCCCTATACAGTGGTTGGCTTGTCCGTGGAAAATAGCATATACATAATTCCTCAGTCACTACCACTAACATCTGTATCTTAGTAATATTTTCTGTTCTAACTCAAATTGGACAAACTTATGTGGTGTTAACATGAATATATGTAATTTAAACTGATTCTGCAGTGATTATTTATTGTTAGTGGTAAAAGAGCCCCCATGCAATGTTAAATATCTTTATACGAATAACTCAAGACAAGGTTTTACTGTGTTTAAGGCCAAAAGAGACATTACCATGATTTTTTTCTGAGTTCCATTGTCATGGTTTGACATGACAGCCTTTTCTGGTAAGGGGGAAGGGGCTGTAAAGATGGCTCCTGTAAAAAGTTGCTTGCAACTCTCCCCAACTCTGAGACAGACCCACTTCTGGGGCTGAGTCAATTAGACTCCTCCACGATCACTTTTTAAGAAGAAGCTGGAAGGGGAGATTTCTTCCTCCATCTTCTTCCTGCTTCTTTCTTCTTCTTTCCCTTCCTCTTCTGGCTGGTGGTGGTGCAAGGAGTACGAACAGTGAGAAAAACAACCATGCAAATGCCAAGGTCAGTGATGAAAGAGAGGAGGAGGTGTGCTGGAGCAGAGATTCCCCTGCATTCTATGGAAAGAACTGGTGAAGCTGAGATTGATTTTCACTTCTTTAAAGACTCTGAATTAGCGGTAGAGACTCACTTTGATAATGACCCCGTACTAGGGGCAGAGACTCATGTTGCTAAAGCTGACCCCGGACCAGGGGCAGCAATTCACTTCATTAAAGGCCCTGAGCTGGGGACAGTGATTATGGCCGGAGGATGTTCTGTCCCGTGGGAGGGACCCAACCACTTCACTACAGACCCCGAGCCAGGGGCAGTGATTTTCTTCTTTAAAACTTTGGCTGGAGCAGGCCATGTCCTGAGGAAGGGACCCAATATCCACAGCTGTAACTGTAGGAAGGAACCCATGACAAAGCAGCTCATTAAACTTATGCCCAGAAGAGGCCTTGTCCCAAGAGAGGGACCCTGTAACTGCAGAAATTGCAACTGTGGCAAAGAATCCATACCAGAGATATTCACCAAAGACTGCGACCCGTGTGGGGGACCCTGTATCTGCAGAAGCCGCAGATGCTGGGAAGAACCCACACCAGAGAAGTTCATTAAGGACTGTGTCCCAGGGCAGGAACTCTGTGTTGGAGCAGGGGAAGGATGCCAGGAGTTGTCCTCATCTGAGCAGAGAGAAGTGGCAGAGCCCATCTGTGAGAGACTGACCACATCCCCCATTCCCTGCCCCCCTGAGCTGTTGAGGGGGGAGGAGGTAGAGATATTGGGAGCAGTGAGCTGGGCCTGGGAAGAAAGGAGGGATGGGGGAGGGAGATCTTAAAGTGCTGGTTGTAATTTTCTCATCAACCTACTCCCTTTTTGTTTTTATTCCATTCTGTTTCTTGTGGAATAAACTCTCCTACTTTCCTCTCTAAGTCGAGTACTGGAGTCTGTTTTGCCCAAAACCATAATTGGCAGCGAGCTCTCCCTGCCCTTGTATTAATCCACAACTTTGCTTATCTTTTTCCTCTCATTTTGCTGGGGCCTCTGTCATGGTATGACACGATAGTCTTTTCTGGTAAGGGGGAAGGGGCTGTAAAGATGACTCCTGTAAGAAGTTGCTCACAACTCTCCCCAGCTCTGAGCCAGACCCACATCTGGGGCTGAGCAAATTAGATGTCTCCATGATCACTTTTTAAGAAGAAGCCAGAAGAGGATGTTTCTTCCTCCATCTTCTTTCCTTCTTCAGCCCCTTCTTCTTCTTCTGGCTGGTGGTGGTGCAAGGAGTAGGAACAGTGAGACAACCAACCATGCAGACTCCAAGGTCAGTGATGAAAGAGAGGAGGAGGTGTGCTGGAGCAGAGATTCCCCTGCATTCTATGGAGAGAACTGGTGAAGCTGAGATTTATTTTCATTTCATCGAAGACCCCACATCGGCAGTAGAGACTCATTTTGAAAATGAGCCCAGACCAGGGGCAGCAATTCACTTCATTAAAGGCCCTGAGCCAGGGACATTGATTTTGGCCTGAGGCCGTGTCCCGAAAGAGGGACCCTTTATCACTGTGGCTGGAGCAGGCCATGTCCTGAGGAAGGGACCCAATATCCACAGCTGTAACTGTGGGGAGGAACCCACGACAAAGCAGCTCATTAAACTTATGCCCAGAAGAGGCCTTGTCCCTAGAGAGGGACCCTGCAACTGCAGAAACTGTAACCGTGGCGAAGAATCCACGCCAGAGATATTCACCAAGGACTGCGTCCTGTGTGAGGGAACCTGTATCAGCAGAAGCTGCAGCTGCTGGGAACAACCCACACCAGAGAAATTTGTTAAGGACTGTGTTCTGGGGGAGGAACCCCGTGTTGGAGCAGGGGAAGAATGCCAGGAGTTGTCCTCATCTGAGAAGACAGAAGAGGCAGAGCCCATCTGTGAGAGACTGACCACATCCCCCATTCCCTGCCCCCCTGAGCCATTGAGCGGGGAGGAGGTAGAGATATCGGGAGCAGTGAGCTGGGCCTGGGAAGAAAGGAGGGATGAGGGAGGGAGATCTTAAAGTGCTGGTTGTAATTTTCTCATCATCCGACTCCCTTTTTGCTTTTATTCCATTCTGTTTCTTGTGGAATAAACTCTCCTACTTTCCTCTCTCAGTCGAGTACTGGAGTCTGTTTTGCCCAAAACCATAATTGGCAGCGAGCCCTCCCTGCCCTTGTCTCAATCCACAACAACCTTGCTTATCTTTTTACTCCCATTTTGCTGGGTCTTCCGCCATCCTAACGAGGGTGGGGGTGAATGGGGGCATGGAGTGAGAGACTGTCGTGGTGCTGCTGTGCTAGCTGGGCCAAACCATGACATCCATGCACTAATTCTGAAATCAAACTCCACAAGCTATGAAAGAACTAGAGCATAGATATATTTCAGGCAGCAATCTTCATGTAAAATTTCATCTAGAAGAAGAAAGAAGCCAGAGAAGCTTTTAGGCTGATGACTTCTAAGGGGAACAGGAAGTGTTAGAATAGTTTTGGCAGGTATAGATAATTGAAAGAAATAGCCAAGCAGTCCATTTCATAGATGCACTAAAGACTTGTAACATTTTCTGCCTGCATTCAACTGTCAGAAAGAGAAAAGAGCATTGACAGGATCTCCCATTTTAACATCAATTTTGATGGACAAGGGTGTTTATTATACTTAGCTCTTGTGTCATATCTGTGTATAACAGGGCTTTTCCCTGACTCTGTTATGTCAGTAGCAAAGACTACAAAGGTCTGAGAATCATTCAGGGGATACAAAATCTTGCATTTCTAAAGACTCTGCACTTAAAAAAAGAAAGTGAGAAGTTATTTTGCGAGCTTGATTATGTTTTAGTCCTTGACATAACTTATAGCTCTAATGAAAACAGTGCAGAGGCAGTACTTGAAACTGCTAAGTTTAAAGCAAGTATTCAGAGTAATCTCTATGAGAATGTATTGTGACTGTGGCTCTAGTAAAGTTGCATGATCTTATAGAAGAGAAGATGTTTTCTCCCTCACCAGCCTTAGCCATTTAGCTCTTAAAAAAAATCCCCAATCTAATCTTATCCTTCCTAAATGTCAAAAATAGAGAAGGACATATAGAGCAGGCATTCCCTTTCCCAAGCTATAATATGGCTATGAAACATCACTTGCTCCAGGCTAACTGTCTGGGGAGGGGATCTGTCTAAGCCTCAGCAGTTTTGTTTCATAACAGTATTCTTTTCCTCAAAACCAAGAAAATAATTGGGTTATTTCTTCCACAATGTCCTGATCTTTCAAGACATTGAATGGCTACAGTACTCTGCCTAAACAGACAGAACACTCATTCCTTCACCAATTTTACCACAAAAGAATGGTACAGTCCTACAAAAACCGCCTCTCTCTGTCTCAGTTTTACCCCATGGAAGAAAAAGTTTTTTCTACCTTTTTCCTCAGAAAGCAACAAATCAAAATGCTTACAGAAGTTATTATATTGACACTTACAGACAGAGACAGTATTCCTAGTCTGTTAGTGCTAAATCTGAGACACATCAGGTAAAAGAGATGTTAGGATCAGACAACTTACTTATATTATTTTGGCATTCTCTGCAGGAGAAATAAAAGTGTTGCAAAACTCCTACAAACTTGGAAAAAATAAGTTCTAATCCAGACTTCAATTTTAATAATTACAGTGAAAAATGTTTCTAAAGTATATAAAAAAAATCTTGTTCCCACTCTGAGTATAAAAATGATAACTTTTTCTTTTTTAAGCCAAACACCACTTCTAATAAGAGCAAGAAACACAAGCAACTCTCAGAGTAGCATCAGTTCCCTGAGGTCTCCAGAACACCTTCCTGCCCCTTTAGTGTCCTCAGAACATGAGATATTCTGAAAAGTTGTCTTGCAGATTTGGAGAGAGACAATCTCAGCTCCATTATATGCATTAAAAAAACCAAACTGCTCCAGTATGTCCAATATTCATTGATTTAACATCTATATTTTTTAAGACAGCACCCTCACTAGAAACTCAAACATTTGCCAGCTCTCAGTGATTCAGTCTACATGTGCCCATATCATGGGGAAGATGATGTTCCCAGAGGCTACAGGAACCAGATGACCCTGAAAGACCTCTTTGCAGGCCATATGGAGCTAGGCAGTAAGGTTGTTCCTCCTGTCTTTTTAGTACTCTCCAATTTGATAAAAGAAAGAAAGAGACTGTTGAGAGAGTGGGTTTTTTCAGATATGGGCAAAGGGATTTGAGATGTGACAAACAAGCAATAAGGCCAGGAAAAAGTGAGCAAAGAGGACTATCAATGACACCAAGTAGTAAGGGCTTAGAGATAGGTAGCTACATGAATAATTAACCAGATGAGGCAAGGGAGAATGTGTATTCCAAGGAATTCGGTAAGCACGGCATTGCTGCTGAGGACAAATCTGAGAAGTTAAATGACAAGTTAGGAACAAGTTAGGGACAAGGTGGGAAAAGCGAGAAGTATCTGTATAAAGGCTTAGATCAAAGAACCTAGTGGGGAATGGTGCTGAATAGTGGAGGTAAGCACACTTAAGAGCAAGGCGAGGAGATGGGAGCAGGCCAAAGCAAAAACTGATGTATTGGATAAGAGTTGAAAGAGATCAAGGAGTGAAGGCTGAAATTGAGAAGATGAGGACTGGAATAGATTAGAAATGTTGGGAGAAAATAGTAAATACAAAATATTTGTAAGCAATTCTGTTCTGTTAAATCATGTCTCATAAACCAACTTTTTTTCCATCCAAAACACCTTTTCCTCTATGTTTCTAAGACCCAGAGTAACCAGTTATGATATGCACATGTGAGAAGTGCTCGATTCTAGGAGTGCTAGAAGGAGCTTGATTCTAGTTACAAATCCTATTTAATGAAATCACTCTCATGTTAAGGTATTTTTATAATAAATGGCACAGATTTTTGTGAAACCTGTGTTTCAAAAGGAAGATTTCTGCTGGCTATATTGGACGTTGTAATGAGGAGAGGAAAGTCAACACTAGTGTTGCTGCTCAGAAAAGTCATTGTATTCAAAAAGTTCTGTCATCTCCATAAATTTCTGTCTCTGAAATTAGACTAGATTTAAATAATTTTATCATCCAATTTGGTATTTTTACTGATAAGCATATATTTTACTTATCTACAAATATCACCTACCCATTAATTCTAAAAGAACACGACATATTTCTGCTTTCTAGTTAATGTTGGCATTTGAACAGCATGTTATAGGATAATTATTTAGTTTATCTATATTATTTCTGTAGAGTAGATATGTAGCAAAACACATGGTTATGTTTCCTGAGGAACTCTTGTGCCTGTTGTAATTGCTTCTTCTCATTTTTAGTTACATCTCTCTTTTTTTTTTTTTTATTCTGAATTTTCATGGCACTTATATATTCACCTGTTTCTTTCATCTAATAGTACAATAACAATATCTTTCTTTGAAGAAGTTGCTTCTTGAGTCTAGACCTTACTTCTTGTCACATGTGACAATCACACAATTTGCAATGTGTGTCTGTGTTTTGCAGATGTTGCTGAAGATAAATAGTCCACATGTTGGAAACTTTCTTTTTATAGATGGCAACTTTGCATCCATTGAGTGTTCTTACTGATTTTTCATTTTCTTGAATTTAAATTGTCTCATGGTTTTGTGGTTTTTTTTTTTTTTATTAATTTCCTATAGTTCACATGATCCTACCTCTACTTAAACTTTTACTAAATCATTGGAGACTGACAATTTATATTCACAGGGCTCCTTTCTTGTCCTGAGTGTTTTCACCTGATGTAATAATGTAATTTTGTAACTCATTCATATTCACAGTCCATACTAGCAACAGAAACATGGTAAGACAATTAAAACTCTTCTGTTTGGTAATTAATGTTGTTGCCAATATCTTTTAAGCAATAGCATTTGTTTGGTAGATTTTATCAGTGGTTCTACACATTTACTAATTGTTATTTCCATTGTAGCAACCCATCAAACCTGTTACCAAAACATTTTGTTACCATATTTTGTGAATACTTGTGTAACACTACAAAGGGATAAAAGTACAAGGAAAAGTGAGAACTATGAGAGAGACAGGAAGGAAGCAGATCTGATGCAGTGAGAGATGGAAAGACAAGGAAATAATTCAGAGAATGTTATTGGTTTATTGTAAGTGGCATTTTGATTAATCTGAAAAAGAGCTATGAAAAGCAAAGCCCAAGAGATAAGGCTATTCAGTTTGAAGTTTCAAGGTGTGGGGAAGAGTTTCACAGAATGATCTTTTTTTAACCATATACAATTAATTTTTCTCATATAGTTGTTGCTGACATAGAAGTGGGACATTCAGTAACTCAGAATGATACATACATTTTTCCAGTAATGCTTAAAGCTGCTCTTGAATAGCTTGATTTTCTAACTTCAGCATAAATGTCTCAAGTGTTTGTCTTCATCTCCTTCCCTATTGCCTTTTAGGTTGAGTTAATGGGTACACTGAGAAGTGCCATGGAGATAAGCTGTGAAGAATTTCCCCTACTCTGAAATTCTGCAAAAGTGGTAGCAATACACTCTTCCTGTACATTTGTGGAGCAGACAGCTCTCCAAACATCAAATCATATTATCCAACTTTGTTGTAAATCCATTGCAATACAGATGAGTTTGCAAAATCGTTTTATGTAAGGCACGACTTTTTGAGAAACTGGCATAGAGGGAACTGCATGAGACCAAGCACACATTAGTCACTGTTGTTACCTGAAAAATACTTCTTTGATATGTACAACAGGTTGGTTACATATTTATAGCTTTTACCAGATTGTGATATCTCTTCACTGGTGTATAACTGACATTAAAGATTGGTTCACAGAGGCTCTTACTTTTCAAAGCAGAGTTTATGATATGTGATATGTGCCAGGCTAATTCATTTCAGAAAGATGTGACTCTGGAAACATTTAAGATCGTTCAAGTTTAGTAGCTGATTTAGAGTTGAAAAAAAAAGAAGAATGATGTGAATGAAGCAATGACAAGAAGACCAATAGGAAAAGAATAATTGATAGAAAATAATTAGTATAAATTATGCAAGTGAAAATAGAAACATATAGTGGAGCAGAGATGAGCTTTCATTGAAAGGAGATGTTGCTACAGTTTGGGACCATGTTCTCAGCATACTGACAATTTTTTTTAGATAGGAATACTTCATGAAATTTTGGCATTTTGTGAACCCCATCAAAGATGTTGTTTTGTTATCTTGTATCACTGCTATGAAAATCTATGCAATAAGGATCTTCCTCAGCAATAGAAGTTCTAAACTGGAAAAAAAAATAAGTCAACAAAGGTGAAACATAAATTTACAAGTTGTTATATTTGCAAAGTAAATACAGAAAACCTTGCAACACTATTTACTATGTTTTACACAAATATAGTGTATCCATGATAACTTATAGGTTGGTTGATAAAAGCCTGGGAAAAGGGCATTTCTGGCAGACAAAAACTATAAGCAGTAGCTCTAAGACTACAAAATCACAAATGTGTTTATATACTGATTCTTAGACATCAGTCTTCATGTTTTTTAATTTAGTTCGGGTTTTTGTAACATTTGTACTTTCTTTTTTTAATTACAAGTGCTGTATTATACAATAACAGTATTACTGAGTATCAACAAAGAATCTAATAATTTGGCTCAGAAAGACTTTCTTCTTTTATTCCATTTTTTTTCTTTTTGTGGAAGACTAAAGCAATCCTCAGATTCTCACTCAGTGTGTATTCCAAGACATTAAAAATTATCAAACTGAATTCTGTAAGCATCAGACCAACAGCTCACAATTAGGCACAGGAAAGGCAGGAACACTCATATTTAAAAATAATAAAAGTGCTGTAACAATGCAGTTGCAGAGAGTGAAAGTATTAGAAACACACCTAAAACAAATCAATACCAAATTCTGACAGAGAAAAGCTACTCTGAAGAGAGCTTGTGTAAAGGAGAAAGCTATCAGATATCTATTAGATCTAATTTCTGATGAAAGATGGATTCAAAACCTTGTATCTAATCCATCTTGAATTACTCTGGTTCTAGAAATCAAAATTCACCATTTGGAATTCTGTCAAATGAAATGATGAATGAGAACAGTTACATTAATTTTTACTTCTTCAGTAGGAATGAAACCTCGGGGAAAAAAATAGTTTGCATGTATGTAGGAGGAAGAAGGAAAGAATTTATGTATACCAAAGAGCACTCACCAAATCTTAAAAGAAAGGGAACATACTTTTAAAGATTTAGCTTCCAAAATAAATTTTTATCTCCAGATTGTATGTTAATATTTTCTTATTTTAGATATGAGACTCTTGATTATTAGCATTCACAGGATTTCCTTCCTAGAAATTTAATATGTTATTATAGACTACTAAATCTACAGTGAACACAAATTAATGGTTGAAGACCTTAAAGCCTTGCAAGGATGAGTTACCTTGCAATCTGTTACATTTTGGAACACAGTAATGTACCAGTGAACCAGCATAATCAAGTATGCAGGTTGCCAATAAAGTATGTGTCTTTTTCCCCATGTTAAGCTTTGTATGATTGTGTGGCCAGGATATGTGAAACGCGTTTAATGTCCCGAGCTAAAGCCTCCAATTTGGATTACTTATTTTCACAAGGAGTAATGACTATCCAGCTACTCTTCCCCATCCACTTCGATTCAGTCCCCACTTTGTAAGGAAAAGCATGAGAAAGACCGAGCTGTTAAATTCTTTCAAAGACATTTTTAGGTGACTAGTCTCTGGGGAGGATTGAGATGCTAAACAGATAGAGGTGTTTACCCACATCTCTGATTTAGAAGTGTAATCAATGGGAAGGGCTAGGTGGCTGATATTCTTCCCTTGCTCTTTCCTTTCCTTTTTTGCTAGCAGTATGTCTGCTAGAAGTATGTCTTGCGCATACTTGGTATGTTACTTTTTTTTGGCTTGTCCTTATGAGGTATTGCCTAAGGTGCTTAGACACTGGGATTTTGCTTCTCAGTGAGGGACCAAGCACTGAAAACCTGTGTGCTGCACCCTAGCAGAAATGATTTTAAAGGTCAGTATGAAATGATCCTTCCCTAATGCATTCCTTCTGCCCAGAAGTTGGGTCAAATGGGGAACTACAAACATCTGCCCTAATGGCTAACTGCCTGAGTCATTTACGAGGTGAGGCTTTAACAGTTTAAAAAAGTAAGTTTCAAAAAGTTCAGTGGGTGTGAATCTTGCCAACTTCTAATCAAAGCAACTTATTGTTGAAATATTTTTCTATTACCACCAATATGGAATTGAATCAGTAATACCTAAGGTATATATTAAAATCTAATTTTCTGTATGATCCAGTAGTGACTGCAACTTGTCAAACAATCTGATCATTTGCAACATGGACAGCTCATCAGTTGAACTAGTCTATAATATCTTCTTCTCTTATATATTATTTCTATACTGCAAAGTCCTCAGATCCATGTTATGAACCTGTTTTGTGAGGAGATAGTTAAAAGGAATTGACTTAATATAATTTGTGTGTAAAATGCAGTGGGGAAATATTAATAACCTAAAAAAGTTAACTCAAAAGAAAAGCTTCAATTTAATTGTTAATTAGGCATCATGGAAGAAAAAAATAATTTTTTTACAGGTGAGAACTTCCATTCTTGGATAAAAGCCTACTGCTGTTGTCTCCACATCAATTAGGGTACAAAACACTCTGAGATACAGATTCTATCAAGTAGGTCTGAGAAGTAAAGTCACAATAGCAGGAGCTAGAGTAGCTGGATATTAAATGTTGCTGTGAATGTGGGTCTGACTTTTCTTCCACATTAGTTTGACTTTCAAGGGAAATTAAGTTTATGGAATGGTGTCTCTGTTATGATGTTTACCAATCCATCATTCTCCATCTTCTTCAGTAATACTTGAATCTGCCAGCCACTTTCAACCAAACTTCTGGACAGAGATGTAGAGTTGTCAGCAATGAAATGCCTTCAAGCTGCAGGAAAAGAGGAACACGAGAAAGAGTCAAATTGGCATCCCACAGAGTGAGATCAATTATATTATTAAAAAAACAAAGATTCCCCAGAAGAGAGATATTATGAACACTCCACTCACAGGAAAACTTAAAGCAGAACTTGTACTTGATCAGACATTAAGTAATCCAAGCAGATGTTACATCAAACCAGACTTAATAATTTCTATTCTTAGAATGATTTGATTAGGTATCAAACTGTGACTGTGACAACAAATGAATGAGAATTGTTTATCTCATGGTACATTCTCCTTCTATTCTCCACATGCAGTGGAAAGGAAGTGTTAGGAATTGTTTAAGTGTGTATGGTTGGATTGGTGTCTGTCCTTGCATTTAACACTTTTTTCTTTTATATGGGCAAACTGATATACTGTAAACAACAGGAGATACAGACTGATCCACAGAAGAGATTTTTCAAGAAGAAATGTCCAGTAAATGCTTTCAAAATACTCGTAAAAATTAATCAGGGAGAACGATAAGTCCATGCAAGAAATAAAGCAAAGTATAAAAAAAAATTCCCAAAATGATATTTGAACTAAAATTCCAATATAAAATACCCCCAAAAATTTACATGTGAGTTTTCACAAAAATCACTGTTTTGTAAATATTGTGACCTTAAAAAAGTAACAGGGTTTATTAAATAATGTATCGGTGACAATATTCAAGCCAGTCTTTTCCAGAGGGTGAAGAATTTTAAGATAAGCCTGACAGTCTGTCAGGACATTTAAGCAAATGGTTCAGAGAAATAATTTCTGATCTCAATAAACTCTAACTTCATCACTTCTCACAAGACCTTAATGTAACTGTTGCATCTATTTGATGATCAAATTTACTCTAAAGAAATGTCAAGCAAATGAAAAGATCCTGCAGGTCCTGTTTGAGGAAAGCATGAAGACTATTAATGTGTTTTATAGCACCTTTTGATGAGCTTTTTCATGGTGCAGCTCTCCTCTGTGTTATATCACACACCATGGTATGTAGACTTCCATCAGGCAATTCGATAGGCCTTATGTTTTCCTTTTAAATGAAAAACGCTAACAAATACTTGTTTAACACTATTAGAAATGGGACACAATATTTACAAAGACTGTCCTATATCAAATTAACATATATGAACCAAGATATACTAGCAATGACAGACATTTATTTTCTTAATCCTTCTTTTTATTTTGTGCAGTAAGTTTATAAATAAGATTTTTCCTTCATTTCTATAAGCTAATAATGAAGTAAGGGCAGAGTATTAATGCAATCCTAAAAGATAAATTCTCCAGGTTTCAAAAGAAACATTTTTCAATTCTCTATATTCTTTTCATAGCTCAAGATAAATAACTGCTATAGATTTTTTTTTTTCATGGGCTTCAGTGTGTTTCTCAGTTCCTTCAACATGCTATGAATATCATAAATTTGCTAAAACAAATAGTAGATAAAATATTTGTTGGCCAGGAAATCATAAAATGTATGTGCTTCCAGTATTAACAGTGGGAAAAGCTCTGAGCTGTGAAATGTCTGTCAGAAGTCTAAAGGCAAAGCTCTGTGCAGAGGAATAAGACCTACAAAACTAGAGATTTTGATTGACATTTCCCATTCTCGAAATCCTGGTTTTGCTTTTAGGATTAATGAATCTTGGATTAATTTATTCAGATTAAAATGACAGGTGTTAGATTTTGCCCTTAACTGTGTTTTTTACATCAGCAACAGATTTGGGGCTTACAAGCCTTGTCGTCTAGAAAGGTCTTCAAAAGGGTACACTGATGGATATATAACAGTATAGCTCTCTGAAAGCTAAATACAGATTTGGTTTTTTTCTGAGTTTTTTCTGATTTTCATTCTCATCAGTTATATATGCCTTATCTCTAATTAAGAAGTGAAAGCTAACAGTGACTGCAATATAGTATTTTGTGGAAACTCAGAGATTTTTATAATCTGACTACACTTTATTAAATGATGACTCTGTTGAAACAATCCTCTTTGGCATCCTTCATTTCAGACGCTTGTTAACCAGCAATATTTCTGGTAACTTTTTATTGCTCTTTTTTTGGTTATCTTTAGTTTGAAAAAGTAGTAGGGGTTGGCAGGGCAGAGAGATTGAGGCCTATTTTAAGTGGTGCCTGTCTTCTGAATAGCACTGTGAGATGTATGTGTCTGTACTTAGGCACCCGGGTCCAGGAGAAATGATTTCATAATTTCTTTCAGATTTTTGCTCCCTTTTGACATTCCTTGCCTTATTTTTGCTTTTACTTTATTTTAATTACAATTTTTGTAATGAAGATGGGTTCATCTGATAAAATTTATTTGGAATCTCTCATCAAATATAAAGAGAGGTCAACAAATTTTCTGTCAAAATACCAGTTCCCATCTGTATTGAAGGAAATTTAAACTGTGGATTCTCTTTACTCAAAATTAGCTATATGCTTACCTTCTCAAATTTGACAAATAGTCCCTGCACGCCAGCATACGAGATTCAACATAAATTAATCTGTCAAAACACAAAATGGTATTCTGGTATTCTTAAAACACAGTATCTTTTTTTTTACATTTCTCTCACTTTACTGTTACTGCACTGGTGTTTGAGTTGTTGCTAAGTAGTTCTTATCCTAAGTGAAGGTCTTCTCACTTTCACATGCTCTGCTGACATGTAGGTGCACAAAAGGTTGTGAGGGAGCATGGCCAAGAGAACTGGCCCAAACTAGCCAAAGGGATATTTCATACCATAGAATGTCATGCCCAGTATAGGAACTGGGGCAGTTAGCAGGGAGGGGTAGATCGCTGCTCAGGCATTGGGCATCACTTATGTTCTCTTGGATTTTATTTCTTTCTTTTTAATATTCCTTTTCATAATAATAATTATTTTTTTATTATTATATTTAATCTCAGTGTAGTTATTAAACTGTTCTCATCTCAACCCATAAGTTTGTTGTTTTTTATTCCAATTCCACCCCACTGGAAGGGGCGATAGTGAGCAAGCAGCTGAGTGGTGCTTATTTGCTGACCAAGGTTAAACCACAACATAACCACATGTTTAGATTTGGCCTCCTGTAACAACACCGTAGAATTTGCCCCTTCTTCTGTACTTTCATAGCAGTCAGGAATAATCAGAAGCTTTTCCCAAAGGTTTAAAAAAGTTAGATTTACAGATCATTTTATATAAGTCTTAATTTCTCTGCCTAACAAAAAATAATCCATTTCCTTCATAGGTTTTGAAGTTAACACAAATAAAATACAATATTTCCTATTGATATGCTGGCCAGTGTTGCTCTCTGTATGTCAATATTATGCCAATGGTAATCTTATGATTAGTGATTGAGACAAGGACAGGGAGGGCTTACTGTCAATTACTATTCTGGGCAAAACAGACTCCACTACTTGAGCTGGGGAGAATTTCAAGCAACTTCTTACAGGAGCCATCTTTACATCACCTTCCCCATTACCAGAAATGGCTCCAAACAAAACCATGACATACACTAATATCTTTATAAGAATATCAGAATATTCACAATTTTGTGGCAAGAAATTATGTATTTGACAATAACAGGATTCACCTGAGATGCATTAGGAACTGAGACAAAATCCCTATTATCAAGTAATTTGTTCTCATCTGTGTGAGACAGAATACCACCTGACTTCTGCAAACAAAAGCAGAATGACATCTTAGGGAAGTAATGATATTTCACTATTACAAGTATCTTTTTCTGTAATCTTGTGTCAATGTTTATCCCTTGTGGCATAATACTAGTGAACTTGTTTAATTTTCCTTTTTCCACACTTTGCCACTGATGTTTTGTCCTGGCTATTTGTTAGCATAAATTTCATTAGGGTGGTCTTTGTTCCATTCTGGAAATAAAAAGAAGAAAAATGTTTCAGAACATGGGTTTAAATACTGATTTATCATGGATGAAAAGCACATAAATTAGCTTTTCATTCTCTGTTTAAGTCTGAATCCTCTGTGCCAGCAATCCTCAGGGGGCCTGCATGAGGAGTCCAGCTGTGCTATTTTTACACCTCTACTGTGGTCAGTTCTATTTTACTTAAACTAGAAAAGTCTTACCCCTACTATTTTTTTCTATGACAAAGGATTGAGCATATACCTATCACTAGCCTTGAACTCGTAACCCCAGTGTTTGTATTGACACAGATACGATAGAACGTAGGTAACTATATTAGCTTAGATAAGTATATAGCTTCAGGTTGGCTGCTATATGTCTACTTTATGCTGCAGTGATCTCTCTATCTCAAACCCTCAGTAATAAGCACATGAAATATACACTAGGACCTTTATTGTTTTCCTAAGATGCACAAAACAGGATCTACTGCAGTACAGACATACTTAAGTCATGTTTAAGTTGTCCACCTGTGTTTTATCTCAGTAATACTACATCATTACCAATTTTAGAGTTAATAAAAAATGAGCACAGAGCCTGATATTTGACTATTAAAGAAAAGTGATACTTTGCTTACTTGTGCAGCTGTTTGGTTTGCCAGTGCGGTTATGCCAATCTTGCAGGAAGTGTTCTTGCTAGAAGTGTTCCTGTTGTTTGGGAAATGACTTATTGAAAAACAGACTGATGTAAATAAGTAGATAATGTCTCTGAATATAGTTGTATTGTGGTATAAATGCACAGGAAGCAGAGTAAGAGGAAAACAGCCTACAGTCCTAGGCGGATATTGGACATAATTATGTACAGTGCATTATATCATTGTTTCATAGCTTCATCTGTTCTTCAAGGGAGAGAAATGTTAAAGTGCAGAGTGAATCCTCATCAAGCTTGAGAAGACATTGCAGGAATTTTTAAGTCTTTTCATTATTTTCAATGGAAAACATACTCTATATACTTCTGAAGATGTCAATAGCTAAGGTATCACTCTACTGCCTGAAAGTAGTTGTACTTCAGATCGAGTTCCTGTTTGGGATTTGCATTGTGGATGCCTTGGACTGATTGTCAAAAATCCACATGTGAAACTTCCCTAGTCATGTATTTAAGAAATTGAGGTAATACTTACTCATTAAGCCTTTATGGGAACCTGCTTTGTGCAGGGCATGTGAGAATAACTGGGAAAGATCTCTGTGCTGCTCATGGTGAGATCCTGTTGGACTCAGAAAGAGCAAGATTTTGGGGTATCTACCGCCTTGCAGACACTTCAGAGGTGTATTGTGAAATCCAGCCTCAGATATACCATTTTAAAAGGCTTATTTTCAGCTCAGTTTTCTCTCATTCAATAGTGATAGCATGCTCAGGAAGATAAGAGATGGATGTTGTGTTTTGATACAGCGCTAAACATGATTTAATATGAAACTTGGTGGCTCAGTCCAAAACCCCTAACTTGCTCTGTGCTTAAGATCATCAATCAGTCTATAAAGTTCAGCACTTTCACATCTCTCAGATTTTCGATGTTAGCTTTATCTCCAGGAAATAACACTAGAAACCATTCTTCTCCTATTTCCTCCAGCCCAAGCTTGTAAAGCTTTAATGAAGGAAAACAAGAAGGGAGGAGAATTCATAACCACCTGTAGTATGAATTGAGTCAGGAAAATTATGACTTTATTTTTCTGTTCCAGCTTAGGTCTATTTTCAGTTCTGTCTGGATATGCTGAGAAAACTGAGGCCAGAAAAACAGGTACTGAATAGTCAAGTGGGACAATTTTTTTTTTTATCCGTTCTTAGCTGTCATTTCTCTTTTGGTGGTAGTTTCCAAACTTTTCTTACCATGGGTTCTCAGGCTGCTTGATGTATTGTTAGAAGTCCTTGTAAGGCAGACACATTGTCCATAAACTTTCTTTTACAGTCTTCATGCAAAAGTTCACACTAGTGGACTGTCAAGGTGCTACATTATCACCAGTGTTGTCTTATTCTTTCCTTGACCTCTGGTTCCCTTGAATATATCTCTCTACATATCTAATATCTACATATATCTACTTGCTTTCATTTCAGATGGCAAGATTCTTGGGTCAAAGGCCACCTATTCCTTCTGTGTTTGTATTCACAGAAGCTTTATGGTACTGCAAATAAATAAAGGAGGATCAGATATGCTGGTTTAGGCTGTCAATCTTACTGAATTTGAACAGCACAAATAATAATATCAGTTAACTGTTATAACACAAGATTCTAGAAAGGAAGAAAGCATATGTGCTTTTCATGTCACATGCCAGCTATGGGAGAAGAAACAATACTGAAGACATGACATTGAAGATATAACACACAGATGCATTCTGTGGTAAAGGATGCACTGCTCCTTTATGTAATAGCACTTGTAGGCCCATGTTATTGTCCAGAGCCATTTTCTGCAAGGCAAAGCTCTCTGTCTACACGAGAAGCAGGAGACAAATAAGGACAGTTTCTATTACCAATGGAGTTTGGTTGATTGGTTTTGTTGCTTTTTTTTTTTCCAAAAAAAGTTTCCCTTTTTTCCCCAACATTTTAAAAATCATGATTCTTATCAACTTGAACAAAGAAAAGGAAAGGCTACATTACAGTGATGTTGCTTTATGTAAAGGTCAAATTCTGCTTTCTGAAAGACCTTTTAACCTGCATAATTTCAGAGGAAAAGAAAAAAAGCTTGAAAACAGGACTTGGGAAGGTGAAAACACCAGCACTTTTGCAGTTCTTATTTTCTTGGCTGGTTTAAAACCAACCTCATGACTCTCTGTAAACCCAAGTCCCCTGTCTTGGTGTTCTTGGTATCAGCAAACTTGACTGCTTGTCAAGAAGGAATAAACCCAGCCTGTAGTGTGCCTCATTCAGCACCACTGGAAATGGGAATCTATGACAGACTGCAAAGGAAGTGGACAGGTACTTAACAATATTCTCATTGACAACCAACTGCTCCTAAGGGTTTTTATACAAGTAATTCCCAGAGAATATTTCTGGAAACTGGCCCTCCAAAAATGAGGTCTTTAAATCAGTGCTCCTGCAACTATTTTTTTGCTTGCTAATATTGTTGTATCATGGTTTCTAGCTCCTGTCACCTCAACTTTACTGAGTTTTCTCTTCTTATTTCTGAAGAAGTAATGCAGCTTCTGCCTTGAGAAAGGGCGTTCTCCACCTCTTTCCCCATTATACTTCCTTCTTATATTGGAACCGAGCAGTAAAAGTGACATATATTATACACAGGAGGAACTCATTATGCTGCAGATTTGAAGCATTTATCCACTCCCTCTTCTACTAGAGATCATTGATCTTTGTTTTGCTAGCTTGTCCCCAGTAGCAACATCAATGTTTTCTGCAACATAGTTATTTTCTGGGGTTTGTTCACTGCCAGTAATGAAAATTGCTGAGTTGTTCAGAACACAGGCTGTTCAGCCAGTTATGATAACCATAGCTGCAAGAAAATATTAAGTACCAATAAACCTAACTATGGGTCTCCTCTTTGGAACTGCAGTCAGATGACACCTTTCAGAAGTAGCTCAAAAATTAATTGGAAAGGCAGATATTTCTCTAGCAGATTCAGTCACAAAACTGCTGAGGTATCTCTGGAGATTGCTTAGGTTAACTTCATTGCTCAAACTAGGTCCAGCTAGAGCAGGTTCGACTCTTCATTTAGTTAACTTAATTTGTCGCTAATCATTCTAATGCAGATTTTTTGTTTTCTTATTTCCCTCTGAAATGGGGGCTAGATATGTTTTTCGATCAACACATATGTGTGATGTTTATCCTGATTTTACAATCAACAGTTGGAAAAAATGTTGCCTTCATGGAAATTAGCAAAGAGCATATCACATCTGAATCATCATTTCTGCTAGGCCAAATGTAGCAAATCCTAGTCCTCATTTGTGAAAAGGGCTTTTATGACTCAGATTATCATAGTAGACCCTGTTCACGTGCAGAGCTCCTGTCATTGGTAACTTATGTGTATATCAAAGTTCTCACATCAATGCAAATCATTTTTACATAGATATATGGATAAAAGTTGTAGTCTTGGAAGACATAAGAATTCACATAATCAAAGCCTGGCAAATCCACAGACAAATTTCTTCTCCAATGATGAATCTTGTTTAGCTGTTTCAACTTTAAGCTGACATTTTTTCCTTGAAATGCAAGCTATTAAAATAAGATTAAAACCATAAACAATTTTTTCTTCTTTTTCTTTTTCTTTTTCTTTTTCTTTTTCTTTTTCTTTTTCTTTTTCTTTTTCTTTTTCTTTTTCTTTTTCTTTTTCTTTTTCTTTTTCTTTTTCTTTTTCTTTTTCTTTTTCTTTTTCTTTTTCTTTCTTTTTCTTTCTCTTTCTTTTTCTTTTTCTCTTTTTCTTTTTCTTTTTCTTTTTCTTTTTCTTTTTCTTTTTCTTTTTCTTTTTCTTTTTCTTTTTCTTTTTCTTTTTCTTTTTCTTTTTCTTTTTCTTTTTCTTTTTCTTTTTCTTTTTTTCTTTTTCTTTTTCTTTTTCTTTTTCTTTTTCTTTTTCTTTTTCTTTTTCTTTTTCTTTTTCTTTTTCTTTTTCTTTTTCTTTTTTCTTTTTCTTTTTCTTTTTCTTTTTCTTTTTCTTTTTCTTTTTCTTTTTCTTTTTCTTTTTCTTTTTCTTTTTCTTTTTCTTTTTCTTTTTCGTCTTCTTCTTCTTTTTCTTTTTCTTTTTCGTCTTCTTCTTCTTTTTCGTCTTCTTCTTCTTCCTCTTCTTCTTTTAAATAGCAATACTACCTCTTTTTGGTCCCTTCAAGAAAAAAGTCCTGCTTGGAAAGCCATTGAAACTCAGAAATGCAGTGTAAAAAAAAATCCTGTGCTATTAAAATAGCAATGTCTGAAATGAGTCAATTTTAATCTGCTCAGTATGTGGTGACACATATCATTCATACATTGTACTATGTGCAGCATGAGAAGGTGGAAAGTTATAACTAAGCGTCAAGAGATGTTATGATCAAATTACTTATTTTTGTTGTCAGAACCAGATGGTCTCTATGATAAGATCTGTCATGAACTTTCAAAAAATCAGTGAACCTTTTTTTACCATGATTGGAAAACACGTTGGGTGGTTCACTTCAGCAGACAGCTTTAGAATGTGTCAAACCTATTTAGTAAAGTGCTCATTATCATAATATCTGAGCAATAGTATTTCAACATTGCTGGATTTTGATTGCATGTTCTCCTCTCTTTTTCTTGTAAGATACTTTGCTTTAAAAATACGACTGACTCAGTCTAATCGACCTGTCTAAATATTATCCTACCTCTACTTTTGAAATTAAATGACAGTAATTTCTGTGCTTATATAGATATGTCAAGTATTTTATGCTATTCATGTCAGATTTGCTGGAACCATTGTGCAAGGGATGTGCAATTGGTCATCTCCTAGGCCAAAATATCTGTATTTGTTTGCTGTATATGCTCATACCACATAGCTCAGGCTTTATTTTATAGGTCCAACATAGCTTCCTGTGCAAATAACATAAAATTGTTACAGACATACCTTTCCTTGTCCTAGAGGCATGAGCAAATGTCCAAAAATGATTAGGCTGTGTACAACGTGTAAAATAAACACTGTGCTACATTGGTAAAAGGAGAATTGGCAAATTTGCATTGTCCTTATTAGAAAGGTTAGGCCATTTATTCCCTTTGGATGTTGTGATTCTTACCTCACTAAATGTAGTTCATATATATTTTCTCTCTTTATCTGGGAGCTATGCATTACATTCTAGTTTTGACTATCATATATTCCATGCATCTTTTTTTTTTCTCTGTCAGTAACAAAATAATCTCAAAAAACAGTGAGCTCTTCACGTCACAATGTAAGGATATCACTTTCTTGGAAAAAAACATTATAATAGTGTCAACATTTTAACATTTTTTTTCTTTTACTATGGGTAGAGAGTGTATTTTATTCTTTCTTCTCTCCCTTTGGTGTAAAAAAGTGGTAGTGGTCCAAGACACAAAATCTCTACAGGAGAGATTTACTTTTATACATAGATGGTTTGCCAATAGTAAACAAAACACATAACAGGTTTTTGGTGTTTAAGTGGAATTGATGCTTTCAGAGTACTAAAAATAAAGTAAAATTATTCATGATGAATAATTGTATCTGATGAAAACAGCCTCACTTTTCTTATTTGCAAATATTTTTTGAGTTGATCCATTTTTTTGCTAAAGTATTAGATGCTAAATCTTTGTTGAATGAGCAATTTTCAACTGGTACTCACTCAAATCTTGTTTGATTCACTTCTGAAATGAAAGCAGAACAGGAACAGTTACCCAAGTTCCACAGTCTCTTCTGTCATCAGACATTTGAACATATGAAGGAAAAGATGGTTATCAGGCGGAGTCAACATGGCTTCACCAAGGGGAAATCCTGTTTGACCAACCTGATAGCCTTCCATGAGTGCATAACCGGCTGGCTAGATGAGGGGAGAGCAGCGGATGTCATCTACGTTGACTTCAGCAAGGCTTTTGACACTGTCTCCCATAACATCCTCATCACAAAGCTGAGGCAGTGTGGCTTGGATGAGTGGACAGTGAGGTGGATCGAGAGCTGGCTGAATGACAGAGCCCAGAGGGTGATGATCAATGGCACAGAATCGAGGGAGGCCTGTGGTCAGTGGAGTTCCACAGGGATTGGTTCTGGGGCCAGTCTTGTTCAACATCTTCATCAACAACCTGGATGAGGGGACAGAGTGTACCCTCAGCAAGTTGGCTGACGACACCGAACTGAGAGGACTGGCTGATTCCCCAGAAGGCTGTGCTGCCATTCAGCAGGATCTCGACCCGCTTGAGAGTTGGGCAGGGAGGAACCTCATGAGGTTCAATGAGGACAAATGCAGAGTCCTGTATCTGGGAAGGAACAATCCCATGCACCAGTACAGGCTGGGGGGAGGAACTGCTGGAGAGCAGCTCTGCAGAGATAGATCTGGGAGTCCTGATTGATAATAAACTAAACATGAGCCAGCAATGTGCCCTCATGGCCAAGAAGGCCAATGGCATCCTGGGATGCATCAAGAAGAGTGTGGCCAGCAGGTCGAGGGAGGTTCTGCACCCTCTCTACTCTGCCCTGGTGAGGCCTCATCTGGAGTCCTGTGTCCAGTTCTGGGCTCCTCAGCTCAAGAGGGACAGAGAAGTGCTGGAGAGAGTCCAGTGCAGGGCCACCAAGATGATCAGGGGAATAGAACATCTTTCATACGAGGAAAGGCTGCAGGAACTGGGGCTGTTTAGTCTGGAGAAGAGGAGACTGAGGGGGGATCTTATTAACATTTATAAATATCTAAAGGGTGGGTGTCAGGAGGTTGGAACACCCCTCTTTTCTATAGTAGATAGTAACAGGACAAGGGGTAATGGGATGAAGCTGGAACACAAAAAGTTCCACTTAAACATAAGAAAAAACTATTTCACCACGAGAGTGAGGGAGCCCTGGCACAGGCTGCCCAGAGGGGTTGTGAAGTCTCCTTCCTTGGAGGTCTCCAAGACCTGCCTGGACATGTTCCTATGCAATCTGATCTAGGTGAACCTGCTTCTGCAGGGGGGTTGGACTAGATGATCTCTAAAGATCCCTTCCAACCCCTACCATTCTATGATTCTATGATTTATTTAAAACAAACAAAAAAAAATCGAAAAGGAATGGGTAATAGATTACAGGGAGGAACAAATAATAGCCAATCTATTTAATGCACAGCTTTTTGACTAAATAATTTCTGAACAGCCTAAGCATGGCTTCATTTGAGCAGTTTAGGATCTGGATAATGAATTGGGAAAAGTAAGTTTGCAATAACTAATCACATTAAGTAACATAACTTAGAAATTTGCTATGTTGAGAGAATTGTCAGAGGAATGTAGTTGTCACTGGGCATCAGAGTTAAGTTTGCTCTTTCCTATTTTCCTTCATTGCTACGTATCTTACAATACTTCTTCTTTAGTGGCCTCACTTCAGTAGGCAGAATGGAGAGTGCTTCAGCTCAGCCTGTTTTATGAAAAAAAGATGAACAGTTTCCTGGGAGGGTGAAGATGTGCTTCTGAAACTTCTCAAGCTGAAGAAGGAATTGAGTTGCCCTGGTGAAGTGCTGTAATCACTTAAGTATTATACAACAAAATGTCATTCAGGTTATTTTGTCTTTTCAAAGAGAGATGCTTTGAACTGAATGCAATTCAGACACTGGCAGAGTGTTGCTGGCAAATTGTGAGTACACCTTCTGAATCCAGCCTTTCACAAGACTGAGGTGTGAGGTGACTAACATGTCAATGTCATTTGGCCTTAAATATCACAGAGCCAAGGAGGCCACAGTTTGTCTGTGAATGTAGTAAACTTCGGGTGACACCGATGTAGTGATTTAAGAAAACATAACAGGACTCATGTATGGCAATGTGAGATTTCTGACGGTCATTCTCCTGGATATAGATGTCTGAAACATTATTTAGACAGAATTATATAAATCTGGTTTTAATCTGGCCTTGGCTTCTTAGCTATCATTTAGATAACGTTTGGTCTCATGTCCATACTGAATCTGATTCAGGTTTACAGCAGTCTATACTCTTGTATGTGTTGTCATTTCTCTCTTCATCCTGGATAAAACTAATTCTGTCAAAGAAGTAGCATCCTAGCTCTCAGGAGGACCAAGGTAACTATACAAGCAGCTGTGGTCAGTCTCTCACAGATGGGCTCTGCTGCTTCTCTCTTCTCAGGTGAGGACAACTCGTGGCATTCTTCCCCTACTCTGACATGGGGTTCCTCCGATGGGACACAGTCCTTAACGAACTTCTCTGGTGTGGGTTGTTCCCAACAGCTGCAGCTTCTGCCAATACAGGGCCCCTCACGTGGGACACAGTCCTTGGCGAACATCTCAGGCGTGGATTCTTCACCACGGTTGCAGTTTCTGCAGTTGCAGGGTCCCTCTCTCAGGACAAGGCCTTTTCTGGACATAAGTTTAATGAGCTGCTTTGTTGTGGGTTCCTCCCCACAGTTACAGCTGTGGATATTGGGTCCCTTCCTCAGGACATGGCCTGCTCTGGCCATAGTGATAAAGGGTCCCTCCTTCGGAACACAGCCTCTTCTGGCCATAGTTTTAAAGAAGAAAATCACTGCCCCTGGCTCGGGGTCTGCAGTGAAGTGGTTGGGTCCCTCCCATGGGACACAGCCTCCTCCAGCCACAGTCACTGTCCCTGGCTCAGGGCCTTTAATGAAGGGAATCGCTGTCCCTGGTCTAGGACCAGCTTTAGCAAAATGAGTCTCTGCCCCTGATATGGGCTCATTATCAAAATGAGTCTCTACCGCTGATGCGGGGTCTTTAAAGAAATGAAAATAAATCTCAGCTTCATCAGTTCTTTCCGTAGAATGGAGTCTCTGCTCCAGCACACCTCCTCCTCTATTTCATCACTGGCCTTGGAGTCCACATGGTTGTTTCTCTCACTGTTCGTATTCCTTGCACCACCACCAGCCAGAAGAGGAAGGGAAAGAAGAAGAAAGAAGCAGGAAGAAGATGGAGGAAGAAACCTCCTCTTCTGGCTTCTTCTTAAAAAGTGATCGTGGAGGCATCTAATTGGCTCAGTCCCAGAAGTGAGTCTGGCTCAGAGCTGGGGAGAGTTGTGAGCAACTTCTTACAGGAGCCATCTTTACAGCCCATTCCCCCTTATCAGAAAAGGCTGTCATGTCAAACCATGACAAGAAGATGGTAAGGGAAGAGAAAGCAAACTGGAAAAAGAAAATTCTTTCAGCCCTTGGTTTTTTTTTCAGTATTCTGAGTAATGAATCCAGACTTCAAGATCAGAAGCAAACAAAATAGTAAAATAACCAACTGCAAATATATACATGTGGTCATCTGTGCACCCAAAGAAAGATGGTTCAGGGAATCTATTTTTAGAAATGCAAATTAGGTTAGATAATTATCTAAGTTTTCTAAGGAACCTTTGCTCTTTATCTCAGATTCAGCGTGAGTGCCTTATTTGGCCTACAGAAAATGTCAGGTAATTTGAGTTAGCTTGGCTTTTAGTTACAAGGAACCCAGCTAATTTACTTTGCATTTGCTAAGGGCATGCAGATGGATAATCATTACAGATTGCCTGACAAGGCAACTTTTTATTTTGTATGAGTTTGGGTGGCTAAGCATTTTGAGTCAGAGTTTACTGTTTTTCTCTGATTTTCAAAATATTTTTTTTTAGAGGCAGTCAAGACAGATTTGTAATACAATATTTTAAATTTTCAATGCCTTGTTTTTAAATGCTTTTGATACCATTTTACGCAAATACCTCCGTAATCTGCTTATATAAACAAGACATTTACGAACTACATGAATAGAAACAGCTATAAAATTTCTTGGTTTATACACAGATTAGATCATTTAGTTTGTAATAAAACGGAAATATTTTCAACATTACAGTTGATGTTTTCTGTTTGATGGAAGATGATATCTTTCATTTAGATTTTATATCAGCAGTGTATATTAAAAGTCTCTGTGACTGTAACCCCTTTATGTCCTAAATCTACCTACTAGAAAAGCCATAACAAAGTGACACTGAATTTAGTATACAATACAATCTTTTAATACTATTTACCAAAGGAAAGATAGTTTTACCAGGTGTATAACCAGGGATTGCAAAATAGTATATAGTAAATATAATCAAGATCTTTGCCTCCCAGGTCTTTATATATTTCCTATCACATTAGGATAACATTAACTGAACACTGGATGCAAATGCAAAACAAGTCATTAATACTGAAGTTACTGATGCTTAGATAGCACCTTAGCAGTTGCAGCACAGTAACTAGCTACATCCACTGTTCTGGGGTGTTTGGATTTCATTATGTAAAAAGTCTCTTAAAAACTAGGTTAAATAAAGTGTGGTTTTAGAATTTTAATCTCTAAATGTAAAGTAAAATTGTGATTTTTGGTAAAATAAAAGCAAGCAAAGATCTTGAATTTAGAATAATTCCATACATTCAGAGCAGCCTAGGCAAAATTTAAGAGCCAAATAACTTTGCAAGTAAGTTGTAAAATCTAGCATCATTTCCTTCAAGAGAAGCCCCTATTAGGACTGAGCAACCTTTTTCTTTTGTGTCTCCACATGTTTTCTTCATGTGATGAGCTCATCGCTATTCCAGCAGCTGCTAATAACAAGGAATTAGAAGACAGCCCCTCCTGGCTGTTTTGTAGCTCTGTGGGGAGTGAGCTCAGTGGTTGCTGCTCAGCTTGCTTGTTGCCAGCTGCTCCCCCATGTTGCTTCCCTGCAGTGAGTGGACAGATGGACAGACAGCAAGGAGCTCGCATAGCAGAAAGCCTCATGACATTGGGGTCTGCTTCCCCACAGTCATTGCCTAAACCACTTAATCCTTTGCTTATGCCAAGGTTTGATGGGCTGTGTTCAGCAAGCAACAGGATCCAGGGAAGTGAGGCAAGCATCTTTCCATGGCCTTCCTAGGGAGGTAACAGAACCTCAAAGCACTGGTTTGGTTTCTCTGGAGAGAAATAAATGACTCCTGTTGATTTTAGTGTCTTGGGATCCAGACTCTGATTCATGACATTGTGTTTAGTACCCACTAGAGGGATGGCAGAAGGCTCAGAGGCAGAGGGGGGTAGCAACTGCACCAGCTATTCTAAGTTAATCTACCTCTAATAAGGAGCCAGCACTCCTGAATACAGGAATACTTAATGAACACTTCCAGCCTAGCCAAAATTCAAGATTTCATTTGCTTTCCTTTTTAGGAGAAATGGGTAATTGCTAGTTATAAGGTCATGAAGTCACATTATCTTGGAAAAAATGTCCAGAAATATTTTCTCTGATCCAACTATCAACCCTCTTTTAACATCAACCTGTGCAATGACTCATTCATATTTCTGCCAGAATTGCACAGTACTGTGTCTCAGGCAATGCTGAAATGTCCTTCTCTCTGAACTTGAAAGCAGCCTCTTGCTGTCTGAAAAAAACAGCCTGAAAGCAGTCTGAACTGTCACTTGTCCACTCACAAATCATGTTCCCTTCCAAAACAAGAATCAGCAGGGTTCCTCTGGGTCGTAGGAGAAGCTTTTGGGTAGATCAACAGGCACAGACGTATGTCCTTTATCATCATCATATATAAAGTACAATGGCTCAGACCCTTGAATTTAAAGCAATGTGAATTTTATCTTTATTCACTGAGGAAAAGATACTAATTTTTTAATATCTAACTAATATATCTAGTCTAATAGAACCCAGTTATATGTTTTTAATGTTGACATCTGCCTGTGTCAAGAACTTAGCAAGCACAGAAAAAAAGACACCAGGTTTTGTGAAAATTACTTCTGTAAGCTGTACCATATGGTTAAAATCTAATATTGGAAATAGTAGTTGTTTCATTGCTACCTTGAATACACTTGGGAAAATAAAATATTTACTGTGAAGGATTCAGAATTTGACTTCATCTCCTCTGGTTTTATGGCAATGAATGTCAATGCTATGTTTTCTGATCATTCAGCTATTCAGTAGCTCCTTGACAGATGTAATACTCCGGTTTTCTTGCAATTAAATTTTAACAATCACTCTTTTCACTAGCTATCACGTCTCTCAAGCAATTAATGTTATCAGAAGGAAAAGTAACTTGGCAGATAATTGAACCAGCTGCACAGCCGAGCATTCTAAATAATTTCTACAGTAAAAAGTATTTTATAAGGATTTCTGGATTCCTTCAGAGCTACACTAAGATTTTGTCTTCCCAAATCTACTTCAGTAAACAAATTTACTTAAAAGTTTAGTAAAATATTTCAAAAAACAAAGAATCTGCATATTTGTTGATGTCTTTTATTCTCAATATTAAATGAATCCAAGAAATTAACAATGAATATTGCTAACAAATATACATCTTAAGTATAATGCATACCTCTATATATGTCATTTTACAAAACACAGCTCTTTAAACACATCCACAAGCTTGCATATGGCTAAGGCACTCTGGAAAATTCAATGAGAATTTAACCCACAAAAACCTGATATTCTATTTAAAGGTCTATGAAGAAATTGCACAGCCTTATGAAGAAATGAAGGAGAAATGTTCCCCCACATCCATAGATATCACAGGAGATAGGAGTTTAAAAAAAAAAAGATTGTCTTTTTTCCTTAGGTTCTGTTATGTAAGACTTAATACAAAATCTACAGCAAACTGGGATCTGGCATCACCACTAATATTTACCATCTTTTATTAGCAAAGTCATTCATACTAGTCAGTTCAGAAAGTACTAGAGCTCTCTTTATAACTCTTATCTCTATTTTTAGCTCAATCTGATTTAAATGCAAAAAACCATGGTCTTAAAAGATTGACATCCTATCATTCTTGAGGAGTGCTTTTAAAAGCTAGTTATTGATTCCAAAAAGACTCATAATAAATGGATCTGGTCCCATAGAAGAGTTGATTAAATGTTTTAATTCAAATTTGGAAATTTGGGGTTCTACATTTGGGGGGTATTATTTTCTAAGGCAATGAATAGAATTGGGATAGCACTGTTTCTAATTGTTTCCTTTTAGCTGCATGGAAGAGATCAGAGTTGGAAAGGGTAATACTTTTTAGAAAGAATCGCTACTTTTTAGAAACATTGTCAACAAACCTATATCAGTACAGCTCTGTGTTGAAGCTAATAAGGAGGATATGGACAGCTGAATTTCTCTGAGATGGCAGTATACGAGCTAAAGCTTGGAAAATGCTTATGTAAAATATCAGAATTCCTAATGTCCTTTGATAGCTCTATGTAGACAGAACTAGCAGCATATTACTACACACTATTACACAATGATTTGGATTAGACTTGATGGGGGCAGGGGAAAAACTGTTTGTACACTTACATACATACTTACACTCACATGCACCGCAACAGAGGTACATGTACTGCCACAACTTTATTCCACTAAAACTTGAAATGTTTAGTGACCATTACAAATTTTACAAACTTTTTCAAAGAAACTACTGAAAATCTTACTCAAAAGTTAAAAATGTTTTCTTTTGGCTGTATTTCAGTATTGGTTTTAGTCAAGTCCCAGTCCTTTGCTCCATCTTTGACTTTTAGGAAACTTCAGTGCAATGTTTACCATTTTTTTTTCCTGGAAATAGATTAGGGAAGTTTTAAATTATTTTTTGAACTCTAGTTTGTGCTGAATGGCAACCTAACAGTGCTTATTTGCCCAAAGAAATCCCAAATTCTGTTTCCAGTTGTTTCAGCGTCAGACATATTATTCAATTCCAGGGACTGCCTGTCATCATCTCTTTGGGGAGCCAGGAAGATCGGGAGTCCAGATACCCTGAGGATGGGTCTTGAGGCTGGCTGCCAGTTTTCACCATTTATTGGAGATGTGAGACAATCCCACCCATTGCTCCCAGTTGTTCCTTTTGGCTACTGCTGTATATCAGATTTGTCTCTCTTGTCTACATCTCTCATCTGCATCCTTGTTTGCATCTCTTCCTCCACAATCTTAGTTCCTGATATTGGAACTCCCTCTATTTGCTGTGTTAATTTTTCGCTCCTGCCCCCTGTTTCTTCACACCTGATTTCTGATCCCTGATTACTCCTGGCAGAGCGCTAATTGCTGTGGTGACCAGGTTGTCCAACATAATTCATTCCTGTCTCTCCCATCTCTTTGGCCTTGTCTTACTCAGAGTCTTCAGCTTTCTGGCCTTGTGGTGCTGCTGTTTAGCTCTTCAGCTTGCTGTATCCCAACTTGACCAGTTTCCTGAACCTTAGTTTTATCATGACCATGTTTCATATATAGGTATACTCAGAACCTTGGCTCCATTCTCTGCTTCTCTAGCAGACGCCAGATCCCAGTTCAGTTGACAACCCTGCCTAGTTGCCTTCTTGTTCCAACTTTGCTCTAACCTATAGGTCTAGCTGCTGATACGGTTTTTGGGAATTTTGAAAAAGTTTAATTAATTCCTTCATTGGAGACAATTATTCTTACAGGCAGAATTTTTCTTGAATTTTGGAACTATGAAGGACTTTTTTTTGGTAGGAGATTTCCTCTTTGACTTCTTAAAATAACTACCAGACATGAATCATTGACTGACGGGTCTGTAATGGCTCACTGTGGCAATGAATAATTGATAGCTGTGTAGAACTATGGAAAATGTATCCCAAATGGTCGTCTCATTGGAAAGAGACAGCTGGTACTCAGATCACCCATTCTGACTTTTACTGCAAACTGCAGGATGGAGACCTCAGGATTAAAAGTCTCCTGTTTTAGCAGTGATCAGCTAAAGGTTCCCAAGAGCTTTCTCTACTGAGTATATCCAGATATTTGGTATAAATATTGATACTGTACATGTAAGCTCTCAAATGAAGATCAGCATTGCAATCATAAGAGTATGGGATAAAAAAAGTCAGAAGACATTTGTAGCATAAGCAGCATTTTATTAGGATTAAAAAGTGCTAAATGTGAGCATTTTCCATGTGGTGATATCTTCTCTTGCATTCAGAATTATTTACAAGACTACACCAAATCTTCTCACCAAAGGGCATTGTCATTAGCACAAAGTTAGTAAGATTGTAACACATCCCTCTCCACATGAGAAAAAAAGCTTTACTTCACCTTTAAGCAAATCAAAAGGGCCATTGGTTCATCCCACTGAGTTGAGGCCCAGCTGGAGTGTGCTTGTGGACTGTGGATGAATTTCCTCCTGGATGAGAAACCTTCTGATTAATATTTTAATTTGAGAAACGTAATAAAACCTATAGCCACACTTTTTGCACTAAAAATAAATGGTTATAATCTTTGTCTATTGATCATGTGTGGATATGGAAATATGATAACACTATTTTATTCCTCAGATTAATATTTTAAAGTGGAATACTTAGATCAGATATAGATATTCACTTCAACTCATAGTGACTTAACATCCTGGCAAAGTGTCTGAATTACTGAAGTTTTCTAGTGTGCATGTTTTGTAGGTTAGATACCTAGAGAAACGTCCTATGGAAGGATTCTCCTCAAAACATCTTCCTATTTAAGTACATATACTTGACATTTACTTGGCAAAGATTTTTTTTTCCCCTTAGAAGAGAAATGCTATTCCAGCTTTATTTTCAGCATTCATAAAGAATTTGTCCCAGCAGACAATGCTGTAGATTAGATCATGAAACTGAGGAAAATATTAGTCAAATAATTTAAAGACTTGTCAAGATTCCCCAAACCAGCAAAACTTGCATAGCTTGCAACCTTTACAGCTGAAGAATAAGTTAATAGAATAAATTAGGTGATAGTGACTGGGATTTGTAATGTAGCAAGCAACATCTGGGGCTATAAACTGATTTTTGTCAGTTATTCATGTGTTGCGAGACAGACACATACATTCACACACACTTCAACTGAGCTATTACAGCTTTGCAGAAAGAGTTATCCTGAAGAAATGGAAAAGCTTTAATGTTTCATTGAAATCAATATTGTTTTGAACTAGCCTTCCCTCAGGATCTAGCAAACAACATTAACATCAAACATACACCTATGGCAAGTATTTATTTGCCCCATAATGTATATAGCTATAAGCATATAGATTCAGAGTATTTTTAAATTAAAATGCAAACTTGTAGTTTAGATATGTGGAAGTCTGTGGAAAAATGCATTTCATAAGCCTGATTCTTGTGGGGATTTTGCTGCACATTAAACTGTGAGCTTTTGTAGTTGTTGGTTTATTCCCTGTGTGTTGTTTTTGAAGCACATCTTTGTTCAGATTGCCAACAAATTTTAACATGTACAAAGAAAGTCAGGCATTTTACAGTCTGACAGTCAACAGTTTAACTTGTGTTAATCTTTATATTTCAGGAAAGTTTGAGCTTAAATAATGCTTGTAAAACACCCTCACAAGTGTCGTTAAGTTTCCACTGTTACTATTAATACCAGAAAAGCATTGGATATTGAGGCCATGGTTTCACAGGCTTTAACCCTGGACTTTTGCATTGCCATATCATCCATCTCATTTGGGAGCACTGAGTCTTTGTAAGAACAGATTTACAGAGGCTTTTACGACAGATTTATGGTGCCTGTAGGAAAACATGTATTACTTAATCCACCATAGTGTTACTTAATCCCTGAAGGACCTTCTTGGTCAAATGGTATTTGGTCAAAAATGTTGGAGTATACTTTAAATGGCAAACTAAGTTTATCTTTTATGGATATAGTGTGCAATGCACTTGCAGCATTTTTCATGTAATTCCTTTGGTTTTGATACTGCAAATCAGTGAACCTCTATCAGAACTAGCCTCAGGTTTGAATTAGGACTGGAGACAGTGGGTGATATACTTCTGCTTTAGCTGGAGCTGTGTCTGTGAAAAAATTACAGTTGGATAAACCCACAAAAGTTAGTGTGTCCCCCTTGAAGTAGCCAAAGCCATTTTCTGCATCACAGTGTAATGCTCAACTGTGATATAAAGTAACTGACTTTTACCACAGAACATTCATAAAAAAAAATTCCAATCAAAGGAAGAGTTAAAGGCATGAGAGGAAAGATAAAAGTAACAAGATCCAATCCACTATTATAAAGATTTATGGAGGAACATCAGGACTACTCTCTTCCACATCTGCCCAAGTCTTCCTGTTCTCTCAATGTCATTTTATTTCTAGCCAAAAGGTTCTGTCTTGTCTTTCCATGTTTTCACTCTCTATAAAGCATAAACCATGCCACACAGTCATGTAGAGCTACTGTTCTCTTGTCTCACTGTACTGATTTTGCTTCTCACCTTTTTCTCCTTGAAGACCTTGGCTGTGATAAGCTGGACTATAAAAGTAGACTTGCAGAAAGGAGATCATGTTGCACTGATCCTCCTGCTCCATTCAGTTGAGAGAAGCATAAGATCTGGAGAGTTCATGCCAAACACACCTTGGAACTATAAAAATGAGGATGCTATCAGGAAAAATAATTTCAAATGACTGTAAAATAGTCACTAGTATAGCTGGAACACAGCAAATTATAATACATGCTGCTTTTTCTCTAGAGATTTATTTTTAGTTGAATTATAAACCCAAGGACTTTGGGATAATGATATCAGTTGCACTTATAGATTGTGAGTCATTACATTCCTGAGGCAATCGTTCTCTAGATTTCACTCACCTGTTATTAAGGAAAATTTTCTATTCTGAAAAAACAAATGATTTGATTCAAAATAAAAGTTCTTTTTTAATTTAACAAAAAAAGAGCTGCTTTTACAGACAGCAATAGCTCTAAAGAGAACTGAAACAACAGAATGCTAAGTACAGGAATATATAAAAAGAGGCAGAAAGCAACTTGCCACTAGCAACACCTCCTGCAGAGTTATCCGAAAAGCAGCTGTGGGAAATAGTGTACTAGTAGGCTCTTCTGTATACATCTTCCTCATATAATCCACTACCTGTGTCCCTGAATATATATACACCTTATTCAGTACACTGTATACCTTCATGTAACATGTGTGGGCAAATCCTATTCAGTTATGCACCCTGATAGACTCAATAAAGCAAACAATTGCCATTGTAATGGATCAGTTTCAAGTGGAAGCATTTGCAATCCATACCTACAAATACCTTTAAAATGTCAGTCTGGAAGATATTAAAATCATGGACTCAATCAAGATGATGGTTTTATCACATACTATCATTTTCCCAAGATCAATATTTCAGTGCTCTAGAGGTGATAAGTATCTGTTTCTAATTCTTCTGACCACAGAAGAAATCACCTTATCACTGCTTGCTTTGCAAACATGCCCTTCTTCACAACTGCCAAGCATGTTTTTACTTACTGTGGAGCTTGCTACTTGTTTTAGACCACAGAAATGCCTTGCATGCCAGAAAACTTACTTTTTCATTTGGCTGTAACTATTAGTTCAACAAGAGTTCATATATTTTCCTGCACATTCATTCTTAAGCCATCCCAATTATAACATTACTTATAGCTTTCTGATTCCTGACATACAGTGAATGGATCACTTAGCACTAGAGGAAAAAGGCGAATGTGTTGGAATTTGCATAAGTATTCAGCCCATTGCTTTTTCTTGGTAGATTTTGCTCAACATCTGTGGAGCTTTGATACTGAAGGAACTAGTGCTACATAGTGAGAACTGCAGCAGTTTTGAATGACCTCCTTTATATCGGAAAGAGCTGCAATATTTTTGTCTCTGTACCAAGCAAGGAGAATATAGGATCCCCAGTACTAAACTTAGAAAGAAATAATTCATATAGGATGAATTGTACTAATGTGCATATGCATATGCATGTTTCTGGAACACTTGGGTTTTCTTCTTGTCATTAGGTCTAATTAAAATATTTGTAAACAGTGTTTTTGTGTAAGCTGCCATGCAATGAATGATTGGGGAATATTTTCTAGTCAAACCAGTCTCCAAAATTTTATATGGGATCACAAGGAGATGGAGTTACTCCAAGTAAAGCAATTAGTAAAGACTTTGTTTTAAGACAGACTGATAGTGGTTTATCTTGCCTATTATACTAGAATAGCGGTTGCTGCACTAAGAAGCTGGACTGGCCCAGAGTCAGCTTGAGAGAGAGGAGACATTGTTAAAACAATCTGAGGAGGCACTTATGGTATATGGAGCCACTTATAGATAGGTAGCTTCAGAATGGACCAGGTACAAGAAGATAACAAAGTTAGAGCTGTTGCAAAAGGAATGAGATTTTAGGAAAATGTTTGTGAGAGGAGACGATCCAGAATGTTTTATAAAAGTAGAAGCTTTCTTTGGAAATGTACCAGCATTGAAGAAAAAAAACAAATCAAACCAAACCACACCACATTTTTTGACAGCAATGGAAAGTGTGTAGGATGCTGGGACTCTGAATGACCTTGAGGGACTAATTCACAGGTGAATTTATAACCTCTTAATCCATATTGTGCAGAATTTCTGTGACTGTCAAATGAGTCTTGCTAGGCTTGCCTCCGTGAACTATCTGGTAGTTATACAAAGCAAAACAGCTCTAAGGGGTCAGGGGAGCAACGGGGGACAGGGAAGGATCCATACCCATCTCTGACAGCTTTTTGGCTTAATTTGTTATTGATAATACTATCATATGTTTGGATATAGGAACCTAAATGTTAGATGAGAACAGTTTGGTCAGGTTACTCTGAGATGCCACATGGCAACTCTGCTTAGGGCAGAGTACAGGCAACTTTAAATTAGCATAATATTGACTCAAGTGAGATCTTCCAAGAAGTCTGGTAATTTAAGAGTACTATATACCTGAAAACTCAGAGAATCTTGGTAAAAAGTCCTTGACAGTACAATGGGGAAGATAGAATAGACTTATATTTCCTAAAACAATTTTGATCCATAGTCTCAGTATGAAATGCAAATGTAGTATAATCTATACTGATATACTGAATGCATGGCAGGGTGTGGAGAGGGGAGGGGAAGTTGGAAGGAAGATGACCAGCTGAAATGATTTACATGTTTGTATGTTGTTAAAGCTATTGACTCAAGTACAAGTTAATTTTGGTCCTTAGTGCAAATTAATTTTAGTGAAAAAAGAATGACACTTGAAAGCAGAATGTAACCAGGAACCCTGACAAGGAGAGGAATAATACTGTAGTCTAGATATATGTTCAACGTTGCAAGAAATAAAAGCATTTCAACAGCTGGAATATGCCCTTTTGCAATATCGTAACACAGAAGAAAGAAAAAGAAAATCCTGTTCATGCCTAGTGCTCGCTTAAAGTCCAAAGGTATGATGGAGCACCTCATAAAGTTCTAATGCATTATTTATATAAATTAAATCAATTACTATGCAAGAAGAGATTCCTATCAAACTTGCCTAGTAGTTGTAAACAGGGGCTGTTCAGTTTACGAAATGCTGGCACTCATTTTTGTTCTTACAACCACATTATCAAAGCCATCAATCCTCATTCCTTTTAACCACCTTGTAGCACTAATTGAACATTTAGAGTGCACCTCTTGTCTTTCCAGCACTAATCAAAGGCTAATAAATTATTAGTTCAAACTTTTTTTTTTTAAACCATATAGCTTGACACACTGTAAACAGAGAAGACAAATGTAGAGAGCATCAAAGATATTTGATTTCATTATTATTTGGTAGAAAACACTTAGATAAGCTTTTAGCTAACAATAAATTCAGAAAACACAGGAGGTTTGATTTTATTACATTATTTTTTTCATTAGTTTCTGGATGTGATTTTGATCACATCATGAAGAATTTTGTGATTTATAGTTTAATTTACCCTAATTTTATTTTATCGTCTTATTACCTTGAGTACTTGAATATGTTTGGACTCCATTGAGTGAAAAGGGCATTTGAACTTTGGGATTTGCTTTTCTCTGGCAATAAACAATAAAACAAGGACAATTCTCATATAATTTTGTCGTTCAACCTTATCTGAATTTGAATAGAACAACAAGTAATGTTACGCAGAAGTCACAGTGCTTTCTTTTACTGTTTCTGAAGCAGTAGTATGCTTTACGCATTAAGAAGCATTACTGTATCTATTGTTTTTACATTTCCTCTTGAACATAAAAGCAATTTCACAAGTGAATAGTGAATCTGACTAACTTTAGATTCTGTTTACAGAATATAAGCTTTCCTACTGCTGCCTGTCTTACTAGGGGCAAAAGGACTTTCAGAGTCTCAGATCCCAGTCTGCTTTTTCACAAATAAGCAATTATGTTCTAGAAAAAGAAGTGCTAGCTCCAAAGAGCTTCCAGACTAATAGACAAGAGACAGAAAAGCAAGCAGGATTACAAGCCTGCTCTAGAATCAGTCACTGAAAACACTGCTTTTCCCTCCTAGTTTGTCCACATTTTTGGAAAGGAAATGAAGGGAGCAGGCTTGCGGCTGATGGAATACAGTACATCTTTTTGAGGAAAAATAAATACATTGTGCTTTCATTTAACTAATTCATTCTTGGTACAGTCCACTGCTGCAATATAACTGTGTCTGAAAATTTTTGAGTTTTCCAAAGATAATCATGCAGTAACCCGATTTAAATACAATAAATCACATACACGATCACACACAAACCCTGATAAGTTGTCATCTTCTTGGAAGGATGTATCTCCCAAGAAAGGGAACAGAGGCAGTATAAATAGGAGATAGCTTCTTACAATCTCAAAAAAAGATTCAAACCCAAAAGGGCAAATATAAACAATTCTGATAAACACCCCTGACACAGATAAAGAGCCTTCATTCAGCCCTGGTGAGCTGTAGCTGGAGAATGAAGACAATACACAGGTGTGTGAGTCAAAGATGGTTACAGGTTTGCACATTGTCCAAAATAAAATGGAAGTGGGTGAGGTTTCAGGTATTTTTGTGTTTTTTTTTTTTAAATTATATAGAATTCTTTGCAAATAACAATAAAGACTTGTCCATGAGTGTTACTAGTATCTTATTTAGCTGAGCAATTTATACTACAGTTATCCCTAGTTTAGGAGGATGTCCAAGATTAATTTAGTCACTGCAAGACTCAAAGAAAGATACAGATAATTGCATTACTTACTGATTTTACTGCTTACTATTAATGTCATTGCATAGTGGGAAAAATACCTGTAATAATAATGTCATGAGTTATATATTTCTGCACAAGGAGCAAAGATTAGAGTGTCTGATGCATCTGATCTCAAGGAGAGAAAGTGAAATTACTTTGCGAATCCTCTGCACTTAGAATTTTGGCATAAAAATCTAGAGAAATGTTGGAAAAATCCTGTGCATGTGTGACTCAGTCTATGACCAAGTGGGAAGGGATAGGAAATTGGTGCTAACAATCATATACTTAAGAGTGAAAGAAGAAAAATGATTAAAAGATAGAGAGTCATGCACAAAGGACGTAATACCATTGTAGTGAGTAAAACTGAGGAGAATTACTACAATTAGAGATGCATCAAGAATCTGAATGTCATTTCACCATGACGTTGCTGGGACTGCAGTGAAAGAAAAAGTTTGAAGGCATTTGATTTTTGCATTGAAAACTTTAAATTAATACTGCCAGTGATTTTTAGAGGAGTTCAGTGTTAGCAAAGATCAGTCTTTCAACTGGTGCTATTCATAGACTAATAACAGAGCATCTGTGAGATGTGACATACTCACTTATTACATGTAATTCTGTGAAAAAGCTCAACGTCTAATTTGTATTGAAATCAATGGAAGCTGTGAACATTCTGCTTCTTCCAGAATGGGTTTTTATGTAAAAAAGGTGCTATTAATCAATGTGACACTCACCTTCACTATTGTAAATGTTTGTGGAAGAAATCTATAGACAGCAATGCAATGAACCTTGTATCTCTGTTATGACTTGAGGGGATAATATATGGTAATTAAAATGGGTTATTATCCTAAGAGAAGAAATGTATCATTATTGGCATGCAGGCATATCAGGTTATATGCTGCTGTTATAAACACTATTACCACAGAATAATTCACTTCTGTGAGGCTTCAGGGATCACCTCAGTGCCACCTGGTTCTTGAAGGAAGGATGTTAGCAAAGGAAGGGAAACTTTCCTCTGGATTTTGTCAGTGCTCTGAACTTCTGACAGTTCTGGGTGAAAAAGTTATTGATTAAGAGGGATGGAGACTGAAAAAAAAAGAGGTTGAGAACCATTTGGCAAAATGCTGGCATTCTTGATTTGTTTTTCTAATGAGATTTTGTTGAGATCAGTGACTACTTTCCACAGTTGGGCTTCTCAGAAGTACCAGTCTAAAGAAGATGCCACGTTAGATGGGCTTCAGTAGAATTAAGCTCATATTAATTTGTCCCATGTTAGATTGGAATGTTTAAGGGTTTTTTGTGTCACACTAAATTTTGTTCCAGTGCACATTTTTATGCTTGCATCTTTAACATTTTAATAATATGTTTATTTTGATTATAAAATCCAGGATATAAATCCCAGTTTCAACCTTGTGACAGTAGGCAGTAAACTCTATGATAATTTTTTTGTACGTTTCATTGTAATTTGGATAATAGCCTTGCCACAATAACTAACTCTTAGTCTAGATTTTCTGAAGCTCATTTAGAGCAGCTAAAACCCACCAAGAAATACTGAAAGGAACAGAATCAGAAATTATTATAAATATTGTGAGCATAGTTAGTAAATAAAATACATCTGTCAAATTATTTGGTCCACTGTGTAATTAATTAATCAGGGCAACATATTTGTACAGTGGCAATTATATAGTTTCCCTCCTGATTTCATAGCAAACTATCTTTCAGAGAAGCATGTTGAAGAATGGTTACAACCTGATTCCTCATTATCTAACTCACATTCTGTTAAAATCTAAGCAACCTAATATCTTCATGACAATCTTCTGTCCTTATAAGTATAGCACATCTTACAGAAGACTCAAGAGCTCTTCCTGAAGTTATTTATGCAGCCATCCATCTGTGGGATACCATAACTTTTCATGTCCATTTCACTTGTGTGTCTGTTTCTTAATGTGAACTGAATAGTTTGATTTTTTTAGGTAACTCAGACCTCTTCTGTCCCAAAAGGTGACAGTCTTGATTAAACTAGGCTAATTAAAAGAGAAGAAATCTAAGTATCTTCTTAAAAGGTATATGCTCTGTTATCACGAGCTATTCCACTGCAATCTGCCAGGCATATTATAAGCAAAGGACATCCAAGTGACTGGTAGCTAACACTGAAGCCCTTCATCTGAAAGTGTCATTAAAGGCCATATATCCTAGAGTTTATATTTTAGAAGGCTATTTTAAATGTTAACCAGTAATGGTACCCTTGACTCAACCAAATACATTAATATGCTATTATGGTAATTTATAAACAACCAAATATATATATATATATATACACACACAAAATACAATCGGTGATAATAAGCACATTTTCTTTATTTGAAATAGAGAGGTTCAAACCTTTAACTTAGTAATACCACTCATTTTCTCACCTCCCCAAACCTTTAGCTGGGTTTTGGGATAGTCAGAAATGGGATTACATGTAAAATGGACTGTATAAAAGCTCTCTGAGCTGTGTGGCTTTTGCAATGTTAGGGAATTAACTAGATTTCCTCTTGGCTCCTGTATCAGTAACAAACAGCAGTCAGCATAGTTCTAATTACAGACTGCTGTAAGGCAGAAAGCAAATGCAGATTCAGATTGATTTACATATTGAATGAAGCTCATATTGCATTTAGATGTTTTTTTCTCCCAGATCTCTCCAAGCTTGTTTTATTTCTTCTTTATCCCATAGTACTATACAATTTCTGTGCTGACACGATTTTATTATCATCTCTTGCTCCACTTCAGTTAATGGGTGTAACAGCAGTCCATGAAATATGGACAGTTTCTCAGTGATTTTGCCTTAAGGCTCAGACTGCCTCCCATCTCCTCCTCAGGATATATGTGTGCTGCTCCACTCCTATCTCTATGGGAGGAAAGCTCAGGCAAAGCACAGCTGAGATGAGAGCTGCAGCATAATCCAACAAGTACTGATCTCAGCACCTAGAGAACCATCTCCTTCAAGGTGCTACATCATGTCTTATCATGAAGAGTGTGGAAAAGTGCACTATTCATGTTTCTGTACTTGTCAAGGTCAACCAAAAACAGAAACTGTGAAAAATCATGGGAGTAGTTGTTGCTCTGCTCTGTGCAGTCCAAATTCAGAAACAAAGGTTATGCTCAGCACAATTCGTGCAAGACTGCTTCTAGGTCTTTGTTCCAAAAAGGCTGAAAAGCAAAAATAGCCATCCCCATTGCTTAATTATCTACTAAACTGCAGAGCACTTCTGAAGCACACAAACTGCTAGTTGTTGCTTTTGTGGGAAACATAGTTTGAATAAAGAAACAGGGCACAATGGGACTTATAATACTGTGTTGCTAATTGCAAAGTAGGCGGAGCGTCATGGCTCTTATGCTATACACAAGAACACACACAGAGGTTTCCTCAAGTTCTGACATAAAAAGTCACAGAAGGGTGTTAGATCACTCAGACTGGTAGTAAAGGCACCTTACCCAACAGTTATATCTTACAGCTGTCCTAGTGAACGGTTCCCAAAATAAACATTGAAAGATGTGTAGATAGTTTGGAGTCAATAAGCGGCTCCATGGTTTCTTCACAGATGGAGTATATAAAACTTCCTTCCTACTTCAGGGGATTAGCTTTCCCCTTCAAGAAGCTCAGCTTCAACTGCTCAGCAAGTTGTCAAGCTAGTGGGCATGTAGGCTCGCTTGCTGCTGTACAGCTAGCAGTGTTAGGTAGCAGTAGCAACATTTCTGTCCTCTGGTCACTCTCAGCTAATTCACAGTTCCTTGGGTACTGCAACCTTTTCTTCTTAAAGAGCAAAATGGCTTTTGGTTCACAAGCTAAATCATCCTTGGTTTTACTATTTTTTACCATTACATGTTAGGTATTAATACTTTATTGCAGTGTTTCTTGAGGCATTCTTTATGACTCTGAGCATCATTTGTGCTTTCACATAGTTTCATATGCAATGACAACACATTAAAGAACAAATTCAGACACAACCTGTCACTTTCATATAATTTCAGGGTCACTGCAATTGCATTCTTGATTAAGTTGTTATTCTTGCCTGCTCCTTATGAAAATACATCAGTATTATTAAAATTTAATGTACCGGAAATACTATGGAGTGCTTTGGACTTTCATTATCATGCTTTGTAGATTCAAAAACTTTTTAAAAAAGCCTCAATATAAGACTCAGTTCGGAGAAATGTGATACATCAAAACTTGATTCACAAAGTGATTTCTCATAGCTCCCGACTTCCTATAATCTTTTTCCAAATTTCAGTCAGAAGTCTAGGCAGTGGTGTTAAAGGAACATTTTTTCATTTTCATTTGCAATGACAGAATTTCAAAAGCTTATATAAACCCTGCCATCACAGCTTCCTTCCAAAACAATTGATATGTGGATGTAATGGCTTAAATAGCTACCACCACTTGGACAGTAGCACCTATGAAGACTATGAAGACTATGGTCTGAGTGTCATTCAGTGTCTATGCAGATACTTTTTAATGGAAAATTAGTGTAAACCGAATTCTGAAAATATTTATTTTCACAGAACACATACTTTGGCCAGAACACTGAATCTGAGCTCACATTCATAGAACCATACAATCATAGAATGGTAGGGTTGGAAGGGACCTTTAGAGATCATCTAGTCCAACTCTCCTGCCAAAACAGGTTCACCTAGATCAGGTCGCATAGGAACATGTCCAGGTGGGTCTTGAAGACCTCCAAGGAAGGAGACTCCACAACCCTCCCTGGGCAGCCTGTGCCAGGGCTCCCTCACCCTCACAGTGAAAAGGTTTTTCTTATATTTAAATGGAACTTTTTGTGTTCCAGCTTCATCAGATTACCCCTTGTCTTGTCACTAGATACAACGGAAAAAATGATGCCCTAACCTCCTGACACCCACCATTTAGATATTTGTAAATATTAATGAAATCCCCCCTCAGTCTCCACTTTTCTAGATTAAGCAGCCCCAGTTCCCACAGTCTTTCCTCATAAGGAACATGTTCCAGTCCCCTGAGCATCTTGGTGGCCCTGTACTGGACTCTGTGCAGAAGTTCGCTCTCCCTCTTGAGCTGAGGAGCACAGAACTGGACATGGGACTCCAGATGAGGCCTCACCAGGGCAGAGTAGAGGGGTAGAAGAACCTCCCTCGACCTGCTGGCCACACTCTTCTTGATGCATCCCAGAATGCTATTGGATTCTTGACCATGAGGGCACATTGCTGGCTCATAGTTTATTATCAATCAGGACTCCCAGGTCACTTTCTGCAGAGCTGCTCTTCAGCAGTTCAATCCCCAGTCTGTACTGGTGCATGGGGTTGTTCCTCCCCAGGTGCAAGACTCTGCACTTGTCCTTGTGGAACCTCATGAGGTTCCTCTCTGCCCAACTCTCAAGCTGGTCAAGATCCCACTGAATGGCAGCACAGCCTTCTGGGGAATCAGCCAGTCCTCCCAGTTTGGTGTCATCAGCCAACTTGCTGAGGGTACACACTGTCCCCTCATCCAGGTCACTGATAAAGACGTTGAACAAGATTGGCCCCAGAACCCATCCTTGTGGAACTCCACTGGCCACAGGCCTCCAACTCGATTTTGTGCCATTGATCACCACCCTCTGTCCTCTGTCATTCAGCCAGCTCTCGATCCACCTCATCATCCACTCATCCGATCCACACTGCCTGAGCTCTCTGATGAGGATGTTGTGGGAGACAGTGTCAAAAGCCTTGCTGAAGTCAAGGTAGATGACATCTGCTGCTCTCCCCTCATCTAGCCAGCCAGTTATGTACTCAAAGAAGGCTGTTAGGTTGGTTAAACAGGATTTCCCCTTGGTGAATCCATGTTGACCTCCCCTGATAACCATCTTTTCCTTCATATGTTTAGTGATGACATTCAGGATGAGTAGTTACATCACTTTTCCAGTGATGGAGGTGAGGCTGACCGGCCTGTAATTTCCTGGGTCGTCCTTCCTGCCCTTTTTGAAGACTGACGTGACATTGGCCCTTCTCCAGTCCTCGGGCACCTTGTCTGTCCTCCATGATTGTTCAAAAATGATGGAGAGAGGCTTAGCAATCACATCAGCCAGCTCCCTCAGCACTCTAGGATGCATCCCATCAGGAACCATTAACTTATGAGCCTTAAGCTTGGCCAACAAGTCTTTAACCTCTTCCTCCTCCACCCAGGCCAAATCCTCTGCTCTTCAGGCCATTCTACTATCCTTGCTGGATTGGGCTTCCCAAGGGCTGGCCTTGGCTGTAAAGACTGAAGCAAAGAAGGCATTCAATACTTCAGCCTTCTCTACATCCTTGGTCACCAGGGCACTCTGTGTTTAGTAGTGGGCCCACACTCCCCCCCATCTTCCTTCTGCTGCTGATGTACTTGAAAAATGCTTTATTACTGTCCTTAACATCCCTGGCTAAATTTAATTCTAGAAGGACTCTAGCCTTCCTAGTTGCACCCGTGCATGCCCTGGCAATGTTCCTATACTCTTCCCAAGAAGTCAGACATTACTCAGTCAAATCATGTCAATCAATATTTTTTCATTGTCTCAGAAGTCTTCTTTGTAGATGTAAGCTAACTCCCGAAATGAGAAAGATCAGAAGCTCTCATTTGGAACTAACTCTAAGACCTAGCAAAGGGTCTATTCTATTAGTTCAAATATTGTAATTTTATTATTTGTAATTCCACTCAAAAATGTTTTAGGGTTCATCCAAGAACCTCAGATAAGCCATTTTTAAGCAATAAAGGTTTTAGATCCTCTGATTAGCAGTGTGTATTATAAATCTACTATTATTTAGTTACAGCCTAAGTTACTTTTTGTTCATCAGTTTTCCTGGAAATGAAGAATTTTCAAGAAAAAGGTAGTTGATACGATGGAACCAAACCATTTTAATTCATACTTACACAGAATAGCAATGTGGAAAACTATAGGGGGGTATTAAGTGGCATGTGCATAATTAGGTGCAAATTGCTTGCACATTTGTACAAAGTAAACCAGTCAAATATCAAATCATGAAATAAAAGAGCTTTTAAGGAAAACTATCAATATTTAAATGCCATGACTGCCAAATAATCATTAGTCATTTTCTGTCAGCTAAAATGGAGGAGTGAATTTTTGACAGTGCCTCTTGGATTAATTTTGATTTAGCCAGGATGTGAAAGTAATATTTCATGAAGACTGGAAGCAGCTTTTTCAGAGTTATACCCGTGGGTACAATAAAATGGGGTCTAGGGAGAATAAGAACTGTTTTCAGAAGTTCTGTGGTTTGGGATGAAGCCAGAAGGAGCTAAGAGTCTTGTGAAATACTGTTCCTAGGCACATAACTCAGCACTGCAAATGACACAATGAGTGCTAGACACATGTTAGGTTCAGCAGTGCTCAGCTTTTCCATGCCTAAATCCCAGGTCCCGATCTACCAGGTTAATAAAATTGGCTTCGAATGCCTCAAAATAGCTTTGAAAATTGAAGGAATCATTAGAATATCACCCACACAGGAACGAATATATCTCTGGGATAGTTTATTGAACAGATGCCAACTTTTGCTAGTGAACCAAAAATGGATTCTAATCCACCATGAAATTGAAAACACACAAGTAAAATTCTATGTCATAATAACACAGAAAATGCAGTCAGTCGTTGCAGCTATCTAAATGTATGTTTTTCCATAGTGAAATAAAAAGTCTCAAAGACATTAAAAATACAGTAAGTGTCCAGTGTAGGCCATATAAGACAAAAAAGAAAGAAAATGACCCTGCAGAAAACCCCTCATGTAACAGAATGATGATAGAAACATTTGCACACCGAGTCAACTCTCTGATGTTCAGGGGGTCTGCTTCTTTGCAAGTCATTCTATACCACACCCCTATCAGATGCAAATATATTTATACAGCCTCCACTATGCTTGGGCTGCTAAGGACTATCAAGATGAATAGCAAGAGGTTCAAAAGTAATTAATGAACCCTGAGAACACCAAGCTCAAAGGTTTAAATCAGAGCTTTTGAAAGATAATTGGTTTTTAACTTCGGTTTCTCAGAATTTTTAGCTGCTCCTCTCACTATAAATAACAATAACTATGACTTAAAGAAAAAAAAGAAAGAAAGGTGAGAAGGAGAATGTAGTGTTTAAAAATTATTTAGTCCTTCCTGCACACTTTGAGCTCCTTTTTATGGACAAACAGTTTAAAATTTTTCAAGTTAAGACATCTAAAAATGCCAGTCATGTTTTTAACTCTTGGCTTAAGCCACTTACAACATAGGAAACCTGTGACAGAAGCAAGAGATGAACTTGGATTTCAAAGATCTACTCCAGTATCAGAGCAGTATTTTCAGGATTTTATGATGAAAAACACTGCCTGGTTAAAGATTCTACCTTTCTCAGTGATTGGTACCATTTTGCTCAGTGAGACTTTAGATATGCTGTAGATAATAATATGTAAATAACGGATAAAGTGAAATTTCATGCCATACTTTGCAGAGAAAACAGAAGGCCTTGCTTTCCTGGGCAATGCTAGATGCACCTGCATAAGAGACTCAAGAGTTACAAAGGAGTGTAATCACTCCATGGATCTATGACACTGGACATGAGCCTACAATGAGCAGACCTGACAGGTAGATAAGCCCTTGAAGCCTTCTAGTAAATCTCCTCCCATGCTAAATTATACTCTACTTCTGTATTTGAAGGGTTTTTTTAGTTTCTGAAACATATAATAGTATGCTGATTTTATTCCTGACATCATACTTTCTCTTGAAGAACTGCTTTTAAAAAGTGGTGCATTACGACTGGCAACAGTGAGTGAATGTTTTCTATTCTGATTTACATCATTTATTTAAAGCTTTCAACACTTTTCTAATTGACAGAATGCTATTCCATGTGGTGTAATAAGGGAACAATGACAATACAAAGGGCATGGCAACCAGCTGGCAGTCACCACAGTAGCAATAGAAATATAATGGTAATTCTAGGGAAAGTAAAATGGAGGCTCTTCCAAAGTTGAAGGTATTATCCTCTCATAGTGCTCCATTTTAATGGATTTGTCAGACCAACAATAAGTTAATTTAACTATGTGGCAATCCACCAGCTCATCCACAAAACCATATTGTCAATGAATAAATATGAAAATTACATACTGTGTTGTTAGTTGGATTTATCAAGCAGGAGAAATTAAGGACATGCTTTTGCTAATCACAATTCATACCCATAAATATTTGCTACAGTTTTTCAGCAAATCTAAATATATCCTCCTGAATGAATATATTCTATTAGCTGGAATTTTATTCCCCACTTCTATCCCCAGAGAACGTTACCCTCATTCACTTCTCTGACTTGGACAAAATAATCTTAATCTTTTCCTCTAGTAGAAATGTCTTTACTTCTCCTTGGCATTTCCTGCCGCAATGGCAGACCCTGCTTTATCACAGCACTCTCCACAGCTGGCACTATCCCTTGAGCTCTCAGAAGCACCAAATGAAGGTGTGGTTAGAAGTCAAGTTAAGCAGACTTTCTGTTCTTAATTTTCTTCAACCAGGTGTCAAAAAAAGATTATGCAGAGAAGAAAACAAAACAAAAACCCCCAGCAATTAATTCCCATGGAGGCCTATTTTCACTGCCAGTACCTAGCATAATGGCTTCTTGGATGATATCATCTCCAGTCCATGAAGCAACACTGTGCTGGCTTATGAGCTCAAGAATACAGCCCATGTACCAAGGCCTGTGAGAAAAATCCTAGCTCAAGGGTGCAACAGGTGAGTTTGTTCATGAACATGGCTTTTCTGAGAGCAAGATATAGACAGATGGGAAACCCTTGATGGAAAAGTCTTGACACATTTGGTCACAAGGGAGATGAGAGACTGAGACAGTGCTACAAATGTTTCAACTATATGACAGCAGAAGTCAGAGGTTAGCGAAGTAAGATATACTTGTGTAGTGGCATAGCCCTGGCTGGGTGCCAGGTGTCCACCAAGTCATAAAATCACTCCCTCTCCTATACTGAACAGGAGCGAGAGAGAAATATAATGAGCAGTTTGTGTCGAGATATGGACAGGGAGATTGCTCAGCAGTTAGTGTCACAGGCAAAACAGACTCAACTTGGGGAGAAAAAGGTTTGATTTATTAATAAACTATAAGAACAGGGAGATGAGAAATAAACCCCAATCTTAAAACACCTCCCCTCACCCCTCCCTCATCCCAGGACTCCCTTTCCTCCCAGCGGTACAGGGGATGAGGGTTTGGGTCAGTTCATTACAGATGGACTTTACCGCTACTGCTTCTCAGGGGAAGGCCTCATCACACTTCCCACTGCTACAGTATGGGGTCTCTCCCCATGGGAGACAGTCCCTCATGAACTTCTCCAGCATGGGTCCTTCCCATGGGCTACAGTTCCTCATGAACTGCTCCAGCATGGGATCTCCCACGGGGGCAACTCCTCACACCCTGCCCCAGCATGGGTCATCCACTGGGAGAACAGTCCTTCAGGTACTGACTGCTCCAGCCTGGGTCTCTCACAGGATCACAAGTCATGACATCAAACCTGCTCTGGTGTGGACTTCTCTCCCCATGGGCTCCCAGGTCCTGCCTTGAACTTGCTCCAAGATGAGCTTCACACAGAGTCATAGCCTCCTTCGGGCATCCATCCGCTCCGGTGTGGGCTCCATCATGGGCTGTGAGTCGATCTCTGCTTCCTGGTGGTCCTTCATGGACTGCAGGTCATGAAGGACCTCACCACAGGTCACAAGGGAGACTTTCTTTCAGGATCTAAGCACCCTCCTTCCCTTCCTTCTCCACTGATCTTAGTGTGTGTAGAGATGTTCTCACATTCTCACAGTTTAGCAACTGCCCAGTAACTTCTTCCCCTTCTCAAATATGTTTTTTACAGAAGCGTTATCTCAGTCACTAGTTGACCAGGCCTTGGTCAGCTGCGGGTCCATCTTAGAACTGACTGGCCTTAGCTCTGTCGACTACAGAGGAAGCCCCCTGCTACCAAAAACCTAGCCCAGGCAAAACCACCACAGCTTGCTGGACTGTATACTGGGGAACACAAAAATGTTCTCATATATAGTGAGGTAGCAGACTAGAAAAATTGTTACATTATCCTCCTTTCCCCAGCCATTACCTCCTCTTCATCCTCTTCTTTCACAATACCTACTCAGCACCTTTATAATTAATGGTTTTTAATCAGTCTGCTAGAATTGAAGTAGATTAAAGATTTAAACTACTCACTGTAATAGCATTGAAGGAAACCAGTGGAGAAATAAATGTTTCCAAAAGCTAAATCTGAGTGTTTATCAGTTATCTGTGTGATCAAAAGCCTGTGAAAAAATTAGCCCTGTAAAAATGGAGAACATTAAATTATTTTATGAAAGTTCACATCAAAATTGCTGCAAAATACTGATTCATTTCCAATGTATAGGGAACTCCTCGTCTTGAGCATTTAGAGCATTGTTTGTTTCTATGTGTGAGGCATCTTTGATTTCTGCTTTATTTCCTTTCTATATTCCTGCAATCACAAGAAGTGATTCAGACTCCACAGCTTGCTCTGAGTACTTATTGCATGCCATATTTCCCTGTTCTCTCAGTACAAAAGTCAAAATAGACTCACACTTATCTCTGAGAATCCTGACATTAGACAGCACCAGTCTGTGCAGAGGAAGCAGAGGTACCATGCTGGTAGTAGTATAGGTAGAGTAGCTTCTTACTCTCCTGAAGGTAGGGCAGAATTTCAACTAACACAAACTAAGTGTCCCACTGAAAAGTAATGCAGCTTTATATGTCTGAACTTTGTGTGTGTCTCAGTACAGCTGCCTGTAGGGTCTTGTGCGTCCCAGGTACCAACAAATGGGGAAACTGGTGTGGCATATGACCCAGAGTTACACGTATTCATGGAAAGCTGTCTAGTTTCTGTCAAACTTTTGACACTACAGGATTGTTTCCAGTGCTGTATCTAAGACATTAAACAAATAACATTAGACATCTTAACAGAAACAGGGAGAACCTGAAATGAAAACAAGTTTGATAAGTGACTAAGACTTCAAAACAATAAAGTGTTTTACATCCGTAACTTTTTCCTACTTTTAAAAATTTTTACAGAAACTAAACACTCAGGTTTAGAAAAACCTTATTAGCTCCCATGTAAACTACAGTCCTGTTGATTTGGGCTACAAAAATAACACCTTCAGAGGAATCATGTAATGGCTATGAAATAATATTTCTGCAGTCATGCAGCACTTGTCGTAACAGTAGAGAAAACACCTTCACCTTACGTTGACATCAGTAAAGAACAAAAGAGCTGTAGTCCTCTTCTAGAGACCAGCTTATGTTTCAACATAAATGTTGTCTGCTAGAACTCAGATCTTTTCAGGGGAAGAGGGAAGAATTGGTTTGCTTGCTAATCTCTCTATAACAATAAGTTTAATTTCCTCAATAGTACTAAAAGTTTGTAATCAGGTTTCAAAGTATTAGTTGAAAGCAGTCTACTCTATAGTTGTTTAACAGATGCAGGAACTGAGATAGCAAAAAAAAGTTTTTACTGTAGTCACTATGCAGATCTCCAGCAGAACTGGAAACAGACTCCAATTCTCTTAAGTCCTAGTCCAAAGCCCTGTATTATAGGTCACACTGCTAAATTTATAGCCAATTATTTTATATAAACGTCATAGTTAGCAATGTAATTGGAGTCACCAAGAGTGCCATTTTCCCTGCCAGTAACTTCTGAACCCGGCACCTAATTCCCCTCACATTTGGCAGAAGTGTTGAGATAATTAAGTTCCTATTATCACTATCCTAATGATGAGAGATACCTTGTAATTGTTCTGAGTGAAGGAAAAGTTCAAGCCTGGTTTTACACCTTGAGACCAGAAACTCTTTCAACATGCTCTTACACGTAGAGACAAGTTTTCTGAGCTTCTACTTCCATTGAAAAAAATGGGGACGTTAAACATTAGCAAATGAGGCAGGAAATGCTGTCTCTTGTTTGCACCACTCAGCAGCTTTCTGCATGACAGAGACAAGAAATTAGAAGCCAGTATACAGCCACTGGATTCCAAGTATCTACTGCAGCAATCAGCTGTGTGAGTTTAACTGTAAAATGACTCCTTCAGAGAGAAAAAAATTGTCATCTAGACCCCAGTTGTTCAGATTAAGCTTCTTTCAGCAGCTGAGTGAGGATCTACGTATATGAGAAACACTATAAAACCTTTACTTTTTAATTTCTTCTCCAGTCTCTTCTAGAAAACAGTTTTCTTTTGACACCTTCACAAGCTATAGTGGAGGTGATCAACAAAGAGAAAAAGGCAGATATGCACTTGAGAAAATATATAAATTGTCTCAACCTTTTAGAGGTAAAAGGAAAGGTTGACAAAGAATGCTTTCAGTAATCGAATAATTGTTAGAGTTTTCATTAAACAAAGATCCAAACAGTCATTATAGTGTCAATGAAGTGTTTTGGTTTGACAGATATTTCTGAAAATTTTCTTTCCAGTCTGACCTGAAAGTCTGAAAAGGAATTCAGTTATTCAGGGACCTGAAATGAATTATGGTAGGCTTTATGGTTCCTTGGGTGCTTCTTGGTGCATTTGGGGGTGGGTTGTTGGAAATTCAAGCAAAGCAGATACTGCCACAATAATCCTGACTAGGTGGGCTCAACCTATCTCCTTATCTCAGAATTTATACGCAGTATTAGGACTCCTTAAGGAGAATGTTGATGAACTGTGTTTCTGTGGCAAGATTTTGTTAGTGGGGAGCAAGAGAGGCTGCAGGAGCAACCTTTGTGAGAAGGGACCAAGAGCTGCCCCATGCCAGGCATAACTGGTTCCAGTCAACTCCAAAACAGACCCATAGCTTCCCAAAACTCAGTGCATCAGTCAGGCTGGTGGCTTCTTTAAGAAAACATTTAAGACAGTAAAAAATGCTGCACAGCAGCTGTGAGAGAGGAGCAATAAAAAATTGAGAGAAACAACCTTATAGACACAAGGGTCATTCCTGCATCCCCTATGCTGGAGCCTGGGAAGATTTTGAGGAGGAAAGAGCAGCAGAGACAGTGATACGAGCTGACTGCAGTACTCATTTCCCAAAACCTTGTGAGGCTTGCAGGTGGGAAAAAAGGGAAGTAAGGAAAGGTGGTTTTAGTTTTGTCTTTACATCTCAGTATCCTACACTATTCTTAATTTGCAATAAATTAAATTAATCTTCCTCAAGTTGAGTCTGTTTTGCCTGTGATGGTAATTGCTGAATGATCTCCCTGCCTTTATCTTAAATCATAAGCTTTTCTACCTTTCTGTAAATGTCCTGCTGAGGTGGAGGAGTGATAAAGCAGCTGGGTGGATGTCTGGCAGCCAGGTTCTGTCAACCCATCATACCTGGTATGGTAGAATATCAGAGCACCAAGCACAGGAGACAAACAGTAACAAAAAGTCTTCCCTTGCCATTGGTTACATCTCTAACACACACATTTCAATTTCTTGGAATAAAACTACAATTTGGAAATAAAGACTAAAAGAAATAAGGAGGTCCAGTTGCTTCATACCTGTGTCATTTTATTATCCAAAACTATGAGCTTTTGGCTGAGGCCAGCTTCATGCTAGCCCATCACTTTCTTCCTGCAGTCTTATGTGAAATCTAAGCATCTCAGCCAGATTCTGGGCAGTAAACTGTCTCTTCAAAAGAGCACAAATATTTCCTAGCTCCTGCGTCTCTGCAGCCCCACATGAATGTCTCAGCTGGAATGTCTTGAATATCATTTACATTTAGGCAACATAAGTAGTCCCAACACAGCCCAAGGAAGGCTCTGGGAGATGCCCCACTCCCCCTCTTCTGTATGATCGAGGTCTAATCCAACACATATGAATTGGAAAGGGGAATCCATCAAGCAAAAAAATTACATTATTATACGTTTCATCAAGGTTCACCTCTTCGTACTGTTCAGCTATTAATTCAGTACTTCCTATCCATCAGGATATTACGACTGAATTAATTTCATAATTGTTCACCAGTTTAGTGAAATAATATCCACTTATTTTTCCTTCAAGCATAAATAATCACTGTTCCCATATTTTCCTTCTGTTCATCACTGCATTCTTGGCAAGTTTGTGGTTATTTTTCTTTTTTCTCTTTGTTGGCAAGTTCTCAAGGGCAGTCGAAAACAATGCTGAGAAAAATCATGACTGATCCACTCATGACTGCTATGGCAAGAACTGCTGCATTATAATTGCACCAGGAGACAAAGGCTGACAGCCTTTTTATGTTTCAGCAGCTGTTTAGAACTACTGACCTTGAAGGCAATGGCAGCTGCTGACCCTAGAAGGCTGAATCTGGTTAGTGCTGAGCAAGAGAGTGAAAGGCTGAGCTGCTTTAAGAGCCAGCCAGGTCAGCAGCAGCAGAAGGGCTCAGCACCCTGAGGGTTTAGCCTCTGGCTGCAGATTTTTTAAAATTGCCTGGGCTGAAATTCTGATTCTAGCAAGGTTACTCATTCTTACAGCTTGTATCAGGTAGCAAAGCATGATACCCCATGACTATACAGCTAATAACTCAATTTAGTATCTTCTCTTGAAATGCACAAAGTACCTCAGTTCCATTGGACTTCCCTGGGAGCTGACATTTGGCATGTTGTAGGGTTGAGCTCTAACAGCAAATGTAAATGAAAGTCTCCTCAGCTATTTCTCACAAAACTATGCAGTGAAGATTAGCTAGCAGTATGATAGATTGAGTTTGACTTGACAGGTTAAAGTGAGAAAGCCAGGTAAAAGTTATGATGTAATGCTGAGTATTTATCGACTTGCAGTGTGTCGTAGCTGCAATTACAAGGCATTGGGCAAAATTCTGTGGTAGGTAGGGACTAAACTAAAAGGATGATTAATTTTACTGGTAATTTGGCTGAAGTAAGGCCAGTAAAGCCAAATTAATTCTGTTGCAAAGCTGTGAAGATATTCAATTTTTAAGACTAAAAGGTTTAAGCTACACTCTTGCCTTTAACAGCTGAGCTGATCAGTCCCTTAAACTAAATCTACTGGAAAAAACTTCAGTGTTACAATTATTAAAGCCTTCATAATTTGTTCTGAGTCTTTGCTATAGGCTGCCCTTGGAGCTTTCTCTACCTGATTTTAATTAAGAATATATCTAAGCTTGGGAAAGTAATACCTGAAACTGAAAAGAAATTTACAATGACAACAGTACTGGAAATATTAATTTGCATTCAGATCATGGAAGTGATGTGGATTACTGCTAGCTCTGTACCCTTGATACTGTAGCCATTTTGTTCATCTCTGTACAATCCTGGTAGCTGAGCCCAAGTGGTGGTGTTATTATTAGCAGTAGTATTAGTATTTCTAGACAAATGCATTTCTGGGTTTTAAATCGGGTATATGTTTGAAGGCTTTACTCTTTTGTTCTTTGTCTTCCCTTTCTTCCCTTGTTATTAGTGCCAACCACTTCAAGGGGGCAAAAGATTACTGGAAGGTTAGATGCTGGATCCAGGCCTCTCTGAGCTGGAATCACCACCCTGACAGTCCAGAGCAAAAAGGATTTTCATTGGCTGCTAGCCAGTGTAGAACAATTTGGAAACCTGTTTTCGGTTTTTAAAGCTGCAAAAGTCCTCCCTACACAACAACCACCCCAAAACTGTTTTGCTCTCACTGGACTATGATCTGGATGTTCTGCCCAAGATTTCAAAGACATTTTGTAGGAAGTGGGGAAAAAGGGAGGAGGACTTTGTTCCTCTTCTTGCTTTCAAGATAGCTTGTTCCTAAAAATAACAGAGAAGAGGATGTGGTGAGCCTTGTATGATGTCAAGTTCTGAACACCATACTTCTCCCTCATTAATTTTGCCTGACTTATATGTAATCTAATCATAAAGCAAGCCAGCAGCCATTAAAAACATCTAGTTCTCCTAAAATTAAATATGTTATAAATGATGATTGCTTTTCTAAATGTTCCTGCAGTTATTGGTATAGCAAAGGAATGTGAAAGTTACTGCAAAACAGTATTAGTAGATTGCATTTACTGAGTAAAAAAAATGCAATTATTTTCCTGATTTTTTGTGCTATAACATGAATGTTCAACACAACATAAACTCTGACATTTTTTAGCACGAACAAGAGCGGCAGTGTTCTCATACCCTCTTGCTCAGAATATCTGTCAAATGAACAAGTGTTAACTAGCAGTTTGAAAACAGACAGTGCCTTCACTCACATGTTTTATTAATCATCATAAGCAGAATTGAGATAAAATACTCTACATGAAGTGTATCAACAGTATTTGAAGATACAAACTCCAAAAATTACCTGCCCAGTTCTGATCTCACTCAACTTTTAATACAAATTATGGTTATAAAGAGCTTTGTTGCAGTGTGTTAAAATACCACAGAGCCTACTATGCTTATATCACTTAAAGTACTTAATCTGGAAGACATGCTTCAAAAACATGTGTTGATTCTGCTTTTACCACAAATGGTGCCACAGGAGTCCCCCTGTGCTCAAGTCACTGTGTGAGCCAGGGAACAGGAAATGGGGGCTCAATTCCCTCTCAGGAGGGCTCCCATAATTGTGTCTCCCCTGGCAGAGAAATACAGCCTAACCTTCTAGCTTCCAATTAAGCAAAACGTAATAAGGTGCTTTCTCTGCTTTCATTTGAAGCTGATTTACCCTCCCTGCGGTACTCAAAGAACCAAAGAGGAAGATAATGTCCAAGAGCTGAGCACAAGACACCAGGCTGGAAGTTCAGGTGTGTATTAGAGGAGGAATAGTATTGGGAACTGACTTCTAAATCTGTTTGAGCATTGCATTAATTGGTCATTTGGCAAAATATTGAAATAGTAATTTTGTGCAAGGACGAGGAAAGAAATTGCCTCTCTCCCGGGAGCTTGATTTCAGTGAAAGGTTGAGAGCAGTGACCTTCACCAGGGAAATAAAAACCTTCTGTCATGGCTATGTAAGCTATTGCTGTAGCTCCAGAAAGCATTTAGATTTAAGACAGCAGCACATCCAGCACTGCCCAATGAGTAACATGGAGATATGCACTAATCTCTGATCCTACAGGCAATCTCAGCATTTGTTGGAGTCATGATTTGTTGAGAAATGAGAGCATTTCTCACTTGGTAAGATCAGAGCTCTAGACAGTAACACGTTTTCTTGTTTGCCAAGAAGCTCATCCACAGCTAAGAAATTATAGAAGTGGGGAGAATAATTCAGCAGCACTAGAATCAACAGAAGAAAAACTACATGTAAACCTTGGCAAGGCATCTCTAAGCTGCGCACTGAACTTGTAGCACAGCCCAACTGTATTTCAGAAGCAAAGAGGAGATGTTTGTGCTCAGATAAAGGGGAACAACATTGCAGCAGGCTGAGACTGGGGCACAGAAATTGGTGCAAATGCTTGATTCTGATAGCTGCATAAACCCACAGGTATCCTGAGGTACCTGGGGGAAAAAGGAAGCAAAAATGTAAGCAACGGCTGACATCCAGCTTTTGAAAGAGAAAGGATTAATGAAGCCTACAATGAACAGGTCCTTCCCACTATTTCCCCAACCTTGTCACATGGCATTTAGGAAGGAAAAGCAATAACAGAAACACTAATAAAATTGCAAGCTGTGAGATATAGCAGATCCTCTCTCCTTCGCCTGCTCATTCAGGACTCCAAAGGGAACTAGTTAAAGATGTGCCACAGGCTCACAGCTGCCTGCTTGGACAGCTGTGCTGGTGTGATGGGAGGCTGGAGAGGAAGCGAAAGCTGTGGGCAGTGCTGAGTACAGGTGGTACGGCCCACTGGCGAGGGACCTGCACCGGGGAGGACAGCTCCGTGTCCACCTGGCCACACCACAGAGCTCCAGAGCAGCTCTTCTTCCAGTATGTTTGGATTGTTATAAAGCAATTTTTATCATGTACCAGTGGTAATGATGCAATCAGATGTTAATAAGATGTACTTGCCTAAAGCATTACAGAGGAGGTATCTGCTCCCAAGCACCACTGTTGTCTAGAGTGGCTCAGAGTAAAAATGTTTGGAAAAATGAACTGTAACGGTTTTCCTGAGAATATAGACACAGAGTGACTCTGGCTTTTACACTCAAATGGACAATCTCTTACACAAAATAGTGTAACACTGAATAGAAGCTTCTGTGCTTTCCTATCTGACCAGACTATCACCAACCTTTTTGTGAATATAGGTTGCCCAAACAGATTTTTAAGCTCTCCTTAGAGCAGTAAGTCTGAAACTTCAGTTGATTTTTCTTTAAACCTCTCAAACTGTTACTTCTGAAATTATGCATTAACACTTGAATCTAAGCTTGTCAAGCATGAGAAGAAAGACAGACTTATTGCTGGAGTGAGGCAGGGCCTTATCCCCCAGCTATATCACTAGAGCATAACAAATTGGTGTTTAACAAAATTCCTTAATGCTACAGGCAATGGTACAATTAAACCTGTTTTACTTTTCCTTTTTACTGTACAAGTAAGAAATTTTGAAATAGCTCTAACTGCTACATTATGCCCAATCCCCAGTGGATAGATCTTTTCCAAGGTATGGCTATAAGCAGAATTTTATGAATTAAATTGTTCTGGGACAATTTAAAGGTCTAAGAAACAACGTAAATGCTCCAGTTTTGAGGGAAATAATGCTTGAAACATTAACATTCCTTATATTCACAGAATCATATAACTATAGAACAATTTGAATTGTAAGGAACCTTGAAAAATAATCTAGCCCAGCCTCACTAGCTAGTCCAACCAGGCTGTACAGAAACCTCACCAGTACATTCATTTGTCTTTAATTCAAGCGTCTTTTTTGAAGTATTTGCTATTGCTCACTGTTGAAAATAAGATACTGAACCACATGATCCATTTGGTTGGGCCACTACGGCAGTTTCTGTGTTCCCTTTTTTTGATAGGAAAAAAAATATTATTTAGGGAGTTGGGTGAGACTCATATTCAAATAAGTGTGATGTGTCTGTCCTTATAAAAAAATGACTTATTATGTACAGCGTAATAAAAGTAACAAATAAAAGATGACTTGGACCTTTCTGAATGTGTAGATCTGTGTAGTTAAATGCAATGCTTGTCTCCAAAGAAAATTAAAACTTCCAAAGGATTTGATTTTGAAGATTATGAGAATAGTAATGAGTTACTAATCATAAAGTTAAGAAATATCTGGGTAAGAAATATTTGTTTGACAAAATTATCCAATTGCCTATAACTCCTAAAATTAAAACCACAGTTAAAATAAAATTAAAATACCAATTTGATACAGAGCAAAATAAAATGGCTCAGTGTCAAATAACAAACTTAAGCACTATGTTCACAAAAAAAAAAAAGAATTAATAACATTTTCCTGCAAAATGCAAAGGCAGAGTTCTTCACATATTTATCAGCAACATGAACCAATTCATTAACAAATATAGTACTAAATGCTGTGGTTTTATATTCAATTCATTAATGTGAAAAGGATCACTGCACTTGTAGAGAGCAAACCAAGTTTAAGTAAAGTTTAATAACATTTACACACAGTGCTGTAATTAGAACTTACTAACTAGCAATTGAGAAAGTCACAGCGAATTACAACTGTGGATTATTTGACTCTCTTACTTTCAGTTTTGTAAGGATTCCTGTTAATTAGGGACAATATTTACATAAACAGTTTAAGTAAAGGTGACAATATTTCAGGAGTAAAACCTGCTACCCAGTCACTCATAGTTATGCATTTGCAGCTTTCTCAGCAATAAAATCTATTTTAACTGTTGGAGACACCATCACATACAGATTGTTTTCTGTGCTGGTGTTTCAGCCACAGATGTAACACCCTGTGTACCTCCCTCTCTAATATCCAAATGGAGACTTTGTCTGGCCATGGGGGATTAAAAATGGTTAAAATTGACTGGAGCAGGTGTACTGTTCCTGATTCGAAACCAAATTTTTCTTTCTGCAAAACCATTGTTGTTACTGTTTGGATTTCATATATTTAATGAGAAAGCCTTTAGGAGCACATTAAGCAACATAACACTCACTCATCACTCATCTTACCTCGAGGAAGAAATGTTATGTTTGGTGTAATGTTTTGTTGATTTTTTTAAAACGTGTGTCATCTGACAAACTACTCATGTTCATCAATTTTATTGTTATGCACATATGGCTATGCACCACATTTTTAACACCAACTTGAAGGTTATAGTAGTCAGCACTAACCTTTCAAGGTTTAGCCATGAAGGTAAACCTCAATACATAGATAGAAATTACAACCTTCTTTTTGAGCTTCTAAGGGTTTGAAGATGGTTGTCTGTTTACCCTTGAGAATCCCTTGTACGCAGTGACAGGACAAGGGGGAATGTCCTCAAGTTGTGTCATTTTTTTTTTTTCATCAAAAGGATTGTCAGGCATTGGAACGAGCTACCCCAGGAAGCAATGGAGTCATCATGCCTCGATGCATTAAAAGACATGTTGACGTGTTACTTGGGAATGTGGTTTAGTGTTAGGTTAGCGGTGATGATTGTAAAGATATTTTCCAACCTAAATGATTTTGTGATTCTGTAGGACTCAATTGGATGTCACCTGGCAAATACAAGAAATCAGAGCACAGCCGTTTCATGTAGCTGGAGTTTTCCCTGTTTATTTTAAAAGTTTTCTAAACAAGTCACTCACTGTAAGAGGATTTAAAAGTACTTGACAAAGCTTAGCATAGCAATGAGGCATCTGAACTCCAACTGTTTTGCAAGGGGCATTCATTGAGGCCCCTTTTGGTATTCAGTTCCCTCAAGATTTCATTTCACCCTGTAAAGTTGGTTTCAGACTTTTCTCTCTACATTTCTAAACTTTTAGATAGTACAAAATCATGAATGGTAGTCAGTCTCTTCCAGATACTCAGGGGTGAAACTTTTGAAGATGCATAACTGATTTGAAGAAAATCCCTAAAGTTCCATATTTTAAAGACAATATTAACCAATTCAGCACATCCAGTCTTACCCTGTTTCTAACACTATTGAGGAAAAACCTTTCTCTCACTGTCCTCCACTTACCTGTTACTCCTCACAGCTTTTCTCCCAAGGTAAAGGAGCTTAATAAAAGTTTGTTTTAAAACACGGGAAAAAACCTCTAGAAAAATATTCTAGATTCTTGAATGTTCATGAATTTGATTTACATTTTTATAAAGAGAGCCTCCTAATACAGAAAAATCTGAACTAATAATGCTTTGTCAACATTCTAAATTGTTTGCTTTATATGTGGGAAGAGCATTTGGACAGTTACTGAATTTATAATGTATCTATACTGCAAATTGGATTCTGTGGATTTTTCTCAGGATGCAAGAAAAAATAAAATTTCTAAATAAATTCTTTAACATATTGGGTGCTTTATTTTCTGTCTTCTTTCACTCCCACCACATCACTGTTCCATCATCTGCTCTGATGTTAATCAGAACGACTGGGTCACCCTCTTTTATAGCTTGCTAGATTAATTATTTTTCAAGATCATCTGTGAATTGACTTCAGTAACCAACTATAAATTGGATGATATTTTAATATTCTACCCTCTCTTTGAGCTTTAACCTAGAAGTGATGAAAGATAAAAAGAAACTCAAAGGAGTTTTCATTTTAGGAAGCATGATTACGAATGCCGTGATGCAGTACCTTTCTAATTTCTCCTGCCCTGGACACCCTTATCTTTCCCACTGAGTTCAAAGGGAGTTGAAGGAAATTCAACAAATTCCAGAAACAGTGCTTTAGTCTTTTAGCTAATATAACTACACATGGTCTCTAGAGAAATCTGTCGATACTGGTATTTGAGAGACTTAAGCTTGACATTCAGCGTTCGGTACTATTACAAATGCATCTCTATTAAGGCAACAGGAGTAGCTCTCTCACTTTCTCTCTCTCTTTGATGTTACCTTTTGAAATGTAATGGTAAAATGCAGTACTTTCTTTCACTGTGTTTTTAAAAGACTTTGAAATAGTTTAGGAAACTGCTTTTGGGGCATCACGCAGCAATAAGCTATTTTAATTGTGGAATCAAGGATTATGTCATCGCTTTTTTTTTTTTTTTTAAACCCTCTTAGATATCTGCAGAACCTTGGACTCAGAGGGCACACATTGAAAAGACTAGTTGAATAATGACAGCTGATCTATTGACTAAAGACCTCACAAGGATTTTCTGGAAGAACACTTACAAGATAGCTGTGTTCAGGCCCAATAAAAATGCATCTCTTAAGCATCTTTTGACATGACCATGCTAAAGCAATGATTTTACCCTGACTGCCTCTCTGGTGTGCTTTCTAAGCACAGAAAGCAAGCTGTTTTTCTCTCTGACCCCTTAGACACCAGCAGTACACCTGCCTCAGTTGTCCCAGAGCAGTGCTTCCAAAGACCTCCAAGATATCTCCCCTACCTTCTTTCTCTTACTTCATAATAACCAGATCAGTTCAAGAATTACCCTAAAAGTTTAATCATATGCATACCTTTACTTAACTATTAACTTCTTCAGCTGAAGCAAATAGTTGAAGCAGACAGATGCACAGATGCAGGAACATTGGAAGACATTCAGTTACACTTTCTTCAGTGAGTACAATCAATAGATATTAATTAAAATTAAATTTGTTCTTGCCTTTGTTTCTGTACTGCCCTGCAGTATTCTTATATAACAAAATAAGGATCACAGGGTCCTTCCTTACCTATTTAGAGATCTTATTCCAAAATATCAACAAGTTTGTTAGTTATTCAGAGTCTTTTTTCAAGACCATGAGGAAAAGTAGACAACAATTCTGTTGGTTTAAATAAAAAATGAAATGACAAATAGAACGAGAAATGGTGAACATGGTTGTTTTGATGGAATTTGTTCCTCAAGGAGAATATCTTTGTCCATGCGGACTCTGTTAAGGATTTCAGACTGTGCTACAGAAACAGGAGATAACACAAAACATTTATGGTGCTACTGGTACACCCAACTTACAAAGCAAATAGAAAACCTGGAAGCAAAATTTTCCCAGTATTTTGGAGGAGTGTGTTTTGATCAGGTCAGGACAGGCTTGAATTATGGTTTTGATGTGGAACTATGTAAAATTCTGGGTTTTGCTGGGCTTTTGTTCTAAGCCATGCACAGCACGTGACAGCTCCTTAGTGTTTTAATTTTGTATTCACAAGAATTGCAGACAAAGAACAAAATAAACAGCTTATATGATGAATCTCTGTTTGTGCTTTGTTTACGAGTGTTGAATTCATTGCTATTCAGTCCTGCTAAGGGCTTATCCATACAAAATCAAGAGAACAAATTCATACAGCCCTGTACAGGTGAAGCCAAGTGTCACCTGGATCCCAGTTGCCTTGGTGCTAAGCCAAGTGCATTTTCAGTCTGCTCACAGTTTTTGTGTGAGAGGTCTCTGCAAGTGATACAGATATGCTTCCCTGAACAAAGTGTAACTTGGGGGCCTGTCAGGAACACATTTTGCACTGCAAAATAACTTTTTCTAACTTCTTAACATGATGAAGAAGCCATGAAGCTGTAGAAACTTACATCATGGACTGGGTGAGCCTCGGGGTATCAAAAGCACAGACGAGACTTCCAAACTCATCTATTTTCCTGTCCCATTACCAGCATTATATGAATTAGGGCTACAAGTTGCACATTGATATTCAGGAGATCATTTGTCACACAAAGAAAAATAAATTAGGAGAGACATTAATGGTGACAAGCATACAAGACTACTAAACTCTAGAAGCATTTCATTCCGTTTGGGAATGAGGAGAGCAAGGTTTCACACCTCCCCAGTCCAGTTGCCATAAATCCACAATATAAGCAAGGAAATGTATTAAAGCATAACTCTGAATTGACAATGCATGTAATTAATGTGTAACTATACAAATTTAAACTTAAAGTCTTAAGTTAAAAGTCTATATAAAACCTACTTTTCAAGGAAGGATGTTTCATGTAACATTTGCTTGATCTAGAAAGAAGCTAATTTAAATTGTTATAAGATTCCTTAATCCTATTTAACTTATTTTCCTGAGAGAAACTGAAAATCCACTGGCTTTTACAGCTTTTCTTGTGCTCATGGGATACTGCCCTCACAAAGAAACCCCACCAAACCCAAAAAAACCTTCACTCTGTGTATGCTGCATGACCAGTTATAATTACACTGGCAAGCTAATCTTTGCAGTGTCAGACCAGGATAGATTCTCTTTGTAGTGACTAATACAATCATTCTGGCAGAGGGATTCAGTTGGAAGCTTTATCTAGTCTGTTTGTCTCCCTTGCCTGTCTCCCACCAAACGAGCCTGACTAAATCAAAAACCCTGATCAAGCCCCCTTTCTATTTCCCCTGGAAATGTTATCCATAGTGAGCAGTGGCTTGAAGTCACAATTACTTCTTTAATAAAATAGAATGTTTAGATTTTATTTAAGATTGTATAATCATTCCCGTACACTTTATTACATTGAAATAGATGTTTGGGAATTGCTGAGGGATGCAATTGTGGTTTGTTTTTTTCTAATATTTAAATATTAAAGAATAAAATCCCTTTTTCATATACTAGTGCAAAGCACGGGTAAGACTAAACCAAATACATTTAAAAGTGGATGACTCCTACTAGCTTTACAGGAATAAACATTGCCATCATGATCCTGACTAATAAAGAGCATTTCTGCAAAAACATTTTCTCTAGATATTTTTGCAAGAGGTCTTTCCTATGTAATTCAATAGGAATATTGTAGACAGGCCTCAATCTAGTATCTCTGTCAAATGCACTGTGTTGCTAGGTTGTTTGAAGATGGAGACATACTAAAACCTTTTCTGTCAGGAAAGGAGGAAGACGAGGTTTGTTTACTTCAAATCCCCACTGCTTGACTTCCAATACATCAGAAAGCTGGTATTTAAAGAGTCTTGTCTCTCTAAATAAGAAAAAAAAAAAAAAAAAGAGAGCTCAGTGATTAACATGCTTACTTGAATGTCACAGATACATGTTCAAATCCTTCCTCTGTCAGACTGTGGAGCAGGGATGTGACACAAAATACAGGGGATCAAGCAATCTTAGATGGGTTTCCATACCAGTCTCCATGACAATTTTTTTTTTCCAGTGGAAATAAAATACAGAAATAATCACTGCAGCAGAAGTAACTCTGTCATGAAAAATGCTTTAACATTCAGCATACAGAATTTGCTTTATCCATCCTTTTACTATCTGAGTGCATTTTGTACAAGTCTTAATGCAGTAGGTGTTTAGCTGATCTGTTTTAACTGAGATCAAAGAATAAGAACAATATAGAAGCAACAACTCTTAACTTGTTAAGTGTAAAGTCAAGCTGTACACATGTGTCTAATTGGAAAAATGTACAGTACTTTACAGGAAGGAAAAATGGGTACATAGGGGATCTGCCTCTAGAGGGTTAAATTGCAGCACAGAAGAGGTTCTGAAGATGCATTCTAGCATGGTAGCTATGATGCTAAGTCCTTTGCAGATCCAGTTGGGTGGTCTCAGGGTAAAATATAAAGGACAGAAAACACATAGGGTGGAAAGTCTGTTTAGAGTAAATCCATTGTCTTCAAACTTTTCTTCCACTCCCCACTATGTGGAGGTACAGCTGTAGCACCATGAACCTGCCATTTTATTGCAGTCTCCTTGTACTTGACCCCTCTTCCCAGAAGAAGCCTGGTTGGCATGCCCAGACTCTCCTGAATGAATGAGCATGAGCAGAATGTGCTCCACCAAATAAGCATATCTTATTTGTAGCTGACACGGAGTAACTGTTATTCTTAGGTTGTTTATTCTTTATTACCCATGGCATGTGATAATATATTCCTGGTTTGATTATCATCTTTTATTGGCATACGTTAGAACTGTTTCTAGACCTCTGGGTGGGAAAGGATTTGACATTTCTCTTCCAGTTCAGAATGAGAATCACATCAGCAACAAGAGGTCAAACAATTGCATCTCCCGTTCCTTCATTATTTATTAGCATTCAATCGTCTCTCACCTCTAATTGACCTTTCCTACTCCACTAATATGCACCCAAGGCCCTTTGAACCCAAGTGCCACATGGTTCCGCAAGATTGTGGGCTATGGTCCTGAGTACCAGGCAGCTAAAACAACTGTGTGCAATGCATGCCGCCAGTGCCTGTGCTACCTGGGAAATCACTACTGAACCCAAACCAGCCTCTCAGAGGACTTGGCCTGTCTGTAGAGTTTATCAGCACTTAAATTATTGCAGATTCTCTCCTGCCCCTCACCTTATACCGAGTCTGACGAGCAGCAAGTAACAAACTACTGCAACTGTGTCTTCATACCACATAAAAGTAGATAAAGTGCATTGTGGTTGAAATCTGAAACCAGAGGAGCAGTGGTGACAAGTCCTTTCCTTCAAAGACAATCTCTGCACATTGACAGTCTCTAAAGGCTGCCTCTGGTTGACACCATGCTAAACGGCGCCAGGAAGTGAGGTCACTTTTTGTTTTCAGATCCTATTATTCATGGCTTATTCTAAATATGATTATATGGATATAAATTGTTTTTGTAAACAATAGTTAGGGCTTGGTTTTATCATACAAATAGATTGCATATCTTTCTCAAGGATTCCCAAAATATTACGTGACATTTAGATAGGAGCAGATGGGCACATACATATCTACTACATATGAGTATGCAATTTTCATGTGTCTACTTCTTTTACATACACACATCCACCCCAGAACAGATTAGCTAAGACTCAGATGGAACTCAGTCTGTACAGCTCTACAGACACAATGTTTCCATGTTGTCTGCAGCCCTGAGATGTTATTATCAGTAGTACAAGGACTGTAACTTTGCTGATATTATATGATATAATGTAATGGAAACAATGAGACAAGAAAATCTGGGCCTGACACACAACCATAATACAAATTTATTTAAAAATAATGGCAACAACAAAACCTGCTCGTGGACGAAAACATAGATCAAGTCTACCTTGTGGATGCAAAACTGCTAATGAATGCATGTGACTGTGTGCTCTGAAATGAGTTTGCTAAGCAGAAGCTTGTTTCAGTCTTCATGGGAACAGTTTGTCTTTGATGTCTTTAGCATTGCTAGACCTTAATCTTTAACATTTTGAAAAACACTATTATCATATGGCATAACAGAGTTGCTTATTTAATTCAATTTGTGAAAAACTGCCAGAGCTGCAAGGATTTTAACCTTAGCATGAAAGAAATGTAGATAAAGACACATTCACTATTTAGACCCTGAGTTATTCATGGAAAATAAAATGTTATTTTAATTTTCCCATTTTTATTAGAAACAGACCAACACCCTAGTCCTGACTATCCCACATCCTGGAGCATGAGAAGTCCATAGGCACACTAATTTTGTTTCTTGAGCCTGTCTGCTTTGAAATTATACTTCTTCTAAGGCATAAAGATAACTTCCTTGTGCTTTTTCTGTCACATAAAGTTTCAGGATCCCAGGTACCATTTTGTGAGTACAGAGCCACGTAGGATGGCAAGAGCAGATACCACTGAAGACACACTTAGCATACAAGTATATACTGCTGGTCTTTTAAACATAGTAAACATGAGAGGAAAAAAACTATGTGCCATACAGCAAGATTTTCTAAAATCTTCTCCTCCTTCTATAGAAAAAAATAATCTGAAGTCTGTGCCTCTATCTCTCACAAGCAAACAATGAGGAATGGTTCAGACATTAGCTTTTCTTGAGAGGGAAATGCTTCAAGAAAGGGTATTATTTAAAAAAGGAAAAGAGGAAAATGCATCAGTAAAGTGAACTAAAACCTTTTTAGTCTGATCAGTCTCACAAAAAGAATGGAATAATTATTTCTGTAAAGGTATGTTTACCTCCCATAACATCCATGACAACAATTATTTCACCAGGCTCAGAATATTCTTCCTTCCATATATTTTTTTCATTTTGAATTAACTGCTTGTGTAAACAAGCATCTGCTGCCTCTCCTTCTCACAGCTGCTCTCTTTTGGATTTATTCTTACTAGTCTGTATCCCTTGCCTATTTTCAAGCAAATATTTCACGACTTTTTTTGAAATGGTCAGTATGAGCAAAAGGCCAGGAAGCCTTTTTTCACCACTAGATTTCCTTCCATTTTACTTTGTTTCCCTAGGAAACTTTGCCTCATCTCAAAAACTCTGCCAGTCCCAGAAGTTTGTTGTATAATTACAATTATACAGGAAGTTACTTAAAATGTGGGGTTTTCTCACTTTAAACGAAAATTTGTTAATTTCAAAAAAAGGTTTTTTTTATATTGAAATCTGAAAAAATATTAGAAACCTATAATAGGTAAATCTGAATTAGTCTCTCATTCTTTTCTTTTGCTTGTTTTTCTCTAGGATGAAGACATCAGAACTGCGCTCAACATTTTCCCAGACCTCCCAAAGCTACGGTTTACATAAGCTCCTGATAGCATCCCTATGGACCAGAAAGGAAACGGCATAAAAGTGTAGAACTCATTCTGACAGCAAAGCTTTTTAAGGATGACCTTTGAGCTATGGAGTAGCCTTAAGGCTGCAAAACATCCCTCAATACACATGGGTCTTGCAGAGCTGCCTAAAGGAATACGTTTGAAAAACCACATGCCATCTTTCTGCAGTAACTGCCTTTTATTTTAGCAGTCATTGTCCTCTGCTTCATGCTGACAGCCCTGCACCGCCTGGCATCAGGCTGCTGTGGGAGCTGCCCAGCTGTGCAAACACACCTGCAGTCACTCGTACCACCTCACACCCTAGTGCAGGTGCTGCACTGGGCAGCAGCAGCAGGGACACAGCCCCCAGCTACCTCTGCCACTCATACTTTGCTGTGTTGAATGATCTTCTTCTCTCTTTTCATTCGATTGCTTCCTTATTCTCTTCTTTTTTTTTTGGTCTACTTCCTCATTTCCTGCCTATTCATTCAATCCTATGCTGCAGCTCTCCATTCCCTCAACCCTGTGCAGCACTCTTCACTCTTCTCTCTTCTCTTCTCTTCTCTTCTCTTCTCTTCTCTTCTCTTCTCTTCTCTTCTCTTCTCTTCTCTTCTCTTCTCTTCTCTTCTCTTCTCTTCTCTTCTCTTCTCTTCTCTTCTCTTCTCTTCTCTTCTCTTCTCTTCTCTTCTCTTCTCTTCTCTTCTCTTCTCTTCTCTTCTCTTCTCTTCTCCGCTGGGTGTTTGCCATTCAAAGTACAGAAAATAAAGAACAGATGATGCAGGGAAGCTTAATCATACCATAAGGTGTTTCAGTGCTTTTGCGCTTTTTGGCATTGTCAATTGCAGACTGTAATACATGGCCATGCCCTACTTTCAGTTCCTGCGCACCCCCTCATGCCAATGCATACTCAACATGAAGCTCAAATGGAGCAAATAAACAGTGCTATTTAATACAGGAGATGTGAAGAATTTGGAGGCTAGGACAGAATGAGTATGAATTATCTAGTCAACAAAAGAGAGTGGGCTAGAGTAAGAACAAGAAGTGCAGTATTTTTTTTAAAGATTTAAAGCGTTTAATTTGAGAGTCCTGGAGTTCATCATCTCTAGCTAACTACAGCATTGGAATTACTCTTAACAACTTCTTAAATGGAAATGTTAACAGAATATATTAGTTTCTCGTGTAATTAGTAACAGAAACATAAACATTTAAACTGACAAGCTTTAAAGGCGACGTATGCATATTGCATAATGCTACAGACGCATCTTTTTGTTTGGTTTTGCCAGTGCAGTCCATCTATTGAATGTCCCTTCAGCAGGTCACCTTTACTTATATGTTATGTCTATGTCATAAATGTAACAGACATATCACTCTGTTAACAACAGCAGTTAAATATTATTCCTTATTTTTATAAAAGTCCTGTAGCTATGTGATAATGTCATTGGAAACTGTGACTACAGTAGACAGGAACTTGCATGACCCCTGCTGGGTTATCTTTCCCAAACTGTGTAAGTGAACCTTGTTATCTACACCGTCCATTTGAGAGATGAATAATTAGACTCTTAAAATCGTGCAAGTTGTTACAATAAGACAGAAATTCTTATTTTCATTTTTTGTCCTGTTCCCTAGAAAAGTAACAAATGCATGCTGGATTCCATCTGGCATTTTTACTCCCTGTAACAAGTTCTTTGATTGAATGCAGGAAAATTCACAAGAAATCTTGACAGTGTTGAGACAGTTCTCATTGACTTTAAGAGGGTCTGGTTTTTAACTTAGATATTTTCTTGAAGAAGAATATAGCCTTTTAGTGAGAAAATATGTTTCTTTGCTTAAACACAACTTATATGTAAAAATTTAGGGCTGCTTTATGATTTTATAAATCACTTCTTAAATACAGATACCAATTTTATGAAGCACTGAGTGAGGAAAAGAGGATTTAAACCTGTAGTTTTTGAGGCACACTGTCAAATAACAGTGATTCTGGCTTATTAAAAATATCTATTTCTATTGGGTTATTTAAATTATTACCTATGTCTTAGTAGAGCACTGTAAGATGGGGACTATACTTTGACTTTACTCATGATAAATTTACTAGAGATGATAGTTTGGATAAGGGGGCAGGAGTGAGCTCATAGGGACAATACAGTCTCCCCACTGCCAGTTGGTGCAGTCTGCAAGGCTGCCGCAAGCTAAAAGGCTGAAGTCATGCAAACTGGCAATACTGCCCAACTACTGATCTTCTCCTTCCTTTCTCATTGCCTCTCCAAAGTCTCCAGCCCCAAAGAAATCTGTATCATGCACTAGAACACAATAGGTTACTTCATCTGTACAGAACAGGTGACAAAGGGAGATGCATTTCAGCAGCCTTCTTCTATGCTAGCAGAAGAGAGACGCTGTGGCTGGTCCTGCTGTTGTTACTCTTTCCAGGTTTGTGACAGAATGGGTAGACAGATTCAATTCCAGACATTTTCCTGTATCTTCTTTGGGGATAAGAAGTGCCATCAGTCAGTTAGTAACCTTCCTTGTGCCCTATGCATTGCAGCGTTATGTGATCATTTGACCTGTCCCCTCTGCAGCCAGGTAGATCTCTTATTGTGCCATCCATCTACCTCTGTAAAGCAAAATACAAACAGGATGCTGTATCACTCTACAAGGCTACTAATGAAAATATATAATTTTAAAAGTCTAAGCAGTTGCAAAACATGTACATGCATATGGCTGACATATTTCTTGGTTAATCACAGAAAGAATAGCTTTAATTTACCTTACAAAAATGCAAAAAAAAGAGAATCCACCCTAATAGTTTTATTAATTCACACCTTCTCTCACTACTCCTTAGCCAAAATGTACACATTATAAGACAGATACAATCACATTACAAACAAAAAAATCCCCCACCTCAATGACTCTTAGTAAAAACACAATTAAAGCAAACCACTTTTTTTTTCAAAAGCAATCAGATAACATTCACATCCATGTTATAAAGGCTTTTTATATAGAAATTCAGTTGCCTCATATGCGTGCTGGTAGCAGCATTTGTGTGTTAGTAGCTAATCCTCTCTTTCAACAAAGGATTTCTTCAGGAAAAGCCCCGTGAAGACACTTAATGAATTTTTTTTTTCTTATTTACTTAAAAGTAAGAACTAGAACATTCAAAACCAGCCAAAGAGCCGTTTTCTGGAGATCTAGTAGTCCTACTATTTTTCCAGTATTTTTCAGCACTCTCAGGTGCAGCCACAGGGGAGAAGAGCATGTATACAGGCAGATCAAGTAGACATACAGTTTCCATCTCTGCTTCCTGCTGGCAAAAGCCTCTGGCTTTGGTGCGTTTTCCTCTTTCCACGCAGTACGGAGAGTTCGTCCAATGAGACTGGACTGCCTGGGGCACTGGTGGCTAACCTGTTGTTTCTAACTGCTGGTTCAAACACAACCTAGGAAATTAAAGTCACGGCCTGTGTGAAATGAGACAGCAGTACCTGTCAATTACCTGGCAGAGAGGCAATCCCAGACAACTCACATCATGCACTTGCTGACAGCTGAGAAAAGCAGGAAAGGAGCCAATGTTTTCATGGACTGAGCTGCATTCTCCTCCCCAGGGAATGAGCCTCAGGTGTTAAGCATAAAATGGAAATATGGGGGCTTCCATATTATTCCTTTTATTTATAAAGGTTAGTTTCTGTTCAGATATAGTAAATGAACTCAGTTTTCAAAGAGAGATCACACTGAAGCTGTAGCACTGCAGGGACATATTAGACAAAACCTCATCAGCATTCCCTAGTAAGATGGTGGCAGTAAAGCTGTAGCAATTTCTCTCCTCTCCCAAAACTATGTACCCCGTTTGGGGAAAACGGCTCAAGGCACTAAGCTGACAGGTACTTGCAGAAGCATAGCTGTTGTTCATCATCAAGAAACATCAAAGGGCAAAAGGGTCACAATCTTTTTAGCGGGGTGTGTAGGTAGATGGTGAGGATCCCCCCATGCTCACTCACATGGGCACATGGTTTGGTGCTTCTGTCCTGACACACCATGGAGAAGAACGAACGTCACAGTCACAATTCCAACAGGCAGCAGAGCTCTGAAAACACAGCTGCTACAACACTGTTAGCTTGACGTTGGTGGCTGTATCATCTCTACATCTTGATTAACCAAAACTCTGACCTAGAATTAAACCAACAGGTTCTTGTTTTGCTATGAAAACCCATTTTTCACAAAATGAAGTCTACTGGCACCCAAATTTAATCACATTTCCCATTCCATGTAGCCAATTTACCATAATTAGTTTTACCAAAGCAGTTTAATAGCTCTTGAAAATGTAGGAATCTAGGTATTATTTGATTTAGTTTCAATTTTACTGAATACCATGAGAAATAAAATACCAATTAAAGACCTACCAGAAACCAGTTACTAATGTGTGAATTCAGCATGCTCCTAATCAACCTCTGTTCCATGTATTTCAAAGTGGTGTTAACTCTTATGATAAACAGAATTTCTGTGTATGTGATATCCAGTGGGGCAGTACAAGCATTCAGCATGATGTTTCCCCAAAGCAAAAAAGAAGCAATGAACAGATGCATATTTTGGGGAGAAGCTGATATTTGATTCTCATATTTTTATATAGATCTGAAATTTACATTATTCCACTTATCACAGAATCACAGGATCACACAACAGCCCAGGCTGGAAGGGATTCTGAAAGACTTGGTGGGAAAGGGAAACTAGATGAGATGCTCTAGTACCCTGCCAATCATACCTTGAAAACCTCCAGTGATGGTGACTCAATCACAACAACCCCCGTTGTTCCAATGAATGACTGTTCTTGATGTAAAAAATTTCGATGTTACGATGAGATAAAACCAATTCTGCAGAAGACAGGTCCTACTGCCCCATGACTTATCAACGTGACTCCTTGTGAAGAACATCCATCCCCCCTGTAGCCACCTTTTAAGTACTGGAACACTTGAAAAGCCATAAACCATGCTTGAAATTGAAACAGTGAATTGAAATTTAATTGAGACAATCCTTAAGGGGTAGTGGGGATGAGGGGTGTTCTTTGAGGTGTCCAGAGAGAGTAAGCTTTATTTCAGTGTAGGGCTAGAGTCAGAGACCTATGCAGGACGGTCACAGCCAGTTGAATGGGACTTGTCATCCACATTTATTATTCCCTTTGAAGAGAAAGTAAACTCTTAAGAAAGGGCTGAAGAGATCAGAGTTCATTTACTCATTTAAGAACAATCTACTGAATACCTAAGGTAGGATGCACTTGGGCCAACTTGCTTGAAAATACCTGAATGAATTTTTGCAAGTCTTAAAGTGTCTCATGTACAGGGAGATAGTGGGTTGGTTGCACAGCTTCGCCTAACCCAGGCACCTCCAACTTTCAAGGACGATGCCACTGAAACCAGAACACTCTTCCACAGAGTAGAAGCTCTGTGGAACAGGCTGGCAAAACAGGCTCGGTCATCCCAGCAGACCGGGCAGCGATGACTGTCCTTCCCCGCGGCTGCCCACCCTTGCTGCACAGGGAGATGCTCGTCACCCGCCCGCCAACAAACGGAGGATGCCGAGATCAAGCCCGGCTCCTGACACGTTTCCTCCGGCAGGCCCGGGGGAGGGCCGCAGGGACGGCGCTGGGGTGGGACGGATGGCTGGGGCCATCCTGAGCCAGGGCCGAGCTCCGCCACAGCCGCCGGGGCAACCCGCGCCCCTCGGCCCACCGTCCGCTCCGCGCCGCCAGGATGAGGCGGGCCGGGCCCTGGTGCCTGCTCCTGGCCGTGGCCTGCGCCCTGGGCCGGCCCCCGCAGCCGCGGGCCGCCGTGCGCTGCCAGGCCTCCGGCGCCTGCTTCAGCGCACACCTCGCCAACGGCTCCTACGCCGAGGCCCGTGGGGCCTGCGGCCGCCGTGGGGGCAGCCTGGCCTGGGTCAGCGGCGAGCCGGAGCTGCGGCTGCTGCTGGCGCTGTTGGCGGACGCGGCGGCGGGGCCTGCGCCCCTGCTCTTCTGGGTAGGGCTGAAACGGAACGTCTCCGCCTGCACCGACGCGGGGCACCCGCTCCGCGGCTTCTCCTGGGAGGGCGCCGGCGACGAGGCGGCCCCGCGGGAGGTGCCGGCTGCGCTGGGGCGGTGGGCGAAAGAGCCCGTGCGGTCCTGCCTGACTGTCCGCTGCGCCGGGCTGCATCTCGCGGCGGCGGCGCCCGACGGCGACGGCCCCGGCGGGGGCTGGATGGAGCGGGGCTGCCACCGGCAGAGCCAGGGCTACGTCTGCAAGTACCGGCACGAGGGCGCCTGCCCCGACCTCCGCATCGCGGCCGCGCTCGACCTCGAGTACCGGCTCCCCTTCGAGGAAAGCAGCGCCGCCCCCGGCTTCAGCCCGCCGGGCACCGTGCTGACCGTGGCGTGCCCCGGTGGAGCGACGCGGCTCAGCTGCCGGCCCGAGTGGGGCGGCTTCGCCTGGACGGGCGCGGAGGAGCCCCTCTGCCCCTGTGGCTCCCGGGGCGCGGGCAGCGGGCGGTGCGCCCAGGCCGTCGGGTGCCGCGATGCCGCCGGCGGCTTCGCCTGCGCCTGCACGGCGGGCGGCCGGGACTGGCTGCCCTGCGCGGGCACGGGGGCGACTCCCACCGCCGCGGGCGACCCCGCGGAGACGCCGGGTGCTGGAAAGGACGGACGAAGCCACCTCTCCGCCCCGGCACCCAATGTCTTCGCGGGGCCGCCCTCCGCCACTGCTGGCGCCGCCGGAGGGGAGAAGACGGCCGCTCCGCCTCCCTCCTCCTCCTCCAACTACGTTTTTATCCTGGTGACGATCGCGGTGGTGGTGCTGGTCATCCTGGTCCTTACCGTCCTTGGGGTCTTCAGGCTCTGCTTCAAAGAGAAATCCGAGGGCCACGGGGACAAGGAGCCGCCAGAGGCCGGCAGCAAAGTGGAGACAGGCTCCGCCGAGGCGAGCGGAGCAGCGGGCAGTGACTAGCACCGCGGCGGCCGGGGCCCCGTGGCTCGGGGCTGCCCGGAGCGGCAGCTCCCACCCCGGGGAAGCGCTAGGCTCCCCACACCTCTATCGCCCACGGCCTGCCTGCCGCGGAGAGCCGAGGAAGAGCCGCCGAGCTGAGCAGGACTTGCAGATTGTCAGACATGGGACCACGCAGCGAGCCTCTTTCCATGGGGTTGATGCCTTTGGACAGTTGATAGTTTCTGTTGGTCTGAAAACCACCTATTTAGGTGCTGACATAATGTAAAATATAGATATAATGGCCTGTTTGACAGAGTGATTGCTTATCTGCAGCTGCAACAGTTGAAGATTTTTATCCTCTCAAAAACTGTTCTTCGGTGCCTTACTTGGAGCATCTGTAAAGGGGACCACTTCGAGTGCGCACATCTTGTGATTTAAAAGTCAATCCCTGTCTGAGTGGTACTTGGAGATTCTTGTTTTCTTTCTATTTGCTGGAACGTTTAGAGAGATGAGCTGTCATGATTTTAGAGGAAACTGTGACCCACACTCTCTCAGACTGACATGCTTAAAAATGAAGAGCATTCGTCTACATAGAAAGTCATTAAATTCCCGAGGAAGTGGAAGGTTAATGGGGAGTCAGTTTTATACTTCAGCTGATGAAAAGAATAAAGGAAATTGTAAAACCTAAAACAATGCCCTGTTCATTACTTCATACAATGTTAATGTTTATTGTAGCAGAGCAACAAATTTTTCACTTACATTATTTCTCTCTTGCTTTTGGCTCTCTTACAGTGAGACAAGGTGCTGACAAACTTCACTCTTTTGAGAGGAGTTAACAGTAGGTCAAAATACATTATGCAAATGTGGGGTTTAGTCAAATACATTGTTTTCTATGGAGTCCCTTGAGAGTAAGGAAAGAGGGATTCACTCTTTGTGCCCCTTTTCTAAATGAGATAAACGCTTCCTCTGTGATATTCTTTGGGGAGTTCCCTAGAGGAGCTTTCATACTGGCTGCAGAACTTGCTTTCTTTGCAGTTCAGAGTGCTGACATGCACTTCTTATTACAGTGTTGGTTTTCAATTAAAGTGGTAATGCTAAATATTGATTTTAGGTTTTCTGAGTGTAAAAAAAAAAAAATCTGACAAAACTGACTAGACACAACTAACTGGATCTCATCCAAGCCTTTGGGATGCAGGGAGGATAGGGAAATATTTTCTTCCCTTAACTCTAAGCTCTGAAATGTCTTTTTAAAGATTTTATTTATTTGCTTATTTGGTGTCTTTAGAGCTGACCTTCTGACTTAGTGCTTTCATTTTGTCACTTTCCTGTTGATTTTGGGAACTTAATTTCAAACAATAATGTGTACTATTACCTATTTTTCTTGCAAACAAAGACTTGAAGATTAGTCTGGTGTAAACATCTGCTGAGGATAAAGTGTGACATAGCAGTTTGTATTTTTTTTCCTTTTTCCCTCTTAATGATGTTGGAGCTCTTTCTATCTGGGAAACAATCTTTTGCTTTTACTAAGGGGATTACAGGCATTTGTGAGCCATCAGGCTGTCTGTAGCCATAAATTCCATTGTATCATGACAGGAATGAAATCCAACTAGGTGAGAATGCTACCGGTTACAAAGCTGTACCATAATTTGCAAACTTTTCTAATCTGTTTATCTCTCATTTCAGAAGGCAAGCATTTTTTAGCTTCAGTAGGAGGCTTGCTTCTACATTCAGATATGCACTGATTTGGAAAATGGCTTAGCCATTAATATCTTTTGTCTTAATACCACTTCTGTTACTGCCACTGTAAGTAATTTCTTTTAGGAGGAAGCATGTTTGAAGCTTTGTTCTAGAAGGGACTGTATAAGCAAATAGCAATTAAGATGAATGAGAGCCTTCCTAGGTTACTATGTGTATGTTTTCCACTTTCCCACCTGTCAGATGGCGGGACTCTTAATGGGACCATTCAACTGTCCAGGTATGTTTTTCTAAGCTCTAGAAATACTCTCATTCTCTGGTCCAGCAATCTTACCAAGCACATAGCTTGTGTGCTTGAGTTTATATCCCGTAATTTACTACTTCTTTTGGTGTCTCTCAGGGCTTGACTCAGACTATTCAGTTAAAATGTGCAAGTTTGTGCCCTTGCAAGCAATTTATCTGACTCAATTTGTTATTCACTTTATGCTTTGGCTTCCTGCGAAATCCCATTTTGATTTCCTAGTTCTTTTTCTCACACTTGGGACTCTGGATTAAGCCATAGACAGCTGAAATCAGACTATTTGCATCTAAGGATGGGACCCATCTCACAAAGTGTAGATGTGTCTAAAAGGTCTTCTAGACTCATCTACTCCCCTAGATATCCTTACAGACTATGCAGAGAAATATATACTTACAATTTCTTTCATTTTAGACTAGATGTTGAAAACAGGGCCAATGAATTGCATGCTTAAAGTGCCATTTCTCTATATTGACTGTAAAGAAGGCCTAGGGAATGCCTGTAAAAAACACATCTAAAATTAAATCAGAGAAAATCAGCCAATCTCAGTCTCCAGCTGTGCAAGTGACTTTTCTAAATGCAAGTTTGCAGTGCCTTGTGCCTCCAAGATGTTGGCTAAATGGCCATGATTTTAACATGGCTTCAATTGTGTTTACACATTAGAGGTTCTTGCTTTGTCTATTTGGGTTTCTTTAACATCTTTTTGCAGTGATACTTTTTTAATAAAATGTAAATTCCATGGGTTAATGCATAGTGTTGTAGACCCTGTCTCTTACTAGGTGACTGGATTTGCTAATGTAATGATAATCCATTATATTGAATATAGTGGACACAATAATCTATGAGTCCATGTCTTAAAATGGTGATTTCTGCAAAGAGTATAATGTCCATACCTCTCATCTATCACAGTGGTCCATCTCTCACAGTGGTCCAAAAAGTGTCCCCTGTTGCCAAATATTAAATCTAATTTTTAGAATTATTTAATTCCTCCAAAAATAGTTTGATTGGTAAGCACATCATTTCTCAGCTGTACATTTTATTCATGAACATGGGATGACTTTTTAATGGTTTTTATTCCTCAAATAATCCGAAATAAAATTTTAATTTTACCCTTTTTTTTTTACAATGACTTGTACTTCTGAGGGCTTGTTTAAGTGTATTATGAGATTAAAGTGAAATCTAAAAGTGAACATGGGAAAAATTCAAATACTTCAAATAAGTTTTCTCCTGTGATATGTGTGGTATGTAGTTTAAAGAAGATTTAAAAAATGAATGGATTCTGTGTTTTCCCCAGGAAGCATAATTTCCTATAACTTTTTTTTTCATGTTTTCAGATCTCATTATCTTTCATTATTTGTTGCCTGGAGCTTAATCACTGCTACATGCTATTTAGTTTCTTCTATAAATAATATTCTTCTGTTTCTTCTGGATGTGGACATTTATCAAAGCTTCAGAGTATTGGTTTGTACGTTTCACTAATGATATAATTGACTTGAAAGGCAAACACAGTATGGCAGCAGCAGTAACCTCTCTCTCGGGGCTTCAGAATGGGTTCTTCCACCAATACAGAATCTTGTCTTTCTCCACTGGACTTGTAGAGCTCTGGGACTGGGAGCCTGGAAAGTGAATGTGAATGGGGAGTCATCTGTTTGCAAGCAAGTCTTTTCCCTTTTCCATGTTTTAGTCTTGCATGGCTGCTTCACTGTGAGCGAGGTATCTGCAGGGAGCACTGGTGGTGGGGAAGGCAGAGATGTGGTGGTCCCACATTTATTACATCTTTTCTTTCCTGCCACCTAGCAGTCCTTTCCCATGGCAAATCTGAGACAGGAGTATAGTGAAACAACTGCTATTATGCATTTAATGGATAATATAAAGAGTGTGAATCCCACAGGTCCAGGGAGAGGACGAGCTGATGAGGCAGAGGTAAGGACAGGCAAGAATCCGTCTTTACCAGGATATATCTATCCATCCTTACATTCTCTTGTTGCGTATTTTTTCAGGTGTTGGTTACTCAAAATGTGATGGCTTGTGAATAAATAAATGTTTTCAGTCATCAATCCAGGAACAGCACACAGGCTGCAACATGTCAGAAAACATGGTTTTGTTTTTGTAACATAACCAGCAGGTCTTCTGGTTTGGACTGATAAGAATGGTTTACACTGTTGCTTGGAACATAACGTAGAAGCATAAAAACAGATAGTTTGAGTGACATTAAAAGTCATCTATAGTTTGAGTGACATTAAAAGTCATTTAAGTCAGTAATCTGTCTGTGACAATAGCATATGCTTTAGGAAATAGAACAGGAAATCTGACATCTATAAGTGACACTTCTAGGTAATCTATGGTTGGAAGACTTTGAGACTGAGTTCATGTCACATTTGGTAGACTTCCATCAGTGTATCAGAGTTTGGATTTGACTTATTGCTTTTGGCATCAAACCATCCTGTATCAATTAGTTCCACAATTTATTTATGTGTGACATAAAACACTAGATGAGTTCTGGAAGGGAGATTGGACTACATGATCTTTCAATGTCCCTTCAAACCCTTAAGATACTGTAATTCATCTTGATTTTTTCCATACCTTTGCTATACACCCCTTTGCTCATCTTTGTGCCAAATTGAGGAGTCTATTTAGTTTTTCTTCTTTTAGAAATAATTCTATAGATCTCATTGTTTTGCAATTCTTTTTTTTTCCCCCCCACATTTTCTCATACTATGAAATCCAAATTCAGAAACTGTTGGAGGTGTAGGTACAACATGGTCTTCTATGATGGCTTAACAGTATTTTATGTATTTTAAAAGTTAATAACCGTTCTGGAGTCTTTCAAAATCCACCTGGATGAGTTCCTGTGTGACCTGATCTAGGTGGTCCTGCTCTGGCGGAGGGGTGGGCTAGATGATCTTTCAAGGTCCCTTCCAGCCCTTGAGATTCTGTGATTTGTTTTATGTTGACTACTGCAAAGAACTGTGTTTATGTTTTCAAATAATTACCCCTCAGGTTTTTTTCAGATGATTTATGAGGAATTTCAGTAGGACAAGCCTCAGGACTTTTGAGTTTCCAGCAGATTTCACCACAGTTAATAGTATGGCTCTTCCATTAGGAAATTCCTTCTGAATTCTTAGGGGAGTAGGATCCTCTGCTAATAGTTTTGTGCTGTCCACTGTCTCATTTACTCCAAAACTCCTACAAACTCTTAATTCTGATGAACTTCCACAGACTTATCTGTTGCCTCTCTTAAAAAAAAAATAATTAAAAATCCTCAAATAGACAGTCCATACTGAACAGAGGAAAAAAAGATTTAACAGCTTTTTCCCTATAGCTCTTTCTTCCAGAAAAACTTTTAAAAACAATTATCATTTATCTACCATAAGTACACTAGTTGGTTTCCTGCTCTACTGGATTTTACATTGGTAGTTGCTGTGTCTTAAGGCAGATGTTCCTCTTATTTTTTTTATTTTGTCCTGCTTTAAAATGTTACTGTTTATTTGCTAAAGTTCACTCTTTCTTCTGTTTTCTTTGTGCTTGATTTCAGATGTAAATTATGTCCTTTTCTGTTGTGTACTGTTTAACCTTCTAGATTTTTTGAGGGGAAAGTAGTCTTATAACATCTTCTTTTGATAGGTAATATGTATTTAATCTGATCCCCTAATATCATGAAATGGTCCCAGTGTCTCCTGAAAGCATTTACCCTCTTAGCTGTTCCTCTAATTTCTTTTAAGCATCCTTTGTAATTTGTATGCAGCTCCCTGTTTTGAATGTAAACATTAGCATAGAAAATATTTTGGGGGTTTTTTTACCAAAGTTGTTTTTTTTAACTATGTTGTAGTTAGTGTTCAGCCAAATAATGACAATTTCTTATGACAAAATTAGTGCATGTAGTGCATGTTGCTTTTTCTCAGAATACAAGCCTCATAGATTTCATGGCAATAACCCTTCCAGTGGTGGCACTTTAAGTGAATTGATTCTCTTTCAATTATACCTAACCACTGAGACAATGAAGCAGATTCTGGTCCATTTGAAACAATTCTGATATCCTAAGAGAATAAGTAATCATAAGAACACATGCATTAGTCTTCCTAAGCAAAACAAAATTGGTTTTTATTATGTTCTAAATTCTAACACTTAAAGGGTTGTAAAGATAATATACAACATGAACATGAAACGCTTAATATACAATTAAGAGGTTACAGTGTTACAGGTGTGTTACAGTCTCTTCTCACCTATACTTTGTGACATTATGTTATTAAATATCCAAAACTTTTACAACAGAAGTTCCCCTTCCATTTAGCTATACTTCAGATGGATACTAATGAGGAATTACTTTCAGATAAATTGACCACATGGTGTTGTTAACATCTGTTACAATTCCATAGATCCAGTTTAGATCTCTCAAAAAAACACCCTACTGGCATGTCGTAAAAAGTCAGCTTTGCTGCAGTAAAAGACAAGAACTTAGGTTTAAATGTATATTCTTTTGTATTAAAAATTAAAATATGCATATATTTTGATATATTGGTGTACACTTACAGAGGTGTGCTTTCCTAGTAGTTTACTGTGGGCTTGGCAGTGTCTTGTTAGTGTTTGGACTTGATGATCTTAAAGGTCTTTCCAAACAAAGCTATTCTATAATTCTAGTAAGGTTTATGATTATGTTAATAGTTTCTTTGAACAAAATTCTGTCTGTTCAGAGTTCTGCAGATTCTAGAATCTATTTCAGTATAAATAGGACTGACATTTTTCCACAAGTATGAATGTATCAGGAGATTTCTTCCAGCTTAGGAAGTTAATTCTCCTGCTTATCTTCAATTAAATTATCTTATCTTCAATTAAAAGTTCTTGAATGGATGCACTGAAACCTGCAATCATCTGTGGATCAGATAAGCCATCTTGGGAATGTAGCTCTGTGCCTTCATGCACAACTAAGTTCAGAGCTTCAAGGCCTGTGGAGAGGAATACATGAACATTACCTTCCATTCTTAAGAGTATATATTTCTCTTAAGAGAAATAATTTTCCCAATTGTAGCATCAAAGATGCTTTTAAGGTAAGAAATTCTGTAAATCTTACTTTTTAATGGTGAAAAAGCAGAGAAAATGCTGCTATATTCAATTTCTGTTTGGTTGATATGGAGTTCTTTGTGATAAGACCTTTTTTTTTTCTTTTTTAATGATAAAAAGAAAATCATCCATGAAATTCAAAGAATCTGAAAAATCCTTTTTTTTTTTAATCTATTATCTATCTGTTTTCTGAATTGTTTTCCCGACTTTCTAGTAATTCCATATGGTACTTAAATTATCACTTGGCTGTTATAAAAAATACCTGGATACTTTCTAACCTACAAAAAGAACAGCCTGCTTTGAAAATAGCAGCTGACATAAAGAGCAAACATCTTTCTTGCTGAGTTGGAAATTTATGTATTTGCTGTACTGTAAACAATCTAAATTAATTATGTGAAAGAACCTCATCCTTCTTTATAATGCCTTTACTGGATTGTATTTTTCCCCCACCCTTTCTTAACAAAATGGCTTCTGCTGTGTATTCCATCAGTGGTTTTTATCCATTTCAGACTTTCTTCCTAAGGCTGTTCAGTGTGAGGTATTCACCAGTTTTGCCTTATTTCATATCCATTTTCCCCAAATATTCAGTCTTTTGCCCAGATGTGAATATATCTTTAACTCCTTGCCTGGTCATCTATAACACCCCACAAAGCCCTGCAAGCCCTCCACCTTCTTTTCCATGAACAACAGTGACAATTAAAACCTCGTCTGTCCCCCACATCTCTAACAAGTTTACATGCAAGCATCATAACTTTTCTTTCCAGTTAACTGATGAGGATTTTGTACAATCTTGTATTAATACAAGCAGCAGATGAGATTCTATTTCTTCTGGACTCATTATGTGATAACAGCTACTGGCATAAAAATTACAACTGTGCCATCAAAAAAATACATTCTCCACGTTTCTTGTCTTTTATTTAATTGTTTTTTATTTCATTCATTCATTTGATCTTGCGACTCACTTGTGTAATTTGTATAAATCTAAGGCATGAACCACAGACTAAATCTTTAGTTGATGTAGCTGTTCAAAACATCACTGAAATCAGTTACTGATTGTACCCAAGAGTCCTCAGTGCGTAAATAAACAACTTTTCTTGTGGAGGCACTTATGTTTATAGAAAGAATACAAAATGGTGTAGAAAATAAAAGTAATGAAATTATAAGCCAGTTGTAAGATCAAAGTTGTTCTAGTTTTCATGAAGACATATGAAACTCCCTTAAAAAAGCTTCTTTACACTATTGTACAATCAGCTTTGCTTCTAAAAATGTATTTTCTCTTTCTGTGATCAAATGATATACAAAACAATTCTGCTGCAATTTTAGAAGATAAACTCACTAATACTGGTATTGATTTTCTGCTCAATAATCCAGTGCTTTTCAAATTTTTCTTTTGCCCGTGATTTGTCTCTCATTGATTGGATAAGGGGACAATCTATCCATCTATGTCTTTAACAGAAACCAAAAAGCAACAAGATCCACATCCTGTAGCTGTAGGCCCATCAGGGGACAAAAGATCACGATTAGGTCAAGTGTCAAAGACCTGAGGATTGCCAAAGGGCAGGGAGAGCTTAATTGCCATTTACGGTCCAGGATAAAACAGACCAGGCTACTGGGTTTGGGGAAGAAAACAGAAAATAATTTAATGCAATACCAACTCAAACATAACCATAACCAAAATAAAACAACACAGCGTGGTACAACAGTGAAGAGCCCGACCAGCCCTTTAAGATCACTTTCTCTCCACTCCTCCTCTCTTCCTGGGCTCAGAGCCCTGATCCCCGTGTTTTTACCTCCTCCTGCCCTGAATGGCCCAGGGGGGCAGGGAGTGGGGGTTCCAGTCAGTCTATTCCTGATGGCTTCTGCCATTTGTCTCTCCTCAGGGCAGATGGGCTTCGTACCAGTCCTCCCTGCTCCTCCATGGAGTACCTCACATACATGGCAGCCCTGCACGGGCTGCTCCGATGTGCATTTATCCCAAAGGCTGCAGCTCCTCTCTGCCTCTCGTGTGGGGCTGCTCTGGGGCCCACAGGCTCTCCAGCATGGCCTGTGCCATGGCCGCCTCCCCACATAGTCTCTCGCCTGTCTGGGTGCACTCACATGGAGCTATTGGTGGCTCTCAGTCCTGCCATGGCCCTGCATGAGTTGCAGGGGTACAGCCTGCATTCTCACCACGGCTTGCAAAGGAGTCTCTGGTCTGGTCCTCCTCCTTCCTTCTTCCTGCTCTGTGGGGTCCACGTGGTCACCTTCATCTTGTATCACTCTTACACCTCCAGCACTTCAAATTCCCATCCCTAAATAGTGATCACAGAGGTGTCAGATTGGCCCAGCTGGGCCGGAGGTGGGTCTGAACCCAGGAGCTGGGGGAGAGTCCAAAAACTCTTGACTGGGTCTTCACTGCAACCCACTCCCTCTGTTACCAAGCAAAAGCTGCTCCTTGCTAAACCATGACAAGCTGGTACTGCAATAGATAAAGCACTTTTTGTATACATTTACAATGTCTTGTAACCTGTTTAACCTAATTAAATAGTGAAACCCCCATAATCATAGCCTCGATCAGTTTCCCAATTCAAACTCCCGATTGAGATGTTTATCTTACCCTAGCTGGGCAAGGATGTGGTTGTTCAGTGTAGTAGGCATGGGGAGTAAGTTCCTGATGTGCTAGGCAAATGCAGCTCTCATTGAGTGCCAGTGAGCTCCAAACAAGGGTTATCTCCAAATACAGCCACTCTAGTTCTAAATCAAACACTAGCCAATTTTCCTCCAAGATCTCCTTCTCCCACCCGCTCTAACCTCTCCAGCCATGGACTCCCCTCCTTAGCAGAATAGACTCTCCAGTTTCCTCTACACATCAGAGCAGCACAAATGAAACCACAGACTTACTATTGCCTATATAGTAAAACCATGCTATCTAACTGTGCAGCAACTAAACTCTGAACTTTACTAATCATGAATTCCTTTGTAACAAATTTACATTCTAATTCATTCCTTTACACGTTGGATAACAAACCAAATAGAATGTTTACATATTTTACAAGAAGGATGCATATATATGCGCATGCATGCTCTGTGTGTATGTGTATACACTTCTCCATACTTGCTTTGTGCAGCTTTGCCATGTTTTGAATCCAGCTGACCAGAATAATTTGAATTGGAAACTCAGTACCTTCAAGACCTGCATGAATTGATTTGTTGGGGCCTGGGCTATAATGAATGTTATGGAGTCAGTCAGAAACAAAGAAAGTCTGCAGTTTGTCTTTGAATTGCCTTCTACAGCAAAAAAGGACAGAAAGGAATGCCTATGTGATAGCAAGCTTGAGCAAAGGGAAAACCGAAACAGCAGATTGTGACAGAAACAAGGTCAAAGCAAGAAGATAGGACAGGACATTAAACTAAGCACTGTTAGAAGACTGAATAGAGCATTCAATTTAGCATTATATGATTGATTGTACTTGACTAATAAATTGTAACATATGTAACTAACAATAATATAAAGTTAACTAAATGTAAGGTAAGCATAACCATAGTGTGAGAGAAAACTAACTGAAGGCTGAACAGATGGGGTGATATTTTAGACACAATAAGGCTGATGTTTTAAGCACAATAGGGATGACGTTTTTACACAATGAGGTTGGTGTTTAAGTTGTTACAAAAATGAAACTTTGAGGCCTTATGCATAGCGCGTGATGCTTAGTATTAACTTTTTGCCATGAATTGTAGCACGTACACAGCATTTGAAAAAGGTATATAAGTGATGATTATGTGACAATAAATTGGAGCTGACGCACATCATATTGGTATCTGGTCACTCCCCTTTCATGCAACAAAGAAGAAGAAGAACCCCTGCACAAAGAAAAAGAACCCTGCATTGATTGAATGTGTGTCCCTTTGCTTTTAACACTCTATTGGGACCAATGTTACTCAGTGTTGTTCAGCATTATGAAGTGCAGTGCATTACAGCACCCTTGCAGAAGTTCATAGCTTCCCTCTGGGTTATCTTACAGAGTTTTATGATTGGTAGGACCCATGAAAAGAAATCTGTCACCAGCAATGTAAGCAGAGCCAGCAGAATCTAATTACCATGACCATAACAATGATCAGCAGGTTCCAAGTCATAAATCTAGTAATTCTTATCTGTCCTACAATTCCAATACATGTTTAGGCATTTTCACCTGAGCCTTTCTAGTTAAGAAGCTCAAGAACTCACAGAGCGACCCTTAGTCATGTTAAACGTCATAAGAACTTGTAGAGAAAATACTTTTTTGGGGAAAAAGGAGAGTAGAATGGGTCTTCTGTATATTTATATTGCTTTCAAGTACATAGTGACAAATTTATTCCATCCAGACTGGAAACGAAAACTTATATATCTCAGGTAGGATACATCACCTTGCTGTCTCTGCTTCATGGCTGCTTACTAGTCTGCCAAAACCAGATTTTAGGCTTTGGGAAACAAGGGTGGAAGGGGCGGCCATATTCTAGCTTTTATTGAAAAGCATCTTTCTTGTCAAAACTGTGCTTGGTTTGTAGCCATCTATTGATATACTTTCATTTTCCCATTCTTTTTGTCTGTTTCTTTATACAATATATAATACCTAAAAGTGTTATTCTCAAAGAGAAATCTAATTTGCAAAGTACCCTTTCTTCCTGTGCCTTAACCTGCAGTCATTGGTCCAACAGGGCTCCGTGTTGAAAAGAGTGGAAGTGCTAAATACATGATGCAGCAGAAATATTTTATTCTCCTCTAGAGATTCATAATTCACATTCTTGTCTGTAAAGCCTTGGAGTCAGGTAAGGTTTCTAGGAGCTGAAATCACAGTCTAGAACACTGCATTGATGTTTCTTTCTTGGTTAATTTCTTCTGGCTTTTTAAAAAAATAATTTTCTTGGTTTTTTTAACAGGATTTTAAGACGCTAATTTACACCACTGTTCTGGAAACATGGCAGAGAAAAGTTGAATCTCACATAACGTTTACCAGTGGGTCTTTTTTTAAATCAATATTTAGTTTTATATTTTAAAGTAGGATGCTGATTTTTGGAAATTGGTTAAAATAGAGTATATGATCAGTGTGTTAATACAGTGTGCCACATACATTTGAAATGCAGACATTTAGTTTTTCCAAAAGAACCAGAAAGCCTTTTCTTTTATCTCAATTCACTGGAATTACAGGATTTCAGAAATGCTTTACATCCCATTCAGAAATATGACTCTCCTTCTCTGTGAAGAAATTAGATGGTCTCTTAAAGTGTCAAACACAAATCATACATCATGTGATGCTCTCTGCTCTCGAGACCATCTCAAGAGGCAGACAGTCTACATGTGGCCATCATGTTTTTCATCTACAGTCCAAATATAAAGTGCCTCTGTGACTAGTCTGATTCAGGTCTATAGCAGCCAGTCCCAGGACTGTAAGATGTGTCTTTGTTACTGTACTGAGAAGCTCAGAGAGAAGGATGGTAATTTCCTGTCTTCTTGTCTTCCTGTGGCACAGTCGTGCAAAGGTACAGTCTTAGGCTAAATACAAAAGAGTAAAAGTTGCATGGATTTCAGTGGAACAGGGCCAATTTCCATGACAAATTGGCATATGCAGTATTTTAAAATATATTCATGGGTAAAATGCAGCAACATCCTACTGTATATAAATTACAGTTTACCTATTTGTAGATGACTTATAGCTGTATAAACAGGCAGAATGTCACCAAGAAATACCTCATTGTACTTTTTAATCTGTGAATTTAGCAAAATTGTTTCTCTATGAAATATGAAGACTTATTTGCAATTTGAACAGCATTGTAAAGAGTTTTGTTTGTTTTCTGGTGCATATTGTTTCACAAGGGCAACTTTTTTGTGTGTGTATGTTAGATGTATTCTACTGTTTAGAATAATAACACAGAATGAACTAACTTTTTCTGCCAAAGCAAATTAAGAGTGATTTGCAGCTGTTGATCATCTCTCCCACCGCCAAAGTCAAATTAAACACAGAGTGAAAAATAGCAAGAAGAGCTGTTAGTTTAGGATAAACAGATTTTGTTTCCAGATGAAACTACAGAGTGTGTTTTAGCCAATAATCACACAGGCATTGCCGGCTGGGAGTGAATTAGAGCATCCATCTGAAGGAAAGCTGCCATCTACTGAGGCACCCACAGCTTCTGCGGCAGCACTCACTGCCCAATCCAACCACTCTCTGCACTCCACCCAGGACACTTGAAAATAGAGTGTGTGTGCTGATAAGATGTGCAGGCATCCATTGTTTAAAAAGTAAAAAAAGAAACTAAACAAAACTCAACTTTTCCTCAAAGCTGAGTTTCAGGCTTTTTGACTTTTACTTCAGTCTATCTATGCTAAACAAATCCAACACTAGAAAGTAGACTATTTAATCTGACCACACATAACAACATGCCTCAGTGAAAAAGACTACATAAGATTATGAGATTTATAGCCTTTTGAGGAGATTGCAAGTGAGATTTTAAATAAAGTTCTACAAACAGCATTGTATGCTATTTTGGGGCATTTTACTGTTTTGAAAGATTTTTTTTTTTTTCTGAAAAGTTAAATAAGCTTATAATGAGATTTCTTCCTCTTCTTCCCCCCACATATGTGCATGTAAAACAACACTAAAATTAATATTTTCATGTTTTCTTTAAATGAGGTCCACTAGGAAGTAAAGAAAAAAAATCCATACAATTGTTAAAGCTTTTCACAAAATATTTTAATAAGGACGTAACAGCTTTCACATTAGCAATTTTTAAACTAAAAGGAGCTGACTCATAGTCCATTGTAGTGAACTAGGATTTTTTTCTCTCAGTTCAATGGGCTTTGAATCAAACAACTAAATTTATACATTCTTTTAACAGTATCTAATTTTTGGTGAAAGAAATGTACAAAGTAATATCCTGCTTTCTGCTGCTGAGAAAAGTTAAAGGGTAGAATTTAAAAAAAACCTGTAGTAAGTCCACCACCATAAATGTTAGATGCCTTAATTGTCAACCTTACATTTAACACTGTACTTAAGCACCATAGCTACCAGTACAATGCTACAGGTATGCTGCTACTAGAGATTTTTCCCAATCTCTTGCTTTAGATTGCCAGCAGTTATAATTAATACAACCACAGTATTGTGCTAGAGAAGTGACTTGTCACAGCTACTGAGACACCTGCCAGTGTGACACTGTTAACATAGGTGGTAGAAAGCAAAAAAAAAAAAAAAGCTGCTTATTTCAACATGGTCCATACTGATTCTTACATCTGGCGTAAGAGGCAACAGGGATAGAAGGTTTTGTGTAATTAGTTGTCATTTATCAAACAAGAAAGCTTCACTCATCTGTACGAAAATTGTTCTGTCATAAGAAGGGAAGAGAAAAAAAATCAGGAGAGACAATTTGTGTAGGAGAGACAATGTAGATGAAAGAGTTAGAAAAAGTGACAGCCTTTTTATCTAAAAAGGAGGTTTCTTGAGCATCACCCATTTTAAATACAACCTTGCAAGTAGCCACCACAGACATAAGTGCACAGTATAAATTGCTTTAGAGAAACACATTCACAACACAGCTACAAGAAACCAATAAAAAATCAAACAAAAAGACATCCGGCACACACTAAACCTAAGGATTCTCAGAAATGAAACATTAAGAAGCTCTGGATCAGTAAATTACATTGGCAAACTACGAAACCTTTTTTTTGTTGTCTTTTTTTTTAGTGCAGTGGAAGAAACTGGAGCTAGGGTAATAGCTATTATCAAACAGCTACTTTTTTTCTCAAGTATTTATTTCAGATATTTCAGATGATGGAGATTTTGAGACTAATCTCTCATTTTCCATGTAGGCTAAAGTGACTTTGCTGCCATTCAGGTCATTCAAAACTGTCTTGGCTCCCTTTATCACTGTTTCACAGCTGATGGAGCAGGCACAAGACAATAGCTTCACAGTCTAGTGTTCCCTTTAAACTTTATTATTAGCACAATTTATTGTATGTATGGACACATTCAAGCATTTCCCAGCTCAGTGCTCTCCCCGACTCCCAGCTCGGTGCTTTGCTCCCTGTGAGTCACGGAACTGTTTATCTCCCATTATCAGCAACCTGCTACACAGCTCTGAAGCAAAGCAATAACCAGATTTTTTTGTGAAGACCTTTTCTGCCCTACTTCCCCTGAGTGCGGCAGAGACAGACAGCTCCAGCCCCAATGAAGTGGAAGCTGATTGCAAAGCAAAAGACAGCTCCATGACTATGCTGCTTATTTTCTTGGGGCCTTCTTGCTTCCCGCTTTCTTTTTTATTCCTGGGGGAAAGCAGAGAGAGCTATTTGCTCCTTCCTACAGGAGGGCAAGGTGTGTTGGGGAGTACTTTTCCCAGCATTTCTAGTCTCTCAAGGGGAGGTATGTACTGACAGATGCTGAGTGGAGTCGTTTTTAGCTGGAGGGAGCCTGAGCAAGAATGCCGGAGCTTGACTGAGACAGGCTCAACTCCATGGCTTGGGGGTTCCCACCAACCAAGGGGGATGGCAACCTTTACAAAAAGTGAAGGGACAGTGGCTGTGGGACCCATACAGCCACTCAACAGACACAGAGAGGGGTGGCAGAGCCTGGCTACCAGACCCTAAGTCAATACATGAGTGTGGCAATTTGCTAAGTGGGTGTCAAAGCATCAGCAAATATACCCATTCTCAACAAGCATCAGCAAATGCACCCGCTCTCAAAGGAGGCAGATAGGGGTGGGGAATGGGGCAGCAGACCGAGGACATGGGGTTTTCTTCACACCTTGTGCCAGACACGGGTGTTGGTGGGCAGGACTGAAACTCCCTCCCTCCCAGCCTCCCCATGCCACAGCCCTGGCCTTGCTCACCCTCCTGCTGGGGGACAGTAGGAGAGCGAGGTGACAGGAATGCTTCCTCAGAGGGTGGTAATCCTAGAGGTGCAAGTACCATTCCTGTACATGCTCCCTGACTCCAAGTTGTCTGGGGGAAAGTCCTCCACGCTGTATGCCCTGCTCTTGAGGGCAGTGGCATAGTAATCGATGGGTTCCTCTGCAGCATTGTCCATCCAGCTGAGGCAGAGCAGCCGCTGGAAGGACCGCTTGAAGTTGTCCGAGAGAAAGCCATAGAGGATGGGGTTGGCACAGCTGTTGGCATAGCCCAAGATGACAGAGAGCTGACTGATGGTGGCATCATCCTGCTCTACGAAGACATTGACCAGCTGCACGATGTAGAAGGGCATCCAGCAGATGACAAAGACCATCACCACCATCATGACCATGAGGGTGATCTTGCGCTCCGAGCGTTTGCGTTGCTGCCAGCCAGCCTTCAGAGCCACCATGCGCATCTTGGCAATGATGAGGATGTAGCAGAGGCAGATGGCCACCACAGGCAGCAAGAAGCCCATCAGAAAGGTGTAGACCACAAAGACCACCAGCCACCTCTGGGTGGGCTCTGGCATGAGCATGTTGCAGGCCACCGTGCCATCACTGTTGGCTGCTGTGTTAGAGAAGATGATGATGGGCAGGATGATGAGGATGGAAAGCACCCAAACACCCAGATTGACCATTTTAGCCACGGTGGGCCGGCGGTACCTAGCCGCCTTGATGGGGTGCACCACAGCAATGTAGCGGTCCACGCTGAGCACAGTCAGACAGTAGATGCTGGTGAACATGTTGATGGCATCCACGCTGAGCACCAGGCGGCAGAGCAGCGAGCCAAAGGGCCAGTGGTGCAGCAGGGTGGAGGTGACCAGAAAGGGGACACTGAGCATCAGCAGCTCGTCCGCGATAGCCAGGTTGAGGATGTAGATGTTGGTGGCTGTCTTCATCTTGGCATAGCGTAGGATCACGTATATGACCATGGAGTTGCCGCACAGCCCCACCAGGCATACCACGGAGTAGATGAATGAGATGAGGATGGCGCTGCCCTGAGACTCGCTCAGGGTGCTGTTAGGGGCGCCCGAGGAGTTCCTGCCGCTCGAGTCCATGCCCCCCGCCGCCGCCTCCCCCGAGGCGCTGCCGGATCCGCCGCCACCGCTGTCGCCGCCGCCGCTGCCGCTGCCTGCACCGCCGGGAAGCCTGCTGCAGGTGCCATTGGGGAGCATCCTCTGCCCGGACCGCCGCCTCCGGCTCAGCGCAGCGGGCGCCCGCCGCTGCCCGCGCCCGGCATCCCGGCAGGGCTCCGGCGCGACGGTTCCGGGGCGCCGGCGGGGAGAAGAGGCGGCTGCCGGCACCGCTCTCTCCGAGTGGCCGAAATTGCAGCTCCCCGGCTGGTGAATGATTAATAAGCAGCGGCGCGTCACTAGCTACGAAAAGGAGGAGGGAAAGGGGAAAAAAAAAAAAAAAAAAAAGAAAGGAAAAAAGCAGGAGGAGACGTGAGTGTCCCTCCCAGCACACCCCCACCTCCCCCCGCCTCACATCCCGCCCGCCGCCTGCTCGCGGCTCCGCCAGCAGCGGGGCTGCCCAAGTGCAGCCTCCCTCCTTGTTCCCAATGCCCGCCCCGCAATGTCCCCAGATCCCGCGTTGCTCTCACCGTCACTGCTGTTTCCCCCACCGCGTGCTACCCTTCCACCCCGCACCGGTCCCTTCACAGCCCCACACATCCTCTCTTGACCCTCCATTCTGCACTTGGGTCCAGGCCAGGGGCATCCCAGGCAAAAGGGCTATCCTTTCTCCTTGCAAAAAACTGAAAGGTCGTGAGGATGTTGACATGCTTCGTACCTATACAGCTGCTGTAGCCCTCTCCTCTCACCACCTTGTGTGCATTGCCCAATCCATAGCCCTGGTACCAGGCATGGCACTTTGACAGGATACATAACCTTGAGCCCTAAGTGCACAGCGCTGCCTAAAGACAGCAATGCCTAGCCTCCTACCACCACACAGCTCTACATCCTCCCACCTTATCCTGTCCCACTACTACCACTAAATGTCACACATTAGTAGCTGTTGCACACACTTTACAGCCCTGCCTCTCTGCACATGCTCTGTCCTGGGACATACCGACCTGTCCTATTCTGACACCCCAGCACATGCTCTGTGTCTGTCCGTGATAAATCCAACAGTGCTACACACTGAAGCTCGCTATTACATCACTATTTACACCACAATGGTGCCAAGATCACCCTACCCATGCTGCTATGCAAAGCTAACACATCATCTGTACACTCTTTGGCCCCGTCACATACTGCATCCGCTCTTAGGATCACCTCAAGCTCTACCATCACATGCTGCATCACCAGCACTACAACCCCTTCTCTTAATATTATACTCAAAACAACCTGGCAGGGTTGTATCCACATAGGGTGAGGCTATAAATCCTCCTCAGTGCTATATAGTAATGCAAATTGTTAACATCATCTCCATTTATACCCTACATATATGTAGCCATCACGACCTAAATGACTTATGCCATGTTACACCTGTACACCCACAAATGACTTCTACACACTTGCCTATACCTTACAACTTGTACACATGCCCTGATTCTGAACAAACACAATCATACACTGATAACTACAGTTGTGGTTTTACCGCAGCCAGCAACTAAGCACCATGCAGCCCCTCACTCACTGCTCCCCCTCACAGTGGGATGTGGAGGAGAATCAGAAAAAAAAAGTAAAACATGTGAGTTGAGATAAGAACAGTTTATCAACTACAAGAAATCAAATATAATAATTACAACAATAATAAAATATAATGATAACTGTAATGAAAAGGAATATAACAGAGAAGAGAGAGAAATAAAACCCAAGAAAAGACAAATTATGTCCAATGCACTTGTTCACCACTCACTAATTGATGCTTGAGTAGCAATTTGCCCCTTCCCAACAACTCCCATCAGTTCCTATATTGTGCATGACATTCTATGGTATGAAATAGCCCTCTGGTTAGTTCAGGTCAGCTGTCTTGGCCATGCTCCCTCCCAGCTTCTTGGGCCCCTGCTCACTGCTTTGCTCCTGGCAGAGCACAGGAAACTGAAAAATCCTTTACTTAGGAAAACCACATCTTAGTAACTCAAACATCACTGTGTTATCAATGTTATTCTCTCGTAAAATCCAAAACACAGCACTGGAAAATTAACTCTATCCCAAATGAAACCAAGGCAGCTACTCATACTGTCATCTCTAGACAGACACTGCTCCCTTACACACCTCAATACACAGCTGCCCATTCCATATTAACCATTAGCCAGACATGGTTACTCTCTAATACACACACCCTCACACCTGCATCAGTACTTCCAGAGCACAGGCATACATACAGGATACTCAGTAAATGCTTATTTGAGTGGCTGTAGCCACTCATATGTGTGAGCATATCACACCTGTATGGACATCAACCTCCTTCTTCACATAACTGTTGCCTGTGAGCACCACCTACTTTTGTCAAGAACAGACCCACACTCCATAAATATCACCACAGTGCATCTGCTGCTATACGCTCCCCACAGCGCCACTATACTCAGCATCATACATATGCATCCTTATAACCCACTCTTTTTACCATGCATACCATTTCCTCCTACAGTTCACACATCTTCCTATCACTATCTGCCCACTATCACAATTATACATATTATCACTAACCATCACTTTAACATGCAGATACATACAGCATTACCATCAGTTCATTATAACTCATCATCAGTGATTTAGTCTCTCTCGCACTGTATATACCTCCATACCCCTTATCACCACTAGCAGCTCTTTCAACACATACATGTAACCCCTCTGACTGTGATTTTGCTCATGCCAGTCATCACAACCAATCGATATATGCATAAACACTCCAAAGTTACCAGCAAATGCCCTTTGACACCTTGCCAAAGGTATTACATTTAGCACATGCACACTTTTGCGTGACTTTTAAGCAGACTGTTCCATTTTCTTCCATGGTTAAAAAGTAGATTGTGCATTTTCACATATATATGTATATATACACTCCTAGACATAAATTTAATGACAGATAAAAGTAACCCTATTCAGTTTTAATAATTGCACACAAGTACAATGTAGATGATACTCTTTGTTACTTTTGAGGACTTTTAATATTTCTGTTCTGGTATAGAAATGCATCTATTGAGCAGCCTTTGCAAATGATCTTGCCATTCTTCAGACTACTACTGTATATATGTGTTTTAACTAGGTGTTAGAGTACTTGGGGATGTCATTCAAGATTTTTTAGAAAATTCAACCTTGCATTTGGGGATTTAGAGATCACATATTCTGATGTGTTACCATCACAGCTTCTAGTAAACAGTGAAAAAACCCCTTTACTACAATATGTAAAATTGTTACTTGTAGTGTGCTACCTGACACTGCTCAAATCTCTACAAATATGTAAATTCAGATCGAGAATTATTTTCTTTAAAATTTATTTCTGGGAGAATATGACTCAACTCTCAGTCACTGATATCAGAAGGAGCCTAAGTCAGTAGCTGCAAACTCATCAACAAGAACATCTGGTTGATGGCAGTACTTTGTTTGAAAATCTATAGTTAAAATAGAATCCAATTTTTGTTCATGTGAGCATTAGTTTTAATGGACATTTACTTATGGAGCACTGATTGAAGGGTTTCCTTCTTTCATAAATTGGAATTTAACAATAGTATGACTAGAAACATGCATGATTTTAGTGTGCTCTCTATGAACATGGAAGCAAAAAGAATTGATTCTGAAGCTATTAATAACACTGCTATCACCACAAAATTTCAGTTTTTCTGTGCATTGTGCTCCATTGCATTTCCATACATATAAACACACAGTCACTCGTCGAGGCACTTTAGACATTTTAGTCATACTTTGACCCATTTTAATTAATTACTTGGCAGTGCTAGTATTTGGCTATGCTCTGCACTCAAAAGGGTCTGTAAAAGTTCTTCTATTGAAATAGATGTAGACATAGATACTTTCTTACTTCAATGATTCAGAACAAATTTCCTGTAAATTATAAGGTGTTAACCTCTTTAGGCATCACACACGTACCTGCTTGACATATATCCCCAGAAGATTCAAAATCCCATCATAGGCACAACTATAATGAGGTACCATGTGCTCTATATCCTACTTAGAAGGCTTGAGGATATCTGTATCTCTATATGTTGAGGTTTCCTTTGGGTATGGAAAATTACACTCACATTGAAGAGTTATACCCTTTTCCAAAATAAGAATTGTCTGCATGTCTGCCTTGTCACTTAAGCTGATATAAACACAATTTATATGTATTAATTTACTGAGAAATTCTAGCTACTGATCTTTACCAATCCTCAATTGCCTGTTGCTCATGATTCAAAAGTTTATATTTCTAAAACCTACTTGATAAAATAGTAATGCTTGATAAGAAATAATGCATTCTATTACCCCATAAAGATATGACACCATTGTGAATACTAATGATGGCTCATTTCAACCTCATGAAACAAAAAATGTAGTTCCAATAATCAAAATATCCTTTAAAGCAGAAAATCTGATTTTAAATAAGTATAATTTGGGAATCTGTTTAAGTATTTTATTTTTGTTACAATTCCTTTTTTTACCTACGGACTTTGCCTGTAAAGAGTAGGTGAGAGGTCTTAGCTTGTATTTATGAAACAACTGTCACAAGAGGGGGAAGGGCAGCTTGAGCTTCTCAGCTTGACCTAAGAAGCATTTAAATACTTTCCAATACCCCATTTCTGTAGCAACAGTCACTTCCTCTGGAAGGGTAGGGGAAGCTATGCAAAGAGCTCATGCCTGAATACTTCTTTGTTCTTTTGGGACAATGCTAAGTGTCTTAGGGTACAGGTCATCCCATGCCTGGGCTTATGTTTAAGGTCAGGAGAGAGATAAAGCCAGCAACTCCAGCTGAAAGGAGCTAAAATGGGGTTTAAAAGCTGCATAAGGTAGCGGAAGACTCCACAGATGCTATCTACTAACAACTTTCTGAACCATAGGTTGAAGTGTCTGGGTAGGGTGCAATCTACAAATAACCTTATCTAACATTTGGATTAGAGTTAGAAGAGAGACAAAGTCAAGAGCTCCAAAGGACCTGAATCTTAAGAGAGTTTGCCAAAGGGTGAGGAGAAGACTTTGCAACTTTTTCTTCCCTGTCCACAATTGTCTTATGAGACATGGCTGGCCTGTAAGGGTAAGGTCCATCCCAAGCACGTTTTAGGATTAGACTTACATGAAGCAAAGCCCAGAACTCCAGCTGATGAAGTACTTCTCATCCTGATATTGGGAGCTTGATCCTTAATTTTCTTTCCTCAGATGAATATTAGCCCTGTCAACTCCATCTGAAGTATTTGAGGCAGGAAAGCCAGTGGCAATTAAAAACAGCCTTCTGACAAACATTTATACTGATGGTGAGGTAAAGTGGACTCTCAAAATCTGCTGCCTAAAAACTACTACAAGGTGCTATTCACCTGGTGTCACAGTGTCTCAAGTATTGTGGCAAGAAAAAGGAAACAGTCAAGACAGTACAAAGGAAGTCTATGGTAATTTATGAAATATTTAAAACCCAGGAAAAACCAGTATCTTTCCACTTTCAGCACAGCACTGATGTGGTCACTTGTGAAACTGCTCTAATGTGTACACCATGAACCTTCAGCAAATTCAAAAGAGTTTTGGTAGGCTGAATCCTTTCAATGGGTCCCACTGACCAGTCAGTAAAGTGTCTCCTATTCAGACTCTAGACACCATGTGCAGCATTCAAATCAAACATTTTGTAAATCTTGCTGAGAAGTTAACAACCAACTATTGCTACAAAATAGCAAAATATTAACTAGTTTTGGTAATCAGTTGAATTGTAATCTGTTAAGTTTTGTTAAAAATCATTCAGAACCCATTTCAATTGCATATTTTTGGAAATCATACATTTTTCATGATCTTTTGATTAAGACAGAAAATTTTGAGCCTCTTAAACGACTCAGATATAAATCCTGTTCTTGATTTATAACTGATATCATCGAATGTGCTGTGAGTCAGCAGAGATTTTAACTTTTCATTAGAACATCAATATATTTTAAAATGTTTACCTTTCAATACAGCTATTGTATCTTAGCTGTCGTGGTTCTGGTTATCGTTTCACTTTTAGCAGATTGACAAAACTTTACATTAATTTTAGTTATATTTGAAAGTGCAGTGCAAATAGACAGATGGAAGCCATTCATTATAATGGTATGTTAGAACGCATTTTCTCCTAAAATGAACATTTTTTCATTTGAACTTTACAATTAATTGAGCGATTAACATCTATTCTGTAAAAACAGATGTTTTAAATGATATTCATCAGAAAATCAAGCTGTTGCTTAGTGAACATATAAATGATTCTTTGTCTCTTGATCCAGAGGCATTTATTTCAGACTTAGCTGCTGAAGATATTAAAATCAGATTGTTGACAAAAGCTGCATTACATTGAAATTCTTCCCACCTCATCACGTTTTCTACTGTTGTATTTAATAACTGACACAGGGTACCATTACCAAAATCAATTATCTGGCAGAGTCTTACAACAAACTGCTATGTGTCATTATCTTTTTCTGGAAAGCTATGAGCTGAACAAATGTGCTGACAGCATGCTCCACAAGTTCTCAAGAATAAGGTTGCTGCCCCAGTGAATGAGATCAGACATAGTGCCAGATTCTGATTGCAGATACTATTTTCCAAATCTGAGTAATTCTATTGGTTTGTAATTAATCATGTTTGTATTGATGTATCAGCGGCTAGAACCTCAGTTTTCACTTGCCTCCCTTTAAAAAGTAACTTGGTCAAGTAATCAAGTCATCAGCAGTAAGGCACAGCTGAAATGCTACTGAGTATGTTTTGGCTGTAAATATTGCCAAGGACAAATTGTATTTAGCAGGTTTTGATCACGCCTGGTTAAAACCTGCCTGGAGAAAGACAGTTGTACACAAAATCTTGTTACTGCTTGGTTAACTTGACTATTTGGGAAGAATGAGGAAGTTGTACATGTTGTTTTAGCTGGATAATTAACATCTGAGAGGTCATGCTCCCAAAATAATACTACTTTGTTCTATGCCATAATGCATATTCCAATAGAAAAACCCATTGTTTTAAAAAAGTAAGGCAACTACTCTCACCACTTTGAAGGGCACAAACCAAGCAGATACACATAACAGGAGAACTGCACATACTCTTTCTTAGGAGTATCTTCCAAGAAGTAATGTCTTAATTGAGGGAAAATTGCTGCATTTCTATTGACTTCACTGAGTGTGGATTATTATGTTAACTGGGCCTTACCTCTGAGGTTTCATAGTGGTACATATTCTATCCTGGGACAGAATATTTATTACTTGGTTGCCAGTCATTATTATAGCACAGCTGAACAGATGGGACCTCAGTGTGTTTCCTCAAAGGAAAAGAAGTGTGGACTTGTGATTTGATACCTATGGACATTGCTGGCATCTGAAGACATCCAGGGGTCAGATTACAGCAATGATGTCAGGACTAATTTCACCTGTAATTATGTCTCCTTGGCAAGACTTTTATAATTTTAGATGTGCATCTTGAGCAGAAATTTAGGAACAAGTTACATAGTTTTGTTAACATTTAGAAGCCTAGCTAGCCTTAAGCATTTTATAAAACAATGAAATAGCTGCTGGATTGCAATTTGTGCCTGTCAGTCGTCTTGATCTTGGCTATGCAGCTCTGAATATAGAGATTTGTCTTATAGGGAAACAGTCCATTCCTCAGACAAAGCTTCCACAGGGATTTGAGAGAATTTCATTTATCTTTACCTTCTAGCCCCTATAAAATTGCAGCACTTCAAGATGCTTGATAACTATTACATTATTTAAACAAAGAAATTGGGAACAATTTAGTTAGGCTTGACACAAAGATAATCTCAAAAGACATTTCGTATGGTAAAAAATGATGATGATTTTTACAACAGCTTGTGTAGCTTTGTGTAGCTTTGCAGGATAAAATGTTTGAGATTAGTTTTGGGTAAGTCAGCAAAACTCTGTTGAAACCAAAAGGGCCATCATCCCTTGCCCTGAGTATGAAGAAAATTTTTCACAATTCTTTTATTTCACCTGTATAACAGAGTTGTGTTTACCTATTATCTTTTCACTATAAGAGATATTAATGAAATGAAAGTAAATGAAAACTTGTTAAAATTGTCATTGTGACATGGAAATGTCAGAAACCCCTTTTGATGGGACAAACTTGTAATTTATTTACAAATTCATGTTATAATCCCAATGACAGGTGTGTTATATAACCACCGCTTCAATTCTGTGGATGATTGGATACATTTTTTAACACTTTGCTTGTTCTTGCTTCTTTCTAAGTGTTGCTGTAATTTTACTGATTCCCTGCAGAGTAATCTTTGAGGTCTTGGAATTGTTTTGTGTGGTACAAGTGACTCACTACAAACTCTCTGTTTTGAAGAATTGCTTAATCTTTAAATAGCTGTGTTCATATAAGTTACAAGAAGAATGGGAATTTTTCATCATTCAAGCAGAGATGAAAACATGCACTCAAGGAACATGCAAATCCACTGAAAACTTTTAGGCTTGAAAGATGATTGTAAAAGTGAACTTTCCCAATAATTTGATGAATGTAGCTCCTTGAATTATTTCATGACTGATTTAAACAGTCACCTGTGACATAACTTTCATGTGTTAGATTGTGTCCATCAGTAAGCACAATTAGTTGCAAACAATTATTGCAAAATCTAGCTGAGGAAAGAGATATTAGGTCTTCTACTCTTGGTCTTGTAAGGAAAGAATTCCTCACAGCAGATACTGTTTCCTGGTGCTTCATCCAGCCTAGTTTTGAAATAACTCAGTTGCTAGCATTTACAAGCCTCTTTATAGTAATTGTTACGTTTAAATAGAGGCTGTTTGGTGACTGTTTGCCAGTGCCAAGTATCTATTATGACAGGCCTAGATACAGTCAGAGAATAAATACAGCACTAAATGTATGAGCAAAATGAAGGCGTGATCAACTATGAATGGGTTGGGCTGGGGAGAAGGGGAGGTGCTGTTTGCATATAAACAACTTAAATCAGGAAATATTACTCTGATTAAAGATAGCAAAATAAATTTATAGGATAACCAGAGTTGTTGTACGATAACCAGTTAAATTTTATCACTTATTTCATCTAGCTTGTGGAAAGAGTTTACAGCATGTGAGTTTTCATTTAGACATCATATGAATAAATGATACAGTTGCTCCTAATGAATAACTTCTCAGGCTTCTGAAACATTTTTATATAGCAAACAGTCATTTCATTCACAGTAAATCTTGTTAAAAATTGATGCAATTGTTTCTTTTTACTTGGGAGCAATGGGAGGCTACATTTATCATGGAAATGATAATACAAAATCAAAGGGAAATATGACTACTAACAACTGAAGTAGCAGTACTTGTCATACAGTGACAGCACAGGTCTAGTTTGTGGTGTTCGAAATCCACCTGCACAAGACTGATTGAAGAAAAGCATGATTCTAGAGTTACCTTTTGTTATCTGTGGTATCTGTACATCCTTAAAGACAGTTCAGTATTTGGGACATATTATTTTGTACATCTAACATAAGAAAATATTTCAGTTTTCTTTTTTTATCTGTTATCTTTGGTATTCTGATACCCTGTGCTTCAAGTAGCCACCAATTATGCTGGAAAAAGACATTGAAAATTATTCCATTATGATCTTAAATATAACACACAAATAACCCCTTACAGTGTAGAATACAGTGTGAAAAATCAATAATCAACACATAATTGTCAGCATATCCAAATAAAATTCATACTAGGGTATGCTATCATGTTTTTAGAGGGAAAATACAGAGGAAAAATTACCTGGCAGGCTCTTAAACTCTATAGGTAGGCTTTTCCATTCACTGGGGATGACCTGCACATACAGGATTTGTAAATACTGCCACTGACTACAAACCAAAGGGCAAATCTAAAATCAAAGATTTTATTGCAGTTTGATCTATCATATTTAATTAAAGTGAAATTTGTTCAATTTTCTAAATGACCAGAAAAAAGCCACAGGCCTGTTTTGGTTTGGTTTTGTTGTTTTTGGTTTTGTTGTTTTTAAAATAGAGCTTAATAGCTTGAAATGCATTTGTAGATACTGCCTAGTAAATACAGTTGTAAAATAGATTTATTACAAGTCATCTATGCTCAGTATTTTAGGAGAGAATCCACCTTCTAACAAACAAACAGAAAATTCCAAATAACAGCAAATAAAGTATTTCAAATGATGCCTCTCTTCTGACTAAACCTGGCCCCATGCAGAAGCCCTGGGACTAAGCTCTACAGTAATTAAACACCTTCAGAGATTCTTCCTGTTCTGAAAGACTATCTGGAGTTTGTGGAGTATGAAACAACAAAGTATCATGGTATGTAACGCATACACCACATCATTGCCTCAGGGTGTGGACAAGGGGAATCTCCAAGTAGGTGCAAACCTTATCTGCATGTCTTAAGTGAAGGTAATATTAGTAATTTCCACAGGCAATTTGCTCAAGGTAAGTATCCATCTCCATATTAGGAGGCAGAGATACTTGAAAAGTGATCTAAATGGAGTGACTGATTTGTACACATCCTGAGACCTTTGTTCCAGTATTTTATGCACCACTTCTTTCACCATAATGAATACATCATTCCATTTCTCATGTCAAACAGTTTGTGGGGTTTGTACTGTTGGACCTAATGGTCAAAGCATGTATTTAATGTGTTTTTCATCCCGTGATACTTGCTTGTTCCCAGGATTCTGTGCCTGCATCTCCTCCCAAATGTCTTTGTTACTGCTACTTCTGAGATCAAACACATGAATAACTGAGAAAATTAAGAACTATGCAGTGTGTCAGCAGCCTTAGGAATAGTCTACATAATCTAATAGTTCTGTCTCTGAATGCATAACAGTGCCTGTTATGTGTCTGATCACTGAGCCCTGGGGTTTTTTTAGGCACCTAATCTCCATTGAGTTAGGTGCCAAGCTGTGAGCAGTCCTGGCATGTCAGTCTGTATTTCAGTAGCCAGTAGTTCCTGCTCTCAGTTGCTATCTAACCCTGCTGCCAGTCTCTAAGCTCTAGGGGAAATCAAAAGCCTGAACTGTGAGAGCAGAAGTCTTTGTCTATTTGTTCTGCAGGCATGGCCAAGACTCTTAAAGGTTTTCCCTAGAGCTCAGATATCAATGGAGCTACACAGATGACAACTAGGAGACAACTCTGTCTTTTAAAATGTAAACAGATATGCCAGTCATATCCAGATGGCACTCATTGTTTTCTTTTGCATTTTTTCATGATTCCCACAAGGACTGCTATGCAAAAGAATGGGAACAAATCTTGATATGGTCATTTTTTTTATGTTATAAAATGTAGAATGACAAAAAGGTATTAATTATTTTAAAGTACTCAAGATAGGATGTATGATACGCTGATGAGCTGTGGTGAAGCTTCTCTTGAATTAAGTAAAACCAGTATTTTCTTTGGGGAAGACTGTGGAGGATGAATAAATAACTCATTATTCCCTGTGCTGCTAGAAATAAACACATCACATTGTGCTGGTACATGATAATAAGATAATAAACCCATGACTTTAAAGATGGAGTTTTATAATTAGATTAGAAAGAATATAGATGATTTACAGTACATTACTACTCTTCTAGCTTCCACAAACTGAACAGTTATCTATAAATATAGGAAAAAACATGTGGAGATAATTCTTAATTATACAATTAACAGTGGTGAAAAAAAAAAACCACCTGTGAGTACAGTTTCTCCCTATTTATATCTTGACATTCATTTCTGGAGCAGTTTCAGTCAATGGTGGGCAAGATCCTCATAGCCCAATGAGCCGAAAGTTTCTGAGATTTTTCTCCTCAGTAGTCATGGTGGATTAGAGATGCAAAATTAATCTCATGACCCACTCTTCATGCAGTGGGAATGGCAGAATTATTTTCAGACTTATGAGTTTGAGTTGACCAGCCAGTGAGGATTTTGTTTAATACTAACTGCAGAATAACAGGGAAGGGAGGATTTTCTGAAGACATTGCTTGGCACTGTTTTCCTTTTGAATGCCCTTAATCTGTTTCCTTTTCTGTCACAGAGGCCTCTGACTTGTATTAGCTCTGATGATGCCATCTTCATGCACCTCAGGTATCACCTAATGCTACAGAAGTTGAACCGAAACAAATATTTAATGTTTAGCTTGAGTATTGGTTGCAGAATTAGCCCTTTTAAAATAGATATTTGGCATTGAGTATTCCTCTGTTTCTGAAGTGAGGTCTTCCAGAAAAACTAAAGGAAAATGTTTGTTATTGACTGTGTATCATAAAACCCCTGTGCTCATCATTTGCACTGGCTTTGATGTTACACTCCTTAGCAAATCCTGTTGCAGATTTAGAGTGTCATTGAATGAGAACAGTTCTACTGACTTCAGTCAAAATATGGACTCATTTTCTGATGTGGAGAGAAAAATGAACAAGACAGTTTTGGAGGCTGCTAATATATGTATGATGTGATCATTTTAAAGCTTTTGTCCTGTCATCTTAAAATAAAAACTGTTCCACAAAATAGGTATTATATATAAGCTGTCTGATCTTTTAATTTCTCATAGCCTCTAACACCAGTTTGCAAAAATCTTGCATGAAATCCATGTTGTTTGGATTCTATTTTTTGGAATAGAACACCAGTCTTAAAGATGCAGCATCATTATTTTAAGGCAGACAGAGGAATTACTGTGGAGAAATTACCGACTTCAGTAGTATCAATGTAAGCTATATATTGATTAATGAGTCAAATTCCTGCTGAATAGTGATTGACACCAGAGGGCAAGTTAGCTCTTGACATCCTAAGGGATAAAATTCTTTTTGGGCCTCTGTAACTTGACAGGCTCCCTAGTTTGGTCCTGATTTTTGTCTCTCTGCTAAGGTTACAGTACTGAAGAGTTACTAAAATATCTAGTCAATTTTGTTCCAAGTTTGGTAAATTAAAGCTCATAGTAAAGCAATGCTATTTCTTTCTGCAGCTATGCAAAGAGCCGGTGATTACACCTGGCATCTCCTCTGCCAGAGTCTAAGTTTCTTGCTCAGCACATTTCAGCAGTCATAACTCACATGATCTTCCTAGTGAACTGCAATCAGTTCATTCTTTCTGTGTATTGCCATGCCTTCAGCAAAACAAGGTGGAAGTAGTTGCAACAACATTTCACTCTATCATGTCTCAAGAATTAAAAGTGGATTGCTTATGCAGGTTCTGTCAAATTTTTAATTGAAACTCTAACACATTATTTGCACTTGTGGGGTTTTAGGCCTGCAGTTTTGTCATTTGTGGATCTTATTTTGAGCTAGACGGGATGGTAAGCTCTCATTTTATGATGCAAAGAACTAGACTGGTGAGATAGAAGGATATGTGCTGTAGTAACAGCTAAGGATATGAAGAGTTGTTCTTCAAAAAGTTATGAATAAAGCAAAAGGGAAATGGATTTTGCGGCAATAACTATTGACCTTCTTTCTCCTTTATACTTTGTAGTTTAATGAGTGTGTTATGAATCAGTTGAACACTGTAGTAGTGAGTTCTTACTTGATCATGATTTTTGCTCTATGCATATTTCTTATGTATTCAGTCCCTAATTTTAGCATTGATTTTAGTCTTATTATTTTACAGTCTGCATGAATTTATTTTCTTTCTCATAAGAAAATCATAAATAATCTTCCTAAGTGTAGTTTACGTTCACATGTAGGTGCAAAACTGCGTTACTATTTTCCTGTTGTACTTGTCTAAACAGTTTAGTAAAAAAAATTCATTTTTACTATGAGCTAGTTAGTCTGTTTAAGATGGATAAACCACAAACACTACAAACTGATGTCAGTCCCTTCCAAGTATTTAAAGAGAAATATAGGAAATTGTATTTTTGTCTTTTTAACTTTTAAAAAACTTCTAAACTTTTTCCTTAACGTTTTAACTCCGACCTTGGTGAACTAGACTTTCTGGGAGTGTACATAGACACAGGAAGATTTACTGGTTTTAGACACCAAGAATTATAACTCAAAAGTCTTTCCCTTTCCACTTTATAAGCTGACAATGCATTGAGATGTACTCTGTATGCTAAGGAATAGGGAGAAGCAAGTCTGTGAAACATTTAGTATAAGTTGTCATGGAAGCTGTCACTTTGGTTCGTCAGTCATCCTGACATACTCAGAAATCCCTACAATACGGAAAAGCCCTCAGCATCCAGTGTTGCTTGGGCAATGCGAAAAGGAATATATTCCAAAAGATAAATTAGTCATCATAGAAATGAGGATCATGAGCAAGGTGGTTTGAGAACAGCTGTCCTTCATTTATTTTTTAGAGATCAGTTTCTTGAAGGAGAGAGTAACATAGACCTTCTCATGACTAAAATTGAAAAAAAGTGAGCAGAAGTCATAACTACAAATATAGTGCTGAAAAACTTGTTTGGAACCAACCAAAATTTGTAACTGCTGTTTGACTACTGCACTGATTGATCTTGACATTTGTTTTAATGAAGTGCTTCGATTAGACTAGCTGGAAGAGCTATGTTGATTGTTTCATTGTGGTATCATTCCAGAAGTCTCCCTTGCTCTTCCATTAGTGATGTGAAACACAATTCTCTCTGCTTTGCAAGGGCAGGGAGCTTAATGACACCAAGATTGGTTTGGGCATTCAAGATTCCAGCTTTGTGTGGTGGAGGCAGACTATTTTGTGTTGTCTTGTCAGTGTCAAAATTTGATCAAGCTTTCCTTTCATTCAGCTTCATTTGTTCATTGATTGTTGACACTTCAGGACAGCTTTAACCTCGTTTTCTTTCAGTAGCCTTATTCATTTTGTATTCTCCACTAGGAATTTAATTTAACATTCCAAATTCCTAGTTACTAAGATCCAACAGAGAATGTTCCTTAATCACATACTACTCTTACAGACTATTAGTTTTACAGTGGCAATAATACTCATGAAGTTGATTTATTACAGCAGTTATAGGCAATTTCAGGTTGACTACCAAGTAACTGCTGTCAGCATGCCCTTATAACTGTTTCACCAAATTCTTATTTAGAAATAATAATTATAAAAGAGAACATGCTTCAACATTAATAAAGAGTGCTCATATTCTAAAGTTGTATTATCAATGCAAGGACAGTTGGGGTTATTAAACACTGCGTGATCATTCAAGTGGCTTTTGTGATATGTCAATGAAAGAAGAAGTTACATGTAGTTTTTAAATGCCATGAAAAGCTTAACTCTCACCAAATCCCTCTAGGCAAAGATCAGAAATTATTTTTTTTCCTTCATAATGGTCTATATGCATTTTAAGATTGTTTTCCTATGTTTGTGTAAAACATTAGGCCACCTGTAGGCAGATTTAGAGTAGAAAACTAGAAAAGCCAGCTCTCCCAACACCTGTGTACCAACCATATCTGATGAACTCATATAATATTTTCACAGAAATGGCAGGAAAAAAAGAAAAGTTCTCATTTTTCTCTGTATTACATGCTGTTGTTCCCCTACTGTGACCACCTGAATACCTCCTGGCCCCAAAACTGTTGTAAACTCAAGTACTGACAGTGCTTAGTGGTCTCCTATTCACTGTCTTCATAGCAGACAACAATTAGAACTGGAAAAAAAGAAAGATTTCAGTTTAATTATGCTTTGTGATTTGAATACAAAAAACTTAACTGCTTAGCAAGATGTCTCACTAGATGATCCTTGTGAGGATCATCCTCTATGAATCTATGAACAAATCTTACTGTGCCTTCTCAACTAGTATCAGTTGTCCCTTCCTATGCTGAACTCCCATCATAATAGAGATGGAAAGGGAGGAGAGGAAGTGGGTGACCTACATTTTCTACTCCCCTTTCACCTTCCGCTCTAACACATAGTCAGAATGGAGGAAAGTGAGCAGACATCCATCACAGCTTATGTTTATGGTCTTCTCTCAATCATTTTGGTAATGACAATACTAACATACAATGAGCCTGAGAAAAAATTGTTTTCCTGTTATCCTGCATAAATACATAATAAAGCCGAATTCTAACCCCGAAGATTTAGAGTCCAAAATGACAGAAAGCAGAGAGGAAAATAAAGCATTGCAACTTCTTTAAGGAGCTGGACTGGATTTTTAAAGCTATTTTGATATTTATACATTGAAATATTGGTGGGCTAAATATGCATAGGAATATAAGACTCAGAGACATAATTTCTCTAATTACTGTAAATTAATTGCAATCATACTCAGAATTATTACTAGCAATTTAAAAAAGATTTTAGATGAACAAAGTTTAAATTAAAGGATGATGTTAATAAAACTTAATGGTACTCTGGACTAGCCGTTAAGTCAGTGACCTTGTACAGGAAGAACTTTTGCATATAGGCCATTTATATGAGCTTTATAAATGCAAGGCAGCAGAACAGTAAAAACTTGATGAGGCATTCCTTTGTCTCAATTTTGCTAAACAGAAAAAGGACTTTCAACAATGAGTCACAACAATGGTTCTGTGGCCAACATACTTAGAGGGAAAAGGGCTGTTCTGAGTGCTTGTTAGGGAAGATTAATCCAAACTAAATGAAATAAAAAAGATTATATCTTTCCAAAGCAGTTACAATTAAACCTGACTAGCACCAGATGTCACCAGTTAAAGGGAGCACAGAGTGAGTGTGGTCAGCTTCATGAGATACAGATACATGAAATATGGGGGCATTTAATAATAAAACTCACATCCTTACATTTTAGGCTTCTTCAAAGCTAGACACCAACTGAGCAGGGTTTTGGTTGTCTGAATTTAATGAATTGACAAAGGAAAGGGTTTAGATGCTGAAACTCAACCCAGAAACTTAAAAGAAAGCACAAAGAACAGACTTTTATATTGTTTCTGCAGTTGCTCTGTGGCTATCTAGGAGAACCAAAAATCTGTAGATACTGTCTGGAATTATTAAAATTCCAGAGACATGTGGAACCCTTTCCATGCAAATGTGCAGAACTGTCCCATTTCTTCAGTCCATTGCCCAGCTCAGTGCTGAGGCTCACAGCATTCAATAACTCAAATGTTTCCCTACCCAGACCTCCTGAAATGTCTAGACAAGGATACAGACCATATCTCAACAGGATGAGAGAAAAATCTAATATGTGCTGTAAGATTGAGTTTCTTCAGAGAGACCAACCTGCTTTAAAACATACACATATAGAGAAAATTCTTGCACAAGAAGTGGAAATCCTCTGTCTTGAGCCTAGACTAATATGAACAACCATCTTCTAACAAGACATCCATGTGGATATCTGCAATTGTGGGTAGAGCATGTTTCATCTCAGTTTGTTCACTCAGTTTTGAAGATGCTTGGAAGAAAATGGTTAATCACTGCAGTAATCTCAGTCCATTTCAGCACAATCTATCATAAGGAATCTTTGAGGTAGGTAGTTTGCTTTATTTCTGACACTTCTCTTTTCTGTATGTTAATGTATTTCAGCTTGTAAGGATAGGGATTCAACACAAATATGAGTTTGTATCTGTCTGCATCTCCTTATCAATCTTTACTTATGCTCTCAGCTTCTTCAGTTTCTGCTGTTTATATTTTTAGCATACCTTTGTATTTGTATGCAACAACCACCATGCCAAATAAAGATTTATGCATACAAAGGGTAACTGAAGACATCTGAAGATAAAAAGCTAAAGAAATAGATGTATTAAACAGCTTCCTGATCTTTAAGGTTTTGCTGTTGCAACCATTTAAGCACAGCATTTACTTTAGTAAGTCCATCATTTTCACTATGAATACAGATGTGAACATTAACTATGCTTATATTAATTGCAGGACTGAGGCTGAAGTGACACAACTGCAGTGGTATCTATCATTGCTCACAGAAGAAAAGGATGGTGTTCATAAGGCATTTAAGGAATACTGTGTGACCTGGCCAAAAAAAAACCCCTTGAGGTACAGTCATGCTTTTGTTGTGTCCAGTTGGCATTTTTTAAGTAAAGGAGCTGTTGGATGGTGTAAATGTATCAGATACATGTCAACACTAGGCTTTATTGGATGTCCATCTAAAGCACGGAAAAATGCTTCTCCTCTATCTCTGCTTTTTTATTATTAAAGACATTTTAAAAACAATTCTTAGCATCACATCTAGCAGACCTCTTCATAAGAAGAGCTGATAATATGTTCACCACTGATAACGTGGGTCTTTAATAGGAAAGTAACGAACAATACCTGTCATAACTGTGTGGCATGGAGAATTTCGCTGGCCGTGTTCTGTAACAGGGAAATCTGAATTAGTAGGCTGCAGTCTGTAAGGGAAAAGAAGATTTAAGTCAGGAAATGGGAAGCAGTAACTGGTGCATTGTGCTCCTGACTCCTTCATCTTCAGTCTAGAGCTGAAAAGTTTAAAAAATTGATCAGCTGCAGCCTTCATGCAAGCAGGCAGAAAATAGATGTTCTCAGAGTCAGGCAAATCTTAAGGCTTTAGAGGTAAGGACCAGTTGAACTAAAACCAGGCTCCAATGGGGGCAAATGTACAACTTAAAGATTAGTATAATGTTTTTCATTTCTCTATTGTGGTAGACCACTGCATTTTGAATCAGCTACAGTTTCCAGGCAGCCTGCAAGCTTGGTCCTAGCAGTCATCACCGCCTCCCATGACAAAGATGTCACCATCAATCCCAGTATGTAGTCTTGCATCTCAGGAAAAAAGGCTGTAGCCTTTTAGCCTGCCCAAATGGTAAAAGGTATTTCTGGCTACAGTTGCTATGGGAATACAGAAACAAAAGAATGAATCAAATCACCTTGAAAATTAGACCACTAAGGAAACATAAAATGCTCTGAAGCTTGAAATATCACCCAGTGGTGTTAAATCTCACAACTGTGCTGTTATTTTAAAATCTGAATAACAAACTGTTTTTCAAATATCAAGAAGCACTGTAAAGGGCAGCAGCAGCATCTTACTGTGAAGATGGCATTCATTGTATTTATGTGGAAAGTCCAAATAATAGTAATAAGACTTCTATAAAAGGCAAATCAAATGGAATGGGATAAGAAAGATTTTTTTTCTGGGAAAAAGACTTGTACAGATCTGTACAATGTAGTTTTTTACTTGCCTTTACTTAATTAGCTAATACAGCTCAATATTCCCAGTATTAGAGTCTACAACTACTAGAAGGGTAAAGTTCTACGAATTGGCTTACTGAAACTATACAAGATCTAGTCATAATCCTCAAGGGAAAACCCTCTCTTTGGTATTCCAGATGAACTTTATTAATCTGCAACTATCTATTGTGTGTTATCCATTTATACAATGTACCTGAGGGAGGAGGCTAAGGATCTACTTATTACTCATCTAGATTCAATAAGATAGTCAGTAACGTGACTCCTCTGGGAATTTTCTGTATTCCTTTGTAGGTCTGGACCTAGAATAATCTGCAAGCAACCTGTGTGTATTTTGTCAGGATGAGATCAGATGCTTGAGACCAATAGAGCTGCTGTCTTGGTGTTTAGTGGAATTCAGGATAGGTGCCTGTGTATCTTGTACAAAAGAGAGTGAAGTGCAATGACAGAAAAGGACTTCTAGAAGACAGTGGCTAAGGAAGAAACACTGACATTGGCAGCCAGGGATGCTCTGAGGTAATATCAGCAAGTGGTATCTCTGGAAGTAGGTATGCATCAACTCCAAGACTACAGGATATGCTTATTTCTGCTCACGTACTGCCCATTCAAGTCCTTTTCTGGAAGGAAAGAAGCCCCTTTTCATAAGATATTTGGATTCTTCCCAGAAAATCCTGTTTCACAGGGATTGAACTATATAACTGAAAGCAAGAGACCCTCTTTTAAATCTTCCAGACTTTATGTTAAAATTCAGTCTCAGTCCCACCTTGGATTCTGAGACCAGAGATCTCCTGCTGAAGCTATCTGACTTTGTATAAATAATTAACTACTCTAGTTAGGTAGTTTATTGTATGTGCTGTCTAGGATACTAACCTAGGGACACTCAGGTTACAAGCCACCCCCTTTATGAACCTTTGATTATTTCTTACAAATTACTTCTTTCCAGCAAGAGCTCTGGGAGAGGGAATCTAAAACCTGGGTAGAAGATGAATTGGTAAAAGAGCCTGTGCTCTCCTCATTAACCATGAAAGGAATCAACAAAGTCACACAGATTTGGGTGGTTATGTGGTTTCTGGAGAGCAAATCTCAGGACTCATCTCTCCTAGTCCTTTTCAGGGGCAACTGTGAAAGCTAGTAGTGTTATGCAAGCACTGAGGGAAATGCAGTGCCAGTGAAGAGCGGGCAGAGATCCAACTAAGTGATTGTTGTTGGGGTTTAGTTTTTTTTTCCCTAGAAAATGCTGCTTCACAAATCACGTTTACTTCTTGAAATAACTGCTGAAATAGACTTTCTAAATTTCCTTGCTCTGAGATGCCACAGCAAACCTCAGAGTCCTAATTCCTCTACAGAGAATGAGACTCAGTAGTGAAGAATATCACATGGAATCTAAAGTAGTTTCCTGGCCGACAGCATCTAACAATCAGTATATCAGTATATCTATTTCTGTTCTCTTATAGAAATACCTCAACTAATCAAAGAAATTATTCAACTTTTCCAAAACAGAAATTTCCACTTTTCCACTCTTCAACTTTTCCACTTCCAGAAGTTTGTGCTTGTGGAAAATTTGTAAAAATCAATGCATTTTGTTGCCAAATAAGTTATACTTAATGTCAGGTTTTCCTGGAAATTGAGCATTCAATGCAGCTGTGCAGGCTGGAGTCCTCCCACCTTTACACTACTTGGAGTGTATTTTTCCAGTTCTGTTAAAAGTTGTGTCAAATATATATGAGTGTTACAACCCCCACAGGCCCGGTAAAGTTCTTGTATTATGCTAGAGGATCTGAACTCCTAGATTCAATCAAACGATTTTTAGCTACTGTCATTGTGTCTCAGAGCAACAGCTTTATCGGTATTTTGAGAAAAAAAATGTAGGAAATAATAAGAAAACATTTAGGTAAGTTTGTGCACAGAATTTGTCCTTTTCAATCACAGCCATAGCAATATTGCACTTTGAAGCCTTTAAACATTAACCAAGAATAAAGAACATTTTCTGCTGTTTGAGGCACTCATGTTACATGATCAAGGTCTCTTAGCTGTCGAGAGGATTATGTTGATTCTCTATTTCATGTGCCTCTGGTTTGTCAGATACACTGTTATCGGACAGAGACTCCAAGTCTCAGCAGTGGGTAGATTGTGTCTCCCTTGAGTATTGGGCATTCTTGATGTGCTTTTTCTGAGTATTATGTATGGATCACATAGCAATTTTTAAAAACAATTTTGTCCTGTCTTCAATTGTCAGGGAGCAGTGGAGACACACTGCTGCTAAAGGTGAGTGAGCTGGGAGCCAAGGGTGATCCCAGCACAAGTAGTGTCCTCATTGGCCAGGGCATGGTCCTGCGGTATCTGAGCAGGGTTGGCAGATTGGTGCTGGAAACGGCGGGCCATCCACAGCCCCATCCAGTCAGTCCCATTAGGAGCAGCAGGAGACAGGGCTCCAGACGGAACACGAAATATGGCTGCAACATGGGTCTGAGGGGTCTATGTACAAGATGGAGCTGGGGACAGACACCCCTACAGCATAGATCAGGCAGGGCTGGGATCTCAGACCTGAGCTGAAATGGGCCTCCAAGGCCTATGGGCAGAGGGTATGGGTGGGAGTCCCAGGTGAGGCTGGTCAGCATCATTAAGGTCTACTGGTGCTCTCAGGGCTCTTGATGTTAATATTTTATTAAACCCAACAGAGACCCAATTCCACACATTAATTTCTGCTCCTGTTTTTGTTATTGCATCTGTCTTACCAGTGATTTTCTTCTGAGTCCCATGTGCCAATTTCTTTTCCAAATGGTCACAATGAAAGTTTTACTACCAGTTTTACTACTGGTATTTTTTTTGATCGTTACAAATTTCCATAGGATTTGCTCCTTTTGAAGGTTCCCAAGTGCTGGAACGCCTCAGTAGGGCCATAGCTTCATAGCTTTCAAAGGCAGGCCAAAGTAAATGAAAATGAATACCGCAGAAAATAGTTGTTTTGTGAAAACATAATTGATTGTACCCAAAGTATGAATTGTATAACTTGAGTTGAAGGCCCCACTGGGTGTTGTTTAAAATTCTGCCAACGATCAGGTGTAATCCATTTACTCGCAAATTGCAAAGTTTTAAATAAACAGGTATTTAGTGGCTGATTTTCTTATATACACAATATATATTTCAGTTTAACCTAATTAACACTCAGAAACTCTTCAAATGATGTTTCTGTGTTCTTTAAATTGAAAGATAATTTTGCCTACAAGGGACCACAAAATCTCTGACTAAAAGAAAAAAAAAGTAAATGATGATAATAAAAAGGGAGGTAAAAGCTATTCAAAGATCGTGATTTTTTTAAATTATTTTGGTGCATTTTTTTTCTAAATCTGCTGTAGCTGTTCTACTCCTTGAGCTTACAAAAATAAAAACTTCGCTTTGATTTGTATTTTGTTCAGGGGAATTCTAAGATAGCTGGTAAACAGTAAAGAGCTAGAAACATGGAAACCATTAAAACTGGGTCACTGGCACAGTTTTCAGGAAGCTAGTGCTGTAACTTGCTCTTCAGTAGTGTGAAAGTGATAAGGACAAGAGGGTTAACACTTCCACCATAGCTGTATAGTTTGGAAGGAGATAATATAAATGTCAGTAACGAAGATAAAACTTCTTGTGAGTAGTCATATCTAGAATTTCATTGGCAGAGAGAAGGACAGGGAAAAGAGTTTTCTGAAACTCATAATTCTTGGAAAGTATGTGACAGTCACTTGGATACAGGGAGAAGTACGTACGTTTGCTGATTAGCATGAGGAAATTCTTACCTTGGTAAAAATTTAATTGTACTTAATCTCCAGCTCACAGTTATTAGTGCTATTCTAGTTTAAAAAAACACCAAAAAACAAAAAACAACCAAAAAAGAACTCTAGGATTTCCTGGGAATATACAAGAAAGATATATCTGCAAAACAAGATTAAAATTGCTTATTTAACTTAAAATTTCCTGCTTACTGGTTTGATAGAAGGTTAAGATGGGTTATTCAAAACACTGACTGAAATCAGTCCACCCACATAAGGTCCATTTGCCAGCATTACTCATTATTGCATGTACAAGCTTTCATGTTGGCAGCTGAAAGCTACAGAAAGGGAAACGGTCCAGGAGTTTAAATCTCATCCTGGAAAAGCTTGTACCTTTCTGTTTCCATTTTGGCTGCTAAAACCCTTGATGTTGTTTTCTCTGTTCTTGTCATTAATGAGGAAATATCTGTTAAAAGAGTATTTTCTTGAGATTTCATCCACACCATGCCTTTTTTGTTGAGCTAATAGGTCACCTCTATTAATAATATGATACTTTGGAGAGGAAAATGAGGTCATCAAACAAATATATTAGCTTGTGAATTAATCCAGTTTCTCATCTTGAAAAATTCAGAGGGTGTACACTATTGTCTTAATTTGCTTTGCCAGCCAGACTTAGCTTTGCTACAAGGCTAAAGTCTAAAAAACAAGCAGAAAGGTCATGGTCTGAGGAGAATTCATTTTCTATATTAAACATGTAAATGTGGGATAAATACTGTTTGTGCTCCACTCAAACTTCAACGATTTTGTGGGGCACTTACTAACACAAAGGCAGATGGGGACATTTGTTTATAGAAGGCTAAATTAACCTTGTAAAATCAGTTTAGGAAATTCAGCTTACTTTAAAGCTTAATGCTTTCAGTGACACAGAACAGTGTGCATCTCAGCCTCTTGTGATGAATCCATTGCTCTAAAGGACCTTTCAGATCAGATGCTGCCAATTCACATATCAGCAAAAAGTGGAAAATCCAAATGAACTGGCTCAGTGGAACTCAGAGTCAAACCTACATCTTCATACTTTTTTTTTTCATGCTGGGGTTTGGCTGGTGAAATGGAGTCTTCTATTTTTGCTTAAAACAAAGGTTTTATTTTTAGTTCACATTTTCAATGTCATTGGCATAGAACTTGTAATCACAAATAACTCGCTTACTTTTGAGTTCAAGGAAACATCTAGGCAATCTCAATCACAGAAAATGTTGCCATTTGAGTTAGCTAAGAAAGTTCAAAGAACCCTGTGAATATCTATCAAGAAGGCCTTCAAAGCCAGAAAAATACATCTTCTAGCATCTTCCAAAAAGTAGTTTCCTGGTGTTCTGAAGCCCCTGATAATGGGGCTGTAGATGTAAGTACTATCTCATCCATGCTTACATGTTTTCACAGACAAGAGTCTGAAATACTCTAAGATCTTAGAAATCAAATCTGTTTTTTCATAGTATGTAAGACAACTTAGAGTTGCTGTTCTTTCCTTTTTTCTTCTCTAAATAACTATGAAATACTCATAAAAACCTCACAGTATCTAAGTCAGCAAGAATGCTTCAGATAATTGGTGTAGTTACCATCTTCTTTATAGTACTCATAAAGCTGTTCATCTCAGAAGAACAATATGAGTATTTAAAACAAGTATATCTGGAAAAAATAACTCATCCTCACCGACCCTTTACTGACAGTTCTAGCATGTGAGACTAAAATGTAAGATCCCACGGGTGTGGGGCTCTGTGAGATCCTAGATTCTATTCGATTTCCAAATGAGTAAGTATAGAACAGGGAAAATTTTCAAGACAATTCCCTGGTATTTTCTGCACTATTTCATCAGCAAGTTCAGAAGAAGGTAATTTTTACTTTCTTTTGAACAGATAAAATGCTATTTCATTCAAGTACTGTATTTAACTAGTGTTTTGTTACCCCCAAACTTACAGCATTGGCATGATCTATATTTACTGTTATTATCAACAAACTCATTACTATAGGCTAGAATTATCACATATATTTAGGTCTTTACTGCATGTGGTGGTTTAGCCCTGGCTGAGTGCCAGGTACCCAAGAACATATACTATCACTCCCCCTCCTATACTGGACAAGGGAGAGAAAAAAGATAACGAGAGGTTTGTGCGTCAAGATAAGAACAGAGAGATCACTCAGCAATTAGTGCCACAGGCAAAACATAAGAACAGGGAGATGAGAAACAAAACCGAATTTTAAAACACCTCCACCCACCCCTCCTTCCCAGGACTCTCCTTCCTTCCCCTCCCAGTGGTGCAGGGGATGGGGAACTAGGGTTGTGGTCACTTCATTACAGATGAAATTCTTCTCAGGAGTCCTCCTCACACTTCCCACTGCTGCACTGTGGGATCCCTCCCCACAGGAGACAGGTCTTCATGAACTTCTCCAGCATGGGTCCTACCCATGGGCTACAATTCCTCATGTACGGCTCTGGCACGGGATCTCCCACAGGGGCAGCTCCTTACATCTTGCCCCAGTGTGGGTCACCCACCAGGAGGACAGCCCTTCAGGTACTGACTGCTCCAGCCTGATTCCTTCACGGGATCACAAGTCCTGACAGCAAACCTACTCTGGCATGGGCTCCTCTCTCCCCACAGACTTCCAGGTCCTGCCAGGAACATGCTCTAAACTGGGCTTTCCACGGACTCACAGCCTCCTTCAGGCATTCACCCGCTCCGGCGTGGCTCCACGGGCTGCAAGTGGATCTCTGCTCCCCGGTGGCCTCCATGGACTGCAGGAGCACAGCTGCCTCACCATGGTCCTTACCACAGGTCACAGAGTAGTCTTTCTTTCAGGGGCCTAAGCATCCTCATCCCACTCCTTCTCCACTGACCTTGGTGTGTGTGGAGTTTTTTTTTCATATTCTCACTTCCTTTTGCTGCTGCAGTTTTGAAACTGCCCAGCAATCTCTTCTCCTTCTGAAATACACTATTCACAGAGGCATTACCTCAATGACTAATTGGCCAGGCCTGGGTCAGGTGCAGGTCCATCTCAGAATTGACTGGCCCTAGCCCTGTCAGCTACAGGGTAGATCTTTGTTTATAGAAGCCACCTCTGTAGCCCTCCCCTGCTACCAAAAACCTGACCCAGGCAAAACCCCTACACTGCAGCAAAGCTTCTGTTGATTTGACTGTGAATAGTTAGCCCAAATCTACCTGCAGTGCTACTGCATAGGCAGAGAAAGATGGGCTAATGCCTTCCTGAATGAGATACATAATGGTTAATATGTCTGAGCTTTTCCAACTTCAGTAGTTTCCCAGTGACCTGAGCGCTGCAGTTGCACGAAAAGCTGAAGACAGTTGTGGTGATGGGTGAAGCTTACTGAAATCACTTCCAGCAGCATTATGAAGATAATGCTATAAGATATGAGCTTGGTAAAGTCTGTACTCAAAAACAAGATTTAGTTTATTCGGGACATTTGAGACAGATGGCTGTGCAGGCTACTGCTGCTGACTGAGTTTACCAGAACAATTCAAAGGATCCCACAAGGTGTCATTTCACTTCTCCACATTCCTCTCTTCTAGTCAACACAAGTTGTGATGTCCTTGAAGATATGTCCAATGCACTGTGTCAAATGTGAAAAGAGCTTTATAGACTTGATCTCACATCATCAGTTACAGGATTATGATGACTCCCTGTCTTTAGTGGGTGGGCAAGTAAAAGCGCATAACATTTGAACAAAAAAGTTACAATGTAAGCAAGTTACAGATCTAATAATGAAATCTAGAAATCCTAGCCCCTAGTTCTTAGCAGTTACACTATTTTCTGCATAGGACAGTTAAAACTGACAATTAAACACACTCAGAAGAAATGTCACTGAACTTAGAGAGGAAAGGTTCCCTGGATGCTAAGAAGAAACAAATGGGAAACATAAGAAAAACCATTCTCAGAAGGGCCAATTATCCTAAGAAAGAAGCCATTAGCTAATCAAAACTGATAAGCATATTTAAGAGAGTTCTGTATTTTCCACTTACATGACTTCAAAGTGGATAATCATTTTGGTCATTTGGGAAGAAAGAGAATTTGTCTGGCTTTTTTTTCTGCAGGCCTCTTTTTCTCACTTTGTTTCAGTGAATAGTTCTCAAAAGCAGCATTATCAAGTTAAACAAGAATGAGAAAACTTGTTATAAGCCATTTAATTATGCCAGACCTTCTCTCTACCATAGTTTTGACAACGTGGCTTTAAAAAAACTGCTTACATCTGTGATGCAAGAAAAAGAACAAAAAAGTGCAACTCCCTTAGAAATACTTCCTTGGAAATGTGGAGCACCACAAAATCTGTAGCAAGCCAAAAAAAGATAAAAGAGCAGAATGCAGAGGGAGGGTGCATGTGCACATACATGTGTGCATGCATGCACACTTGTGAGAAAATGCTTTGGTTTTCAACCAGTTTCTTCTTCATCTCTTAGCAGCCATTATCACTGATGGAAACTAGCCACATAACATACTGTACCCATCATCCCTGCAGGCATTCTGACCTTTTTTCCCTATACTATTATGCTATGCAGTAGTTGATGATTTTCAAAGGCTGTGAAAAGCTCATCAGTGATCCAGAGAAAGTTTATTCTGTGGACAGGATGAAAAAATCACAGGTATATTATTCCAAATGTATATGAAAATAATGTAATCTTCTAGTCTGCATTATACATTTATTATACATGACCAATAAACAGCAATAATAAAGAAAAAACTTCAACCCCTAGAAGTTGTATTCTGGGGTTAGAACTCATTCTCTGAATGCAAAGTGTGTAAACCAAGCATTATGTTTGTTTATTTCCTCCATTTTTTTTTATTTATTCCATTTTAAATCAATAGTGATGATATCCACTTGACAGAGTGAAGTAATAGCTTTCCAGCAGTAGGTATTTAAAAAGCCCTTGAGACCACGTCATTAAAGTGTCAACTTTGTCTTTACATGAAGACCATTCCATAGTGTTACACGTAGATTGGAAAGATTCTCAGTACTGAAACAACTTCAGTAGTTTGGGCATTAATGGGTGGCACAAATGGGTGCCCATTCACTGCAGCCTCAAGAAGGTGGAGCTAAATGACAAGGAACAGAGAAAGGGTGGAAGGATTAGTTAAGCATGTAGTCCAGTGAGTGCTTTATTCATGGATGACCAGGCAGAAAGTGAAGCACAAGATAAAAGGGTTAAACTCTGTAGCTCCTTCCATGTTTCCCCTGCAGTAACAGTAAAGGCATTTCAGGTAAGTCTGGGACAATGACTCATGAACTGATGCAGTTATAACCATAAGTATAAAGTGTCCTCCCTACAAGGTGATTATGACCTTTTCTATAGACAAAGTAACAAAGACTGAGGCCTTCTTGTGAAGGGGAAGGCTGAAGTCAAAATGCAGCAGGCTAATTCTTATTTGGTGACCTTGTTTTCACCTATTTTTTCTACAGTGCTTATAGCAGGACAAGACAACCTGCCTGCTTGAGTTTTTCCTATAGATGTTCCTTTTCTCAGTATCAGAGTCTTGCTGTGCAGCCTTATTGCTGCGTGTTCCTTACAGCATCTGTTTCTGTCAGAGCCTAATCTTCGTTGCATCAAAAAGGCATTTAAAGATTTAAAAATTGGGAGTGGATTGTCCATGCTCTTTCCAATATTTTCCTAGTTTCCTTTGAAATTCATGTATTAATATTAATTTTTTCCATCCTCAGTTCATATTGATTTATTAACTAATTTGCCTTGTACAGATTATTGCTCTTAAAATGTGCGGATTTTCAACTTTAGGTAAATCTGGCAAGCTACTCAAGCAGAATAATTTTTCATTCTAAATTGTTGCATACTGCTTGCTTTATTTCTCCCAGTCGAAACTTAATTTTTCTGAACTTCATACTAAACACATTTGTCCCAAAATACTTGACAGGAAGCACAAACTGCTGTTGGCCCACTTTTTGTTTGGTAATTACACTCTAGACAAATCAGAATAGATAGAATAAATAACTATTGGAATATGCCTGACATTCGTTCTTGTAGGTTGATAATCTCTTTCATCTTGACAGTAGAACTGCATATTTATATGTCTGTGCTAAGTTAAAATTGGCAAGTGGTAAATGACAATAATAATTATTTTTCAATCTTTAGAATGCATTGCACCTCAATGTCTTAATGCTGTTTTGTGTTCTCCTTAGTGCTCATACCTTCTGTGGGGAAACTGATATCTTAAAATGAGTCAATATATCATTAAATCATTCTCTCAAGCCTGCTTGCCAAAGGCCGTTAACAGAAGAATGGTGTCACTGTTTTTCCTTCCCAAGTCCTTTAACTTAAGGGATAGCTGATGTGCTTTGATTTGTTGGGAAGTCATTGTCACTCTTCCATCCTGACTTTGACTCCCAAAATATTCTTAGACTGTGAATTACAAAGAGGTGAATATGCTTAAGATATGGTATTTTAAAATTGCCTTTCTTCTGAGCTGTAATTATCATCATCTCTCAATCACCATATCTCAATCAATTTATATCAGAGCCTATTTCAAAAGCAGGCTAATGAGTAGAATTTCCCAGTCGTTGCAATTTTTGTACAATAGAAGGATGTTTTCTTCAGATATTTGAAGTCCAGAAGTAACCTTTACAGCAATTAGTGTTGTGATTCTATCAAATATTTGGTAGAAATTTATTTTTCTTCACATAAGTTTCTATATTTCATGTCTAAGAACATTGCTAGATGGATTAAAGCACATCTCTTAAAGTAACCAGTAAAAAATACCTGAGGCAAGAGAGCAAGTGGTGAGAAATACTTCTTATAGAATAATCCTTTTCTTGCATTTGGAAATTTCAAGACAGTCTACGATGAAAGCTGCATATGAACATTATTTTCAACCTCAAATTTAGAATCATAGAATCATTTAGGTTGGAAAAGACTTTGAAGAGCAACTTCGGCTTCCAGCTGTTGACTCCTCCTGCGCTTGCTAGATCAGAGAGCTTTTTGCTATGTGTAAGCCTCTATCTAGATAGGTGTCCAGATATAATCATTATGTAGTTTTATATTTGTCCAGATGGGAGCCAGATTCTTAGCTATTCAGATGGAGTAACTTTTGTTTTCTAGCTTGGTTTTGGTTTTGAGGTTTTGATTTTTCTTCCAGGGGATTGAATTTGCAGCAGGAAAAGCAACTTCAGTTTAAAAGGGGAAAAAAAGTAGCAAGTGAACAAAAAAATCCCTTGGGAGCTGCAGATTGTAAATTTTCACTGGCCTTTCATCAGGCTTCTTTTCATTTAAGGTGCCTAACTATTTTGGACTTCTTTTCAATTTCCTTAGGAAGTCTTACTTCCACTTTTTCTTCTATTGTGGAAAAGTATCTGTATGGTCTAAGTCATTTCCTTACCTTTCTCAGGTTCTGACTTGGTGTTTAGTAGGGATCATGCTCTTTAAAAAGCCAAGGTTCCAGCAGGATTTCCCCATGAGATCATAAGTACCATACATGCTTTTATGGATGACTGCACATTAATGAGCAGGTAAGGAGGAAAGGAATAGGGAACAAATTAAGTTTCTCATGGTGAAGATCACTCTAATGTAATGTTGCTTTTATATAAAATATGGACACATGAATCATCTTATGATTCAGACCGAGCTGTAGTGTGGGGTACTGCCACATACCGCTAAAAAGAGGAAGTGATTAAGGGATGACACAACTATACAGTACACCTGAAAGCTTAAATAGACAAAACAGACAAAGGATGTTTAGAACATAAATCCCTAGTGTTAAGTAGTTGACTGCAATAGAAGTTATGCATGAGCTGCAGTAAAAATTCTGTTAGTATGATAAAAGCCCAAGTTTTGATGCAGATCTGAGGTTGGTGAAAAGCAGCATGTTTGTTGGTCTGATACAGCCATGCTGTAGCTGATTACCTGACTAAGTGCATCGGCAGATGCTTGGTTGAAGCTTTAAGAAGCAGAAGTGAGAAGTGCTTAATAATGTTAGAAATAACATTCCAGATGAAGATGTAACACTTTAGAGCTTTGGATACCACTATTTATTTCACGAAGACTCATAAACTCTGAGTTCAAGTGCTACCAGCAGTGAGAAGAGGACACACTAACAATGTGAGACTTCAGTTATGCTCACCTCCTCATGTACATCAGGTGAATATGAGTGGCAACATTAAACTTGTGGACAACATTAGTGACATTAGTGACTAGTAAATAACATTAGTTGAGTAATCCATAGAAGAGAAGTTGCTTTTGCCTTGATCATGAGTGTAAAAGATCCGATTCAAATGTCATTATCCAAAAACCTCTCCGTACGAGTGATTTAACTGGCTTAGATTCAACACTTTTGCAGAAACAAAAAAAGACGGAAAAATCTGATACAGTACGCTTAATTTCAAACATGGGAGCTGCATAAACTGAAAATTGTTTTTAATGGACAATCAAATAGATGAAAGGGCAAAAAACTCCAGTTATCATATGGAAGTGTAAATGCATCATGTTAGCAGTCTGGGGAAAACACATACAACATAAAAAATCAGTTTTATGAAAACTGCTGAAGGCAAAGGGAAATTAACCAGAAAGCAAAAGGAAATTATTATCATGAAGACATCCCTCAAATGATAAACAAGGAAAACAGAAAATAATATAATCTCTAGGTAATTAAGTATAAAACAAAATAAATTTTCCAAAATGATTTAGTGAAACTTTTATAAAGATGTAGATATTAACAATAAATCCTTTTTTTCAAACAGATCCAATGAAGATGACAAGGGATAGTGTTGCAAGACTAACAGCCAATCATCATGCAGAAGAAACGTTGATATAAAATAAGGCCATAGGACAAGTGCTATGTACATTCTACACTTTTTTGCATACTGGAGATTCTCGTGACTGGGTTTTTTATTTCTTAAAGTTGCTTTGAAGGGTGTGTCTCAGATTCAGTTCTCAAAGGGCTTAAAACAATTGAGGATGAAGAGCACAGTGACTGAGCAGTAAAACTGAAAGCCATCTGAGTTATAAAGCAATAAGTGATCCTGCTAATTCTTTCTTTTAAAATAACAAAATAGACAATGTCAAAAGCCAATTATTACATTTTCTGAGATGGAAGTTCTTTGGATTCCTAGAGTCAATTGAAAGGGAACTGGCTGCAGGCACTCAAGCATTTACAGAAAAGGTAGTTGAATAGGGGAATGGATTTAAAATCTTAGTGATGTCAACCTTGATAAGAACACATAAGACCAAAGAGAAACTGAGACAAGGAATCAAGAACCAGAATTTTTGACGGAAATCTATGTTTTGTGTTGTTTACCAGCAAGAGATTGGTTTTGCTGGAATTTCAAATTCAGAATTTTGTCTTTAATTCCTCAAAAACATGTCCCAGAAGGCAACAATATGAGGACTCATGGGCTTGAAGCATCAGAATTAAGGCACAGGGGAATGTAGCAGTTGGCACTGCTTTTGGTGCTATGACGTCTCTTCTGCAGGGCTCTTATCCCAAAAGAGAGAGAAGGATTAACACTGATGATTGAGCAAATCCAAATGCCAAAGCAGCAGACTATGCTGAGAGCTCTCTGTCTCTCTGAACACAGAGACTAGTTATCTGATAGGATACAAAGCACAACTTGGTCTGCTACATGTTTCTCAGTTCAATTGTTGATTTTTTTTCCTAAGAATTATAATAGATTGCATTTGTCTCAATACTTAGCCTCCTGCCAAGGGAGACCTCACGTTATCAAAGAGGCAGCAACTAAACAAAAAGAAGTCAATTAGAGAACAAGACTAGATCTATTTAGCTAAACATGTCTGAATTGCAAAAAACATAATACATGCAAAATAATTCAACTACTCCTTGGCATAACATCCAGCATTCATCTTTAAAGATCAAAACATGCACACATTTAATTGCAAGACAAAGTGAGTCAGCCAGTATAAAATTAGTCACTACTGAGAGACTGTCTCGGACCAATTATCTTAATGATAAAAATTGTGACATTGTCACAATACAAATTTGTAAATAACTTTTTCTCATAACATTTATGGAATGTAAAAGGTAAATTGAGCAAAAGAGCTTTGATCTTTTGCTTTACAAAATCAAGAAAAGTTTCTTTCATCTTACTTGTGCTTCTGAAAAAATAGGGACCTGAAATAGGCTGAGAGAAAAAAAGCATTTAATTCTATGCTATACAAACACCATCCTATTTTTTTATGAACGCCAGCTTGCACTGTATGTCAATAGCAAACTACAACATATCATCCTGAAATGCTTAATACACAATTTTAATGAAAGAATTCACAGTGATCACAGGTGCATGACAAAATAATACCAATAAGACCAGCCACTGATTTAAAAACATGCAGGAAACACTAAGGTGCTTGGGATATCATGCTCTCAAGCCAGATGCAAAAAAGCTCAGCAGTCACTAAGGACTTGTCTGTTAACTCAGGAGTTTACATGTTGTCTAATCATCCTTTTAAGGACAAATCTAATTATGAAGTATTATCAGAAGAGAATACCAAAACTCCTGATTTGATGACTTTCTCACTCTTCAGGCAATCTGTCACTTCTTGTGTTTAAGGAAACTTCTACACAGCAGATATAGAGCGCCAGACTATGTCTGCCTATGCTAATCCCAAAACCACATCTGAACAAGAGTGTGATGCAACAAATTCTGAGACAGGATGCAATCAGAATCAATAGATAATTTCCTGAATAAACAGAATATTAGATGATTGACTGTACAATCAACAACTCCTTTGACAATAGTTCTGCTAAAGGAAATAAGAGCAGACTGATACTTCTTCTCTAGGGAGTAAATTTCACAACTCTGCCAGTGGAATCAACTGTGTGAGGCCTCTCAATTTTGTTTCAGGCAAAGTCAGGAATATGATTGTGAACAGTTAGTGAAGATTATCTAAATGAACCTATCTGATTTCTCAAAGGGTATGAGTATGTATGCATTGTTCCCCTGGCAGTGTGGTGGTTTAGCCAGGTGTCCACCAAGTCATAAAACTGGACTGGAGAGAAAAAAATATAACAAACAGCTTGTAAGCTGAGATAAGGACAGAGAGACAGCTCAGCAATCAGTGTCATGGGCAAAACAGACTCAACTTAAGGAGAAAAAGGTTTGATTTATTAAAGGAACAATAAGAGCAGGGAGATAAAAAATGAAATTGAATCTTAAAACAGCTCCTCCCACTCCTCCCTCTTGCCAAGACTCTCCTTCCTTCCCCACTCAGTGACCCAGGGAATGGGAGATGGGGGTTGTGGTCAGTTCATTACAGATGGAGTTTGCTGCTGCTTCATCTCAGAAGGGGAGTCCTCCTCACACTTCCCACTGCTACACTGTGGGGTTCCTCCCCACAGGAGACAGGTCTTCATGAACTTCTCCAGCATGGGTCCTTCCCATGGGCTATAATTCCTCGTGAACTGCTTTGGCATGGAATCTCCCCCAGGGGCAGCTCCTCTTATCTTGCCCCAGTGTGGGTCACCCACCAGGAGAACAGTCCTTCAGGTACTGACTGCTCCAGTCTGAGTCCTTCACGGGATCACAAGTCCTGACAGCAAACCTACTCTGGCATGGGCTCCTCTCTCCCCACAGACTTCCAGGTCCTGCCAGGAACATGCTCTAAACTGGGCTTTCCACGGAGTCACAGCCTCCTTCAGTCATCCACCCGCTCCGGCGTGGGCTCCTCCACGGGCTGCAAGTGGATCTCTGCTCCCCGGTGGCCTCCATGGACTGCAGGAGCACAGCTGCCTCACCATGGTCCTCACCGCAGGTCACAGTGGAGTTTTTCTTTCAGGGTCTAAGCACCTTCCTCCCTCTCCTTCTACACTGACCTTGGTGTGTGCGGAGGCGTTTTTACATTCTCACTTCCTTTTGCTGTTGCAGTTTAGCAACTGCCTGGCAACTTCTTCTTAAATATGTTATTCACAGAGGCATTACCTCAGTCACTAATTGGCCAGGCCTGGGTCAGTTGCGGGGTCCATCTCAGAACTGACTGGCCCTAGCCCTGTCAGCTACAGGGGAAGCTTCTTGGAGATCTTTGTTTAAAGAAGCCACCCCTGTAGCACCTCCTGCTGCCAAAAAACCTGGCCCAGGCAAAACCACTACTGTAGAGACAGTAATGTACATCTTGCTAGAAATAATAAGTAACAGGAAAATATAAAACTTTAAATTAATATGGGTGTTTGATGGCAACTTATGTCACTGAAAATGGTAAAAGCAGATCAACTTATTTGTCTCCTCGGTATTTCCTATCAGCTATCACCCTTTGATGATGCTGGTTTTTGGTGATTCTCTTCTTCAGGTAGTTTGATCTATTGTATAGAGACACCTATTGTCCATAAGGCTGCAGATTGTAATAGGCATATAGACACGTAAAAAGTGATATACCATCATTGCTAAGATATTAGGTGCATCTAGCTATAAATTCTTAGTAAAATAAGCTCTGTGAGTATATATGTAAGGTGTCAGATATCTGAAATTCAGTAATGTATTATGATTAGCTTGTTAGACTTCTTAGTTATGATTTTGCTTACACAATAGACAGGAAAATAATTGCTAAAAGTTGAAAACTGAAAAAACAAAGAGGAAAGCTATTTTGTCTTCTTTAGTGCCTTGTGCAAAGCTATGCATGTCACAGTGAAGTGTTGCATGAATTGGTCTTTTAAAAAATACAGTGCAGAACTTGTTGCCTGTGGAAAAAAAATCCCACTTCCCACTTCTGTGATCCACAGGTGACAATCATCAGTATCCCTTTCAAGTAAAAACACTTTAATTAGCCATTTGAAACAAGTAAGAGTTGATATGACTCTTAACACAGTTGAGTGGCATGACAGATTCTTCCAGGAGAACTCAATGTTTCTCTAAGCATCCATTCAGGTATTATGATTTGAACAAGAACATCTAAAAGTGAAACTCCATCAGGACGGAAGTCAGTGAGGAAAATATCGCTGACTTTACTGAGGCAAGAATTTCAGTATTCATTTTTGGCAGCTTGGCATCAAGAATTTCTGTGTTCAACAGCATCTTACTTAGTATATGTGCATATCTGTGAAACCAAAATTCATTCTGCTAACAAAAAGATTTTAAGAAACCAAGAGCTAAACAGAGACACTTTTTAAAAAATAGGCCTCATTACTCTGAATAAAATTTATGAAATATCATTTCCTACACGCAAGCTTGTCATATCTGGAAACTGTTGTTTGTGCAGGCAGGCTGAACAATTAAACATGCATCTGTCTGCTTGGAGGTCAGATGTATTTTTGTACATTTAAATGGTCATAAAATATGGCATTTTGATTCTTATAGTTAAAAAAAAATCCAACATTTTTTCCCCCAAGCCTGATCTCACTTTTGCTGATATAAATCTCTTCAAGTGCATCTGTTGCATTGGTGTTGAGACTCCAATTCTGTTTTCCTCATATTTTATTTCAGAAGAGATAAGAACTTATAAAAATTTTACATGTCAATACCATTTTATATTATTGGTTTGTGGGCTTCCATGAAACTTCCTTTGTGTCATTTTATGTGGTGCTACTGTTTGAATTTTAAGCACCTTATTAGGTACAATCATTGAGACCTTAGGTTTGAGTTTAAACTACAACGTGTTAGTGATAATATGACTTTATTACATTAAGGCTGCTCTTGCCTCTCTGAGCTATGGATCATGATGAGCTGCCAAGAATGGGTTTCTCTCACAATCTCAGTGCAGAGCTGTTTACAGGTAGCGTAAGGCCAGCACAAACTCAACTGGAAAAAAAGGGCTGTTCTTAGAAGTATGGATTCTAAGAGAATTATTTCATGGCCAGTTTTCCAGTATCACTATTTGCAAATACGTCCTTGAATTTTGCTCTTTGTCTAGCATGTTGACTGTAGAGCTTCATTGCCAAGCAGGTCTAAAGTGTGATACTGCATTTCACTTTAAGATACTTCTATGAGTTATCTTATCTGAATGGACACTTTGTATCAAAAAGGCAAAATAAAATGACTTAGTGACTACATCTATTACCATGCAGATAGAGCATTTATACCTTCTTAATTTTCAGTACCTGTTTTGTTGTTTGGGGGCTTTTTTATTCACACAGCTTTACTGTAATCAGTCAACCTGGGATAGATTAGAAACAGGGAATGAGTCCAGCTCTCAAAAAAACTCACATTGCAAATATCTTCTAAATAGTTTTATTGATTTGTTTCAACTTTTTGACATATCTAGTTCAAGCACCAAATTGACATCTGACCATCTGGCACTGATGCTTGTTCAAAGTTACTGATTACAGTTCAAATGGAGGCAGTGTTTCTTTTGGCATGCTGACATGACTTCCAGACACGAAGAATTTTTTTCTGTTTCTCAGTATTGTTACTGAGTCACAGAGGGGAAGAGACATTAGTACTGGCATTTTGGTGAGAAGTGGTATTTTTGCAATGTATTTTACAAGCAAGTAGAAAAAGAGAAAATAAGAAAGCCACCATTCATGAACATTGTAATGAGATGAAGATGAAAATGTAAAAATGTAAATCCAGTACAAAAAAAAAATAGTAAGATCAGCTTATAGAGTTTTGTAACAGAAATAAAGGAATGGTATATATGAACTATGAATGCAAATATGTGTGTGAATGCACCAGATGAAACAGTAGAACAAAGGTTAAGAGAATGGCCTATATTGATAATGAAGGACACCATTCTCAGGACACTGCTCCCAGGAAGCCTTTCCCAGAAGTAAAATTGAGGCATGTCTGCCAAGATCCGAAGGTCTTTGCACTGATAAGACCACAGCACAGATGACTTGTCAATTGGATGACTGCAGCCAAATTGCAGTAAATCACATATGCTTGTCATATTAATCCATCAGGAAAACAGACATAGACTTCAGAAGGACAAGGATAATGAGATGTGGCTTTGCTTGCAGTTTGTAGAGACTAAAGCAAGATTCTGAAGCAAAAGACTATCCTGTAGGAGCTCCTAAAGAGTGTAAAAGATCCGTCCCCAAAGTGTTTCACCATTGCCACTCAAGAGAGCATCAGAGATGTAACGAGGACTCAGTAACTCATGTCCTGTGTACAGGTGTTCCTGGCCAGTCTACTTGGGCACGTGTCCTGGTATTTGCGGGTATGTGGGCATGAGACTGTGAGTGAATGACATCTGAAACTGGATGCATGCAAGCTTCAAAATCTTTGAGACTTTATTAATACTGCCTCACTCTGCACAAGATTTCACATTTATCTTTGTTATGCTAGTTTCTTATATACACCATGGACTCACTGCTTATTGCAACTGTAGAATACTGTCTATTTTACTGTTCTCATCTGAAGGACAAAACCAGAAAATATTAAGTTAAAATTTTTCAATATTATTCTGCCAGAGAAAGTACATCACCACTCTTTTAGTGTTTGAAGGATGCACACAGGACATTCAAGCACAACTCCATGGCCCCTCACAATGGTTCTGTGACAACCCTCAAAACATTGTGCTGTTTTCCTGAACTAGAATGTCAACATAAGCATTATCATAATACTGCCTTTGGGGTTTGAGTATTTTAATTGCTCCCCTTCAGGTGAATTAAACAACAAATACATGATAACTATTTCTTTTAAAAGGAAAGCCTGTCTGATCCCCTTGTATGCTGTGTTTTTTTAAATATAGATTGATGTCATGACAACTTTCTTGGCCTTATGTGACAGTTTCCAGGACAGCTACAGCACAAACCCATCAGAAATGCCCACAGATCTATGCAAACAGAAATGGTGCACATTTTCCACATGCTTAAGAGCTATCTGACTGAGTTAAAGTAGTCACAGAACTCCATAACTAGGCGCTGTGCCCAGCTGAACAGATAGATATTTTGGTAACAATGCTAGCTCTGAGACAGAGGAATAACTACAGTTTAGCTTAAAGGCAATTGCTTTTGCATTCACCAGAACACCAGATAATAGTCCCAATTATGCTTCCAGGTCCTGCTATGCAGCCCTGTTAGCTTGAGTGAGAACAAATTAACTACATTCACCTGATTGCTTCTAATATCAGAAATGTATGTCAACAGCAAGGTTCTGTGCTTTTAAACTTCAGGGATCCAGTTCAACCTACACCGATCTGAACTGGTTATTGACATGGGATTAGATGTGAGCTGCAGCTGGGAGTGAGGACATCTCGGTTTAGGCTCTCAAAGACTATGGTCTTACAGTTTCAGAGAATCATAGAATGGTGGGGATTGGAAGGGACCTTTAGAGATCATCTAGTCCAACTCTCCTGCCAAAGCAGGACCACCTAGATCAGGTCGCATAGGAATGTGTTCAGGTGGGTTTTGAAAACCTCCAGAGAAAGAGACTCTACAACCTCCCTGGGCAGCCTGTTCCAGGTCTCCATCACCTGAACAGTGAAATAGTTTCTCTTTATGTTTAAATGGAATTTTTTGTGTTCCAACTTCTTTCCACTACCCCTTGTCTTGTCACTGGATACAACAGAAAAAAAAGTAGTTGCCCCAACCTCCTGACATCCACCATTTAGATATTTGTAAATATTAATGAGCTGGGGAGCCCAAAACAGGACACAGGTCTCCAGATGAGTCTTCACCAGGGCAGAGTAGAGGGCACATAGCTGGCTCATGGTTAGTTTATTATCAACTAGCAATCCTGGGTCTCTCTCTGCAGAGCTGCTCTCCAGCAGGTCAATCCCCAGCCTGTACTGACGCATGAGGTTTTTCGTCCCCAGGTTTTATATGAAATATGATCAATACTGTAAGTATGGGGATGGTATATACACATTCTCTTCCTTGACAAGGGTCTTTCCCATCTTACATCAAAATATGGATGTCTTCAAGCAGTGGAAGACACCTCATCTGACCAGATGCTGATTTGTTCCCTTTTCATATGTCTGCCATTGAGACGTCTGGAAGTACAACAGTATGAGGTGCATGTCACCTGGTGGGCATCTGTCCATGAGACACATACAAGCATCCAGGTACTAGCTGAGATGGATGTCATCTTGCTTTCAGGAGAAGTGATTGTCTGACAGGACAAAATCGCAGCATGTGTTCTGGATCACCTCCATAAACTGTTCCATCCTGTGCTTACTAAAGCTGAAGTTTTATCTATGTTTTTTACCTATTGAAGGAACAAAACACTTGCCATGAATTATATACCACTTAATGTTGCAAAACAAACTGTATACTTGATAGATTCACAGAACTGCAGTAACCATGAAAGCAAACATAGTAGCAAGTCATGTGTTCTTTTCCTTGAATTAGCCCTTCTTGTAAAATATTTAATTTTATTATTGCACTGGTTAACAGGTGAGGATTGAAACTTGTCTCTGTGACTTTGATGACAAGTGGTTCAGTTTCCATAATAAAAATACTCACTAGAAGCCAACTTTGCCTGCACCATCTGCACCAAAAGCATTTTTACACTATCAGAAATTGTAATTCTGACTTAAATTCTTATAAGGTATAGGTCAGCGAATAAGGCCACGTCTCTTAAGCCATAAACCAGTCAAGATCCAAAAATATACTTTTTTCTTCTTTTAGCAATTAAATATCTCACCTGACTGGACTAACTTTGGAAGACATATGTTAGGAGTTTATTATGGGTATAGGTACTTCAAGAAGTATGAGTCAAAATAAGTAATGGAGTATTGAGTGGCTGAGAGGCACCTTTTCAAGTTATCTACAACGACCAGTTAAAGGTTTAGTACCATGAGATGTGGCACCTCCTTTGTCAGATGCAGCCTGTGTTTGGTCATAAATGGGGGATGAATAAGACTCACATGCAAAAGAATTGCAGAGAATGAGTTCTGTAGTACTGTACCCAAATATAGGTACAATTCACTCACAGGTGCAATTGTTAATTACCAGTTTTCTTGCATCTGTTTTGTTTGGGGTTTTTTTCTTCTTTTTTTGGTCATCTCTAAGTATTTATTTATGTTCTGAGGTTCTCTAAGTTTTCACCCTCTCTTTGTGCTTTCACCTTCATTTTACCTTTTTTTCTTTGTTTATTTTAAACATTTATTTCCATCATACAATTGTTTAAGATTTCAAATTTCATTTGATGCTAGTATGTTCCATCTTCTGTACTCTGATTTCCAGTTACTTCCCTGTGGCAAGAACTTTACAGCATTCTCAGATGGGGATATAGGAACTTATTTTTGTCTTAAGCAGCAAATAAACCTTCAGAGATCTCTTTTTCTCTTTCAGTACTGTTTTCATGACATTATGAGATGACAAATCATAAGCTCACCTCTATTATTTAGATATAAGCTGATCTATCCAAGTCAGAACAGTTTTTTATTTTCTAGGTTGTTACTTTTGGGTCTGCTTTGTGCACAACATGCAGGTTTTATTTTTCTTTGCTTTAGAAATTGATGTCTGTCACCTGGAGTGAACAATTGGCCATAAATTGTCATGGGAAATTTGCCACTTTGGCATAACTCATTTCCAAACACAAAGCAGGATGGTCTTGAGTGAAGGCACAATTAACTGTCCTGTCTTTGATTTTAGCTTGTAAAGGGCAGCATCTGCTGAAATTACAAGCCAGCATATCCATTGCCTACTGTTTTACACAGTCAAGGACAGCCTCTGGCTCTGCAACATGTTAACTGTCCAAAAGTCTACCCCAAATAATTTCTGCCTCACCACAGCTATTTTTGGAGTATGATTGACAGAGTGGTTTAGAATACTTTTTATATCACACTTATTTTTCCACTTCTGAAGAGTCACTGGATTGCACCTGACAAAGATTTCCTCCCACAGCTTCGGCATTCGGTATCGTCAGGCCTTGAACAGTCCTTGCAGTTCCATGGAAATTTTTTTACCATTCTCTTCACTCAATTATACATCCTTTTACATGTCATCTAGCTCAGGACACAGTATTACTGTGCTAGTATCACAATAACAACAACAAAGTCAGCTGGTTCTGGAGATTAAGGAATTAAAAATGTCACATAAATGTACTAAGGGATGAAATTTGAAATGGGAGTTCTTGACTGAATAGCAATTGCTCTGTCTTTGCCTGCTGTTCTCATCGAGCAATGAATACCAAGTGTCCTAACTGAGATATTTTGTTTTCTAATTTTTTGGCTATTCTGACTCCTTAAACGTGTCAAAGAAAAATTCCAGCTGAAAGATTGAACTATTCTTTTCCAACAGTCACTAAGGTTAAAAGATATTCATTTCAAGGTGTTAGAGAACTCAACAATGTTAATCACACTCTGGAAATGTTCATAGGGGCGTAACATAAGTCTTAAGAGGCATTTTATGTCTCCATTTGCCATCTTCAAAGAATGTAAATATCTTACTTTCAATATGTTAAAGCATATGGTGAGCTCATTGTGATAATAATTTATTATTTTAGCTCTGGTTCCTCTTAATCATCAGTTCAAAGGTTCATTCAGAGTGACCTTTTCAAATGTCAGTGTGCAAAGCAAAATGTGAGGGATGTCGATGCATCACTGGACTTAATATGCACAAAAATCCTGACTCAAAGTCATTTAAAACCCATTAGAAGATTCCCATTGACTTAATAGCTTTAGGTCAGGTCAATCATAAGTGACCTGAGCCTAACTGAAGATCTCACATCTAAGCACATACCATCTTTTAAGACTATCAGGTCCAGAGGTGGTGCTAAGCTAGGAGCTCAGTCTCATCTTGAATATTTGAATTCTGTAAAAGACTAATATAATTGCATTTTTTTTAACACAGAGAAGAGATGCACAGATCTAGAGGAAGGGTTGAGGTGAAGACATGAGAAGAGTCAAAGAAAGAGCTCACAGAAAAGACAGCATTCAGATTTCTGGTGTAATTTCTTTTTTTTTCCCTTACCCCACAGACAAAAGGCTTTCATATTCTTGAGTGAGTCTCTCAGTGAAAAGAGAAATGCTGCATCACAAACTAAAGCTATCCTTTCTTCTTGTTATTCCCAGGAAGAAAAATTACCTAGAAGCAAATTACATACAAGGAATTGCAAAGAGAAAATGTAGTGATTGAATCTTTCCCTTATTATACTGCATTTGAGACTGAAGACAACAAAAATAAAGCACTCACTGCTGAAAATTATGTCTGATTTTGTCTTTAAACAGCTCTGCTGATCCTGTATGTTGAAGCAGAGATGTGCAATTTGGCAGCGGTTTGCTTTTATAACAGATATGTGAGTTTTGTCTCCCTCATGACAATCTGGCTGTGTCTTAGATCTACTGAATAGCTCAGGATGATGGCAATTCAAGCAATAAGGCCCTTCAGATAATTGATATGTACAATTCCAAGTACAATAAGTGAACAGCAAGTTTGTGCTGCATCCAAATTTGCAAGTACAATCAGACTGTGGAAGTGAATGCTATTGACTGATGGGGCTCTGCACAGCTGCAGAGACTATGTGGATGACTGATTCTGAGAACCAAACAGTGGCTGACAACATTGTGCTATTACTATATCACAAGGCACAGAATAAAGTTAATATGGCACTGGAGATAAACTTCTGGTGACCACCTTATCAGAAACCTCAAAAATTTTCAGACAGCATAATTCTATAGGCAAAGATGGCAGTGAAAGAATGATCCAAGTCAAATAAAGATCACATTGTGTTGTGTAAGTGATCATTGGAGCCTCTGTAGAGGACCATTGTACTAAATACTATTTTATTTTGTGGAGATTTTCATATTATTTATCCATTGGATATAGGTAAGCATCTAAGGAGTAATTTTTTTATCTGCTTTTGGAAGTTTTGCTTGTTTTGTGAACCCAACTAATTGGGCAGAGGTGGGGTCATGGTATGTTGGGCAGCTTCACATGAAATACTAACTTCAGCCCTGATTTCTTTTAAAAAGTTCAGGATGCTCAAAATAAATAACTTTCCAAAATGGTTCATAAACCTCAGCAAACCCTAAGGCCAACCTGTCCTTATCACAAAATTGCAATGCAATATTTCTTTGTTCTGGTTTGCATTACAGAAGTGTTGTTTTGTTATGGTTTTCCCCCCCACCCTCTCCAGTTCTATTTCTACCTCATTTTAAATGTCAACTCAATAGAAATTTTTTAAAAATTGGTTTTGTTTAGAGGTAAAACAGCATTTCCACTGTAGTTGTTCACATTTCTCAAAATGCTTTGACATGGTAAAATTATTATTATTATTTTTCATCTACTAAATTGATCCTAAAATGTTAGTTACAGTAGATCCAGTGCAGAAAATGTGGTTATTAAAAAGGCTGAAATAGAAGGAAAAATGCATTTTAGAAAAAAATTATTTTTGTGTGCAAAGCCTGTTAGGCATTATATTGTCTCCACTTGTCTATGGTGAAGTGTTACAGATTTGTCCCTTTGAGATACTAATCTCATAGCAATTACTAAATAAGTACTGTGCAAAGTAGAAGACTTTCTAAAATTCTGCTTAAAAACATTAAATACATAAGGAAAATAGGTTGTAGTTTCAAAGTTAAAATTTTAAAAATGCTTTTAAAGAAAAACAATCCCTTGAAGAAGGGGTCTTCAGCAAGTGATTGAGTCTTCTCCTCATAGCTCTGTGTAGCTTAAGATGCCTGAACTTGTTCAGTATCCAGAAGCAAGTCAGTGACATCAGCACAGAATCCAAGTTGGCTAAACTGGTATGAAAATCTGGCTCAGCTATACTGCACCATGCCACAAATATATACTAAAATACTAAAACACTGCCAAAAGATTCAAAACAGGTTTTTGTTCACTGCTCAGTTTGACCATGAATAGGAATCAGGAAGAGAGATGTGCGATACAAGAAGTACGTTTATTACTTTTACCTCAACAAGCATTTGGGGACTATTTAAAAATAGAGTGCATGGCCAAGGTAAACATGCCTGGCTGTGAGGATGTGAGAAGGGATAACAATGCCATCTTGTCTTGATGCCCAGCTTGAACACATTGGTTTCTTTGCAGAAGCCTGTGGACAATGCCACGATACAGGTGAAGAGGGACAACATACTGTCACGCTATCAAGCCTTGTGGAGTGATTGAGGGAAACTCCTTTAAGATGTAGTTTTGTGCTTTGGGAATAGATGGTCATTGTCTCTTGTATGTAGGCTGTGATGTTCAGTCAGAAATAATTTGCAGACAAGTTCTGTAAACCTATGAGGTCTGGTTCCAGACTCAGCTGGTTTGCTTTGAAAATACTTTCATACAACAGTGAGAGCTCAATAGTATCCTTGGTACAGGGCAGTGAGATGGGGTCCCAATTTGGACTAGTCAGAGATGGAGAGGAGTGTTTCATGGTTTGGCTCAGCTAGCACAGAAGCACCAAAAATGTCTCTTGCTCCGTGACCCCCATCCACTCCCACCCTCATTAGGATGACAGAGGCCCCAGCAAAATGGATTGAGACAAGTGTAGGGAGGGCTTGCTGCCAATTACGATTCCAGGCAAAACAGACTCCAGTACTCGACTTAGAGAGGGAAGTAGGAGAGTTTATTCTACTACCTACAAGAAACAGAAAAAAAAAAAAAAAGTAGAATGGTTGAGAAAATTACAACCAGCACTTTAAGATCTCCCTCCCCCATCCCTCCTTTCTTCCCAGACCCAGCTCACTGCTCCTGATATCTCTACCTCCTCCTCCCTCAACGGCTCAGGGGGACAGGGAATGGGGGTCAGTCTCTCAGATGGGCTCTGCCGCTTCTCTCTTCTCAGATGAGGATGACTCCTGGCATTCTTCCCCTGCTCCTATATAGGGACCCTCCCCCAGGACACAGTCCTTGACGAACTTCTCTGGTGTGGGTTCTTCCCAGCAGCTACAGCTTCTGCAGATACAGGGGCCCCTCACACAGGATGCAGTCCTTAGTGAATTCTGACATGGGTTCTTCCCCACAGTTACATCTTCTGTAAATATGGGGTCCCTCCCATGGGACATGGCCTCCTCTGGCCATAGTCACTGTCCCTGGCATGGGGTCTTCTTTAGCAAAATGAATGTCTGCTCTTGATGTGGCATCTTCAGCAAAATGCAAACAAATCTCAGCTTCACCAGTCCTCTCCATAGAATGCAGGGGAGTCTCTGCTCCAGCACACCTCCTCCTCTCTTTCCTCATTGACCTTGGAGTCTGCATGGCTGTTTCTCTCTTCACACTCCTTGCACCACCACCAGCCAGAAAAGGAGAAAGGGCAGAAGAAGGAAGAAACAGGAAAATCCCTCCTCTTCTGGCTTCTTAAAAAGTGATCGTGGAGGCGTCTAATTGGCTCAGCCCCAGAAGTGAATCTGGCTCACAGCTGAGGAGAGTTTCAGACAACTTCTTACAGGAGCCATCTTTACAGCCCCTTCCCCTTTACCAGAAACAGCTGTCACGTCAAACCATGACGGAGTGGTAGTAGAACTTTGCCTGCTGATTACAATGGGATGGGCCTACTATCTGGAAGGCTTGTAAGATTCTACATTGTGACTGTGGTGAACTTATTGGAATGTCTTTCCCAGGGCAGTTCTCAGGAGCTATCTTGTAAAACAATGAGATGTGAACAGCATGAAGGGACTGTCCATCTTATCCTTTGAAAACAAACCTGAGGCAGAGTGCCTACTGCATTGGGCTTGTTTAGCCAGTTCTGGTAACCAACTATTCTGTTCTTCTAACTATAAACAGTTCTGGCTCAATAACAGATTAAAGAAATAAACCAAGGTTTGATTCCGCTTTCCTTTTTATCCTTCCCAACCTCACTGCTCCATTGTCCTAATTTGTGGCTACCATTCATGTCTGGGTCACCTTGATAGAGCCTCAGGAACTTAGATGTCATATGTTTGCTGCTTTGGTTTTCTGCATCGTCTGTTGCTCACTTTTCCATTAAACAGACTACAGAACATAAAGCCACGTAGGATGACATTGAACAACAGATTGGGGACAGATAGAATAGCTTTGCAACAGCGAATTCTTTAAAAAAAAAAAAAGCAACCTGCACAAAGTGTTTAACCTGTTCTTGCATTCCTGCTCATTTGCACTGATTTTGTACTTAGTCCAACTATTATCTGTAATACCAAAATGAGGGCTTGTGTTCCAAACTGCCCTCTCGTCTGAACAGCAACTCAGCAGTTAGCATCACTCTCTTATGAAACGACTGTAGGCTGGCTGAGAGCACATCCTTTAGAAAATTTCTTTGTAGAAATACCGCCTGTGCAACACTCTACACTATGGTAAGAATAGAGACATACAGAAACAGATGAAGCCTCAAGGAATTTTGATTCAATATAAAATATTTCAAAATTTAAGGAAGTGAAGGATCCTTGCCAGGTGCATGACATTGGATAATCTGATTTACAAGCGAATTTAAAATAAATGGCAACATTACTGCTCTCCAGACTTAGGGATTACACATATCTTTGGGATTTTAACATCTAATTAGTATGAAAAGATATAAAACTCAGAGAAATAAACTTTGAGAAACAAAGAAAGTAAACCACAAAACCCCCACAGTTTTAGTTTCAAAGTAGAGGACTGACATTTTCATAAAACAAAGCTTTGATGAAGTGAGACACACATAGTGTAAAGATAAAAGTATATTAAATCTATGGTTTACATTTATGTATCAACTATAACCAGGTACCTCCAAAGAAAATTTATTGACTTTTCTCATATTAACTCTGTACATAATACAATTAAAATGGCTTACTTCATAGGGAATCTACTTCTCATTACTTCTTCCTAGGTAGAAAGCATTCTCATTGTTTTCCACGAGGTCAGCAGTGCAGTCATACAGCAGGGCTTCTTCACATCAGATTACAGGAGGACTTTCTATTTTGGGTGAGGTACATTGAACAGTTCCCTATTCCACTGATTGCAGAGGTTCATCTTGCCTCCTGCTGTTTTGGCACTCATACTTTGCCTACCAGTTAATATTCCTTACTAGACATGCCACTGAACTGTGTATGAGTCCTTTTGCCACTGAAGTAGAGGACATTTTGTTACTCATGCTCTTTTATTGTTTCCCCTGCACTATTTGCTGCCTAAACTCTGGTTATCCTAATTATTTTAGGTAGTTTCTAGTTAAAAACACTGTTTTAAGTGACTGGTTTGTTGTTAGCATGGTACAGATATATCTCCCTTCTGTCTTCCTTAACCCTTTTCTCCCTACCACATGTTCATGCTAATTCAGGACCACATTAAATCAAAGCAGTAAAAGGACACAGAGTGTCAGCTTTGTATTAGGAGAGAGTTTTTACTCACAGATGCATTGCTGTGTAGATGTCCCATGTTTCCTTCTCACCAAGCAGTTCTGGAGCCACAGGTCTCCCCAGAGCCTCCCAGCTGATCCAGAGCTCTTCAGACTTCCCCAAATTACTTCACCTCTCTCAAATCTGATTATTAGGTCTCTCATGAACAGCTGTAGCTTCTCACAAACACTTTTCATCAATACCCCAAGTCTCCCTTATTTTGCTCTCTGCTGATGGAATAAGCCCTCTCTTTCAAAAAAAAACTGTTCTACACCACCTCACTGGTTCTAATATTCTCCACAACCTAGGCCCATTTATATGTGCCAGTTCAGCTTCCAACTTCATCTGAAAAATATATACTGTACTGCTCTCTTTACATCTTCCCTTTCCTCACTTGTTGCTTTGCCCATACATAACAGATTTCTAGTTCCACAAATACAATCACACTTTTTTCTTTTAGCTGCTTTTATCTGTTACCATCTCACATTGTCAGCAGCCGGCTCAGCTGCTCTGGTCCTGTCTTTCCCAGACCAGCAAACCTTCCTGTTAACAGCCAAAAGCCCACAATAAGCATTTACCACAACGTTGATTAGGACTTTGAGGGCAAAAATACTTTACACATAGGAAATAATTTCTGAAGGAATATGATGTGTGGAAGGAGATGGACTTTCACTCTTTACCACTCCACTTAAAACATCATGAGCCTTGGCAGCTGCAGCCAGAGCAGTGAAGCTATCCCAGCTTTCAGTTCAGGATTTTTGAATGAGGGACATTCAGCATATTTGAGAGTACAGAGAGAGATGTACGGTGAAGTGTATCACAGCACAGTGTGATGCGGTGCTTATTTGAACACTTGGGCCTTCCTCTCGTAATTACACTAACTGAGAGTTAATCAGCCACCAGATCCAATTCCAACTGTCCCAGTTACTCAGTGAGTAGCCTCAGAGGTGTCCCAATTAAATACAATGAAAGACTATAAAATATGTGCATAAGCCTGGTTCCTAGTGAGACCTCTTGATTAAAAAGACATCATTATTTCACATCTCTGCTAATTACCACTGACAGTAGCTCTGGTTTCAGAAGAATTTTATTGCTTCCAGCATACTTCCACAGTAACTGATGCATTGCTGTACACTGCTCCAAGTGTCCATCTTGAGAACAATACTGTACAGTGACCTCACATCACCTCTGATAGTTTCCCTAGGAAAGAATGTAGTTCATAAACATTCAGTATCTCAAGGAACATAATCACATAACTGCAGATTGCATAAATTTTTATTCTAAAGCTTACATAATTTTCATTTATTGTTCTGGTTCTGTATGTCCTGCTCCAGATCTTATCCGAAGTTAATCACGAAGTCGCTATTAATGCACAGTGTAAAAGAAAACAATCAGTATAACACTAAAACCAGAACTCCAGTTGAAAATTTAACATTTTTTATTAAAATGTGCAAGCTATTTCATAAGTACACAAGATCAAGAGAAATCACTTAGATCTATTGCTTGTGATGGCCGTACTTAGACTCCACTAAACTGAAAAATAATCAAACAGCACAGATTATGTGTCTGTAGACGGTTTAATCATAATATGTGCAGATAAGTGCTGATAATACTCATAAGTGTTCCTGAATTGCTGGCCTGTTAACTTATCATGGTTTTTAATATAATTTAAAAAAAAAAAAGTTTATTTCAGGTGTAAAATAAAATTGGTACTGTTTTGTAAGAATCCGGGAAGAAGGACGTGGCAAATTGTTTGTACTTCTATCTAACTCACAGTTCAAGCCTTAACGAAATTAGCACAGACTATGCAGCAATGCCAAATATTATCTATTAAAATGTATGTCCTGCTAGGAATATTTAAAACATCTTCTGAAGGATTATTTCTAATTGAAAATTAGAAAGCGTCACATACTCCAAGCCCAGGATCATTGTGTTCCCACATGTAGAAAAGCAGAAAAAGGAGGCAGGAGGCCTCCATGAATGAGCAAGGATCTGCTGGGATAACTCAGGCAGAAAGCAGCCATCTATGAGGGGTGGAAACACGGCCTGGTTTCTTGGGAAGAGTATAGGAACATTGCCAGAGCATGCAGGGGTGCAACTAGGAAGGCTAGAGCCCTTCTAGAATTAAATTTAGTCAGGGAAGTTAAGGATAGTAGTAAGACATTTTTCAAGTACGTCAGCAGCAGAAGGAAGATGGGGAACAGTGTGGGCCCGCTACTAAACACAGAGAGTGCCCTGGTGACTGAGGATGCAGAGAAGGCTGAAGTATTGAATGCCTTCTTTGCTTCAGTCTTTACAGCCAAGGCCGGACCTCAGGAAGCCAAATCCAGCAAGGATAATAGAACAGTCTGGACAACAGAGGACTTGCCCTGGGTGGAAGAGGAAGAGGTTAAAGAATTGTTTGCCAAGCTTAAGGCTCATAAGTCAATGGGTCCTGATGGGACGCATCCTAGAGTGCTGAGGGAGCTGGCTGATGTGATTGCTGAGTTACTCTCCATCATTTTTGAACAGTCACGGAGAACAGGCGAGGTGCCTCAGGACTGGAGAAAGGCCAATGTCACTCCAAGTCTTCAAAAAGGGCAGGAAGGATGACCCAGGAAACTGCAGGCTGGTCAGCCTCACCTCCATCCCTGGAAAGATGATGGAACAACTCGTCCTGAAAGTTATCACTAAATGTATGAAGGAAAAAGTGGTTATCAGGGGGATTCAACATGGATTCACTAAGGGGAAATCCTGTTTGACCAATCTGATAGCCTTCTATGAGGGCATAACCAGCTGGATAAATGAGGGGAGAGTAGTGGATGTCATCTATGTTGAATTCAGCAAGGTTTTTGACACTGTCTCCCATAACATCCTCATGAGAAATGGACAATGAGGTGGATTGAGAGCTGGATGAATGACAGAGCCCGGAGGGCAGTGATCAATGGCACAGAAGGAGTTGAAGGCCTGTGGCCAGTGGAGTTCCACAGGGATCGGTTCTGGGGCCAGTCTTGTTCATCTTCATCAATGACCTGGATGAGGGGATAGAGTGTACCCTCAGCAAGTTGGCTGATGATGCCAAACTGGGAGGACTGACTGATTCTCCAGAGGCTGTCCTGCCATTCAGTGGGATCTCGACCAGCTTGAGAGTTGGGCAGAGAGGAACCTCATGAGGTTCAACAAGGACAAGTGCAGAGTCCTGCATCTGGGAAGGAACAACCCCATGTACCAGTACAGGCTGGGAGTTAAACTGCTGGAGAGCAGCTCTGCAGAGAGAGACCTGGGAGTCCTGGTTGATAATAAGCTAACCATGAGTCAGCAAAGTGCCCTCGTGGCCAAGAAGGCCAATGGCATCCTGGGATGCATCAAGAAGAGTGTGGCCAGCAGGTCAAGGGAGGTTCTCCTCCCTCTCTACTATACCCTGGTGAAGACTCATCTGTAATCCTGTGACCAGCTTTGGCCTCCTTAACTCTAGAGGGATGGGGAACTTCTGGAGAGTCCAGCACTGGGCCACCAAGATCAGGTGATTGGAGTATTTTCCTTATGAGGAAAGGCTGTGGAAACTGGGGCTGTTTAATCTAGAGAAGAGGAGACTGAGGGGGGAACTCATTAATATTTACAAATATCTAAATGATGGATGGCAGGGTGGTGGAGCAACTACTTTTTTTTCTATTGTATCTAGTGACAGGACAAGGGGTAATGGAAAGAAGCTGGAACACGAAAAGTTCCATTTAGACATAAGAAAAAACTTTTTTTACTGTAAAGGTGAGGGAGCCCTGGCGCAGACTCCCCAGGGAGGGTGTGGAGTCTCCTTCTCTGGAGGTTTTCAAAACCTGCCTGGATGTGTTCCTGTGTGACCTGATCTAGGTGGACCTCCTTTGGCAAGGGATTGGACTAGACAATCTCTAAAGGTCCCTTCCAATCCCTACCATTCTATGTTTCTATGATTCTATGATAATCCATATTGGAGTCACCTAACTACAATTTTTTCATCTTGTGCAGTTTTCTAGATACAAATTGTGCACATAATTTCTTCCTTAAAGTAAAAAATACATAAATAGGTTTGATTTCTCCTTTTGCTGCCTTCAACTACAGGTGAGCAAATCTAGGTTGGATTGTAGCTGTACTCAGTGCAACAATTCAATGTTCTTTCAATATAATCCGCCAGTTGTTAACACTGGTGTTAAAAGACTGAGTGACATGCCAGATTTGTGAAGCATCTTTGGTGATAACATCTTACCTAGACTGTCTGCTGGCAGTCAGCAGCACCAGGTTCTATGTTATAGCTCAGCAAACCTGTTCACAGCAGAAAGCTCTGCTGTTGCACCACATCTTGACCCACTCTGTGTGAAAAAGTGATTAATAAGGCATACTGTACTGTTCTAGCAGGCAGTACTAGATATATACACTGTGAATCATTCAATGCATCCAAAAAACTGAGAGATTTCTTTCTGAGACCCATTCTTTTATCTTTACTGTGACTTGAAGGATGTGATTGCTTGGCAGGTTTCTGTTTTTACAGATCTATGCTTTAAGACTCACATTTGAAATTACACCATTTCTTGTAACTGCATCCTGCCTGTGAATGAAGTCTAAAGATCAAATTGTAATTTCAGAGTGTTTTTCCCATTTGGAAGTTGTCTCTTGTTCTGTAAGTACCTAAGATCACTTTCCATATTACTGGTAAGCATTTTAGAAGGGAAAAGGTGAGACTTTCCTTAAGTATTTTAAAGTGAGGGAGTGGAGGTAGGGTGAGTGAGTGTTCAATCATAATGAGCTCTCAAACAAAGGACAAAGGAGAGTCAAATATAGTTTTTATGGAATTATGTAACTTTGTTTTGAAGTTTATGATGAATTAATTAGGTATACAGTACCAACTTATTGTTTATTGACTATTGAACAATTGCTGACAGTTGTCTGAACATGAGCCAGCAGTGTGCCCAGGTGGTCAAGAAGGCCATTGGCATCCTGGCCTGTATCAGGAATTGGGATGTTTTCAGCAGGAGTTGGGAGGTGATCATTCCCACATACTTGGCTCTGGTGAGGCCGCACCTCAACTACTGTGTCCAGTTTTGGGCCCCGCTCTACAAGAATGACATTGAAGTGCTGGAGTGTGTCCAGAGGTGAGCTACCAAGCTAGTAAAGGATTTGGAGCACGTCTCATAGGAGGAAGGCTGAGGGATCTGGGGCTGTTTAGCCTGGAGAAAAGAAGGCTCGGGGAAGACCTTATTGCTCTCTACAGCTACCTGAAAGGAAGTTGTAGCAATTTGGGGGTCTGTCTGTTCTGCCTAGTATCAAGCCGTAGAACAAGAGGAAACAGCCTCAAGTTGTGCCAGGGGAGGTTCAGGATGGATATGAGGAGGAATTTCTTCACTGAAAGGGTTGTCAGACATTGGAACAGGCTTCCCAGGGAGGTGCTGGAGTCAGCATTCCTGGAGAGGTTTAAGACGGGTGGATGTTGTACTTAGGGAAATGGTCTAGTGGTTGATAGGGCTGGGACAAAGGCTGGACTTGATCTTAAAGGTCTCTTCCAGCTGAAAGAATTCTATGATTCTCCCAGTAACTGGGTATGGAATATATTCATTCAAGCCAAGCAAAATTTGACAGTCTTGAGCCTCCAATTACCCTCCTAAAAGTCTGGCAGCCATGCAATCTACTCTGTAAGCATTTCGTGAACAGGATGCTATTTATACGGCAAAACATCTTAGTATTTTGTTGCACATTTCCTAGACTTCAGATAATGTGGTTTTCCTCACACTCTGACCTGGGAATAGTGGAACGTTTTCTAATTTTGTACAAATCCAGAAGGAATGCACATCCCTGTGACTCAGATTCAGACTAAATGTGATACTAAAAGAAAGCTGCATCTAAATATCTCTTTACCTCCTTCCAGTGACTGTGAAAGAAGTTGAGAGGATTATTCCAGAAGTACATGCATTCATTGCAGGTTCCATAGTTAGATAATATGAATTCTAGTTGACTAGAAAGGATAGATTGAAAGGCAACTAATGCTGAGAAAGCATCGATGTGACTGATATCAGAACTATGAAGAAATAGGTGAGTGTATTAAAAGAGAGACTTGAAAGTGGTACTGGATGCAGGGAAGAATAGTGTCAGGGCTCAAGAAGGTGGTTTGTGGTGGAATATATTACTTATACATTATATCAGTTCAGACTGTGTATTCCTATACTACATTCAGGACTTGAAGTCCACATTTGTCTCAAAGAGGAGCTTTGGGAGTGCTGAGAAATAACATTTTTTTTAATTGCTGCCCAGGCTCCATCTCTATGCAGGTTTCTGCTCATCAGCAATCTGCCCAGATGTGTTCAGTGGCCTTTTAGTCTGTCCAGTGGTAAAAAAACCTCATCATAACTAATGAAGAACAGATATGCTTCAAATGGTATTTCAGGCCATGATGGGTTGCTTGACTGCAGTTTCATTAGCATCAAAGAGCATTGCAAAAGGTTTTACACCATCGAAGATTTTGCCAAGTTAATTGCTCATCTCTTCAAACTGCAACGAAGTTCTGGAAGAACAGAATGATGTCAGAAAGGTAATCGTAAAGATGAAATGTATAATTATACTAAGTTAAATACATTCTGTTGAATAATGAAATTGGCTTTTATTTATATCGCAAACACATCAGAGACTATTTTACATCAGGCTTAAACTACAGCTAAGCAAATAAGCTTTAAGAGAAATAATCTGTATGATCATCACTCAGCATACTGTGTTCTTCTTCCAAGACTTATGCCAGACTTCAACAATATCAATTTCATACGCTTCATAACACCCTGCCAATGCCAGCTGTACTGAGAAGCTACAACTTTGTGCCGCTCTTTGGGTCATTATCTACATGAGATGAAAAGTATATAAAGAGTGCAAAGCTCTACCTTGATAGAATAATCTTATTTAGCAGGTGCCTTGCACAGATGGGAATTACTGCTGCAGTAGCAAAGCCTTGCTGAATGCTTCAAAAATATCACTTGCATAAATTAGCTCTGTACCCTAACTGAGGAGCAGGAGGAAAACCTGTCTCCTGCTTCAGTGGCTTAGCCACAAGATTTTCATTTTTCCTTTACATTGTATATTAAACTTAATACAAGTTTGCACAGCAAACCTTTTCAAGCAGAAGAGTAGTCCCAATGGAGAAATCTGTGTTCATCAAGTTAAATAAATGCACATAGTAAATTGTAAGATGGGAATTGAAAAGTTGAAGCTGTACCTCCACTGGGAGATACTATACTATCAAGTTTTTAAGCAAGATTTCCTTTTGTAAATAACAAAGGATTTTGATTTTTAACTTATTTGCATAGTAATACTAGAAGTATTTACTCAAAGCATATCATTGAAATGTATGAAACCAAAGTTAGGGTCTATATAACCCAAAGACAAATAATGAAATAAAAATACTGGACTCTGTAGAATGTGCAAACTCATTAAAAATACTCATCTGAGTACAATCACTACTAAGAAGTAGGAATCTTGGAAATACAATGGACTGTGATTAAAATAAAAACATTTGTTTGTCCAGGTTGCAGTCATAACTTTGAGCAGCAACATCCAACTACAGCCAATTACTTCAAAAGACTCTGGCATATGTGTTGAGGTTTGCTGCTCTCCGTTCTTAGAGAAGCTAATGCTCCTTGGGCTGAAAATCCATGATGTTCCAAAAACATTGCTTTGTGGATTTTGACATTTATTTAAAGGCTTGTCTGGTAATTTTTTTCTTTACTCAGCTTTGTGAAATGGAAAGATAAGTAGGAGCAATGTAACTGATAAACTAACAATCTCCATCTCCCCTTACCATCTATCTCTTTAAAATGTTGAGTGAGATGATTCATTCTGTTTAGAGCCATTTATATAGTTTACATGTTACCTATCAGCGACTTAGTCCAATGATAAGGCAAGATTTAAAAACAAATGCAAGAAAGAGGGGTTTTGGTTTACTGAGGACTAGTTGTTAGTGGCTTTAATTAGTCTTGGAAGGATTACAGCAGACTCGTGAAACACTTATCAGGAAAGAAGAACATTTTTATAAATATGAAATCAAATATAACAATCTTTGGGCTATATTGTCACAGGCAGGCCTTACATAGCATGAAGGGAGCAAAGCCTTTCCCGCTTCTTGCTCAGACCACAGTGAGCTTTATCTTTTCTATCTTGGATCGTCATCCTGATCTACTTTATTGTTGTATTGACGCAAATAATGCAGTAGTGAAGAGCAGCATGGGCAAAGAGAATCACAATTGTACTAGCTGACAGGAGGGGAAGAGGGGGGAACTAGATTTACAGCTGAAGATCAGTGGTAGAACCACACCCTGTGAGCTATGTTTGGAGTGTGGGTGTACTTTGTTTTTTTTAACATCCTCCCTTGCAATTGAAGCAACCTAAAAATGTGGGAAGGAGTATAAGTTCAAGTATAAGGAAGAGTGTCACAATTTTATGTGTGTGCCTGACAACTAGCGACTTATCCTACTCTAATCTTGACAGATCAGTCACCCTCACATCAGGTCTGGCTGTCCCTCTTCCTGTCACTTTTCCATTTCATCCCCTTCTCTGAGATTTAAGTAGCAGGGGAAGATGGAGAGAAGTCCATGACAGGGACAGCTACCTCCAATCCAATCTGCATATAAAACAGAGAGGAAAAAGAACCCCAGAACACAGTGGAGACAAACATTGACCAAGTGGGAAAGCAACTAATCTATGGCATCTTTTTCTGCTTCACACTTTCCTGAGAAAAGCCTTCCTGTAGGAGCCAAAGAGAAAGCTCTACCTATGCCTTACAGGACCCTTGAATAGCAGGGAAAAGCCTCAGAGAGCCTGGCCTAGATGTAAAGAATTTCCTTGGTCAGTGATGACAAAATATTTGCCTTTAACTGCTTTTGCTCCCACCTGGCAACATAGATTCACTGGGCTGTGTGGAATTCAAAGAACAATTTTAGTGTGAAATGCTTTAAAAACCTGCTTATTGCATTAGAGAGAAGACCAGTAAGTGTAGCTAAAGAGGCTCTTTCACTCCCTAGCTGAGAGTAAAGGTGGGCAGCCACCTGATTACCTTTTGAAAACATTATTGTCCCTACTTGTAGTACAATGTGCCATTAGCCAAACTCTCCAAAAAGGAATTTAAAAAAAAAAAAATTAAAAATTAAACTTATGGATATAAGAACTCAGTTGGTGAAAGGCTTAATACAGGGTATGTATTTTCCTATTTATACGTCCCCAGAAATAGTCTTTCAAATATTTCAGAATTAGAAAGACTCCTTTTTCTGCCAGTCTGTCCCATGCTTATTCATGATGAATGGTGATTTATTCTTCTGAAATTATAATGTGTTTCATTAACACTTTTCCCTGTTTTCTAACCTATTCTGTTACGGTTACACTTGGCTTTCAAAGTGGGGAGCACTGTGCTTCTAAAACTATTTCTCTATTTTCCTGACATCTGTTTTACACTACAAAATTATATTTGATAAAATCTCAAACCTCTGATGACCCTGTGGAACATTTACACAGTTTTGTGTAACAGAAAGTTTATGATGTTGCAAGATAATTGCTCATTGATGGAAAATAAACATTCTAACTCCTTAGTGCCAACCCGCTGATTAAGTTCAAGGACTCAGACATGATTCAGAAATAACGGTGTTCAACTGGCAATAGCTTTACTCCAGCATGGCCTTAATTTCTCCATTTCTCTGAGAAAGCCACATAATGGGTAACACAGTGTCTCTGCTGTAATTTTCATCTCTGCCTTTAGATATGGCAATTGGAAGATCCAACATGACTGGAGAACTTGCCCTGAGAGTGGGTCCATTTTCTGAAAGCCTTCTCAAATTCATGAAGACAGTGAAAGGGCTGGAATTTGTCCTTTCGTAATCAGTGGGCTTTGTCTTCACTGTAGCATCTAGATCTGGAAATGTAATTATATTCTGCAAAGAAAAAGATATCAAACCTGTAAAGGTATGGGGAAGTGTTGTACTAGGCCCATGAGAAATGGTGTGAGCATCACTGCTGTACAGAACTGCACCAAAAAGTGATTTACATAGTGTAAACAACTGAATTTTCAGTTCAGAAAATGAACTAAAAAACTTATAATATTTATTCCAAATCCCATTTTGCTTTTTTGAGGAAAAACAACCAAAATTATTTTGTTCCGTTGACACTTTTGTACAAGAATTATTACAACTAAACGTATTGAGAAAAAATAAGCAAAGAAAATAACGCATATAGTCACAAAACTGTAAGAAGAAATGCTACCTTTTGAAATTAGCAAACATTTTAGCCCAAGAAAGTTTAACCAGAGAGGAGGAATTTTTGAGCTGGTCACAAGCTGAAGAGATTTCAACACCACTCTTACTGCCTAAATGAATGCCCTAATCACTAAAGCGGCTGAGCAGGAAGTGATGGAATCCAATACATTTCAATTAGTTCATTTTTCTTCTGATTTTTACAAAATATTGACTTTATTCCTGTCATGGTTTAAGTCCAGCTAGCAACAAATCACCCTGCAGTCACTCGCTCACCCCACACACATCCCTCCACCTCCCATAGGACAGCAGAGGTGAGAGAAGAAAAGATAACCAAGGACCTTGTGGATCAAAACAAGGGTAGGAAGGGCTCACTGACAATTACAGTTCCAGGCAAAACAGGCTCAACTACTCGACTTAGGGAAGAAAACAAGAACAGTTTAATCTACTATCAACTAGAAACAGAGCAGATAGAAAGCAAATACAGAGTAAGCTGATGAGAAAAACACAACCAGCACTTTGAGATCTCCTTCCCCCACCCCTTCCTTCTTCCCAGTCTCAGCTCAATGATCCTAATATCTGTATCTCCTCTCTTCTCAGTGGCCCAGGGGGACGGGGAATGGGGACATGTGGTCAGTCTCTCACAGATGGTCTCTGCCACTTCTTTCTTTTCAGAGGAATGGGATTCCTCACATTCTTCCCCTGCTCCAGTGTGGGGTACCTCCCATGGGATACAGTCCTTAAGAAACCACTCTGGTGTCTCCTCACAAACTCCTCCAGTGCAGGTCTCCTCTGCTGCAGCAGAACTCCAGGCACATTCTGCTCCAGTGTTGCCTCCTCAGGGTCACAGTCCCTCTGAGCAGTCATCACACCTGGCTTGAGGTCCTCCATGAGCTGCCAACGAATCTCAGCTTCACCATTACATTCCACAGGATGCAGGGGTACAGCTACCATCTCACCATGGGATGCAGAGCAGGGGGTCTCTGCTCCAGCACACCTCCTCCTCTCTTAGAGTCCGCATGTTTGCTTTTCTGTCCTCCAACTCCTTCCAACACCTTCTAGAAAGAACAACCCTCTTCTTTGACTTCTTCTTAAGAAATGGTTGCAGGGGCACCCAACTGGTTCAGCCTCAGAGGTGGGTCTGACCCAGAGCTGGGTAAAGTTTCAAGCAATTTCTTACATGAGGCACTATTACAGCCCCTTTGTTGTTACCAGAAATGGCTCCACACAAACCCAGTACAGTTTCTGATATAGATTAAAAGAGGGTGGTAGTCTGGAAGATCAGCCACTCAACAAGGAGGTAAAACTCCCAAATACTTTCAAGAATGTGTAACTGTATTTACTAAATAAAACAGGTCCAACAAGAGACAAATAGTCTACTTCTTCCAATGTTAACCTCCGAATACTTGTGACTTATCTGTTGTTCCCTGGAGAGGAAGTGTAGGCAGGATTTAGAACTTGCTCTGCACCCCAGATTCCATTTTCCGCTGGGCAAAAGAAGACAACTTCTCCATCATTTTATGTAGCCCAGAAAATATATTCCAAATTACATATCAAATGCCACTTTGATGTTTAGTTATCCTGAAACTGAGATCCAAAGTATAAATTTCACCATGAGTTTAGTTTTCACAAAAAAAAAAAAAATATTGCTCAGCTTTAATAAATTGCATGAGAGGTAAAATGCCATTAGATAAAGGATTGTAAAATAACAGTGACTAACTCACTGAGCTGGAAATGTGTGGGAGTTTTTTATTATTATTAACTGTAGCTTTTTGAGGTCATTTTGACAACCTGTCTTATTTGAAATATGTTTAACTATTTTCATGTAGCTATCTAAAGCATATATAAAATTCAGCAACAATAATTTGAAGGTGCATGTATTATTAAAGCACATTGTGGCCAGATTTTTATCTCCTATATCATTTGGCACGGAAATGGAAAATGCAATTTAATGAAAACAAATGTGTGATATTAAGTCTGAGGTCAATAAAGCTAATAGACAGTATATACCTAATGGCATAACTATGAAGATCATTGAACAGTAAACGGATTAAGAGTTTTGTTATAAATAATCTTTATGCCATCATGTCAGCTCATCAATCATGAAAAAGCAATTCGTAGGGGTACTAGGAAGCAAGAGCACCTTTACCTTCTTTCTTTGATAATACCAATGATTTTCTGGATTGGGGAATTGTAGTAACCTAAAATGAAGCCAGTTATTCATTTAATACAGAGCCAGAAGATCATAAGCAAAACTTGGAGGGAAAGGACTAGTGCAAAGACTATAAAGCAGATCAAGACCTAACTAGGAAATAGAATCATAGAACCATAGAATTGTTTAGCTTGGAAAAGATCTTTGAGACCATTGAGTCTGACCATTAACCCAGCACTGCCACGTCCACCACTAAGCCATGTCCCTAATCACCACATCTACACGTTTTTTTAATACCTCCAAGGGTGATGACTCAACCATTTCCCTGGGCAGCCTGTGACTTGACAACGCTTTTAGTGAAAAACTTTTCCTAATATCTAAACCTTCCCTGGCACAACTTGAGGTCATTTCCTCTTGTTCGATCACTTTTTACCTAAGAAAAGAAACTGATGGCACACACCTCACTACAACTTCCTATCTGCCCTCTTTACTCCCCTCCCCTTCTTTTCTCCAAGTTAAACAATCCCAGTCCCCTCAGCTGTTCTTCGTAAGACTTGAGATATATTTTAAGATAATGGAGCCATCACAAATAGAGCATGCTGGTTAAAATGGAATTCTTTTTGACATTCCTTAAGGGTAGCTGGAGTCTCTGAGTCTTTTTAACATTTTCTATAAAGACACTGTTACAAAACATTGAGTTCATGAAGTTCCCTGAATAATCAGTGATGGGTATAAAATCAACAAAGGAGTCAGATGGTTAAATTACAAGTATACCTATTCTTGAAGATCAAAGTAACAGGAACAAGGTTAAAGTTAATTGTACAAAATTCAAAATTATGTATTAAAAAGTTGTTTATCGGGAGTTCAGGTGTCAGAGACAGCCACTTTTCTGCCTTTATGTTCCCAAACTGGCAGGCATGCTTTGGCAGGCACAACCAGAGTGCACTTCAGCAGCAGACATGGCAGTTCAACTGGCAGCCTGTGCCCAGCAAACTGATATAACATAGTGGGCACCTAGAGTCAGGTCACGCTTGCTGATACACAAGATTGGCATCCAAAGCTATTTGTAGCCCAACTATTGGGATCTCTTGTTGGAGCTGTTTTGTCTTATTTGAAATAGTTTCATTCTAACTGGAAGAATGAGAACTCAAGTCCTCCCTTGTGAGACAGAGGCACTCTTGCTAATACAATATCATGTCTACTCTTTCTACAGCTCAATGAATATTGAATGACTGGATAGTTTAATATCCAGTAAGAATTCAACAACTTGACTGAGAATTACCTGCTACACATTTGTCATGGATTTCAGTATTTCTTTCAGTGATGGCTGACAAGGAGATTAAGTCTGTCATTCACAGAGAAGAAGTTCTTGAATCTATTTTATACATCCTAGATTAATGCTACCAGCATTGATCTCTGATGAGTACAATGCTGCCAAACTTACTCAATTTCTGGGGAAGAGCTGAGGTCTGGATGGAAGTAGGTGTCTCCATTTAGCACAGAGACATCTAATCTCTGCAGCACTTTCTATTGGGCAGGCTCGGCAGAATCCTGCTCAGTGTGGTAGCTCCTATGAGTTCCATTCTTTAGTGAATGTAGGCCATAGAACATACAGATGACCAAACCTGCAAGGGCACACTGTATCCTCAACAAACTGATACCAAAAGATGTATAGAGCATGAATGTCCTTGCTCTTCCTGTTTTCTCTAGGAATAATTTCAGAGCATCAGTTGCAGCAGTATCCCTCGACAGACAAGCCAGTGAGAAGAGTAGGTATGAATCTTGCAGTATCACTTTTAAGGCCTATTTTCTATTTAGCTAATGCTAAAATGGATTCAACTGTATTTCTTCTTTATCCCAGTTGCTATTTTCCAATTACCAAATCTAACAATGACATCTGCACCCATCTTCCTTTATCCCTCCTACTCTTCCCTCAGTTCTGCACCCACATACAAAAAAAACCTCCTAGCTGTGTTCTGAAGCACCAGACCACTAGCTAAGATATCTGCAGTGCAAGTTAGCCCTGTTATTTCACTACTTGGCCTTTGATGCTTTCATCCTGTCTCTCTACTGTTTTCTAGCGATACCTATCTTCCCTTGCATAAAACCAGAAGCCTCAGTTCACAAAAGATATGGGTGAGCAAGTCTCTGAAACTGTGTAGCATCCTACTGTTCACTACCAGTTCATACTCATTGGTGTCTACATTTCAGTGTAGGTAGATGTCAGGTCTGTTGAGTCTGAACACTGTGATTTTAGACTCTTGCAATTGGTTTCAGTCTTGTGACACCCCTAAAGCTAGTTCAATACCTCACCCATTTACAGAACAGCATCATGGTCTCTGTCCTGCTCTAGGATTCCATGTGCCAGTTTTACCTGCCTAGTCTGTTATGCAATCTGCTGTAGAGTGTAGAGAAATTGAGAAATTACCTTCTTAGCGCTATCTCCACATTCACAGGAGTCACTTCCAACTGCAGCCTTCTCCTATCACAGGGCTGACACATACTCTCCTGTTTGAGAAATAATCTGAATGAGGTCTCTGATTTAGAATGCTTGGGCATGGCAGCTTTTATTCTTGTCTTCATCCTGGAGAGCACTAATTGCAGCCTTAGTAACAGGCTAAGAAATAAATAATTACTATTGACACATATTGCCCGACATTAATTTTGAAAAACACCCAAGTGGTAACATATAAATCTCACCAAATACCGTTTCTGCTTTCAAAAAGGTCTTTAGATTGTCCATTTGTCTTTAACAGAAAAAAAAAAAAAAGATTGCTTTCCAGACAGCTACCCAGTGGCTGTAGGCACTGTGGCTGGATATGCTGTTGTTTGCATCCCAAATACCTAGTGTGACTGGGAGGTAGGAGGGGAGAACAAGACAGAAACAGACTTGGTATAGCTACAATTTAAACACATTCATTTTTTTCTCCCTTTGGATTTAAAATCATCTTTGGATAGTTTGTCCAAGCAAAAAGTTCCACCTGCTTCAGAAAGAAATCTCCTGAGAGAAAATCCATAGTAGGACTCACTAATTCAGGAGTACACTGGAGGAAAAAGATCTCTTCACTCACTATTTGCTCTAGCTTGATACATTTCAATTTTGCACATGTTGATGATCAGATGACATTTTGGCAGATATTTCCAGGGAAAAAGTTTAGAAAGGGCTTATCTAACTTCTCTGGACCAGTCAAATAAATACTGATAAAAACATATATGTTTTTCAGCATATGATAATAAGGGTCATTCAAGCTGCCCAGCAAAGTACTGTGTGAATTGGCCCACAGTACTGTTTCTCAGTCCACACTAGCTACTTTGTAAAAGCACCACAAGAAAATACAGGAAGAAATTGAGGTGGACACCAAGAACTTTTCACTTAGAGTAATTTATTAATTTTAACAAGCCCGAGATTTATGCTGTTGGCTTTTATCTTATTCATTAATATAATTTTATTTTATTACACTGTCTTTAATAAAGACAGATTTATCTCCATTAGTTTTTGGATTGGACACTACAATCATTGAGGTAAAATAGCTGCAAATGAAATCTCATCTCACATCCTCTGTGCTAGACATCTGAGCACTATCTTCAAGATACCACTTCTGTAATATCTTTTCTGTATGCTGTGTGTTCAGACAGGTTATTGATGTGGGCTACTCTTAATAGCTTCCATATTTCTTTACTGTCTTCAATAAAACAGTAGTACTTGCCAAGATGTACAAGATTCAGTTGTAAAGACAGAGCTGTTCAAATGTGTATTTGGACATCATGTATCCAAGAACACAGGGTGTTACATGGATGATATAACTTTTGGTAGTCAGTCAGGACAATGAAATATTTCTTCACATCCAGATAAATTATGGGAAAATCATCATGGTAAACTGTACAATATGTTACACTGGGATAGGAACTATACCACAGGAACATAAAGATCAGTCCTGTAGTTGAGGAACTGCTTTTGTGCTCAGTTTAGATTAATCTCTCTCCTCTGTAACAAAAGTGCTGTGTGGCTGGGCACATGAGCACAGTGATATTTCCATTCACCTGCCATCACGTCTCCTTAGATTTTGAACTCTTACATACAGTGCCACCTCTCACATCATATGATCCTTTCTCTTTGGTGAATTATTCATCTTGTTATATCTGAACTTGTTAAACACATACAGTAACTCAGAAAAGCATGTGTTGAAAACATTATTTTAGAAGGCTCTTGCAATCAGTTTTGCAACAGAAACATTGAAAAGACCGTAACATTTCCCTTCTTTACAATAAGAACACCCAAATGAGGAGCCAGATTCCAATGAAAACTAGTGAGCAATGTCTGAAGAATTTTAGTATTTTCAGGATCAGATGCATTTCAAATACATTCCAATATTGTGAGAAGGATCAAATACTTGATGAGAAAAGGGAGTTGCAGATGTTCACGGTCTGCCTGGATTCAAAGCATAACAGGCATCATCTTGCTTCAGGGATTATTCTCGCTGTGTTAGATTCTATCTCTTTTTTAGAGTAACCCTTCACTCTTGGAATGAAGCATGAGCAAAGTGAAGGCAGAGACATGACACAAATACCCTTACCACATTTGCTTTTCCTTTATATTTTTCTTGTTCTTTCAGGGTCCTCTTACCATCTTTCTGGACATTGCTCTTGTCTCTGCTCATCTGCATCCATGAGGATGAGAATAAGGTTAAGTGGGAGAAGCTCCTGTGAAGCTAAGACTGAAAGGAGTCCTTATTTCATGATCAAATGAAGGGAGGGAAATCCACATTGAAAGTGATGCATCAGTAAATAGTGAAACCTGAGCAGGTTTTCACTTCACTACTTCAGGCTGCAGTTTCAGGAAGGTGAAAAAGTGAAGAAAAATTATATTATTCAAGATGTGCTTTTGAGCTGTGTAGGCAAGCAAGAAAGCATTATGTTCTTTGGAGCAAGTCTGAACCCAATGTCTCAAACCAAACAGCTGATTCTTCTAGCAATGAAATCTTAAACACACAATACTATTTTTACCTTGGCTTCAGCCTTCAAGAAGAATTTAGAAATCTTGAGAATTTATCTCTCCCAAGCCACACACTGTCATTCAGCTAAATAGATTCCAAGGAATTGCAGATGAAAGAATAGCCTCCATGTCAGTAGAATGTCAGGACATTCTCAGTGCTTTATGGTTTCCTAGCAGTATAAATTGGCTTCTCAGTATTTTAGATAAAGACTAAATGGCAAAGTTACAATTAATAAAAACAATAAAAACAATATATTTCTGGATGTACCTCCAGAGAAGCAAATGGACAGGCAATGGAGTTGAAATGAGGTGACAATGTACAATTTTCTATGCATACTTGCAATTCACCTCATGCCAATAGCATACTTCTGATTAGATAGAGTGATAGTACACACATATTTACTGTTTTCATTTGTGCTTTATCTCCCTAAAAAGTCCTCTTATAGTCAATGAGTAAACATTATGATATGGGACATAATTATTAACATTGAAATACTCAAGGGAAAAAAAATAATGTTATTTATGCCAGTTTAGTGACTAAACAACCCTCTCACCCTTGCAAACATGGAGACTGAAACATCAGCACTGTGCTTTCACTTGCAGTATCTCTAGCACTAAAGTGACTTTGCTCTCAGAGCAAAAGCATACCCAAGAAAGAATGAAAGTGATGTGTTTAAAAAGAAATGTTCTCACTTCTTTCTATAAAGATTAGCTTTAAACTGAACACAAGTTCACTGACTGAAGATGATGTCATCATTTTGTATAGTACTAAAGGACTATGGAGCCATAACAGTTCTAGAACTTGGCAGCACTTTGCATGGGATAGACATATTCAGAGAGTCATAATTTGTAGAAAGATAAAATTCCTCAGATCCTGCTTTGCTCTCAGCATCCTGGGGTGCCAGTTTCCCTGACCCTGAAACAGTTTGTGTGCTTCCCTGGGGACTCAGATGAAAGGCTCATGTGGGAATCTGACAGCATCCTCATGTTCTCCAGGAACATGTGAGCATTACTAAAACCAGGTTGTGGAGCACTTAGATTCCACCCCATCACTATTTTCTGATGGAAAATCATTCAGGTGTAAATATTTTAACCATCTCCACTGGATATATCAGCATTTTGATACATCAGCCCTTTAACCCTAGGCTTCTTCTCAAGTTTGGGATCAAGGTGCCAGCAACAGTGGAACTGTGCAGCTTTGTCAGCATTTCCATCAAGCAGAGGCTGCCTGTGAAAATATGGGTTCTTTAACTTAGCCCAATTGCATTGGGCAACAATATGCAAAAATCCAACCAGACCTACTGTTGAGATAAACCTGCTCCTATCACTGTTCTTGTTCTGTAACTGAAAAGCTGAAAGGCAGGTCTGATAGAAGGAATTAACGCTGTTACGGAAAAATTGATGTGATTTATACAGGGTCTGGTCCTGGAAGAGATTAAACAACCTGGCTTGCTGCTGATTTCCAGTGGGAACCAGAAGATTTACAGGTTCATTATTCCACAGACTTTCTCTTGCTATAAGCATTACAATGTACCTACTTTAAACTCTGGCCATGATACCATAGTAAAAAGGAAGACAGAATGGGAACTGTTTAGAGTGTTGTGTTCTGCTGAAAATAAAATAATTCTGCCTTTAAAAAATCTGCCAAGTTATTTTCCCCTTCCCCTCTGCTAACATATGTCCTAAGCTTTCTCTTTCAGCCTGGAAATAACAGCAAGATGAGAGGAAAAAAAGAAAGAAAAAAATTAGAACAAAAATTTTCAGACTTTCAAAACCTTCCTTTTGAGTTCTGAAACAAGTTGCCTATTGAACACACCAGAGAGAGTGTCAAGGGAGTTTCATGTTCATTTGCTTTATTTTTAACACATTTACACATTGGACCAGATTCTGTTTTCAGCTGTACTGTATTGCTCTGTACAGCGTAGGAGGTGTTCATCTGCAACTATATCTAACAATGCCGAGCCCGTGCCATGGCACGGGTTTTTAGATATCTAGTGATCAGCATCTTCGAGAGTCAAAAATAAAAGCCTTTTTCTCTTTGATAAAATTCAGTTTATTTCTGAGGAGAATACATCTTGTGCCTTTGTAGATTTTTGTTTTGTCACAGAATACAGCTTGCATGGCTTTTCAAAATGCTGAAGTCTCTACATTAAAGAAGTTTATAAAATTATCTTGTTAAGAAATTTTATTCTCATAACCTTTACAAAGATCAATATGGACATTTACCTTGGCAAATCAACTTGATGAGCTACAGGTTGTTTATCCAGACTTTCACAAATGTGGATGCTGCTATGACAGTATTTCTTAGGTATATATAGTACTGAACAGGAAAGTAGGGCACAGGGCACAGAGGCACGAATTACCACAACTGTCACTAACAAATACTGTCATCAACAAATACTGTCATCTATTGTCACTGCATCCTTAGATTTGTCCTTTTCCTTGACACTTGTCCCTCCTCTTTCACTCAGAAACAACAGAATGTCATAGTGTGTGGTACCAGAAAGTCACAACGTGTGACTTCCTCCAAACATTAAACAAGCACTGCTCTACTGAAAATCAAAACTTGTTACTGCTGAGGCTACACCAGCCATAGCTATAAAACCTTTGAATGTTCCCTCAAGCCAAGCATTAAATATTGGAGCAAACAATTTTCCAACATGAGGCTTTTACAAGAATCTCTGAAATTATTGGTCTTGAATTATTGGTCTCTGAAATTATTGGTCTCTGAATTTATTGTTCTGAATTCCATGAAGTGCTCTGAAGACCAGGAAAAAACATCAGATTCTGTAGTCTTACTTCTGTTTACACATCAAAGGATTGCACTAGCCCCTGTGGCCTGCCTCAAGTCCTGGCCATCTCTTCACAGCTTTGCAGGTTGCAGCCCAGTGTTCTCTGAGAAGGGCCTGTATGACTTGCTCCCAGAGACTTGGTTCTGATACATTAAGGCCCTGAATGCTGAAACATGGGATCTAAGCCCTGTAGATACTAAGTCAGACAATCTTTTTCAATGGTGATTCCAAAACAGAATTTCCAGTTTAGTCTTCCAGTTAACTAGCCCTATGTATTGCATACTTTTAAAACTCATTTTTTAATCAGAAAGCCCAGTTTCTCACAAAAAATCCCCACACCATTTATTTCACCTTTGCAGTCACTTTCATCTACACAGTTTGAAATCTCCTTAAAGAATCTCCTATGAAATGATATCTGTTCTCATCTACTTTTCTGGCAGATGTTAATAGTATCCCTCTCCCTATCCATCCCATGTCCTTGAGAAATAAGAATGTGTCCTTGATTCTCTCAGGAGTGTTTACTAAGCACGCTATTTTCTCTGGATCATTCATGACAGTTTCACCATCACAACCTACTAAGAGAATTAATATCCTTTGTTTTGTTTTAAAATCAGCTCATAGTGGTTGAGTTATGACCCACTTGCTTTTGCAACATATCAGTTGCTTGTTCTTGCTGATTTTGCTTCTCATTGATCAACTTTTTTTTTCTACTTTTTTTTTCTACTTTTAATGTTTCTTTTCTTGACTATGAAGTTAGAACTTTTTGTTAACACAAAGATTTGGTCTTTTAAAAATCCTGGCTTTTCTTGACAGGTTTCTATTTATTCTTAATCAGTTACACTCACTGTTACTCATAATTTTCCCTAAATTTTGCTATTTAAAGCAGCACATACTGCCATAAGGGTATGTCCTCTATTTGGCTCTACTGAATGCTGAGGGGTCTACTACAAAGCTTTGACTTTCCAGTCCAGTTACAACTTCATTTTTGTTTGCTATAATGAAGTTTGAAGTAAACTAAGTACAGGAGGGTAGACATCTTTTTACCAGAAAATTTTGGCTTTATCATTTTTTAAGAACTCTAATGGTATTTTACAGCAATGTCTGCCACGATCTCTCTACACTTTCCAGACTGGAGACTTTGAGGTACAGCTTTTCTTTCCACATTAGCAAAGTAAGTGCATGCACAATCCTCTGGTGCAGATCTACGATCTATAACAAAGCCCATTTGTCCTTCTTCCTGAGATTTGAAGTTGTACATTGACTCATGCACATTCAAGATGATGTAGCTCTGAGTTATCAGTGTTATCTGTGTTTCCTAAACAGGTTACAGTTAGAGACTTTAACATTCTAGTTACATAGATCTTCCCACCAAATTTCAGTAATACCAGTTAAACCAAATTTCTTTTCAGCAATGAGAATTACCATTTCCCCTAGCTCATTAGTCAGTTTTGTAACATGGGTAAATGATTTAGTAAAAAATGCCTTGTCTTCACATTCCTTGCCACTTCAGACACTTTGTGTATGACACACTGAGTTTAAATGGGTAGTTTAATCTTTGCCTTTGCTGTATTCATACTCCTTGCTCTTCTTGTTACTTCTCTTTCCTACTCATTCAAACTGGTCTCCAACTGGGAATATTAGTTCCCTTTGCATAAGATACAGCCTGTTCTGGACAGTGGCACCAATTCCCAGTAAACTGTGACAAAGTTTAATGCTCCACAAAACCAAAACATTCTGTTTCCCCCAGTCATCTCCAAGATACTCTCTCTTCTGTTTTTCATAAAACCAGAAAGATCACTTGAACTTTTCTCCTCCTCACTTGCCTTCTGTACTTCCCATACCTTTGTTATTTAAACTGTTTCACATACTGTTTTTTGTTGCCATGTATATTTTCAGCAGAGCCAGACTTGTCTGACCATCCCATTCAACATTACTGTTACTTTTCTGTATTTTTGCACTTGGAAAACAGGACATATGTTGTCCTTTCTTCCTTTAAGATTATTCTTTGTATTTATTTTTTATTTAGACTGTAGACAGCACATTTTTCCATTTAAGACATCTTAAGAAGCTCTTCATTCCTGATTATTTCCTATAGTAAGGACTTTTGTTGGAGAAATTCCGCTATAAACTTGTTCTTTGTTTCTCAGAAAGTAACTGAATAGGTATCTGATATTGAGATAATACCATTTGGGTAAAGCATCTCTTAGTTACAGATACTAACAGTAGTTACAAATCTTATTTGAACTAGTCCACAGTTCCCTTGATACTAATCCCTTTTCTATGGAGTCTGTGGCAATGAAAATCAAAGCTAGTTTCTAGAAAAGCAGTTCTTTAGTTCTGCACTATGCTGAACTTGGCATTCCCAAATCATATAATTTACCTTCCAGAATGGCCATAAATTTGCACTTTGTGCATCATAAATCTCTCCAACCTTTCAACAGAATGGTATAACACTGCAAAGACAAGTCATAATAAGGATTTCTTTATCACTCATATTCTGCACACAGCTCTCCAGCACTCTTTCTCTTCCAGAATAGGCTCTGTGTAATGTAGATATTAATGATGAATATTTGTGAGAAATATCATGGACATGGATCTAGACCCTCACTGATCCAGACCTTCATAGCAGTATCAGACAGGGCTTCGTTCATAATAATGTTTTAAAGCACTGCTCCAAAACATTTGAATCAATAGACCTTGTCAATCTTTGTCAGGCCTTGCAAACCACTGTGAAATTAAACAACCCTATAATGTTGTTTAGAGTTCTTGATGAGGCCATTCGGACAATCTCCACTCAGAACAGAGCCTTTACAACTATTGTTGCCTTGTGTGATTACTGCAGTGCACTGAACATGTCTCATGGATGAGAGACACTTCACAGAAACAGATTTAAAGGGCTGCAGCTCTCCCCGTTATCACTCTTGGGACACTAGGTTCTGAAGAAATAGATATAAACCCTCAACTAGATTCTGGAATACTCTGTTTTACCTGAAAATGAGATTTTATTAGACACTATTAGTCCTTTTCACATAGCAATACATTAGTACATAAGCTAGAATAAAATTAAACCTTAAAAAAAGTTGAGTGTGAGCTAAAAACCCTAAAGCTTAGTGTAGGATTCCCGTATATTAGCTCTGACACTACTATCTTACTGTTCTTGCTTATTTAAGGAGGAAAATGACCAAAACAAAGTTAGGAATGGTCCTGTTGTAAAGCTTGGTTATGAAAATCACATACTAGCAAGTGCAATAGAGACTTTATCTCTATTCTAAGATTTACCAGTTTAATTAAAAACTTAGGCCAAATTCACTCAGGTTTTACTGTCAGGTCTCACTAAATGGGTTTAAGAACCACTTTGTCAGGGAAATCTGTGTAACTGAGTGAGATAAGGCTAGCAGTAAATGCTACCATTAGTGATAACCCAGCAGAGAACTACTAGGTGTAACAAGAAGCACTCTTAATTAATTCTTCAAGATTCTTCTGCTTTTTTGAAAACAGTAACAGAACAGGCAGCACTTCTGTAAGTGGATCTTACAGCAAGCCTCTCAACTTGCAGGTTTTTAAATTTCATGCTTCATTTCACCTCCGGACATATACTTTTTTTCTATTACCTAATTCATTCACCCATTACTTCTTCAGACTAAAATAAATTGTGTCACTTTAAAGCTGTTTGCTACAGGAGATGCTTTAGCTTCAGGCTGCTGAAAGAAACTGAACAATCTTGGTTTAACAATCAAAACATGGAAAGCCACTGTTAAACAACTAACTTGTGTAAGTTCTTGCATTAGTTGGTCTGCAGATGACAGAATTTATCTATGATAAACCCAGGATTTCAGCTGTTTCCATATCAGTCAATGCTAAAAAAGCTACAAAATTTCCTGTAACAAAATAAAGCACACAGAAACACACTGCATTTCACAGACAGAATTGTATAAGAGAGGTACCTACCTTCACAAGCCATTTCTTTTAAATTCCTAGAGTTTCTGAATTTCTCCTCTCCAACCAAAATGAAATGAGTAATGAAAGCACTTTCAGGAATCAAAGATGGCTAACAGCAAGCTGGGCAAGACCTTAGACAAGTTTTTTAAAGTGCTGGAGGAGGCTTCTGAAAAGAAATGAAAGCAATATGTGATGTTTTGCTGGAAAGACCTGGCTGACAGCCTGCAGACAAAAGCAATGTCTTTGCTGTTGAGGCAGCATTTAAAAGTGTCCTGAAATGCAGCTGCAGCACTGGTCTGGGTTGAATAAAGGCCCAAGAACAACTGTCTCTTCACAAACAAAAGTTACCAGGAGCACTGCAAAGCTGTGCTGGAGGATTGCAAAAGCACACAAATCAAATTCAGGGTCCCGAAACTTTTCTTTGAAGTACCTTTTTGTCTGGAGCCAGGTTAAGGCAAGGTCAAGGCAGATTTCTCTCTATTTTTGTAGACTTGTAAATATCTACCCCAACAAAAATCCTATCAAATCAAGTACTTCACCGAGTACATTACACTCCCTACAGAGAGGACTAAAGGACAAATATAGGACAGATGGCAGCTGTGATGCTTAATGCACTTGGTGAGTCGTACTCAAGTACTCTGGTGATAAAGGCTGTAAGAGAGCCAAAGTAGAGGAAAACAGGTGAAATGCTGGGATTGTACAATAAGGCAGTGGGAAAAATGGCTGTGGTGTGATCTCAGCATATGGAAAAGTACATGAAAAAGATTCAGTAACCTCTGCCATGAAATCACACACTGTTGTTAAAAAGGTTTCAGTGGTGTTAATGTTAACATGTATGTGTTTCACCAGTTTTAACTGACTTATTAGTGACACATTCACTTAAAATCTTGCAAAGAGGACCCTGTCCCTTAGAGAAGTCTTTTTTCCTCCATTCAGTTCTGTATGTGTGTGGTGTTGTTCGTGTGTGCACTATTAAAGGGTAGCTTGTAACCTGGTGAGTCTGATGAATGTACAGCATGAGGTAAGTGAATGGTCAACTGCTAGGTACATAGGTACAATTTCACTTAGATAAATATATTTAAAACATTTGAGCACTGCTTGCAGTTTAAAAACAAGAAGTAAAAAGTAAAAGGAAAGAGGCAAAGAGAAATAGCTTTGTGCTAATCTGCATGTAATCTTATTTTGAATTGTGCAATGAAAGACGATCTCTCCCTCCTATTTAATTTGGAGATGGGATGCAAGATTAGAACACGAAGGACAAAAGTTCAAGAGGTTCAGTAATATAGTGCTGGGTGATTGAATCCATGCTATTAGCTACCTCAACATTTTTTTCAAAAGGAAAATACCTTCCCTCACTTCTGACTGTTCTGCTTTTTTTTCTTTTTGTAATGAATCACTGGACATTTCTAAAACCCCACTGTGCACAGAGAATCAACATATCTAGCTCACGTTTATGCCAAGCCTTGAACATTGTAATCTCTCCCTACATAACTCATGAAACTTCCAAATTTAGTAATTCCAGATGCAACTTCTATAGTCAAAGGTCAAAGTCCATAAAGCAGGCATCGGATTTAAGACTTTGGAGAGGTACTGGTTATTCACAACTCTCAGTTAAACATGTATGCTGCTATAATCCTGACTCATAGGCTCAACTATCCTGATTGACTATCAATACAATTTTTTCAGTTCAAACAGCAGCACCTGTTCCTCATGAATTCACTCCAGCCTTGCATCACCAAACTCTTCTGTAAATTTGCTGTTCACTTGATGCATTTGTCCGAGACCAGCTGTACACCTCAGCACCCAAACCCAAACCCAGTGTTGTAGCACAGCTGTTGAAAACATGCTGCACAGAGACAATAGGAGCCACAGAATGATCTTCTCCATTTGTGTTGACTTCAGGAAACAGGAATAGAGGAAACAGAGAGGGTAAAATTTGGAGATTTTTTTTGTGACTATATATTCCACATTAAAATATCATGTTTTAAGTCACGAGGAGATGGCAGAAGGAATGCATTTCTTGTGGACCTGATTCAAGGCCCACTGAAGTCAATGGCAAGACCTCACTGACTTTAACAAGTTTCAAATAAGGCCATTATTTAGTACATTATCCTGTGTTCTCACTGTGAATTTATGTGATATTTCTGTGTTTTCCACTACATATTGCCTAGAACCTCTTGCCCTACTGTTTTAAAATACTCTTGTACAAGAGTGAGTTTGGAAAAGAAACTTGAAAGCAATTTTCAATTCCTCCAGTCCATTTTTTTTTCCTCACTGATTCAGCTTTACTGTAAAAAAAATAAAACATCCTGATCCTTTGCTAATACTTAATTTCTATTTAAGGTGCTGACAAAACTGTATCATAAAAAACTAGATGTTTTAGAGGAAAGGTCTATTAAGAAATACTAAATAAGAATCAAGTTTACAGCCCACAGCAAAAATAGCTTGGTTTTTGGTTCCTTCAACCCCATAATTTTCTATTTTGCTCTGAATTTAGCACTGCAGGAAAATTGACAGAACAACAATACTCGAGTGTCATTAATATATTCATGTGTGACTATACTGCATATGAAACTCCATGGGAAATGAGTAAGAATGTTGTCCTATGTATGCAGTCTAGGTCTTGTAGTCTTGTATTAAATAACAACCTGAAAAGGCTCAGACCAGTAAAAAAAAAAAAATCCAATGGAGGTGTTTTGTAAAGTCATGATTTTTTTAGCTTAAGCTGTTTTCCTCTTTTTCATTTAAAATTAGCTACTCTGAGCCACAGTTTCAAAATATTTGCTGATTTTTAGAATTTGAAGACCCATTGACTAAGAAGGAGAATGCAGAAAAGAGAAAGGATAAGAAAAATGAGATCGGTAATGAAGGATTTCCAAGGAAGAGCACTCTAGGCTAACAAAAGCAACAAATAAACCAAAAAAAAAAAGCCTAGAAACTTTGTAAAACACAGTTCATAAAGATTAAAACTTCTTATGAGAGAAAAATCAATGAAACTTCCAATTTAATAAAATTTGAGGGAAAGTGTTTATATGGTAAAAAAACCCAAATGGATATTTTCAGAATGAATTTTCTGTTCTTCATTCAAGATAAAATCTCCTTTGGAATTGTATTTTTCTATATATATGTATAAAAAAAAAGGGACAAATTACATGAGATCAAAAGTATAGCAAAGTTTTCCCCATGATCTGTTCTTCTGGCACTAACTAACTGTTTTTGACAATTAGGGGTTCACAATCCCTTTCTTTAGGTGAAAGGGTGAAAGGGGCTTCCCAGATGGGTTGTGGAGTCTCCTTCTCTGGAGACATTCAAAACCCACCTGTACCCGTTCCTGTGTGACCTACTCTAGGTGTTCCTGATCTGGCAGAGACTGGATGATCTTTCGAGGTCCCTTCCTGCCCTTGAGATTCTGTGATTCACACTCTTTCGAAATGAGAAAATAGTTTTTCTCCTGCTTTACTTCCAAGTAGAGAGATCTGAGAAAGGACTATCTGAACTGTTTGGGTTTCATCTTCAGTTGAGGAGTTGTTACCAGCTTTGCTCAGAAAAGCTGTTCCTTTTATTCCCTTAGCTCCTAAATCTGAGTGTTTAGGACACCTCCTTCCTACTTTTGGAGCAGGAGCCTCTGTAGTGACATATAGTCACAATCTTTTAATCTTCCTTTCCTCTAGAGACTTGCTTGTACACTGTAGTTACACCTGCCTTGGTCATAGGCTACTTTCCTCTACAGAGCAGAGAGTATGCGAGAGAAGCTTAATTATGAACCTGATTCTGGTTAAGCTCATGAGGAACTCCAGTTTCAATAGAGAGATGAGGAGAGCATAGGTGGGAAGGGGTAGTAATGGGGCCTTATGGTAACATCATCTTCCAGTAGCACTGGGAGCTTCTAAAAACATAGTGCACTCACATTGTTAAAATACCCAGGAAAAAAAGGACACCCCAGGTAAGACACAGTATTCTGAGGAACAGCTGTAAAGGAAAGGGAAGAAATTAGCTGAAGGCAGGCAAAGGCAGGGACATGAGCAAACAAAAATGACTCACTGCAGTGCAATGAACTCATGCTCATTTTAAATGGATATGTCACACTGCTCTAGAATATTGTAAAGTATTGCCTTAAATAAGCAATTAAAATGAAAAATAAAGATTATTTAAATGATAGATGAAAGGGTTTTTTGAAAGCATGTAACTTCCTATTAAAGCTAAAAATTATTATTCTTAAAATGTGTCAAAATTTGTTTCATAAAAGTTAGAATTTGAGGGTTTTAATGAATAAATATGATGACAGAGTTTGTACCAAATATAATTATGCTGCTAGACAGAGAGAACTCAGAAATGTTCTACTGTTTTGTGGTAAAGCCTGTTTATTTTCAACAACTAATTAAAGATTTAAAAGCATTTACTAGTTGATGAAACATAAAGGCTCATGTCGTTTTCTCAAGTCTCCTCTGCTGATTCAACTGATGAAGAACCTGACTTCTTATGAACTTTGTGATATTTGGTGAAGTTAATGAAGCAATGGATTGTCTCAAATAGGTTTTTTTAAAAATTGTTGTGTCACCATACTGACAATTAAGCCCAGATTAAGAAGGGCAATGTTGAATCCTTGTGTTATATTTTGTTGCCCAACAAAGTTGAAAAACAAATAATCACAGTGAGCTATTTTGCCAAATTTTGAAAAACATTAGTGCTCTGTATTATCTGGGGATTTTTTTTTCATCCATGATGTTTAACTTCTTCCTACATTTTTTCAGCATAGCAAACTGCTATCCTCGGTGATGGATGTGTCAAAAGAGTTGACAGTGAAAACATATGCAACACCTTCTGTGCATCTTTCTTGGCCTAGTAATCACAAAGCAGAAAAGCAATGCTGTGTATTTAACAGCACACTCTTAATGGATGACACAGTTATACACAGTACATTCCAGAAAATAGCTTTGTTGTTACGAACTGGCTATGCCTAAGAAGATGATAATCGCAAATCACAAATTTAGTATGTAAGCAGTAGTGCCAAAACAACATGTCTTCAAATACTTGAGTCACATGATTTTGTATACAGGTTTGGATTAACACAAGAGAGCAAAATAACATGCTTGAGTAAAAAAGATATGTGGCTAGGATCATAAGATAAAACACATGCTTCCCAAAACACAATTTGAAGCTGGAGTGCTCACTTCTATTTCTAAACATAGCAGTGTGAATCATATCAGGCTAGATTAGGTTAAAAAGAGCTTGTCATTTAACAACAATCCATGCAGCTGGAGCCAGCCCCATATCTTCAGAAAACTTCCAAGCATTTGCTGATGAAGAAGGGAAGAGACAGAAGAGTAGGGGAAGAGGAAGGCAAATTAGGACTTAGGTTATGATAGCTATTTTATAACTATTTTGTTCAGAAATAAGATGATTTAATGATTTGAATTTAAAAAAAAAAATCCAGGTTTTCAGATTTACTATGAAATGATATCATTTCTATGGGTGCTAACCAGCTGGATATAATAAGCTGGCTAACTGCCAACACTCTTTATTTTAACTAGAAATGCCAATTTCCTATATTTGTAGCAGCATCATATATTCACAGAATCAATAAGGGTTGGAAGGGACCTTGAAAGAACAACTAGTCCAAGCACCTAGAGTAGGTAACACAGGAACTGTCCTTTTCTTGGATACTCTTCTGCTTTAAAGATTTGTTTCAGCAAGATCCAGTATCAGGTACTATTATTTCTGCATGTTTAGGAAAGGACAAAGTTTTCGCTAGAAAGAACATATCGCCTCTGTCAGTTATCAAATGTCTTCTCTGGAGAGCTCGAATAAGAAGTGAAGGGGTCACTGCCTTAGGAGTGTCACATGGCAAACAGTGAAAGCCGTTGTAATAACAGCATACCAAGCCACAGAAAATTACAGGGAAAAGGTGAGTTTGCCTTTGCAAGTAACAGACAGCAAGTACTACACAGCATTAGAGGACTGGACCTTATAAGATCTTAAAATGCCTCATGTCCAGTGTTTTAAAAGGAAATTAGATACTTGTACATGTCAGTATGTATGGGTCACAGGTCCAGCAGATTCAAGTTTAAGTGCAAAGCCTCAAAGAAAGGTAGAAAGCATGAAAATATATTAATCTCCTATTTGGGAGCTTTTTCCTTAAGATTAATTTAATAGATTCTAAGATTTCTAAATTTTAAATAAATCTCAAAACCCTTTAAGCTTAAATAATAAATTTGAATTTATAAGCATAAGTTTGAAAGGCCATAGTGGTACACAGACAATACACATGTTGAAAAGACAATGGGAAAGAAAGAACAAAGAACAAGTTGTCATTGATGAGAAAGTTGACACACTGTGAGTAATTATATCCTCAGAAAAATTTCCTATAACCGGAAAGCCTTTCCAATCACAAACTTCACATAGTGTTTGACTGCTGTATAATGACCCTCTGAGAAATTTTACATTGCCTCACTGTAAAGCCTAAGATGTTAGTGCATCTATGTATCACAGCAATTTCAGACAACCATGCTGCATAGAGCTGAAAGATGTTTCTGAGCTGGGTTGTCATTGACAGAAAGATTTATGAAAACTGGCCATGGAACTTTCCTCAATATATAAACTGTTCCCACTAAATCATTCGGAACTGCCCTTAATTCTCTTTCAGAGGCACTCAGTTTTGTTGTGCCCTCTCTTATCCTTAACATGATTAAATTAATTTAGGGTATTAATCATAGCTCAGGACATTTCTTTCCTGCAGAAATTTGAATTGTGTTTGTGATCTAGTTTCTGTGATTCTTCCTAAGTGTTAAATAGTAATTCACCTCTGTGGAGAATATAGAGCATTAGAAATAACTGAAATCATATCTATGGTAGATTGTCATTTGGGATAAGAATGCCCTCACCTGAGCTCAGGACTCCACCCTGCAAGTCCACAGTTTGGGCTGCAGTCAGGAGAGACAGGGACTCCACGGGAGTTGGTACGTTAGCGTGGACATTTTAGACTAAGGTGAGCCAATGCCTGGAAATGTCTGCTTCTCTTCACTGGGTAGAAGGGAATTTTTGACAAGTGAGATCTCAGAGTAGATGAGTAATTCTAACAAGACCAAAGTTTGAATGAACTCACAGGGAAAATCTGCCACTAAGCTGATAGCAATTAGAGATTCTCTTATTGTGTCAGCATGCTGTTGAGTGCGGCTATAATGTATATTTCTGAAAGCAGCACTTCAATTTAGGATAGATTAAAACAGATAGGTATCCGAGGATCTGAGTTTCACTTTCAGATTTACTGCTTGTCATGTCATCCTCTGCAAGTCATTTAAATTCAGTTCCATGTCGCTAAACTGTTATCTACTCAATAGGCTTTATTCGTGATTTTTGAAAGCTGTTCTGAGTTCCTTAGGTCATGAAAGGTGCTACAAAAAGAGAAAGGAAACTACAAAGTAATACTGATTGCTAGCAACTGGAAAGAGTTTCAGTTATTCCTTTGACAGCACCAAATAACTTTCGCTAACAGAATTGCATTTAAAAAGCAGGCAACTACATTTTGCTCTTCAATGTTTTATATGTAAAAACAAAATGAAATGTGTCTTTACATTAGTTCCTCCTCAGTCAGAGTTGTGGATCAGTGGTTTCCAGGACATTATGGCAGAGCCTGGATCACCTCTAATGAGATTTACCTGTGCAGACTGTCTGCCTTGTTGGATTGTTTTTAATTCTTTCTTCCTAGTACCTTCTAAAACCTCTGTTTCTCATGCAAATGAACCACTATGCTGAAAAATCCAAAGGCTGGTTTGTAGGGGTGGAAAGGAAGGGGAGCTGGAAAGCAAACCAGCCTTTGAACTAACTGCTTGTATCACTTACTGAGAAAGAAGCAATAATGTAACAAAATACATAGGAATCAAAGTACTTCTTGACATAACACATAATTCTCAACAGGGCACATACATTTAGACCATTAATAACACCTGGCAAATACATAAACCAGCATTATCCTAACACACACAGCAGGGAGGCTGGTTTCAAAGGCACTGCCTTTTCAGAGATAATTGTGTTGTAAAAGCCTGCAGAACATATTTTAAGGGCACTTAGACACCATTTTTTGCTACAATGAGAACCAGATGCATAAATGTCTTTGCAAATGTAGCTGCTGATTTTGACTTTGCAACTGACAGCAGTGTTTTACTGGACTCACTACAACAATATTTGTTTACATTTACACTGGGAATCTCATCTTCCTGTAACTTTAAATTAAAAAAAATGCAGATTCATTTAATGAACTTTTCTTACCCTTTAAAATATTTCAATTTATTTAAATATTTCAGCATGTATGGTACTTCATCATGGTCAGAAAAATCTGCTAAACCCAAATTGATAGTGCTCTATATTTTAACTCTGTGAGACTGATCAAAACCAGCATTGCACAGTATCACTTTCAAAATGGAAATGAGACAGATATGCTCGAGACTTGTTACGTTTGGACTAGTTACAGAAGATCTCTCTTGAACCAGCTACAGAAGACCAGGAGAGTGAAAAAAACAAACAACAAAAAATCCTCCAAGAATAAAACAAATGCTGTCCAATGCAGTTATTCACCACCCGCTGACCAGTGCCAGAGCAGTGATGTGCCCTTCCCAGCCAGCTCTCTCCAGTCTCTGTACTGGGGTTCTATGGTATGGGGGCAGCACTTTTTTCTGTAGTATCCAGTGATAGGACAAAGGGTGACAGACACAAGGTGGAACACAAAAAGTTCTACTCGCAGTAGAGAAGACTAAGTTTAAGGGTGATGGAGCACTGGAACAAGCTGGCCAGGGTGGGTATGGAGTCTCCTCTGGAGGTTTTTAAAATTCACCTGGATGAGTTCCTGTGTGACCTGATCTAGGTGGACCTGCTTTAGCAGTGGGATTGGACTAGATTATCTTTAGAGGTCCCTTCCAACCCTTACCATTCCATGATCTTTTAAATATCTCCAGGGTCGTGACTCCATACATGTATGTTCTAAATAGACTTTGTATCTTTAAAATCAGGTGGATTAAGTTAAAGAGGGACCAAGAATGTGTAAAGGCACATTTCAATGTCATCAGAAAGCAGTCAAGTCAACATTCACTTTCGCTTTAAGGCGATATATTACGAGCAAGACTGTCAAAGACAGGTATTTGTTAACTTTTCACCACAAGTAATACACTCTGCTTAAAGTGAGAGGCAGATATATCTCTTAAACATGTAAAAATATCTTCCCAAAAGGATGATTGTCCATGGAGTTAGATATTTCAGGTTAGATTAATCTGGAATCTACCTACAGTGACAGATTTGTAGGTGTGTGAATGCCGAGTACTACTTTCCAACATGTATTTGAGTGCCACCCATACCGTATGACCATGTCGTATGCCTAACTCGTCTCTCTGCAAAACAACTTACTACAGCTCCTAATTAATATGCTAGGAAGTGGTTAAATCCTAATCATTCTGTTGTGGGTGACATCAGCTGCATTTATTTTTACGGTGCATTGTTACAACGCATTTAGGTTGTCACTCAAATTCTCCTTTCCAGAACAGCAACAGAAAGTCAATGGATACGTATTTATCTCTACTACATGTCCTCTCATCGCAGTGTGATTGTTTCCATTTGTATTTTTAATATGACAGAAGGACATAAGTGGTGATTGAGATAGAAGGAGGAAGCACTTTCGGTTTGTGTACAGAAAAGAAATGTGTGGCTCCAGATACACAATTACTGACATAAAGGTAAAACCACTTGTATCTGCAGGACAGCTACATGGCTGAAAAAAGTCAACACTTCACTGGATGTTAAAAATCATGTTACTCAAATAAGCTTGTTTCCAGCAAACATACTCTATTTTAGGGACTGCAAATTTCTTTTACACATATTTCCATTCAAATTCTACTTGATGTGACCACAATGCTATCATTATAAAGATCCCCAGAGTACGTCTACAGAGGATGCAAGGAATGGATGCCAAACATTTGAGTTTGTCATCGGTATTGGGGATTTTAAGCTTGATCCCAGCTGAAGATCCATAGAGACAAAAATAAGTCCAACAGACTTGTAAATAAAGGGCAGTGTGTAATCTAGTTAAGTTGGATTTTAATGATTTATTAACATAGTAAAATTTACTGTAAGAAATTTGGAAATAGGGTCTCAATCCCTATAACTTTACTTTCAAAGATTAAGCTCTGAACTGTCTACTCATATCGTTCAAAGCTCTCAGCAAAAGGGCAAGCAAGGTAAAACTAATTAATTTATATTGAAGACAGAGTGTAGAAAGAAAACAGAGTAAGGAGACAGACGCTCGTCTTTTACTTGCATTTTAATTTGAAATCTCAACAACATATGCCTCATGATGGAATAAACATGCAGGATATTTGAAGCATTATCCTTCAAACAACTTTTAGCCTTCCATAACTTAATTCATGAGTACTTAGAAATGTCTGCCCTAGAGACTGAGATTCATCTTGTGTACAGTCATGATTTTTCCTCTAAACTCTCGTTTTAACAAGACATTTCAGATTTTATATGGACATACAAAAAATCTATTCTTAGTGCTGTAAGGCTGTCTTTATTGCTGCAGCTGACTGAAAGTGTCAATAGCAAATCTCAATCACATTTTTAAGACAGATTCTGCTTTTGTTTTTTACATTTAAATTCAACTCTTTGTAAGAGAGAATTCATATCTTGCTGAAGGAAATGATAGACAAAACACAAATGTTTACTTTGCTCACTCTTTCTTGCTGTGATCTCACACATGCAGACTTCAGTGCATTTTCTTTCTTCACGTCAAGGCTTTCATGAGGTGAATCTGGGTGATTTTTACTCTCGAGGGTCAAGGCAATACATAAGTTGCTGCATGGCCACAGATGCTCAAAGATGAGAGCACAAACATGCCTTGTGCCACAGTGTGCTAGAATCATGATATTGTGTTGGAAAATACTTTTAAGTTATTCTTGCTTAGCTAGAACAGAGGCTTTCTTTCTTTTCTAAATAGATAAGTTTCTGTAAATGTCCATCATTCTTCTGCATATAATTTATCTACCTTTCTTTTCTCCCTCATTACCACTGCAGGGAGACGGTATGGTACAGATACACATATCTCTGCATAGATGTAGCTCTCTATAGTTGCATCTGGTTCGTGTCCTCACATTATCAACCTATGTATTAAGACTAAAAACTCTGCAGTGATAAATGTAGCCACTTGAGTCATACTTTAAACTGGAAATAATCAATCTCTGAATCTTTTACTAGCAAACTTGATTTTTTTCTAAACACAGTCATTTAGTATCTAATTTGCATGCACATAAATTTCCAGAGGTTAAAATATTACTTCTTGATCATTGTGTTTGCAGTTCTCTGGCCAGGTGCCTCTGCCTAGAAAAACACACCTCAGCTGAGCACAAACATGCATCATTTAGTGTTGTGTTAAGTTTGATGGCAAACAGTAGGAAACACCTGATGTGACTGCACTGCAACCCATGCAATTTCCTATCAACCACACGAATTAGACCCCTTTACTCCAAGAAATAATCATCTTTAAATAGATGCATACTGGACAACAGATTGCAAGTGCATACACAAAATTCCAGAGCGCTCTCTGTCATGAGCAATGTGGGCTGATGAGAGAGGAAAACAGGGTCCCAGGTGTGCCACATTAACAGGGAAGTTTGTAATCAAACCATGGACCAGTTCAAGCTGTAGAACATTTTGGAACTGTCTGCATATCCCAGAATCATCAAAATAATATTAAAAAACACCCCATATTTGACAGATAAAGACAAAACTATACATGAAAATTAATAGTGTGAGGGTGAAAATGACTGGGTCCAAGAGAGTCAAATCAAAGCAAAGCATTTCAAATTTTCTTATTCATTATCACTTTCCATGTTCATATTCTAATAATGAGAACTCTAGAAATGTGAATTGCACCTATACAGGATTATAAACTTATAAAATACAAAATAATAGCCATAAAAACAGAACTTGTGGCATCTGTGTCCAATAGCACACAGTTTTGTATGTTAAAACAAAAGTCCTTTGTCTGCAAAATATGCTGGAAGTTCTTCAACAAAATGTTGAGTTTAAAAAAAAAAATTGTATATATATCATCTTTAAAATGTACTTTAAAAAAAAGATTGCTCCTTGTGGCTCTGCATGTCCCTGCCAGTATGTGGAACATATTCATTTTCTAGTATACATTCTGGCATAATACAATGAAGAATGCACAAGTGATTGTTGTCATAACATTTCCCCCAGCAAGATTAAAGTGTTTCCATTCTAGCATCCACAGCTATTATTGAAATAACAAAATTTGTGAGTTATATGAACTTGTCCTTTGCCTACGATAATGAGTTGATGAAGCATTCATATGAAGGACAATGTTTCACCATTAACATTAAAAATATGAAGGATTTCACAATGAGCTTCATTGAAACTTGTGCACTACTCTGCTTTATTTTCATGTTCTGATATGGAGGAGATGAAACAGCAATTGTGTTGTGGCAGCATAGCACTAAACAAATTTCACTCTCACAAACAGCTACTGCAGTGCTTGGTCATCAGAGAGTAGCAACAAATCCCCAGCAGTGCCATCCGAAACACTTCAGTGTCTTGGCAACTACCTCTGTTCTCAGAGCCTACAGTTTGCATCCCTTGCAAGGTTTCTGTAGGACACCAGCTGATTCCAAGGCAAATTTACTTTTCTAATAAAAGTGAAATTCACAGCCAGTAAAGGATTTGTGAGTGTTTCAATATGAAGAACCCTACAGGATACAGCAATTAAATTACACCTTTAACCTCAAGTGAAGAAAACTTCTCAAGTTTTCCCTCCATCCTCTGAGAAAAAATGTTTCAAATTTGATTTTGAATCTCCTGACATCCAAAGAAGTAAAAGCATTTTTGTTGTCCTGAAGAGGATGGAACATGAAAGTGATAGGACAAATTATGCCCAATCGGCATACAGGATGTGGGTCCCACACTTAGAGATAACATAAGAGCTCTGGGAACATGGACAATAGTAGTAACTCCTAGATGCCACACAAGCCAGACTAGGACACTAATCACAAAGAGGTGATCCTAGTACCCTGGAGTTAGCCCTTTCACACTATCCTGCAAGCAAGTTCGAACTCTCTTTTTGCTGCCACATAAACCAGAGGACCCAGACACTATGTACTTTGTCAACAACCAACATCCTTAGTAATTCACTGTGCGTCCTGAAAGACTGTGTTTGGTAAAACTATGCTACAGCTTGTGACTCATGGCAATCAGAAAGGCTGTGACCTTCCAGAGGGTCTCAGTAGGAGTAATAGGAGCAGATGCCCACCCCTTCCCATGCAGTGCATTTCAGAAACAGTTCAGTAATAAACTCCAACTTCAGAAATGACAAAGAACAATATGCTTAATCAACATTTCCATGAATTATTAAGAATTTACTTTAGTTGTGTTTCAGAAAGCTTCCAGAAAGTAGGGGTTTTTTTTTTTCAGGACATTCACGTTTAGTTTTTTATAATTTTCCTGCTGAAATTTAGCACATTCAGACACAGTCATTAATGATTTCAGAAGTGCTGCGCTGTGCTCTGCCACCCTGGAAAGAGAAGCTTCTTAAGAAGAGAGGACAGCTATTCAGCTCTTGCTATTAATTCTAGATGAATAATATCCATCAAAATGTGACTGTCCAGATATTTCCTAAAACTTTTGACTGTTTGACGTTGAGATGAATTTAGCCAATTCACTAGTGAACAACTGAGCTTCACAGCTGACCTTTTTTCAGCCCTTGCTTGATTGCTCGTTCGCTTCAAGGCCACAGAGGTGGACATTTGGGGAGCGAAGGCTTTATTTACAGTGTCCAGTAAAACAAAACTTTCCTCTGTGAGTGCAAACAATAAACATTGACATAAAAAAAAAAAAGAGGAAAAGTAAGTCTCAGGTTACACTGATGATTAACTGCATTTATAGCTACATAAAAATCAGAGCATATCCACATGTAATCCCTTTCAAAGATGGGGAATCAAGCAATACCCTTCCCTTACACCCCTTTCAGAACAAAATGATACTCAGAATTTAGCATTTCAAAAATGACAAACATTTTGTAGGAACAGATGATATAATTCCTGACACCGCTGAGTAGCAATATTGACAGCTTAGAACAAAGGAAAAATGAGAGAATATTTAAATTTGGAAGGGCTCAGTGAGGCATGTAATTGAGAGACAACCTCTGTGGAATGTCCACTGCACCAGTGGCAGGAAAGGGCATTGTTTTAATGATTTACATGAATGAGAAAAGACAACTTTATAATCGCCAGAATCATGCAGAAGTAAAAAGCTGAAGAGAAATTGTTAGAAAAGTAAAGGAGTAAATTCAGAAATTTAAATGGAGGAAGCATCTTTCTACCCAATTTCTTGAAATATATAAAGGACATTGACAAATAATTTCTGGAAAAAAAATAGATATTTACATTTGTTTCTTAAAAACAAAACTTGTGCATACAGTCACAGTTTAGGATGTGGGTATGAGGAAACTTGTGAAACAGATTTCCAAATACTACCAGAGCACATCAGCAATTTCAATCAAGGGAATGTTAGCCACTACTGAAATTCTAGCACTTGATTAGTACCCTGTCTAACCCAGTGATATCTTCAGAGATGTCCTGCCTTTAAGTGTATGTTCCCAGCCTAAGGGTCAGTCATCTTGGTGGCACTGCATTGAACTCTCTCCAGAAGTTCCCTGTCCCTCTTGAGCTGAGGAGCCCAGAACTGGACACAGGACTCCAGATGAGGCCTCACCAGGGCAGAGTAGAGGGGGAGAAGAACCTCCCTGGACCTACTGGCCACACTCTTCTTGATGCATCTGCTTGATGCCAATGGCCTTCTTGGCCATGAGGGCACGTTCCTGACTCATGTTTAGCTTATTGTCAGCCAGGACTCCCAGGTCTCTCTCCGCAGAGCTGTTCTTCAGCAGTTCAACCCCCAGCCTGTACTGGTGCATGGGGTTGTTCCTTCCCAGATGCAGGACTCTGCACTTGTTCTTGTTGAACCTCGTGAAGTTCCTCTCTGCCCAACTCTCAAGTCGGTCAACATCCCGCTGACAAGATATTTAGTAAGAACTTCACGTTCCATAAACCCACACAGAGACACATTTTAAAATGCAACAGTAGTGAAAGTACAGGACTCCACACAGTGGCTTTTTAATTCTTTCTTCTTATAAAAGAAGAAGTTAACACAGACAAGCTTTTTGAAAGAAATGCCTTTGTTCATAGATAGCATACGTTTAAATGTCAGCTAAAATACCGTTCCAAACAATACTAACTAGTTTTCTGAATTCTGTCCTATTCCCAAGATAGAATGGCATGCTGTTCTCTGCCCTGTGATTTTGCCTAGATTTCTGTGAATATCAGAATGAGGGAGTATTTATCATAAAGCCAGGTTCCCATGCTGCAGAAAATGTCATTGCTCAGGTGGACATGTTTTTTTTCCAGTAGCCTACTTAGTCTCTAGACTGTCCATTTTTTTTCTCCATATTTAGGGAGATTTAAACCGGACATGTGGCTGAAGTAGACTATTTTATCTACTAATTTTTAGATGTTATGTTCCTGCACAGCAACAGAATTGGTGACTACACATCAGAATGAAATTAAGTAGGGTAAGGTAATCTTACTCGTAGACCCTTTCTGCAACAACGAGTTGCACCATCCATCTCCACTTTCAGAGCAGCTTGAATTCAATATGTCAGCAAAGGCTTAGCACATTTCCTAGCACATTCAGATTTCCTATTTGTCCTCAGCCCCACTGGCAAGGGAAAGTAATTTCAAGTGACTGACTGGATAAGGAGTAATGACAGAATTTTAAATCTCTTGCAAAAATCTCCCTACATCTACAGTGTTCTAACATGGAAGTAATGGCATGTTTAGGCTGATCTAAGTACTTTCTAGATCACCCTACTGCCTCTGACTGCTTTCCAAAGTGGGGTGGGGAATGATACCAGCACAAGCCACAACAGGTAATGCATTCAGTTTTGATCAGCCATAAACAGATTGCTACCTTGCAAAGTCCTTTCTGCAGAGGTCACTCACTATGGGTTGCAGTTACTTCCCTATCACTATTTGTGTTTTAAAATCAGGATGTCTTCCATAACAGTATACCAAAATACCAGAATAATAGTATTTTCTAACTCAGTCTTTTGAATTAGATACTATATCATCAACAAAACTGGTTTTCAGAGGTGAAGTCTGTCTAAGGAGGTAAAGGCACTCAGAGACATCCATCACAGATCAGGAAGCATTCAAGAAGTTGTGTTTTCTGTAGTCATGAAGGACTGGTGCAGTTTTTTTCCTCAGAGTCCTCTGAAACTCTGAGTGGGGAAATGGGGCATGAAAAGGGAATTAACCACACCTCTGGAAAAAATAATTCGTTTTCAGAGACAAGTGAGCAATGCTGAAGCCAGCAGCTCCAAGTATCAATAGTTTCAGGAGAGATATAGTCCCAAATTACATTCATTCACAAAGTGTTCTTAATATTTGGGTGGCTCTTGGTAAGAAGAACCATTGTGAAACAGGGATGTCAGGCAACCATAACCCATAGGCATCTCTGTGAACGCTCAAACACTGCCACTTCCATCCTAGCTAACCCTGCTGTCTCCTGGGACCCTGGAAAATGTGAGAGCTTGAAGACAGCTCTTAAATGAGATAGAGACTGGGAAATACCCATCATATTATGAAGATTATTATGAGGAACCTTACAGAAGCTTTTTTTTTTGTCTCCTCAAACCATTCTGCAGACCTAGACATGACAGTGTGAAGCCGATTTCAGCAATGAATTCTACTTCAGTGGTCCTGTAATACAGTGCAAAACATTATCTATGACCCTTCTAAACAGAATTGCCAGAACCATTAAATTTGCAATGATAGACATTAAGCCACTGTGATTATACAAATATCACACATATTAATCCTTGATTGTGTCGGATGATCTCTTTTAGTACCATGGAAAGATACAGCAAATACTAATCATAAGTTAAAGAATCTGGAAAATGTATTATGTACTAGAAGCAGCTCAGAAATACTGGGTTTTTTTTTCTAAAGCTACAAAAAAAAATATCTGCAACCTTCAGGGTGAGCTTTGAAAGTAACTCAGAAGGGGATCATGGAAGATACAGAACACGGCTGTTGCTATGCATACTAGCAGGACTTCAATTGAAGCTGTCTCATTAACTGTCCCTGGTTGCAAATAACTCCTCTGACATGCAGCAATAACTCACATGTTGCTATTGCAAACAGCTACACCTAGATTAACAGGGAATATGAGATACTACTTTTACTTTGCACTAGCCACTTTCCTGTTTCCTGGTGAGGGCTCTTTACAGTTGTTTGAAGCACTTTTTAATGGGTCCATACAAAACAGGACTTATGCTCATATATTACAGCATGTGTTCTGTACTTAACAGCAAGAAATTCTGTGACTTATTGATTTGGAAAGATGAAAAGCAAAATTGTGTGTTTTGCTTGATTCATAAGTCACCAATATGATGATGTTGCAAAAAAAAAAAAAGGAAGTGCAATTTTGGAATACATCAGATTAAGTGTTTACAGCAGACATAAGCAACTTCTGTTCAAGATAGATGAACTTAGACAAAAACAGCTGCAGAAATGGATTCTAGGATAATCAAGAGAGTGTAGAGGCTTTTTAACAGGAGGAAACCAGAAACAATTTTATTGAAAGAACATCTCAAGTACTCATAGGTGTAAATTGTTTGTGACTGAACACAGGCTCAAAAAGAGAGGTTGATAAGCATTGCCTCTAAAAGACTCTGTCAGTAGGAGCTGTGAGAACAAAGATCTAGATATTATCAAATATATACATAAAAATAATAATTTTATCCATTTAGGAAGTGATTTTATAACTTAGCTACAATAGCAGAGGACTTGGTAATGAAAGACATCCCTTTTAATTCTATAGCTATCACATTATGGTAGAGCTAATAGTTCAGAGGGTACATCCTGTACTAGGTAATGGAATTTAGCATACAACTACTAACTTTCAAAAACACCTACAGGAAACTTCTACATCTGTACTGGCATTTTCATGTACACTAAAGCTTCTAACTTCTGTGTACATGTAATATTTGCCAATATATCAAAGAGCTGCCAAAGAGGACTAATAAAAAGAAAGATACTCAGATGCTGCTGCTGACAGCATGGCCAGTGGTCTTTCTCAGTGCAATTTGCAGTTATAAGCAAGAGAAGCACTCCTTCTAAGAAGAGCAGGCCCTTGCCATGGGTGTTCTGTCTCTGGCAAAGACAAAATTATGGGCTACATGAACTATCAGTCTAACCCTGCAGGGGTCTTATGCCCATAAACAAGAATTTTGCAGCCTTTTTAAGAAGCACTGCTGTGCAGATCCTATAGTTTCAGTGTTTTGCAATGAAAATATTTCCTTGCAAAATCAGTAAGAGTTATTATGCTTGATGTACAAACAACGCTACAAAATCCTCAGTAAAACCAGGCTCCAGGGGATATCACAGTCCTGCAATTTGTGAGAGATAAGATGCTTTATTTTTACTATGCCTTTCAAACTCTTCCAAGAGCAAAAGATTCAAAAGACAAAAGCACTCACCCCCTGCAAAAGAGCTGTTCGCCTATAGTGAAGCGAAGACTATTTCCAACAAATCTTTTACAGAGTTAAAAGCTAGAAACATAAAAGGAGAGATTTACTTGCCACAAGATTGGCAGATGGCTGAGTAATGCAGTAAGTCATGCACCATTTGAGATTCCAGATTATGAGAAGGATCCATCCTTTGTATCCACTTGTCTCAAAAGTATCTGGTTATGAACCTCTGCCACAGTTATAAAAACACCAAGAGCAGTGAAAAACAGGCACTCAGACTCTAGTGTTCCATACTGAAATACACTACAAACCTTTTTACAACCCATAAGCTCTGCACAACTGCAGGTTCTTGGCTTCTACAAGAAGTCTGCTCTTTGGAACAAATTCCCTTCACTGCCTAATAAACCTGAAAAGAAACTGGAGAGCTAAGTGAAGACTAAAACACTTTTCTTAGCTAAGAAGCTGAAAAGTTCACAGCTGAAAAGTTTTATGGATAAAACTTTTGCTAGTATGTAGCACTTCTTATGCTTAATGCATCTGTTCTACTTCATACACTTCTCAGCATGGATATATGTAGAGTAATAAGCTTATAAATGTTGATGAGAAACTTGGCTTCTGAGATGGGAACAAAATTTGGTTTCATGGAAGAAGAGAAAAACTACAGAAATCGAAAGAGTTGCTGTACTGATTCCCTTTCTGTCACTTCATCATTTGCTTAGAGTAGATTATATTCATAGAAAATGGAGAATTGAGGGTAGACTCAGATCAGACTTTAGGAAGTTCTTCACTGTGAGGATGTGAGACACTAGAATAGGTTGCCTAGAGAGGCTGTGCATGCCACATCTCCGGAAATGTTCAAAGGCAGGGATGGATGGGGCTCTGAGCAACCTGGTCTAGTGGAAGGTGTCCAGGCTAGGGCAGGGGAGTTGGAAGTAGATGATCTTTAAGGTCTCTTCCAATCCAAGTTTTTCTATGATTCCGTGAAAATGCACATAGAAATTCATTTCCTTGTGTTGTTTAACATAAGATAGCCTTATGCTAACTTTTTAGTGTATAACAACTAGCATAGATGCCCTAAGCAACACGAGAGCCAATACTGAGCTCTGTAGCGACAATAAAACACTTCTTGTGGATCCTTGAAATCCAAAAAAGTTTGCTCACATTGTTAACAAGTTTGACAACAAAGATAAAACAGACACAATTAGTAATTGGGAACCTGAGGTCTATGCTAATGGTATGTCAAAAAGAGTGTGAAATTTCCCCTGCAGGTGGTCAGGCAGATGAAACATTATAAATTAGCAAGAAAAGAGCTCTGGTTTGAGTCTTCCCCTTATTCCTGTCTTAATGTCTCTTGTGGAATTAGTTTTCCACAAGGAGAACTGTGCAAAAGCAAAGTCAGAATGGCACGCCTTCAAGCCTTTTTGACATCTCTCTATATATCTGCACTTTATGCAAGAAATGTTTCCTCTTACAAACTTGACTAGTCTTTTGTGCCAAATCCCTAATTAATTGACTTTTAAAATCAGTTTTTAAAGCACAATAGTCAAATGTGAAGAAGTTAGAAGTGCTTTATATATATATATATACATAAACATGCATACACTTTTTAATCAGTACACCTTCTTGCAATCCCTGACCAAGTAAGCATTTTTAGTGTTACTCTCTGTGTACCTCAAAAGTTATTTAGAGGTGTTACTTTAGGTCAAGTTGAAAATAACATGGCTTTTTTAGAAGTTTAAAATTGAACTCCATGCTTTGATGAACCATGACAATCTTTTCCTTTCACCTCAGTTTTACAGCTGCTCAGATGTAGTTATTACTTGATCCCTTTCTCTGGCCTTTTAGAAAATTTGGCTCTATTATGTGCCTGGAAGAATAGTTCTTAGAATAATTTCCAATTGCTTTTCATTCTAAAACATGCTCTGATTAATTACAAGTTGCTTCACATAATTTGCTGGCCCATATTTTTGTTTCACAGTGATTAACTTTTCTTTAAACAGATGGATGCTAATATATCCCACAGCCTTGAAATCTTATATTACTGTGGATCTACCTAAATGAAATCCAGCTTCATCTCAGTAGCATTTGCCAGGTGGTGTAATGCTTTCATTATTTTGTATTGAGATTATAAAAATATCTTCTTTACATGCTTAGAATTGTTCTGAAAAGTTTCTACCCAATGTTCAGTTTATGGCTGGCAAGACTGATCTTAAAAACAAGCTTCATGCATTAAGATAAAATATGAGAAATTTAATCCCTTAACATATTTAATTGCTACTTATGTAAAAAAACAAGCTAGTTGTTGTATTTTTGTTCTTGTAAATATCTATTTTACATCAGAGTACTTTTCTAAAGCACGCTCTCTAGAGCCAATTCAGACTTCCAAATTAAAATAGAAATATTCTACATTCTTAGAGTGGTCCAATAATTTAAAAAATTTAAATCTCAGCAGCTGTTTTCTAGCTCTAATGCAGTCACTTTTTAAAAAAAATAGCAAAATACTCTGAAGTCTGTTTCAGAAGAGGGAAACCAGTGATTAGAAATTCTGACACTATGGGATCTGGGAAACAGCTGGGCAATCCAGCAAAGAAAGATGCAAGTCTCTCTGCACTGAGGTAGCCAGGACTCTAACTGACTTTCACTTGGCTCTAACCAGCTCTCAACCATCTGAGCTCACAGATTACCCAACACTCTACACCTGCAAAGACCTATTCATGAACAATCTGAGACTGGAGTTTATTCTCTGGATCTGTGTGGTTTCTAGATCTTCCTAGATCTAGGTCTTTCTAAATGTCCCCAGTCCTAGGAATCAGGGGCAGAAATAACCCCAATGTTAGTCAAAGGGAAATGTTACACCATCTAAAATCACTTATTCACAGAAGAAATTCTCAGAAGCCTCAGAGACTAAAGGAGAGTGGTACTACTACATTCAGATCCATTTTCCCCCTGCCTTCTATTTTTTGCAGGCTGGAAGCTTTGTGTGCAAGTGAGGAGAGAAAGAATTGCTGTACAGCTGGTGTGTTGCTGTGTCCCTGCAGACAGCTGATATTCTCATCTCCAAGTACAGAACCAGTAGCACTTGCTGTGACACTGACAGAGCACTGCTATAAACCAGGGTCCCTCTAGGGGAAAGGTAGAACAGACGAAATATTGCTTCCTACCAAGCATCCATAACTGAACTGGAAAAAGGTTTTGGTTTGCTATTATAAAACCCATTCAGTGTTGGTGGAGACATTGTGGAGATTACATATAGATAATTTCTCTCAACACTCAGGAAAAAAGGAACTGAATGTTCAGCATCTTGCTTCACTTTATGGAAAATTCTGAGTCTAAATACAAAAATACACAAAAGATAGTGAGAGTTCTTACAGGTGTCATGGTTTAGCAAGGAGCAGCTTTTGCTTGGTAACAGGGGGAGGGGGTTGCAGTGAAGACCCAGTCAAGAGTTTTTGGACTCTCCCCCGGCTCCTGGGTTCAGACCCACCTCTGGCCCGGCTGGGCCAATCTGACACCTCTGTGATCACTATTTAGGGACAGAAATTTGAAGTGCTGGCAGGAGGTGTAAGAGTGGTACAAGATGGAGGTGACCACATGGACAGTCAGAGCAGGAGGAAGGAAGGAGGAGCACCAGAACAGAAACCCCTTTGCAAGCCGCAGTGAGAATGCAGCTGTGCCACTGCAACCCATGCAGGGCCATGGCAGGACTGAGAGCCACCAGCAGCGCTGTGTGAGTGCACTCGGACCAGCAAGGGACTGTGTGAGGAGGTGGCCATGGCGCAGGCCGTGCTGGAGAGCCTGTGGGCCCCAGAGCAGCCCCACACGAGAGGCAGAAAGGAGCTGCAGCCTTTGGGATAAATGCACGCTGGAGCAGCCCATGCAGGGCTGTTGTGTGTGTGAGGTACCCCACGGACTTGCAGGGAGGACTGGTGAGGGGTCTACTTGACCTGAGGAGAGACAAATGGCAGAAGCCATCAGGAATAGACTGACTGAAACCCCCACTCCCTGCCCCCCTGGGCCATTCAGGGCAGGAGGAGGTAAAAACACGGGGATCAGGACTCTGAGCCTGGGAAGAGAGGGAGTGGGGAGAAGGTGGTCTTAAAGGGCTGGTCGGGCTCTTCATTGTTGTACCTCTCTGTGTTTTATTTTGGTTATGTTTTGGGGTTTTATGCTTTAGTTGGTGTTGCATTAAATCACTTTCTGTTTTCTTCCCCAAGCCGAGTAGCCTGGTCTGTTTTGTCCTGAACCTTAAGCGGCAATTAAGCTCTCCCTGCCCTTTGGCAATCCTCAGGTCTTTGGTACTTGAGGCTAATCGTGGTCTTTTGTTCCCTGATGGGCCTAAACCATGACAACAGGCTACAAAGTGTCACCTTAATACTTTCATGTCAGCTGTATGAGAGAATTTACCCAAAGCAAAATGACACCTGTAATTGCTAAATCTGGGGGTGAGTCACTGTGAATTCCCCAGACTTTTCTGCATAGCTAAATTTGTCACAGGCACTGGCCTAACCCACACTTCGCTGAGTCAGAGTCATATGGTCTAAAAATGGAAATGCTGGTGGATAGTATGCTAACAATTTTTTATCAAACTCCGGTCCTGGAAGGTTTGTGTCCTTCACTTTATTCTGTATTTATATTTCAGTCTTACATGAACACTAGAATAAGCTGGTATTGAAGCTAAGGCAATTACACGCTACCCAAGTACCTAAGCACTCACATAGCAACAAGAATATTAGATATCCAAGGAATGCAGTTAGTGCTCTTATCCTGTTGGTAGTACTGCATTGCATCTCTGGGATGTCCCTGCAATCTCCAGATAAAAATTTATCCTTGTACCATCATTGCTTCTTATGACTAATTTACTTGTAAAGGAGGCATAATGAAGGTTCATCTACTCAAATTCTAACTTCACATGTCATTTTTACAGTATCCAAATCTGTTGCTACACAGCCAATAAAGGGGTGGCCTTTCCAGGCACTTCTGCTTGCAGAAGCCTGAAATGATAGAAAAAAAACCCAACAGATTTATGATAGAAACCCACATGCATATTAGCTGTCACTGGTAGCTCTCTTTCCTCCCATGAACATAGGGCATCCTCACAGAGCACTGGAAAACCAGCTCAGTATATGGATAAAAAAACTCCTGCACTTCAATGCTCTGATTAATTGAGCCTAGACAATTGTCCTCAGACTCCCTGTACCTGCATCTCAAGGGCATCTGTTTTCTTTCAAGGATGTAGACATAATACAAGACAAATATGTCTTGTTCTAATATGCCTTAGGCACTTTAGTGCCTTAGACTTAGCAATGCTAAGAGTTTACTGTTTACAGCTCTGTAACCTTTTACCTAAGCCTGTGAGGCAGCATTTCCAGGCCCTCTGCATTAATATTTTTTTCCTTATGCTTCCCATCCTATTGTGCTCTTATGGTTGCTCTCACAGCCTTGCACTTGCAAACCGTGATGGTGGTGTTACAGAACATTCTCATGCTCAAGGACCGTGGTCACTACTGGCATGAGAATCAATGATCTGGATGAGAGGACACAGTGTCCCCTCAGCAAATTCCCTGATGACACCAAGCTGGGAGGACTGGATGATTCCCCAGAAGGCTGTGCTGCCATTCAACGGGATCTTGACCAGCTTGAGAGTTGGGCAGAGAGGAACCTCATGAGGTTCAACAAGGACAAGTGCAGAGTCCTGCATCTGGGAAGGAACAACCCCATGCACCAGTACAGGCTGGGGGTCGAACTGCTGGAGAGCAGCTCTGCAGAGAGAGACCTGGGAGTCCTGATTGATAATAAGCTAAACATGAGCCAGCAATGTGCCCTCATAGGCAAGAAGGCCAATGGCACCCTGGGATGCATCAAGAAGAGTGTGGCCAGCAGATCGAGGGAGGTTTTGCTCCCCCTCTACTCTGCCCTGGTGAGGCCTCATCTGGAGTCCTATGTCCAGTTCTGGGCTCCTCAGCTCAAGAGGGACAGGGAACTTCTGGAGAGAGTCCAATGCAGGGCCACCAAGATGATCAGGGGACTGGAACATCTTCCTTATGAGGAAAGGCTGCGGGAACTGGGGCTGTTTAGTCTAGAGAATTAGAGACTGAGGAGGGATCTCATTAATATTTACAAATATCTAAAGGGTGGGTGTCAGGAGGTTGGAGCATCCCTTTTTTCTATTGTAGCTAGCTACAGGACAGGGGTAATGGAAAGAAACTGGAGCACAAAACTTTTCATTTAAACATAAGGAAAAGCTATTTCACCATTCAGATGAGGGAGCCCCTGCACGGGTTGCCTAGGGACGATGTGGAGGCTTCTTCTCTGGAGGTTTTCAAAACTCACCTGAACACATTCCTGTGTGACCTGATCTAGGTGAACCTGCTTCTGCATGGAGGTTGGACTAGATGATCTCTAAAGGCCCCTTCCAACCCTACTATTCTATGATTCTATGAATCCCCTTTCTCCTTGCTCCTCCCTTTCATTCCTGTTTTTAGATTTCATATGTTTTTATCTATATCAGAAAAAAAATCCAAAGCACAATGCACAAGGAATCAGTTAAGAGCTATTTACATCTTTAACAAATATTATCAAATAATGTATGTGTATAGAAGCACAACAACCAATGAGCGTCCAATGGTGGCATCTAATCACCATACTCCAATCAGAGCTAATAGTATTCTAATTAAGAACAACCCAGAGGGAGTCTGTATGGGTCTCAATGAAAAATATATATAGCATTAGGGGAAAGACATCAAAACTTGACAGAATCATCATCATCACAGCTTGCTGCACTGGACAGAGCCCCCAGAGGAGGTGATTTGTCTGTGACCCTCTTCCTGCTATTTCCAGATAGACACAGGAGAGTTTCCTCTTTCCTTATTTTTTTGTTTTCTACCTTTTTCTTATTTTGATTTATTTTCCCCAAGAGCAGTTCTAACCAGAAAATCCATCAACTCTGAAAGAAACTCATTCATAAGTTTTTTTTGTAAATGAACCAACCTATCCCAACATCTTTCACATAATAGACTCATGGGCTACTCCCCTGCTTCAAGTAGCATAAGCTGTATATTTCTTGCTCTCCAGCAACAGTGATATCTCTGTACACATGCAGATATGTATAAATTCATAGATATTTATTTATGCTTGCAAGCACACTATGCAAAATGGCAAAAGAAAATTGTAATAGTCTTTTGGGGCATACATGTGTTCCAGCACTGATGTTTCAAGAAGAAATCCTTCTTTGACCTATTTTGACTTTCCTAGTGTCCTCTTTTGTCCCTTCTAACTTTATCTCTAACTTCTAAAGTGATTGACACCAGACAGTTATGCAAAACCTTTTTTGTTTTGCCCTTTATACACTTGTGAAAATGAGTACAATGTGCCTTCCTAATGTTCCTCACAGCCACATATCTCCCTTTCTGTCCCAAAAAAAGAAGTAATCATCTTCACCCAGTTTAATTCCTGTCTTCAAAGCAGTTTTGCAGTGTCACACCATGAAGCACTGAACGTACATTCAGACAACTGAAAACAGCATATTCAAGACCAGTATGTCAAATGCATGTTGCAGATGATGAGATGATCACTGTTCACATTGCTGCTCCTAAGGACAGTGCCTTGTCATGTCTGAAATACTCAAGGCTCCTTTGCAGTGAGCTTTCTACTGCAGGCTAGGTCACCTCTAGTATGAGTTTAAGACAGCAAAAGGGCAGATTGTCATAACATGTGGATAGTACCAGGAATACTGAGAAGGTCTTGAGGTAGCAGTAATATTTTTGGCAGTCATAGGAGCAATCTCCTATATGCACCTGGAAAAGATCATTACAGCTTTCTACCTACAAAGTGTTTTCCCTCAAATGATCTTTTAAAATAATTTACATGTCAATGAAGTTGGCCTAAAAGTCTAATAATATCTTGCCACTTCAATAGTTTTGCAGTTCTGCTCTTCCAGTGAGAAGGAGCCTTGCTTCCTCAGCTGCTCCAGGAAAAGCTAATTCAATTCTCACATAAACCTAAATAATTGGTTAGAGGCACAGAAGAATATATTATCTACAAAGTATTTCAGGAAAATATCAACTGAAAAACTGAGCAGAGAATAAGATTTCCACTTGAAAATTTCCACTCAGTTTAATTTAGTGGATTCCAAAGTAGGCAGTCATATATGAAGCACATAGGATTCTTTCAGGTTTTCTCTGTGGTTTCTCCAGGGAAAAGCAAAGACTAGAGACACCTACTGGAGGTAAGTGAGCTGTGCTTCATTTCAGATGCCTATAAGGGTGAGACAATTTTAGATCGGATTTTCGTAAAATCCCTCTCTGTGGGAAAGGCCATATTGTAATGCATCTTTCCCTGCCTCCTGTAGTATTTTATAAATCCTTCTCTGCAGGGAACTGTACGTTTCAGCTGGCGTGTTCCAAGACCTCTCAACTGCTATAAATTTTAACATTATCATGATATACTTACTCTTAACTATTCCTTTCAATAAAGCATGTTTTCTTACTCTCATATCTTAAAATAAGATTTCTAAATGTCATGTTTCAACGAGAGAAGTAATAATTGCAGTTGTGTTATGAAAATCATTGTACAGTTTTGTTTCTTAAAAAGATGGAAAATCAAGCCAAATAACATGAAACAGAAGGCAGTTTCATAGAAAAAGCACTCCTCAAAGTGTTCATAGCAACTGCTGTTATTTCCTAATAACTTACTGACAAAAGTATTGCTGCATAATAACAGAAATTCAGGTATGTATCTACTATAGATTGTATTTTAAAATGTGCATCCATGAATTCAAAGAAGCCACCCTTTAGAAAAACAGCAGATACACTAAAACTATCACTTCAGGACTTTGGAGTCTTTGAAACCTAAAGACTGCCTAAATCAGAGTTCACATTGAAGACCTCATTTTGTTGCAAGGATAACAAACATATCACAGAGGAAACATAAGCTGCTGCATTTCTGTACCTAAGGATTAATTTCCTTTACTTCTTGACCTTGAGTATAACCTAGTCCTATAAGTCCAGCTACATCTGAGGAATGTGCCAGTTTAAAATCAACTTAGGTCATGGAAACAGAGAAATCAAACATATTTCCTCGCTGCCCATCAATGCACAAGAGGTGGTACCCTGCCTTGAGGCTGTAACCTCTGCTGTAACATGGCTCTTTTACTTCCATTGCAGTGCTCAGATTTTCCCAGTCACATTCTTCGTTTTCAAAGCGACCTCATCATTTAGACTGTTCAGATACCAGAAGCTCTAACCTTCATGCTTCAGTCCAGAAACTCCTTATCTTAGGACTGTTTTATTCACTTCAGTCACAGCTTTAGACAAAGTATGTCCACAACAGAAATGTAAACCTCCTTTGTCAATCACAAAGGAAGCTGTCCCGCAAGACTCCACTGCTGCATAGCATACAGTCACTGAAACTGTTGGGAAAATACCGTTCTTAAGGCTGCAATCTCAACAGACTTCTATTGCCTTAGTCTCTTTTGTTTCCACTCCTCTACAACAGAAAAAACACAACACAAAACCAGCACAACAAAACAGCCAACCAACCAACAACAAAACCCCCACAATCATTAAACAACCCCACTAAAATTAAAAACAAAAGAAAAGTCTGAGGTGGTGTTTCAGTGAAGGGGATATTAACACCTGATGGACAGAGGAGACACTGTTACCTCACTTCCGTTCCTGTCCCATAGTCTGAAATCCTATTCATCGTCTTCTTACCATTTCACCTTCATCCCATAAATCAAATATGGGGACATAAAAAAAATTCCTCTCACTAGTAATACTCTGAATTGGGTCATGATCATTGCTTATGCAGAGCTGATGGATTATTGTACTTTTGATTAGATCATTGTTTCAGAAAGACAGCAGTATGACATGCTACATTTCCTCTGATGGACTCTGTTGAAAGTGCAAACACTTGTCTATCCAAGGGCTCTGAACCTCATTTAAAAGCAAACTGGTCATTAGAAATAAAAATGAGAAAAAAAAGGTATCTAGCATCCTGTCAGACATATCATCACATCTTTTGTAACAATTTTGCCTTTTTACCTCCTATGCAAAAAGGGATAGCTGAGAAAATCTTCTGCAAGAACTTGGCTTTCAAAACATTTTCAAGAAATCATATCCTTTTACTCTTTTTCTTTATTTCTTTTTACTTCTTTTTGTTTGCTTTTTTCCCAATCTGTACAATTCCCATGTATTTAAAAGACAGATCTATGCAAGCATGGTCTCCGTAGAATTTCAGAAAGCAATCTGGTGCATTGTCACCTACATTTCCATGTCTTCTAACCTGTCTTTCTGAGTCTTTCTCAAATTCAACAAACTCAGAGGACATCCTTACAAAGGAGTGCTATAACTGAAATTTACCTCAGAACCTCAGTTAATTTTTGTTTCATGTGAGGACAGCAGTTTATTACCCATCTTCATTAGCACATTTATTTAATTTGCTTAGGTAAACTAGCCAAGTGTAAAACCAAATTATTTAAGGAAGATTATAGGATAATAAGGTAGTCAGCATTAGTATAATAATCACTGTAATGTGCAGAATATTGCACATTCTGTGTTTTACTAGAGAAAATACAGCAATGTGTTAGTGAGCAAACTGACTAGAGTTTTCTGGTGGCAGAAATATGCTGGTGATATATTTCACTTTCTAAAGAAGCTTTCCACTTGAAACTTTATTCAGAGAATGAAAGCTCAAACATTTAATTGCATCAAAAGGCATCAATTTACAGAACAAAGTTTAAGTCATTGTCTCAAATAATTCTTTCTGAATGCAGTGACAATCAACACAAGTCAACAAAAAGGATTCCCAATGCATTTTGGATGCTGTGCATCACTATTTGTAGATCCCAAAGGATGGAAAGTCTGATCTTGGAGTAACACTTCATCACCATTAGTGAGCCATCACCATTACAATGAAGTGAAAGGCTAATTTTTGGAATTTTTCACCAGTGGAATATTCATATTTAAGTCAATTATAATATGAAATTATTTTCTCAACCCATCTGCATGCTACATGACATTAACTAACTGAAGAATGGACACAGACAATATCATTGGAACAAGATCACCTTGTATAAAACATGGGGATACATCATGTCTCTCTGTGAGACTGTCTTACTTCAAAGCAGTTCAAAGCAAAACAGTTAATAAATTCAAATACATATGAGAGTTTAAAACACAGCTCTTACTTAAGCTGATCTTGTAAGGTTGAATGTATGTAAAATAGTCCTAGATGAGAGTTATAAATTCCATTCTCACATAGAAGTCTTTTTTTGTTTGTTTGTTTCAACTGACTGATGTGTCAGTTTAATTTTCTGTATTTTAAATGGAAGTAAAAAAAGCACACAAAAAGAAACAAGAGTTGCCACTTAGGTACCTCAAAATTCCCACTTCAGCAATTGGTTTCTCTAGAGATATCTCTTCTCACGCCTTGCAAAAATGCTTCAGGATCTTTGTCATTATCCCTTACTGCAAACACTTTATAAATACAAATATATTCTTGCATATAGAGATTTGTTTTCTTTATACATTTATTTTATCTATTTTCCATATGTGTGTATATATATATTTCCACATATATGTACATATATCTGTTTAAAATGCTTTTCTTGAATTTGGCTCATCTGTATACCTGGCATTTTTTTGGTACACTTCACTTGCCTACTGAGCAATTTCCCTCCTTTTCATCTTCCTACTGAAAGAAAAGGCTACTCTGAAATAGCTGGAACGGAGCCTTCAGCATCATGTTCCTCTCTTCCTGCTATGCTTTGTATTTCCTTATTCTCTATAGAAAAGTACATCAAGAAACAAGGGTGGATATAGTGTAGCAGCAACATCGAAACTATTTAAGCCTCTCAGAAGCATCATACCTTCCACATAAGACAGAACAATTAGGAGATGAGAGATGGTAAGAGCCAACACTGATTTTTAATAACATGCTGTGATTCATTGGGCTACAGAAGATGTAAAGTTCATTGCTCAGACAGTCAATAAGTAGAGCTAGACAAAGTACAGCACAAAGCTAATTTCTAAATAGAATTTTAAGCAATCATTGTTTATCATTTTGCCAGCCACAGACTTTAATGTCTTTGAGGCCTGTCTGGAACAACTTGGAGGATCAATCAACAGCTACCCATTAAAAATTACTTGTCTTTTCTTTAGAAATAAAACTTACATAGATGATTTACAAGTCAGAGAAAAACAGTAAATGTCAGAAATTAGGTCTTGTCCTTGCCTCATGTCCAGTCTTCCCAAACAATAGACTTGTTCCTTCTTGTCCTCACTTGCTTCTGGCATGTTTGTGGTTTTTTAAGGCTATATTCCCAGTGTTTGACCTCCAAACAAACAAACTAAGCCAGTCAGGAAACCTTAGTAACAGGAAACTTAAATCCATCAAAGAATGTGTCATCTCCATCTTTAAGTCAAAAAAAAGTTGCCCTTGATTTCATAAAATGTTCGGTACTTTCCCTGCATGCTCAGTTGCACAGCAGTTAAATTCTGCCTTTCTTTAGCAGTTGTTCATGCCCATTCCAAATGTGGATACTTATTAATGAATTAACTGAGTGATTCGTTTTCAAAGTCAGCAGCAAAGATCAAACCAAAAGAAATTAAATTATACCTTTTTCTATTGACTGTAACATAGAAAGGAAATGTCTAACAGCAAAGTCTTCCTGGAAGCAAAAAAACCTCTCTGATACTATACATGAAAACACCTCTTTCATAATAAACAAATCAACAAAACTTTATTGGGTTCTCAACCAGTAAACTATTCATTGTAAACCAGTAAACCAGTTACCATTCATTGTAAACCAGTAAACATTCATTGATCTGGAAAAATGTAAGATCATGAATGTTACCCCAAAGTGCACTGCAGCTGTAAACAGATGTTTCTGCTGAAGGTTTTTCCTAGTCCAATGACAGGAATTACACTGGAATAGAGAAATCGCATCTTTCCTGAAACAAGAAAGAGGATCATCCCATGAGATTGTTGCAATATTATTTATATTGGGAAATAATAGCATACTACATCAATCAAATTAGATCCTTTGGTTCTCTCCAGGTAACCTACACTGTCAGAGGATATTGTATTTGATTTTTAGTGAAACTGCATTTCTTGAAAATACAAAAAAAATCACTTGAAATCATTAATGTTATCATAAGTGGATGGGAATTTTTAATTATGTCTCTTGCATAAAATAAAACATTCTACTATGCAAAAAGAAAAAAAAAATCCCTGTAAAACAAAGTTATGTGAACTGCTGTGATTACAGTTTCTCCATATACTACACAACTGGCCTATGTATACTCTAGGTTAAAGCATCAAGTTACTGACTGAACTTCAGTTCAAAGCTTGGATGGTGGCACAGAGAACTGTTACCTCAGAGACTATGTGTATAGTGATACCACAGAGCTACAGAAAGCATTGCAGATCACATGAGGACAATTATATTGTACAGTGAACCATGAATAATTTATCCATAAGAAGGCAAACAAAAAAAGACTAGTACTTTTAGAAAATAAAAATGAAAAACATAATCCCATAATTCCCACATAATCAATAGGAAAATATTTGTTAACATCACAACACTTGGCCATGTCTCAGCCTGCAAAAAAAACGTAGCTCCTTAGTCTCACTAGGAAACCGGGACACATTCAAACAGGTCCAGTGGAGTGTGGCAAAATATGCATCCTACAGCGAAGCATAAAGGGCCAGTCCAGAGGTGTGTCACAGGATGGTTTTCACAGACAGGTTAGTATGCAGCCAGGCTGAGGAATAAGGGGTAACATTTCATCAAATTATTGGACTAAGAGGAAATAAAAGTATTCTAAACCAGTAATAAATTAATAGTAGGAGCAAGGAGGAAAACCAGTTCACTGTACCCAAGCACAGTAACAACATTGGTAATTTGTTAAATGTCCATTTCAGATTTCAGCATTACATTTTATGTCAGTACTGCACCAAAAACCATATAATTTAAGCATCTGAACAGAAACATAGCAGAAGACATTAAAAAGTTACTCTTTCTTTCAATTTGCTTACACAGCTCATAGAATTTTCTCCAAAATTGTCTGCAAAATTATTCAGCATTTCAAAATCTGACCCTGTCAGATAACAACCAAACATTAGTGTCACTTGCTATTTGGAAACCCCGAAGAGCTGTGTATTTGGCATTGCAGTCTTTCTTCTAATGTCATGAGAGAGCATTAGTGTCCTGTGCGTTTTCAGGAGAGAGATGGTACACCTTGAGACTCTCTGCAACCATAAAAGGTTTCAGTCACATTTTTGCAAGAGTAGATATGATATACACCAGTAGGCTGTCCAATTTTTGTCTCTGTAAATTATTCCTCTTTAGTCTTTACAGAGGGTTCAGTCTTTGCTCTAAAATGTTCTTTAACCCAACAGCTATATCCCTCAGAAGAAACCTCAGTTCATTGGTAGTAGTGCCTTTGTCCAATGTTCCACCTGAAGTATGCAATGCAATGAAAAAAATGCTTTTATTGCAACCAAGATGGTCTCACTCAAAACGCACTGAACTCTTCAACAAGTGATTAGCCCAAAACTGTATGCAGCTTGGGCAGAGTAGCTACATGTGTGTTTTGGAAAGGAAAAGTATTATGCAAGCAGGTTGATGACAGGTTTAGTAGTATCTGCTTCTCATGACATTTAGCAGCATAGTCAATTTCCGAGTGCATCCATGTCTAGAGCATGCTATGTTCTCAGCAGGCTACATTTTGAACGGTGTGGGGATACTACATCTACAGCTTTCCAGTAGCAGTTGTACACTATACATTCCAGTGTCAGAGTAACCTGATAGAAAGCTGAGCAAGCTAACCTAATGTGAAAGGCCTACCAGAACTACTTTTGACTGCTAGCTTATTGCTTAATTTATTCCCCATTCCAATGCAGAAAGAGCTTAGCAATATTTTTTTTTCCACTTGCTGTTTTGGTCTTACTTTCTTTGTGCAAACAGCATATTAAAAAAGAAAGAAAAGATTTCTATTCGGGACTGAGCAGGTAGAATGGGAGATGAAAGGACTTCAGCTATTTAAAAACAAAATGGTTTGGAAGTTTATTTCAGAACTGATGTTATTTTCTAAAGATAAATGTCTTGAAGGGTTAATGCTATTCCCCAAATAAAGGAATCAGTAGTGAAAGGATTTGCTTGAGTTGTTCTGAAGTTAAATTTGTTTCTTAAAGGGAAAAAAATTCATTTTAGACCAAGTCAAATACATTTTTGCTTTTCTTCTTTTATTGTGGTTGTTATGACAAAATAATTTTTCTTCCCTTAGCTCTAGCCATCCTTCCTCTAAAAATAGCCTCTTGGAGACCAACAAACAAAACAACATTGCTGATATTTTGAAAAAAAATCCCTAAAATAAAGAAAAAAACAACACAACAAAAAAAACCCCCAAAGTGATTCTCTAAAACCCTTTAGAAAATCCAAATCAAGTGAACCTTTATTTATGAACTGAGGAGCGCCCTCAGTGACCTTTACACTACCCTAGTACCTTGTTCCAGACATTTTGCACTTTTTAATCATAACGTCTCAGCTTTCACACTGAACATCATGTAGTAGATGCTAAATCTATCATGTTGGCTAAAAAACTGATGGATTAATGATGATAATGATAACAATGATGACAACAAGATGAAAACCCTAAACTGAAATAAAGTACCAAAACATTAGTGTTATGGCAAGTTTCATGCTGAGGCCCTGGGGGAAGATCATTCCGTTTGACTCAACATTAATGTGGCCATTAGAGTAGTAATTTAAATTATTTGCAATACCATATCTTTTGTTAAGTGTATTACAAAGTCGAAAAATTACACTAACAGATATGGTATTCATTAGATAAACAACTTCCACCTTTTTGGAAAGAAACCTTAAAAACCAAATGTGGCCTGTAGGACTGAGGCTGTGTGCTGCTGCCCTCCCAGCACGCCAATTCTAGCATGACAGCACGCGTCCAACGGAAGACAACAACATTAAGATAACACATAAACAGTCTCGTTTTCTCACATCACTATTGTCTTTGATGCACTTTTTGGCCTCACTTATGTTGTTCAGGAGATCCCTTAGCTTTGTCCAGCTTATAACCAGAAAAGATTGTACAAGCTTCACATCTAGTATAATGGTGGACCTTTACAACAGCATAAAAGTGAAGCACAAGCACAGTGACAATTTTGCAGATAAACCTCAGACTTATTCCTCATGCCAATTCTTCCCTAAAGAGCTATTTTCAGGTTTTCATTTGTCTTTCCAACCTACTATAGATACCTGGAGTTTAAAAAACCTTGCTGGCTATAGTGAAGGTCACAGACTAAAAAGCACTGTTCAGGAGCAACTGGAGAGAAGATGCAAAATAATGTATTGCTGCAACTGAATTGCATTTATATCTTTAATGTCTGATTACTCTTTTGGAAACAAAAAGTGTACATAAGAAGACTTCTATACTGTTGACAGACTCATATGCAGCAGTTTCTCCTATTTCAGTGATATTTGCTACAATTACATTCATTGCACCTGTTTCTTCATGCTAACTATTTGTCTGCTTACACAATGCTGGACAGTGTACCAATAGAATTACAGGCAGGAACAGCCTTGGTCTAAGCAGCTGAGAAGTGGGAGTGGAGGCAGCACTGGAGCTCTGTATGAAGAAAACAAACTGACTAAGTCAGTGTTCTACCGAATGCAATGTAAGGTAAATAGGAGCAGATAAAGGGATAGTCCAGGTATGGCCCAAAGCTGAGATAAAGAGTCTGCAGAGGAAAGAAAGGCTGGAATAAGCTACCAGTCCACATAAAATATGGAATGTCCATCCTGAACTGCTGTTTCTAAATTGTCCTATCACAGATGGGCTCATTACAGCTGCTTCAGCTCACTGAGGTCTCTAGCAGTCTTCTATCTGCAGAATTTTTTGTCCACAAAGTTCATTTTGGGAGACTTGAAGGGATTAAAAATGCTAAATCATGTGTTATAAAAAATAAACTGGTTTTTGCACTCCATGTAAATTTTCTGGGGTTTCATCCAAAACTGCACAGTATCCCCCATGCCCTAACTCAGGCACACTGCATCAGTAAGGAAAGTACAGATAACAAAAATTGTCATTCAGGTAACTATCAGACAGATTTCAAATGCTGACTAGATAACAGAAAAGGTTTCTAGGAGCAAGTTTTAGAAAAAATACACTTTGTTTTCATAGTCAGGGACTCGGGTACTTGGTTCTTCCTCTCTGTGTCTACCAGGATTTTTAACACAGATATTCTGTTCTGGTAACTGTCATTCATAAAACAACACTGTAATAGGTATGCTGCCATCTATGACTTAGAGAAATTCTGGAGACACTCTCAAAATATGGTGGTCTAAACTAGACTCTTGCAGTGTCAGCAATCATGAACACACATGGGAAACTAAGCTATCATTGCATGTCCAGCCTCTCCCTTGGTTTTTCAAGCAGAATAGCAATTAAGCAGAGCTGACCTAACCAGCTTGTTCAGAAGACACTAATGAAAGTGTACTTTAAAAATCAAAATACTGTGAAAAGAAATCCCATCGAAAAGTTTCTATGATCTTCAAGCAATTACCCACAAATATGGCTATCTACAGAAAAGAAATTACTTCATTATCTTCTGTTTTGAAAAGGCAGCTACTGGGTCAAGTAGTCGCTGTAGCAGATAAAAAAATAATATGACTGCCGGCAACAAAATTTGGTCACAATATAGAAGAGAAAACAAGTTACCTCTTATAAATGCATCAGGTTTTGAATGGGAGCTTGAATTCTGCTTCTACTGTCATAAAGGTATTAATGGATTTTAAAAACCTGATGAAATCTGACTTGAATATTTCAGCACAGATGTGCACCGATAAAAGACCCCAGTACTTGCTTTCTTAGAGTCTTAGAGTTATACAGAACATAAGACAGACTTAATTTGTCTTTACTTCTGCCTCTTCTGCCGTACATTGCTAACACATACTCAACTGCGAGGTGCTCCAGCAGCTACTCAGCTTCTTTCTTTCACCTATATTTACTGACATGACAATATACACATGCTGTGAAATCTTTTATTATTCTCTCTTTTAAAATTTGTCAGTTTGTGCTTGGCCTTCCAGACACTACTTATTCAGTCTGCATCTACTTGGAAGTCTCCTTTCTGAGCCTTTTCTCCACTGTGAACTCTAAATTTCTTTTTCAGATCACTTCAGATCCTACGTTTATTTCTCAGTCAGTCATATTGCAGAGTGCTGCCATGCACTTACTGCTTCCATTTACTTCCATTTCTGTTTTGAGAACTGAGGCTCTAGCAGGGCATGCAGAAAACATCTTGACCTTTCTCTAGACCAGGATTCTGCCTTCCCCCATTCCCAGAATAATTTAGAGATGCCACACACTGACTTAACACTTCTTCATAGATAACTGTTTCTCCTCTTCCTAACCTTGCTTAGGAGTTCAGTAACTGAAGCATGTGCCAATATCCATTCTTTATAGACAAAACCTCAGCATTCCTTTCTGAATTTTGGAAGACATTGACTGGGATATAAGCACAGTCTTGTCAGAGAATTTGAGACTCAATGCACTTTGTTAAAAATCCTGCTTTCTTTTGTCATTTATGTACTAAACACTTGCTGCATGGCACTAAATCTGCTTAAATTTATGGATGACTGTTAGAAAACACCCAACAACATTGTATCCGATAAGTCCATTGTCTTGCCAGTGCAGAACTCTTCTATGTAGTTCAGTCTCAAAGCACACACTGTAAAGTTTTAGATAGTTCAGAAGACATGAGTTCCACTCATTGCTTCTTAAGAGCATCTCGTCTGCAAGTAGTCATTACTGATATAATACTAGTCATTAATAGTTTTGCCCTCTTCTCTTTTGGGGGTTGCTCTTGGAGTTTTTGTGGTTATTTTTACTGATCGTGATCTCCTCCATTAATTTAGACAGTGAATCTATGTTTATGTGCACCAGCTTGGTTGTCATCACACAGAGAGATAGTCACAAATCCTAGGCAAGATTAGACATTTCCTCTGGTGAATGAAGATAAATTTGCCCAGTAAGTACTAAGCTCGCGAGTTTTAATTTTACTGCACCTCCTCCACCTGACTGCATTAAGATTCTGGGTATATTAGGCTTCTTAACCTAAAATACTTTCTATGAGTATAGTCCATATTTCCTAGAGACCTTTGTAGTCAGTTTATGTACAATTCCCTTTTTTAAAAAATAATTTACTATAAATCATCTCTACTTAGCTCTTGATCTTTTCCTGGTTTTGCTCCACAGGCTTCAATTATATCTAAAAGCCTTTTCATCGCCAAGCAACGTAGGTGGTACTGCCTGTATCAGTCTAAGATAGGGTGTTTTAGTATTTACACCATGCCACTGATTTTCGATTTTACTCATATTCACCATTAAATTATCAGTCTGCCTCCCAAGTATTGTTATTTCACTTTGCATCCTGGTATTTTTCACTGAGTACATTTTACAAGAAGTATATGGCTCTGCCACTTCTGTACAAGATTTTACACAATTATTTTAACTTGCCAGGTGTTTTTACATTAGGTATATTTGAGAATTAGTTCTTAATAGAAAAAACAAAATAGTATATCTAAAAAGCAATTTTTTACTCAAAGTAGTTCACATGCTAAGTTTATTAGATAGCTTATCTCCCAGTAAAGTATCTGTTTTTCACTAGTCTTAGCTGGATTTGTTTGCTGAGTTTCAAAATATCCATTTATTTATGTATTCTGTCAATTTCTATCTTTTCCCATCCAAAACTGTCTTTGGTCTAGTTACATCTATTGAAGGCCTGTTTAATTTATCATTCCACTATGCCCAACTTCTCTTCCATTAAAAGATGTTTGTGTGTTATATTTTACTGAAGACATGATCAGTTTAAATAATTAAGACATGAGTAAAGGCAATTCTACTGTATTACTCGGCACTCTATTATGGATAGATGATTCCCAGTAGAAAGTGGTCATACAAAGTGCAGTTCAGGTCCTTGTTTTAGAAACACAAATAAAATAGGGAGGCGTGGAAGGTAGTGTTAATTTGTATAGTACTGAGCCAGTCTAGCAGCTCCATAGCAACCCTTTTCCTAGGTGCTGTACGGGGAGGAGGGGGGCGGAAAGGACCTGTACCAAGAATCTGTACAAAGGATCGGATTAGCCTTTAGCTGTCTGCAACATGCTAGAGACAAAAATCTGCCTGAGCTATATTCTGTGTTTTCCAAAAGCAGCAGTTTTAGATGTGCAGTTATAACTGCCCATGTCTGCTGTTTTGTTTTGTGTTGTTTTTTTTTTAACATCTATGCTCTATGTTATAGAGGAGATTAAATTAATTAATGTCATGGTCAGCTTTCATGTTACAATTGAAAAAAAAAAACCTCTAGGTTAGAAAAGCCAGTTACTAGCCTCCCAAAAAGGACAACTAATTATATTAAACCAAGTAAAGGACAGGCTGCCTTATAGTGGGAGTTGTTTTAGTTATACTGATGGCAAACAATCAATAATCAGAAGACATAGATATACAGAAACAATTATACATCCAATATCAAGTAAATCTGCCCAGCTCTGAGAAACATAAAAATTCTGCCTGGAGAACTAACAAGTTTAATTTGAGGCTACCATCATTCTTGTATTCTATGCAATTATCTAAAATATGATCATGCAACAGTAAGAGTTTCAAATTCTTGATTAAGTCACTGCTTGTGTACTGTTCATTGCTCCACACTTCTTCCCCTCCTGTCATAAAATTATTAATTTTTTTACTTATATATTAACTTATCATTTATATTAGCTCAGTATCCTATATGAGTTCTGTACAAAGCCCACAAAAACTGTATAGTTTTAAACTTGAAGTGTAGAAATGGATATAAAGTCAGCCATCTCCATCTGTCCATCTTAATCTCTCAGTTCAGTCAGAGACAGATACACATCATCAATTCCTCTTCATAGCTCTTAATCATTCAAGACTGGGGAAATATAACCATTTCCAAAGCTGACTGTAAAAATCATTCACAGAGTTCTGGTCCTATGAGGACACCTAGTGAGCAATTCCATATAGGAATAAAATTGTAACTATTCCTACAACATACGCTATGAACAAAGATTTTCATCAAGCCTTTCATTGTAGACAGATGTTATTGTTATTACTGTTTGCATTACAGCAGTTTCTAAAGCCAGGCAGTAGCTGAAATAGTCTCCCTATATGCTTTCTGTAAGTGCACAGGAAAGAGAAATCTATGTCCCAAAATTTTACACTCAAGGGAAAATTATCTCATGTATGTTCACAAGCACTTATACAGTCTGGTAACCTAATTTTAAGGTACGTTGTAAATATTTATCCCGATATTATTCCTGTGACTACCATGGGACTGTGACAGCAGGCTTCTGCTGGAGTAGGATCCTTCTGGAGGGCTCCCTAGGCGGAGGTGGGAGCAGTCAGTTGCAAACCAGGTACATCTGACACAGGGAGTGCTGCACAGAGGAGGGGAAACATGGGGACAGGAGAAGGAATATGAAGAAGGTCGCATCCATTTCACACAGACTGCACAAGACTGAACAAGTCTGTATTCACAGAGGAAAAGAGAATGACATTGAGACCCAGAGCTTCATCCAGCAACCCTCTGGATTCAGTTAAGAACAAGGCTTGGCATCAAGATGGGCTTTCTCTCTTTTCTTTTTTTTTCCAGAGTGATTCTTTGGGTCATTGCTATATTTCAACCTGCGATTGTGATCACTGGCTTGTTTATTAGACTGAAAAAGTGGAGTAGAAAAAACCCTCTCAATGTTAGGAGAATTTTGATAAATCATTCCTATGTTTGACCCTCTCTAGCTATAATATATGCAAGCTTTGTATCAGAAGAGCAACTACAATCAACAGATGATCAGGTATAGAGGACCCTAGCTACAAAGTATGTCATAAAATCTTATTGAAATTTTAAAGGAAGGAAATATTTCAAAGAAAGTATGTTACATTGTGTCTTCTTGTAACATCTTGAAACTTGGAAGATTTGGAAGCATACTTCATTCAGCCTCCAAAGAACAAATTGCATTTTGTACAGTACATAAATAACACATTTATTGAATTGTGTACAAAACCACATTTCCCTAGAGTTCTTTTTTTCAGTCTGTGCAGGCAGTAACTCTCTCATTGAAAGGTTACGTTTTTGAGATGCTGAGACTTTTTTCATTTAGTAAGGCCCCCAACACTGTTTTTAGAAGTATTAATTGATAAGGCCTCCAATTTCCACCTAATTAGTGCACTAGCCAATTCCTCCAGATCCTCACTAATATTTAAGTAGTTGCCAGGTAATTCAAGAAGCTTCATTAAAAACTGAAAGGAATTCTACAGAAGGAATTTTTGCTTTACCTCATGGTATGAGTGTATGGTATCCAAAATACCTGAAAATTGTGTGAATGGAAAAGTTCAAATAGATAAACGCTTTACAAAACATTTACACTTTCAAGAAACATCTAGTTTAGAAGTGGTAGGTCTGTCATTATGCTGAAAATCACCCCCTTATGTTAGTGGAACTAGCATAAAACAAAGGAGTTAGTTTTATACATTCGAAAAAAAGTTAATTAGGTATTGTTGGAGAAATATCTTTCTTTTCCATTCACAGAATAACCTGTAACATGTTTATGTGGAAATAAATACAATTTCAGAACGAGTAAGGAAATTCTGAAAGCATATTTTCTTTTTTTCTAGCACATAAGCATTGAAAATTAAACAGAACTTGCTGAAATGACTGTCTGAAAATATTTTGATAAACTTCAGAAAAAGAGATTTGATGCTGATTTAGGTAACTATATTAAACATCTGAAAGACAATTGCCACTTTATATTATTTGATGAGTTATTTTATAAACAGCAATCTAGAATAAGTTTATTATCCGGTATTGTTTCTGTCTGAGAATTTTTTAAGTTACCAACAGACATTCATAGTTACTTTAAAAAGCTAACATCTGTGAAATTAAAACATTTATAACAATGGCTGCAGAGGTACTTTTGTTATGAGTCTTCTTCAATAGTCATGAACAGTCAGACGACCCAGAAATATTATAGACCTATAATGAAGCGACAAGTGAACACTAGAAAGAACTGCACAGAAGTTAAATAATTCTGATATCAACTCCAAAATTCAGTATCTGCACCTATTTTATTAAAGGAAAAAAAACCCCTCATTCATCACCAAAGCGTCATTGATTTCACCCATCACAAAGCCTACAGCATTTAAAAGGCACCTGGCAGTTTCAAAGAGCTATCTCAGGCAGGAGCTACTCAATCATAAAAATTAATGTCTCCTAAGAGGCTTTGAAACAGTCACCCTTGGCAATCATTATACAGAATGGGTAATATACATAGAGCTGCACATCGAATGATAATGTCTTATTTTATTCTAAGAGAAAGGTTAAAACATGACCTCTCATTTTACATAACATCATTTACAAAACTCTTACTTGATTAAAAGAGTACTTAACATCATCTATGTCTAATCTAGTGTGTTTTAAATTTCCCAGAACAATAAATATGAAGATCAAATAAGCTGAATAATGAAGGACTTCTTTCTGTAAGAACAGCCAAACCACCTTTGCTACATCACCTGATGTAGCCCAAGCCCCCAGTTTTCCTTTTATTTCTGATTTCATAGCATGGCCAGACAAGACCCAGACAAGCTGGATTAAACTATTCCTGCCCTCACTGAGGTACCTCCCGCAACTGTGTTTGAAAAGGTAACATGCTGTGCCCCCATTAAGCTATGCAAGTCAGAGTAGTATAGTTGAAATGGCTGTTTACCTGAAGTAGTGAAGGAAATGCTCCCACCATCTAATTCTACTTGCAAATCTATGAAAGCATCCAATGCACCTCACAGGTGAGGAGGGATGTCATCCTTTGTAAGCAGCACATCATCATGGAAATGAAGAAACGTAGGCAAGTGAAGCTTAATTCAGGCACATTGCTTTGCAAATGCAGCTTTGCTGTTTCCACAGTAGGCTCAGATCCCTTTGTGTGAGGCAGAACCAGTGGGGATCCCAGGGATTTTATGCACCCCATTCTTGCAATCCAAAGTGCTGGGAAGAACAGTGTGGGGAGGCTCTGCATGAGGTGACACAGGTCAGAGAGGGTTTTTAAAATCAGTCATACTATCTCTCAGGCCATGGATTTCAAAGCCTCCCTGAAGCCTGTTTCTTCAACTTGCTCCCTCAAAACTTCAGGTCAATGAGGTCACTAAAGCAGGTGCGGTCACACAACAAGTGCAAAGATCTAGCTTGTGTTCATTGCTTCACCTGCCTTCACACTTCTATTTGAGAGCACTGAGGAGTAGAGAAACAGGAGATACTTGATACGGTTATGCAGGATCCAGCCTATGTTGCACTGAATCTGAACAAACCTTTTGGGACATGACTGTCACAGGAGGATTTATTTGCTTCACTTAAGGATGGGCCTGAGCTGGCCATTTGTATTTGCTCCAGCATCTCTCCTAAGCAAATCCACACCTGTTTTTACAAGAACTATTGTTTTCATGCTTTTTGTCTGCATCATTTTATCAAACTACTCACTTCAGTACGGCTGTTTCTACTCATCTGACAGTCTACTTCCATTTTCTTTGCTATTTACCCAGTTTTCACTACAGCTGAAACACCCGAGTATTCACCATTACAGTAGCATATACCAATGACTCCTTTTTGCAGCAATCATATACATCTTAATGCCAACCATAGGAAACAGAAGCAGCAGCAATCCTTCCCTTGGCTGTTTCCAAAGCTGAATGCATTATCTCCTCATTAGACTTGTACTAAGCTATGGCATTAAAGATGGGATTAAAACACCTTCAGTACAACCTATAGCATGCAATGATATTGGTCTTTTTGCAGTCATCATTTATGTATGTGTTGGTCTCAGACTTTCATTGATTTCAATGAAAATATCTTGCATTCAAGTAATGAAAGCCATATTTTAATCCATTATGAATGAACTTTAACAAATTTCAATATCAACTACAGCTAAAAAAAGACATGCAAAAATCAGTTACCAGGGAAAATAAACATGCTAGATTCTAAAGGAATTTTATTTGCTAGTGTCCATAAACAAGAGTATTTTCATCAACATTAAAATCTAATGTGCTTATCACAACTTAGTTTGATTTCATACCCCCATAGATATTTCCCTGTTTGAAGTAAGATTTTTACTGTTTTATTTGTTCTTGTGAGTATTTTTTTTTTAACTCAATTAGGATTTTTTTTTTCCTATTCATTTTAGTTAATTCTCTTTGTTAGCTGAGAATTTGAGCTCATGCTCATTTGCCTTCCAGAGAACTATCAGGATCACAAGTGTGGAGAACTGAGAAGTGAGAATGAGTGGAAAAAACAAGAAACTTTCTCAAACTTCAGACAGTATCTTGTTTTAATTTCTCTCTTTAACCACAGCTATGTTCTGTTACAGTAAAGCAAAGCACTCACGGGAAAACAGAAATGGTAAAATCATGTACTTCTAAAAATTATGAGTAGGTTCTATATATAACTCTAGGCACACAAAAAAAGGAGACGCATTCAGAATATGAAGCCAGGAAAACTAAAGTATTAATCACTTACAGTATGGCACAAGAAAAATCACAAGTTTGAGTAAAATTTTCAAAAGAGAATAATCTCACATTTATTGAGAGGAGAACTAGACTTTTTGGTTTTACAGAAAGCAAAATGGATCCAAAAAGTTTTCTACAGTTGGTAAACAGAAAATTTAAGCACCCTTAAGAAGTAATATTCCAAATGAAATTTTGCTTTCAAAAGCCTAAGATTTTATTTTAAACTATTTGAAGTGTTATTACTTCATTTAAAACTCCTTTCAGCTTTTTTGGTAAAGTAAAACACAGCTTCTCAAATCAGAAGAGAGCTTTTTCAAAGCAAAATCAAATCATCTTCCTCTGTAAACATCAAAATAGAATGTAAATTGTTTTATTTTGCTTGGCCTTTATCTAAACAAGAAATCATTGACATGGGCAAGTTTCCATAAAACATTTGCGTTTAACAAAAACATTTTTTATGGAAAAACTTTATCTCCAAAAATTTCTGATTAGCGCTAATAACACTGTCTTTAAATTAAAGTTAAATTAGCAGCCAGCTATATCCCAGGTTTTCATAATTATACAAATACCTAAATACACAGATAGTCTCCAGTTGAAATATTTTAAAGTACATAAATGTATTTGGAAATATTTTAAAGTAGATAAATTGCATTTGGAAATGAGAATGAATCCTCTAATCCTTTTAGATACTTTTGAGAAATTAATTTCAATCTTATTTTGCCATCACATTTTGAACCACATTTTGTTTCCTTTTTTCTCAGAGAATATGCTGAAAATTCTCATTTTAAGCTCAATATTTTAATTTTTTAATTGTACTCTATTTAATGGAAAGTTGGTGTGGGAAATCCTGGCAACTGTTTCCCAGAACAGAATGTAGGAAAACTTCACCATTCATGTTGGACTGTGTTTTGTCATTCCTTCTCGACAACACAGAATCACATCAGTAGCTGGACTAATGGATCATTAGGGAAGGATAGAAATATAAGCACAGTTGGCTCTTCTCTACTCTTGGCTGCCTTGCTTGTTCTAAACAAGTAATCCATCTGTTGTTATTTTCCAAAACTTAGAGGAGGAACTAATAACGAGAGCTAGGGAGCTGCTGTTGCCATGAACCCTCTGGCTGATGTAAGCTGCCTGCTCTATGTGTCAACCTAGTTCCTGGCAACTGACAAAAAATACAGCCAGCGTTTCTAAAATAGCCAGCACTCTTCATCTATCTAGGTCTAGGTTTTGCAATATTGTAGACCATTTAAATACTTTGAAGTGCAGTAAGAGCACATTATTCTGCAGTTTGCTACAGTATAATGAAAACCAGAGAAACCGAACTAGAACAAAAAAAAAAAAAGCAGAGGAAAGAGAACAAGGGTGTGTATATAAAGGTGTGACTAGAACTATTACAGCCAAGTTTCAGGAAGAAATATCCACCTGCATCTAGACAGGCTGGATCCACCTCACTGACCTGTATATCTTAGTACATAAATCATCCATGTTGTTCACATTTCATTTTCATTCTGCTGGTCTGTGCAGCTCCACCATTCAGCATTTCCTATCTCGTTTTAGACAATGAAACCAGTACCTCTACTAACATCAGCACCAGCTGTCATAATCCAAAATGGAATGGAATATTAGGAGAGAAGGATGGAATATTAGATAATACTATTATTAGAAAACAAGGCTAATAGTTCTAATTAGTTCCATATTGAGATTATCTTAACACATTTGTTCTGCCTTCAGCTTCCAGGACATCAGTCCTCTTCTCAGACTCAGCTCACAGAGCCTCCTGGGAGCCAGAAGGGCCAGGACATGTGTCAGAGTTGGACATCAGCACTGTTGCCAGAGGTCTTCATTGACAGCTGTATGGGCTATGACTACCAGAGTCCTTTAACAAGGTCTTGACAGCCCTCTCTACTGCTTGGAGAAGCCCTTGGTTAATGCCATCAGACCGAGGGTATCCCTTCTCCCCTGGAATCTCAGGGTACCCCTAGGAGAGCTCTGTCCCTCCTTTCAGCATCTCCCTTCCAGCTCTTTGCAAGGCTTTCAAAGGCCTGAGCACACACTGCCTGGGCATTGACTTTCATCAGGGATGTGGGGAATTGCTCCTTTGGAGACTTACTCCTTCCCACTGCTCCCTGCCTCCCCAGTACAGGCACCAGCTGGCATCACAGCACAGATGTATGTTTGCTGCAGTGCTCTTTCCTCCTCCCAAGCTGGTTTCCTGCAAGAGAAGGAAGGGAAAGACATGAGCCCCTCCCCCTGCCCTTGCTCAGCAAGCAACCCTCCTGGAGCTGACAGGGGTTGTGGCATCCCTGCAAGCAGGACTGTCTTCTCACGTCCCAGGCAGCTCCTCTCCTTGGGGACAGCCTGACTACAGGGACTAGGGGCCCATGGGCCATTCCCTTTTTAGGTCTGGTGGAACCAAAGAAAGGACACAATGTGTCAGGTACAAGGATCCTCATACACATTGTCTCAGGAAGAAATATCTCCCAGTCTTTGCAGTGGGAACAAGCAAAGAAACTCATCCCCACTCAAGAGAGCTTTGGCTGTGTCTCCAACATCCACAGCCACCTGACATTTTTGGGGGAGGGACATCTGAGTGGAGCAGAACTCTGTTCTGCCATGCCCTTGAGACATGCTTTTCCTCCATGTATACCAGACATTTCTGTCTAAAAATGTTAGAGGAAAAGTCCTGCTAATAGTGAGGAACCTCTGTAGATAGAGAACTTGTCTATACTACACAGGTCTATTTGGGGAAGTTGCAAATAAAACAGCATATGAGTTTCCAATGCATTTTTTTCTTTCATATCATCTCCCCACAAGAATAGCCTCAGCAAACAGTACAAGACCACTAAATGAAATTGCATGTACTACTTGATAAAAACACTTTGCTGCAAGGTTGTTCATATGTTATGAATTTACATTTTAGGAATTGTAAATAGGCTCTCTGCCACACTGTACCAAGCAAGATCAGGAAATCTGGCAAATAACACCATCTTTTTCAATAACAGGACAGTCACATCGTTCTAGTTTTCACAAACAGGGGAAAAAGCAAAGCAAAGCAGTATTTGTCATTCTTCTGCAGCTTTTGACTCACAACTTAGTCAGGCTCCTATCATTGTATTTAATGACTTCTGAATCAGGATTTTAAAGATCATTGAATGCACATATGCATTTAGTCACAAAAAAAAAATAGAAACTGCAATTCAATTAAGAGTCTCATCCAACAGAGAAATGAGGCTTGTAGCTCTGAAAATGCCTGATGCCTACTCTCCTTTTATTAGAGGTGACAAAGATATGGTCTTGGAGGTCATAACCTCTGCTTGCTACTCTAAGCTTGAGGTCTAGGTTTTAATTCCTCAGAAGAAAAGCACTTTACCTTTTTCACTTTCGGCAAACAAAGCTTTGTGTTCATTTTGAGAACGGAGCAAAAAAGGCCAGAGAGGAGGAATGTCTCATGAAGGGAGGTGTAACCATTGTTTAAATCCCAACAGATACCAGTGATAAGCCATTTCTTTTTGTAGCAAAAGAATTTACTGACTTGATAGAGCAAATAAAAAGAAACATGCAGCAAAATATAACTGCTGGGAGCAGTTACAAAGTTTCACACAGTTTGACTTCCTTTTCTGATTGCCTCATTTTGTAGAAAAGTACCTCAAAAACAGGAGAGAAAAAAATCAGGGCAGGAAAGGAGTTGTTATTTAAAGCTTGTATTACCTGTATTATTGCAAGTGTTCATATGTGCTTGTGCACATGTTCATATACATGTATGTTTACATTATATGACAGTTTTATATTACACAACTGTTTGTGAGGTATGATAATCTCAGTTATTATAAAAGAACTGTATATAGCATATAAAAAAGGAAGTGAGAGAACAATACTGTTAATAAAATTGGATGCATTTAGAAAATACTGATATACTTACCATAACACCTCACAGCAGTTATCAGAGCCAGAGGCTGCTGGTGTAGCTGGTTTGTTACAGGAGCATAGCTGTTCCACTCAAGATTGCAGGCTGCCATCTTCTGATGCTCTTACTGAAAGCTACATTTTTTTGGTAAGAGTCATCTTTTGAATAAAGTTGCGTAAAACATCACCTTTATTCACACTGAATTTTTCAGAGCCTGTTTTGCAAGAACATTTATTTCAGTATATTTTTTCCTCATATCCCACAAAATGGCTCAGGTTGCATCTATGTTGCTTTACAAGGTTTGGTCTGTTCCCAACTCAAATCCAAATCCAGTTTGTGTCCACATGAGCCTATGATCAAGCACTGGCTTGATTTGAGGTAGAATGGAAAATAGAACATGTCACTTGAGCTAATCTTCTTTCTCTCCCCTGGGATGCTCTTATCGCACACATAGCATATGGCCTAGGTATGTCATGACTCACCAAAGGACTCATCACACCAGCCTAGATCATCCAGTATTCTGTCTGCCCTTGTGGCAACAGTGCAGAGACAGTGTTACATAAATTACATAATATTGAAATTACATAATATTGCATTACATAATATTGAAAGAAAATGCTTTAACAATCTTTTGATAAATGTGTTTATGTAACTTACTGTTCTGTGGAAGATGTTCATAACTTCTTAATCCTTTATTGGGTTTCAAATGGAAATACTTGCTTTGGTCCCTTTTTTTCTTTTAATAAGAAGTCATCTACTTCATTCTCTAGTAATCAAACAGTTATTACTTCTTTCACAGTGATGCATGCATTATTAGTATTTTTAAGAGGGAGGAAAAACCCGAATGCAATTGATGTTCCATAGTAACTCTCAGTTGTTGTTTTGGGTTTTTTTAAAAATAGTCTGACAAAAAGAATCTCTAGAAAAAGAAAATAAAAGGAAACAAATGCAGAACAAAATGAACCTCAGATTATCAGATTTTAACCCCAAAAAGAACTAATACAATCACATAGCAAAGGATGAGAGCTTCTCTTAAACTGCATTTGTGAAGAAAAATCACTTCGGTAATCCCACTATGAAAATTTACTGTATCTGTTATTAGCAATGGATTCTACCTCGGTTTAACATCTACTGTAGTCCCTACCAACAGGGAAGTTCAAGTGCTACTGTTCAGCCTGTAAAATACAATTGTAATTTATTAGTGGACCAATGATTCTGAGAGTCATTAAAGACTATTAATCTATTTTTTTAAAAACAGACATGAAAGAAGTGCTATTATACAAAAGATTTTCACCTACATCTAAAAACCTTTTTAAAATATAGAATTTCTTTTCGTTCAGAAAATCAATTTAAAAGAAATATTAGAGGAAAAAAAAAAGGAGCCAATAATCTATTTTTCAGATAATGCAGTAAGTTTTCACCTTGCAATTTGAAATTTTTGTGTTCTGTTGTGCAAATAAATTCTTATTTTCTTTAAAAACATATCTGACATGATCTCTCAATTGTGAATGAAAGTGATGTTAAATAATGAAGTTGGAAATACAGTGGGACACAAGCGAATTCCTAAGCATTGTGCAGCGCATTAAAAGCTCTAAAAATTTAACTCCACACAGTCAATCATAGAATAATAAATATTCAGTTTTTAGGGATTAAAAAAAATAGATCTACACCATCAGAATATAAAAACTAGAAGCAGAAGAGAGAATAAAATAGCTGATATTGTGTAAGTCAAGTCACTCTATCTAGTGAGTCAAAACTGGTTTCAGTTTTCAAATATGAAGATAAAAATATTTTAAATGTCAAATTCTGTTTGACATTCAAGAGAGATTAAACTAACGAAAATCTACAGTGAATATCACAAGAAAAGGATCCAAGTGAAAGGTTTGACCTCTCTTCATTCTGATTTAAGTTTGATGATCCATTGTACATGATGAGGGTATCACTATCACATAACCCATCAGCAAGTAATTCATAAGGAGGTCAAAGAAAGGAAAAGGCCACGAAATCATGCATAATTTAGCCATTTCATCAATAAACAATTCTTCAGACAATGAAAAAGAGCACTGAAAGAGGCATGTGGAGAGGGAGAAAGGGAACAAAAATACCTCCAACACCATTTTGCAAGTGAACTTCAACTTTGCACACGGGAAAAAAGGTAAATAAGTCTCCAATTTGCATTGACAGGCACGATAATCATGCACAGAAATACAGACACATACATATTTATACTTTGTACATTCCATTTGATCCACTTGAGTAGGTGATAATATAAAAAAAAAAAAAAAGTAAAAACTAGGTAAATAAGAAAAACATGAAGGAAAAAGCAGTAAATAATTATTCAATCATTGCTGACTGCACAAACTTTGATTTAGTAACATACCAGTCAATATAATAGGCACAGAAGTAAAATCTCTGAAGAATAAAACTTTTTACAGAAACATTAAGCTACAATGGTCTAATCAGACCTGACAGTTATTCTGACTCTTGAATTCTGTAATGGAAAGGATTTTTCCCTATCATGTATTAGAACCCACCTGATTTTTGGTTTGGTTTGGTTTGGTTTTTTTGGTTTTTTTGTTACTGCATTGTGGTAAAACACTTCTAAAAGCTGTTACAAGCAACTCCTATTTCAAATTATGGGAGAACAGTAAAGCAGAAATTGAGTTTTGGTCATCCCATGGTCACATATTTAGATTAATTTTAAGAAAAACTGGCATTCCAAAGAGATTTCTAGTAAGTAAAGCTCTAATTTCAGTCTAGAGAATTGGAGACTGAGGGGGGATCCCATTAATATTTACAGGTATATAAATGATGGGTGTCAGGGGGTTGGGGCATCCCTTTTATCTATTGTATCTAGCAACAGGACAAAGGATAATGGAAAGAAGCTGGAACACAAAAAGTTCCATTTAAACATAAGGAGAAACTATTTCACTGTGAGGGTGAGGGAGCCCTGGCACAGGCTGCCCAAGGAGGGCATGGAGTCTCCTTCTTTGGAGGTCTTCAAGACCCGCTTGGACGCATTCCTGTGTGACCTGATCTAGGTGAACCTGTTTTGGCAGGAGAGTTGGACTAGATGATCTCTAAAGGTCCTTCCAACCCTAGCATTCTATAATTCTATGTTTTATAATCCTAGAAAGAAATATTAATATGCAACATCCTACAACATCTATAAATCTACTAGCTTTTATTTTTAAACATCAGAGACACTAAGCATGAATAAACAAAAATTAAATATAGATTTTTTTTAACTTGTTCTTTTATATATGCTAATTATGATGAATCTATTCCACTCCATCTTATCACTGTAGATCTTTCAAGTGCAAATTCTCATCTTGCTAGATATTAAGTGACCAGATAGAGGACAGAGAACCTGTTCTTAAGTTCATTCTTACAGTTTAGAATGCAAAAATATGATCTATTTTGTATGCGATTTTACCTATCTCTTCAAGATACAGTGTAATATAGTTAAGTGGAAGCAAGTACCCTCAACTTTTTACTTACAAATTGAATAATGTCCTTCTCAAATTTCAGTTCTCAAAGTAGTTCTCACACACTGCAACAGATGGACCTTGCACAATGGCTTTTCTCTACCATGTGAGTGATAAGGAATTGGAAATCTTATGAAGAGGTATAGAAAGATCAGGAAGAAAGTGAGACCTAGCTATCAATCAGAAGCATTTGGTAGCCATCCTAGAATTTTTATTTCCCATATGGCCCATTTTGACATACAATTAGCATCACTGTAAGCATTTATATTCGGGAAGAAGGAGGGAGGGTAATCACTTTTATTATTCTATAATAAATATCACTGAAGTATTTTGCCTATAAATTCATCTTCTCTGTCCTCCATTTTACACAGAACACAATTATCTCTTGAATCTAACAAATAAAGAACAACTTTAACTTATAAAAATTATATGTGGCATTTTATTCTTAAATAACAGGCTAGTTTTGCACAAAGAAGGTAATTACATTATTTAGGAGAATAAAATGTATGTGAAATATATTAAAAAAAAGATAAATTGTAATTTATTTTTGCATGTTAGACTTTTAAAATTAGAAATCTGAGAAATCTGTAAATAGAACCCCAGTGGTATGAGAACTGATATCTTTTCACGTGGAATGAATCTGTTCTTGAATGCTGATTGCTTGTTTGTAGTCTTCTACAGCCTCTTTACTTAAACCCAATTTACCACGGATATCAGCTCTAAATTTATACATCATGGCATCATTAGGCTGAATTGTCAATGCTGTAAAAATAAGAAATAGAATGTTAGAAACTTTTTCTTTTAACATTATTATACGATTATAAAGAGAAGCACTGTTCAAAAACTTTTGTCAGTGCTCAAATTCTGCTCCAAATGTGCTTTCACTGGGGAAAACATATTACATACACACATTGTACATCAAGAGGTAGGCAACTTTATATCTCAGATTTTTTTTCTCTTTTAGATGCCATTTATGAATCTCATTTTAATTTTGTGCTGACAGAATAAACTCCAAATTTCTATGAAATAAGCAAAATTTTAGAGAAGAAAACTACCACCATCCAACTTCTGGAATATGGCAATGAACCAAATATCTTATTCAGTTCCTTCCTTGTATCAAAAGGTACATGTTAGAAAGCTTAATCTACTGTTTTAAATTCTGCTTTAAAATTTTTTCTGAAAATCAGTCGTCTCCCTGATCCACTCAATTTTCACCAACACTATGAAAACATTGCCTAGAAAAGCCATGAAGTAAAAATGCTACTTTGACAAATTTCACTGCAAAAGTAAAATAATTTGTAAAAAAAAATATTTAAAAACCAACCAAACAACAACAAAACAAAAAAACTGAAGAGTTTTATGCTTTCAGGAAAGATCATTAGCTGTGCAATCAAGTGTTGTCAAATCAAAGTGACATTACAAAATTTTGTTTCAATAAAATTAATACAAACTAAATATAGCTTTAGTTGCTGGAAAGTGTTTGCTTGTATATCAAGAGCTAATGAATCTTGTGTTAGTAGCAATGACAAAAGCAGCAATGGAGTAATATAGTGCAGCTGTTTTAGACCTGAACAGAAGTTTCCATTTTCATTAAGATGAAGATAAAAGTTTAATTCAGTACCTCTTCTCTATGAACCATGCCTATTCCCACCAGAAGAGCTTGTATATTTATAAGTTTATATACTTATAAGAGAATTTACATACTTATAAGCTCAATATTGTTTCAAAACTTGTCTACAAAGAGCACAGGCATTAAACTGCATGTTTATCTATAAAATAAACTATCTGAATGCCATTTTCTAGGCACCTAGATGTCTGAACACATACACAGAATGCAAAAAAAGAGGAAAAAGAAAACACTTCATAATTAATGAGCACATTTAACTTTCTCTTTTCAATCACATTGTAATATCTGATCAAATTAGATAGAAAATATACTAGCCAAAATATACTTTCTGAATTGTGAAATAAAGTCACATAGCTTGTTATCATAATTGTTAGTATGCTACCATACATAATCATAGAATCATAGAATGGTAGGGGTTGGAGGGGACCTTTAGAGATCATCTAGTCCAACCCCCTGCAGAAGCAGGAAATAAGCAGAAAATAATCATGACAGGCAAATAAATATTACCTGTTGAAACATCTTTCTCTGCTAGTTCATATTGCTTCAATCCATTATAGAAATTTGCCCTGTAAAAATACAGTGCTGCAGAGAATGGGCAGAGACCAATTGCCTTCTCAAAGTCTTCTTTTGCTTCTTCAGTATTGTTTAGTAATGTATTTGTAATAGCACGATTCATAACAGCAGATTCGTTTCTTGGATCAAGTTGTAATACTTTGGAATAATAGCAATATGCCTACAAAACACATGAATTGGAGAAAGTATGCTGTTAAAATCTGAGGAAATGGCTTATATACAACTTGTAAATTCCATTTTGTTTCTTTATGTTGTTAGTATTCTTAGGTCTTTACTTCTTCTGTTCAGCATTCTTTGTGCACAGAAAAGAGAGACACAGCACTGGTATGTTTATCCATAAATAAGTTGATCACCACCCAGATAGACTTTTGACAAAGAAATAAACTACACACTAAGACCAATTTGAATTAGCATAGAAAATAGCTTATAATGCAACACCTACTTTTACACTCTTTCTTCATAATGAGACAACTGCTCTGAGACAGTAAGAAGTCACAGAAATACAGTAAAAAGGGAGAACAGCCTGTGCAAGATCAGTTGTGGAAGAATAATGCCAGACACAAAAGAAAAGAGATCACATGATCATAAAAGAAGCCATGTGCAGGACACTGATCTCAGATTCCTAAAAAATTTCTCATCCATGTCTAACTAAAGCTCAAGAGCAACAAAGAATCTAACTCAGAGAAACATATAAAAATGTCTTTTCTTACATGCTCTACTTCCTGCGCTGTATGAAGTACAATCCAGGTTTAAAATCATATGTCAAGTCTGGCATGATGGCTATACACGATGAATTCCTTAATAAGTCAACTGTATCAAAGTGCTTACAGTTGCAACTCTAGGAGAGATTTACTTAAAGTGAATGAAATGTTCTGAAGCATCTGTGCTGGTTCTGGGTTTCCACAGCTGCTGGACCACAAATGAAATAAAAGCCTGAGTCTTTGCCCAGGAAATGTGACTGGAAGGTCAAAGGAAAAAAATCGTTTCAGGGGCCACCTTGCACAGAGGATAATAAATGGTCCTTGCATTCAAGCAGATTTCAAATTCTCTCACGAGAGTATCCAACTCTTCTGTACTCAAAATACTTACGAATTAGGGGATTTAGAACTCAAAAATTGCTGTGGTATCAGGAGGAAGATCTGACTTTTTGATTGAAGTTCATCAGCAGGAGATTCTTTTCATTTTCCTTGCATGGTGTTATAGTGAACCTGGGCAAGTTATTTAATGTATGGAACTTGGGCTGTGTGGGAAGTTACTGAACATCAGTGAGACCTTGGTATCTCAATCATTTTCAATTTTTTGTGACTTGTATCCTAGTTGTCATGAACCTTAGTTCATTGATATCAATGATAAAATACACAGTAGTAGGGCAATTATTTATTATTAATTACTACAGTTTGTTTCACCTCCTGGCAAAGGACCATTAAAGTCAATGAAAGAAAGCTTCATGTTAATTATACTTAGAGAGATTTATGCAAACAGTATTTCTTCAAGTAAAAAAGCTTTGAAGATAGCATGAAGACAGACTGTAGACTTACCTGTGAAAACTGTCGATTATGGAAGTAGATATTTCCTGCATTGAAGTAGGCTAATGCATAGCTTGGATCAACAGTAATTGCTTGTTGATAGTCCTTCATGGCACAAGGCAGATATCCCATTAACTGATTGATGACACCCCGACTTGTTAGCAATGGAGCAGTGGTAGTGAACTGAAAAGAACACAGATGCATTCTTACTCAAGGAAAATTTGCACTTCTAAAGTACTTTATTCTGGTTTTCGAAGATAGATTTACTCAAAAAAAAAAAAAGAAATGGACCTTCTAATCTAAATTGGCAGCTATTAATATACAGTATTGTCTGGCTTCATGGCAACAGTTTTAGTAACATCATTTCAAGCTAGCACCTACCTTTAGTGCAGTATTTGTGTCTTGATATGCAGCAAAAGTTTCACCTATTTGAAGACAGACTGAAGCTCGTCCTTCATATGCAGCATGGCATTTTGAATCAATGCAAATGGCAGCTGTAAATTGGCTCCATGCTCTCTGAAGCTTTCCAAGGATCTAAAATAAAATCCAATGTGTCCACAATAAGAAACACCAAACACAGTGATGTTCCCACTTGAAAAAATACAGCAAAGAATGGAAGTATGTTTATATCTACAAACAAAAAAAGTTCACTAACAGGAGAAAAAAAAAATCAAATGCCTTGCTAATTTTCAAATATCATTTATTTGATTTATGCATATATTTTTTATGCATATTTATGCAATATGCACTGTCTTTGTAACTGTGTAATAGCTCTGTCACAGCCATTTTAACTGCAAGTGTTCTCTCTTCTGCATCTGCATCACAGAATTACAGAATGATTGAGTCTTAGAAGAGATCTCTGGAGACTGTCAAGGCCAAACCCTAATTTAAAGCAGGGTCAGTTACAGTAGGTTGCCCAGGACCATGTGCAGTTAGATTTTTAATATCTTCAAGGATGGAGACCTCCCAGCCTCTATGGGCAATCTGTTCCAGTGTTTTATCATCCTCACAGTAAAAAAAAAAAAAAAAAAGAAAAAAAGAAAAAAAAGTTTTCTGATGTCTAAATGGAATTTCCTGTATTCCAGTTTGTGACCTTTTCCTCCTTTCCTGTCTCTATGTACCATTAGGAAGAGTGTGGCTTCATTTTATTTACACTCCATCAGATATTTATACCTATTTATAAGATTCCCCCTTAAGCCATCATCTGTCTTTCCTTCTCCTTTTATGACAGATGCTTCAAGCCCTTAATCATCTCAGTGGCCCTTTGCTAGATGAGCATTGCCAGTACTTTCATGTCTCTCTTGTACTGGAGAGCCCAGAATTGGACACAGTACTCCAGATATGGCCTCATATCTAGAGACTAGAGGAGAGGATCATCTCCCTCAACCTTCTGACAATGTTGCTCCAAATATAGCCCAGAGAATCATTGCCTTCTTTACTGCAAGGTCACATCACTGACAATTTCAGGTCGTTGTCCATTGGAACCTCCAAATCCCTTTCTGCAAAGCTGCTTTTGAGACAGTCAGCTCTGAGCTTGTAATGGTGCATGAGCTTATTCCTCCCTAGATGCACAACTTCTCACTTTCCTTTGTTGTACTTGATGAGGTTCCTCTCTGCATTTCTCCAGGCTTTCCAGGCCATCATCCTTCTAAATAACAGCACAACCATTTGGTGTATCAACCACTCTTACCAATTTTGCATGATTTGAAAACTTGCTGAAGGTGTACTCCATCATCCAGGTCACTAATTCAGATATTAGACAGTAGTGGACCCATTACTGACATCTAAGAGTAATTTGCTAGCAGTTGGCCTCCAGCTGGACTTTCTGGCACCAATAATAACCCTTTGAGCCTTTGAGTTCATCAGTTTTAATTTCAAGTCACTGTCCACTTACTTAGAACATACTTTAGCAGGTTTTCTATGAAGACCTGATGAAAGACTACTGAAAGCTTTGCTAAGGTGGAGATAAAGAGCATTCACTGCTCCCCTTATTCACCAAGTTAGTCATCATATCCTATCAGGCTGATTAGATAGAATTTCTCCTTCAGAAACTCATGAGGACTACTCCAAATCAACTTCTTGTCCTTTACATGTTAAAAATAGTGTCCAAAATTACCTGCTTCATCATCCTTCCAGAGACTGAAGTGAGGTTGACCAGCTTGATGTTCTCTAGATCTTACTTCTTGCCATTCTTGAAGACAGGAGTGACATTTCAGCCAGCCTTCAGGAACCTCTACCAATTGCTATGACCTTTCACAGCTAATTGAGAGTGGCCTCACAGTTCCATTAGGTTCCATGGATTTGTGTATGGCCATTTTGCTTAAATGTTCCCTAACTTGATTCTCCTCCACCAAAGGTAAGTAAAAGTACCGAAGTAAAGAAGACATTGAGTGCCTCTGTGTATCCTTTATCACCACATCTCTAGTCACACTCAGTAGCAGGCTCATACTTTCCCTAGTTTTCTAGTACTAGTTCCCTAATTTTAAGATGTACTTATAGAAGTCTTTCCTATTTACCTGCATATTCCTCACCAGATTCAACTCTTCATGAGTTGCACAGGAGTTAGTGATCTGAAGAATTATATATTGAACTTCACATAGCATTAGGTTGTTCAGTGAAAGTGCTTTCCCTGGATGGTATACTGTACCTGGTGAAAGACTTAGTACAGTCAAGAAAGTGCTAAATTCTGGGCAAGCAGGCCTCTTGGAACCACAGGCATGATGTAAACACTTTGTCTAATATATATATTGATTAAGTAAAGGTGGAAGGTGAATCATCTAGTTCATCACTGTTAGATTAAACACAGTAACAATGAACAATTAATTTCAGCATGTTACCTGCAAGTTGTATCCTAAGCCAATTCTGGCTTTTATACACTCTGGATTCAAGTGAATTGCTCTCAAGAAATCTTTCTGTGCTTGTTTACAACCAGTCTCATGTCCATTTTCCATGTATGAATTTCCACGTCCAACATAGGCATCCACAGAAAAAGGATCCAGTTTGAGAACCTGGTCAAATGATCTCACAGCTTCTTCAAACTCATGAAGTCTAAAAACAGAGATATTAATGTTTGCCGTTTAGATCACAGAATCACAGAATGGAAGGGGTTGGAAGTGATCTAGCCCAACCCCCCTTCAGAAGCAGGTCCACCTAGATCAGGTCACCCAGGAATGTGTCCAGGTGGGTTTTGAAAACCTCCAGAGAAGGAGCTTCCACACTCTCCCTAGGCAGCCTGTGAAAGGGCTCCCTCATCCTCACTGTAAAATAGTTTTTTCTTATGGTTAAATGGAACCTTTTGTGTTCCAGCTTCTTTTCATTACCCCTTGTCCTGTCACTAGATACAACCAAAAAAAGTGATGTCTTAGCCTCCTGACATCCACCATTTAGAAATTTGGCCTCTTTAAAGGTCAAGGCTTGTCCGTGGGATGCCCAGTTCAGCAAGGATAGTAGGACAGTCTGAACTACAGAGAATTTTCACAGAGATTACAGATTTGTTGGGCAAGCTTAATACTCATAAGTCACTCAGACCTGATGGGATGCATATAAGAGTGCTGAGGGAGCTGGCTGATGTGTTTGTTAAGCTGCCCTCCATCGTTTCTGAACATTCATGGAGGACAGGCAAACTGCCTGAGGACTGGAGAAAGGCCAATGTCACTCCAGTCTTCAAAAAGGGCAGGAAGGATGACCTGGGAAACTACAGGCTGATCAGCCTCACCTCCATCCCTGGAAAGGTGATGGAACAAGTCATCCTGAATGTTGTTACTAAACACATGAAGGAAAAGATGGTTATCAGTGGGAGTCAACATGGATTCATCAAGAGGAAGTCCTGTTTGACCAACCTGATAGCCTTCTATGAGGGCAAAACTGGCTGGCTAGATGAGGGGAGAGCAGTTATAATAGTGAAGGTGGTCAGTGTAAGAACTTGCAGACTTCAGCTTGAATTCCTTGGCTCAAGGAAGAAAACAGCAAAACTCTCATTAACTTTTCCTGAGCTACATTTTTACCTTTTCAACAGTTTGCAACTGAGAGAGTTTTCAACTGTCTCAACTCAGAGACCTTATCTGAGTCATTCATGCTGTCCAAATGTCACAACTAAACACATTTTTGCTAGTCTGTTCAGACCAGATGTTTCAGCCATAAATAATTTACTTCTAACGCAAGTCTTCTCTCTGTTTTTCCTCATTCAAATCCCTGAACTTATTTAAACTGTGCTATACTTGCAGGGTAAAAAGTGACGATATTCAGGGTTCTAACCATAGTGATGTAACAGTAGGACACATGTATCAGTGTACTGTCCTACAGTATCCACCCTGAGATAAAACTTGATGCACCTGACATATACTGAGTAGGAATAAAAAGGGTTAAATACATAAAATATCAATGAATACCAGCAAGTATCTTTACATATGAAGTAAAAAAATTATCATTTCAAAGTAGAAAATAATTTTACCAAGATGATACTGAAAGATAAGGTATTATTTGAATATAAGCTACCTGCATCTACCTGAAGCACAGCCTGACTTCTTTACCAAAAGAGGAAAGATTAAATAAATGTAACTAACAAATAACCTAAAGGGTTGTAAACAAAGTGCTTTTTGAAAGCACAACATTTGCTGCAAAAACAAATTACCGCTTCATTCCAATCCTGTTGACAGGTAGTCATGAGGTTAGAAGATGCAGGCTAGATCCTAAACACACCTTAAAATGGGTTATACAACTGAGTAACATACTAGAGACTGCTTTTGACAGTTCAATACAGACAAGAGCACCAAAATCATACGTTCAGTTCTTAAAAGCAGGACGCACCATTTCTGTGTGAGTTCTACATCATACAGTTTTTCATACAGCGAGTTATGCCCAAACTATCAGGCATAGTTACATCTGAAGTTTTGATGCTATAATCCTATGTCTCCCTCCACACTACCTCAGCAGCAACAAGGTTAGCCAGTGACAGATGGCAGAGTAGCTGTAGAATAAAAGAGTAAAGACTAAAGTCTTTACTAAAGACTAAAGACTAAACTAATAGGCAGACACCTATTAAAATTTCCTTTTAATCAACGGTGATGTTTGTATGAAATAGGAGCTATCAGCTCAATGTACCATTGTGTTAAGTACACTAAGATACTAATGTATATCTTATTTATTCCAATTTCTATCTTTTTGAGGAGATTAACAGATTTAATTCAATCTTTCTAGATAAATCTTGTATTTATGAAACTACACTTTACAATTTCCAAATTAAAAAAGAAGACAAGAAAGACCATTGAAATATTTGCTTTTCTTTAAAGGATAGGGTGTATATTTAAACAGAAATTGTATCCTAACTAATTTTGAACAAACAATTCTGTTTATCTCATAATTTGTCAGTCCTTCTCTTTGTTCTGTTTGATCATGCTAGTATTTCTTCCTGACAGTGACATGAAAATACTTGCTTGATACCAAAAGAGTGTGATACCAGTTGTTACACTTGAAAAGTATCTAATTTTCTTTTTTCCACTCCTCTTTATCATTTTCTCTCCCCCTAGTTTTCAGTGTTGTTGATACAAAAAGGTGAACAGGAATAAAAATCTCAGTCATTATTTCATTTTTCTACTCTCCATCAAACAAAACTACATATGTTACCTGTGACAGCAGATTCCAATAGCTTCAAAGATCCGGCTATCATCCGGACTAAGCAACGTTGCTTCTTTAAAGTCCTGAAAAAGGACAGACATTAATCCATGCAAATAGTTATTGTTTCACTTCACCTACAATTGTGGTTTTAGCTAAACAATTTTATACTTCTATAAAAAGGGATTTAATGTTCAGAAGCACTGGTGATGTGCTTAATTTACATGCTTCGTGTCCCAAATCGATGGAGCAAAATCTCCAAAGTTATGTGAGATCATTGTATTTCCTAAAAACTGGAAAGAAACACTTCCAGAAACACCACCTCCCAGAAAGGCAGTTTTTGGTGCTTTTTTACAGAAATATCATACCCACACTGTTGCTATTAAATGCATATTTACTTAAAATATATTTTGCTTTAAGCAATTTCAATAGAATCTTCCAGTAATTATATATAATTTTTTTAAGCAAAACCTCTTTTTTTCACAATAAAAATTAGAGGTTTTTAAAAAATCTACTGAGACACACTTCTCATTCAGCAAACCCTCTCAAAGAATATCCAGCAAAGCTAACAGGATTCCTTATGTGCACAATTTGGAGTACACTCTCTGCTCTATACATGGAGCAGAGCAAAAGCAAGATCAAAGTTTCAAGGATCAGTTTTAGCTCCATTAATCCAAAGGTCCTGTCCTCACAGGTAACTGCACACTTCTCAGAATCAACTGGAAAAGACATCTCTATGTAGCAATTCATATCTTCTATAGACCAAATTGTAAATTTTCCTTATATTCCAGTGTTCCTTTATATTCCAGTGTCCTCAGTTCAGGAATACACTCATTTCAAGTGTTATGTATCTCTGCTTAAGTAATTATACCTTAACTGAATCAGCACTATGCATGCATACAAATACACTCTTTGCAATAAAATATTGTCAGAACTGATACATAAGGACTCAAGCATATTTCTAATCACTGATGTTTTTCTTTAATTAGCTGTTATATTTTTGTACTTGTTATCTAATTGTGATTTTATAAATTTGTTTTTACTACAATCCAGCTGATTGTTCCAGTTTCTACAGCCTTACATATCAGTTTGTACCACCTCAGTCTCTTTTCTGAGCATTCCTGATCAGCTTCCTTGAAGCATAAGTGACCAATAACACAATATTTCTACTTAAATTATTTCTTTGCAAAGTCTACCAATTATTAAGAGCTTCTGTTGTGCGCTTCCAGTAGGTCATTTCTGGGTCACTGTAGTGGGATTCATATTCATTTTTTATTTTTCATTTGAAAATAAGAAATATTACTCAATTTTTAGAATGCTTATGCTGAAATTGTTGCTGTCATGCAAAGAAGATAACATATTCTAAAGTTACTAGTCCACAATGGAAGCAATGAATGCACCAGTTTACACTGAAAAGAAAGAACCCTACTTTTTAAAAAACTAAAACCTTTAGAAAACTTTAAAACTATTTAAAATTTAAAAATAAAAGCCCATATGTGTGAAAGAGTACTGTTTAACTGTCAAGTTCCCAGCCTGCTATTGCTATATTAGATGAACTTTCATGGAATGAGTCCTTTGCACTGTAAGTCAGTGTCAGAAACATACTACTTTCAAATATTTAAGAAAATTATTTTAAAATCAAACCCTTCCTGCCCTTTCAACAAAAAGGATCATTCACACACATGCACATAGAGGAAGAAAACAAGCCCACTAAGCTACAGTCTCCATGTACTTGGGCTGCTGCGGTGAAATATTACTCATTTGGACCCAACATAAATTACTCCAAGATTAAAAAAGAAGGAAAAAATCTGGTTGTTGTTTATTAAATTTTGTACAAACCCATGTTTAACTCTAGCATCACAAAATTTTAAAACAAATGAAACTGCATTTTATTTGCATCCTCATAGCCAGACTGGTGTGAGGTGTTGAGTAAAGGAGAACTGAGCACAAACTATTTCAGAAGAATATAAAAATTATCAAGTTGGTCTTAAATCAGCCATTCCTGATGTAAACAGAAAACTTTACATTTACTTTTTCATATTTGTACCTCACATGCATTAGCATAATCATCAAGTTCCATGTAGAATAGTCCACGATTAATTAACACTTTAAAAGCTATTTCCTTACTCAATTCAAACAGAAGAAGAATTCCATAATCTTTCAAAGCCTACAAAAACATAAAATATATTTTAAACTATAATTTCTTCAGAGGGATACAATGATACATCAAAAGACATGCTTTCAAATTCCAACAAATCATGTATGTAAGACTGCAGTGTGGCTATTCCAATGTTTCCCTGTTTCCTGAGTGACTTTAACTAAATTTGGAGCCTTTTGTAATTACATGGATACTCATTTCTAGAGTACAGAATTAAATACATAACACGACACAGTTAAAATTTTTTTTTG